>NC_140591.1:157812139-158412139 GCF_964204655.1 Triturus cristatus | reverse complement strand
TACCACTGGGTGGCTCTATGGCTATAACACCTAGGGTTTTTACCATTAGAAATAAAACATACAACCAATAGAGTACATATTTCTATTAATTTAGCAGCTAAACAAATGCAGAAGGCTGTACAATTTACTTTCAGAGACAGTGAAAGTGTCTTTGTAAAACAAAACACTTCCACCTATTTACTTGAGTGTTCAATAACAAATGCTTCACATTTTAAGATCAGCTTTCAGCCGATCTAAGTTGATGGTTCTAATTTATTACAATAGGGATTTCAAAGAGTCATGCAATAATAATACATTAGTAATTGTATCCCTCGTGCTAGCCTGGCGGTATCTGCTCTTTCTGTATAGATGGCATTTACCACTCATGATCATTTCTGTAATATATCCAAGTGCATTTCTTAAGAGTCATACTGAATAACCATTGATTTCTTCTTTGTCATTTAATGGATCTTTTTTCTCTTTCAGTCAAAGAGCTCTATTTGGACTCTTACCATTTGTGCAACCGCACGGAGACGAAAAACTTGATTAAATTGGTGGCCTATCAAAAAAAGTCTGAAACAAGGGCGCTGTGTGGATGGATACCATTCAGGTGGTGTACCAAACCACACTACCAAACAGATTACAGGTCCATCGAAGTACCAGAGACCATGCATGTGACAGATTGCTGTGAGGACTATGAGCAACTTGGCCAGTACTGTGCCTTATGTGAGTATCTGACCACCTTAATCAATGTATACAGTAATGGATGGCAAGAAGAAAAATAAGAACCATTTTATATTTGCATATTTACGCACCATGCACATCGCACTGTGCTCGACTCACCTTAAAAGGTGAGGATGACAATGTAATCCCCTCTTTTTTCTTATTTTATCATAGTTTCACATCCTACCCCTATATCTCTCATGCAGAAAATGTATGTGTATTCTTGTGTTTTGACCACAGGTACAAACACATGATTATGTCTTACTTAAATGTGCTTAAAATTGTTGTCAAAGAACAAACTATGCCAGAACTGCATCTGTAGGTCATAATCTTAAAGGTAATCAATCAATCAGGAGTTTGTATAGCACAGCTATTCACCCATGAGGGTCTCAAGGTGCTGAGGGGGGTGGGGTGGAGGGCTGCTGATCCATCTGGGTGTGAAGATTCAGTCGAAGAACCAGGTCTTGAGGTCCTTCCTGAATTGGGTCAACGATGCGGATTGCCTGAGGTCGAGGGGCAGGGTGTTCCAGGTCTAGGAGAAGGATCTTCCTCCGGTTTTGGTCTTGTGGATCTGTGGGAAGGAGGCCAGCGTGAGTTGGGCGGAGCGGAGTTGACTGGAGGGTGTGTGGAATGGGAGGCGAAGGTTCAGATATTCTGGTCCTGCATTGTGGAGAGCTTTGTAGGCATGTGTGAGGAGCTTGAAGGTGATTCTTTTCTTGATTGGAAGCCAATGGAGTTGTCAGAGGTGTTATGTTATGTGGCTGTGATGGGGGATGTCGAGAACGAGTCTTCCTGTGGCGTTTTGGACGTTCTTTAGTTTCCTGAGCTGTTTCTGGGTGATACCGGCGTAGAGGGCGTTGCCGTAGTCAAGTCTCCTGGTGATGAGTGTGTGGGTGACTGTCTTTCTGGATTCTGTGGGGATCAATCCGAATGTCTTTGGGAGCAGGTGGAGCTTGTGGAAGCAGGATGAGGATACTGCCTTGATTTGGCAGTTCATTGTGAGTGAGGAGTCAGGTATGATGCTGAGGTTGCATACATGGTCCGTAGGGGTGGGAGGGGTTCTAGTGCAGTGGGTCACCAGGAGTCGTTCCAGGCTGAGGGGGTGGGTCCTAGAATGAGTACTTCGGTCAGGGCCGAGTTGAACTTGAGGCAGCTGTCTTGCATCCAGGTAACAACGGCCTGAATTCCGCTGTGAAATTTGATTCTGGCGGCTGTAGGTTCGTTGGTGAGGGAGAGGATCAGCTGGGTGTCATCAGCGTAGGAGACGATGTTGAGTCTATGGCTTCTGACGATGGCTGCGAGGGGCACCATGTAGATGTTGAAGAGGGTGAGGCTCAACGAGGAGCCCTGGGGCACTCCACAGCTGATGTTCTGAGAGGAACGGGGGTAGTCTGACTCATTGTGTTTGGCCGGTACGGAAAGAGTAGATCCAGTGCAATGCCTTGTCGCAGTTGCTGTCGTCATAAAGTCTCATGATTAGGGTGCGGTGGGAGACGGTGTCGGAGGCGGCTGTGAGGTCCAGTAGGACGAGGGCTGTGGTTTTGCCACGGTCGAGGAGGGAGCAGATGTCATTGGTGGAGGTGAGGAGTGTGGTCTGGGTGCTGTGGTTGCTTCGGAAGCCAGATTGGGAGGTGTCCAGGACGTGGTTCTCTTCGATGAACTCGGAAAGTTGGGCATTGATGGCCTTCTCCATGACCTTGGCTGGGAAGGGGATGAGGGAGATGGGTCGGAAATTCTTGAAGTCTGTCGGGTCCACGGACAGCTTCTTCAGCAGAGGGTTGATCTTGGCATGTTTCCAGTAATCGGGGAAGGTGGCGGTTTCAATGGAGCAGTTGATGGTGGGGTGAAGCGGGGGTGATGGAGGCGGCTACTCTTTGGAAGATGTGGTATGGGCAAGGTTCCAATGGGGCTCCTGAGTGGATGTTCTTCATGGTCTTTAGTGTGTCATGTGTGGTTAGCAGAGTCTAGTTGAGCACGATCTGTTGGGGTATGGCATTGTTGCGTGCGTGTGGTGGTGGCGGGCATAGTAGCAGGGTCATGGGTGTTAAAGCTGTCATAGACGTGCCTGTTCCTGTGGTGGAAGAAGGTGCCGAGTTTGTTGCAGAGGTCTTGGGAAGTTGGGACATCTGTGGTCTTGCTGTAGGGCTTGGCGAACTCCTTGACGATGGCAAGGAGTTCTTTGCTGTTGTGTGCGTTGGCGTTGATTCTGTCTTGGAAGGCAGTTTTCTTTGTGGTTTTGAAGAGAAATGGTGTGCATTTCTGGTGTTTTGTTGCTCCTCCATCTTTTCTCAAGTCGTCTGTAGGTGTGTCTGGACTCGTGGAGGGCGGGAGTGAACGAGCTGGCTTTCTTAGAGTGTTGCTTGGCTGGTGTCTTCTTGAGGGGTGCTAGAGTGTCGGCGCAGTTGGAGATCCATCGGTGAAGGTTGGGAGCTGCGGTGTTGGCATCTGCCAATGGTTGTGCTGAGGAAGTAAATGAGAAGTTCTTCCGTGACCTTGTACCATCTGCGATGGAGGGACGATGAGGGCCGTGGTTCATGGTTGGCGTGGCAAAGGCGAGATGCACAAAGTAGTGGTCGGTCCAGAGGAGTTCGGTGGTGTGGCTGTAGGTGATGCTCTCGCTGGCGGAGTCGAGGTGTTCCATGGTTGTCGTTGGGTAATTTGAGTGCATGGTCAGTCAGAGGGTGTTCTTGTGCATAATGGCGATGCCTCCTCTGGGTCAGTCAGTGCAGTCCTTGCGGGTGATTTTGTCGCAGTTGGGGATGGGGATCCAGAACAGGGGTTGTCCCAGGTTTCCGTGAAGAAGGTGATGTTGGGAGAGGCGTCGGTGAGGAAGTCCTAGATTTCTGTGGTGTGTTTGTGGAGAGATCGCATGGTGAGGAGGATGTAGTTGAGCCGGTCAGGTGGGCTGTTGGTTGGCTGGGCGGAGAGAGGATCGGGCGTGCTGGCATGGGTGAAGGTGTGGCTGCAGTTCTGGCAGGCGAAGGGTAGGACTCCTTTGGCGAAGTGAGGTGACAGGCAGCGTGGCGTCCGGAGTTGAGTGTGAGGAGGGTGCTGGTATGTAGTGGTGGAAGGTCCGAGATCAGGGTCCCTGGCACTGGGCGTGGTCCAGGTGCGAACGGACCCAGATGGCTAGTGCCGAGGCCGCCATTAAGTTTATTTATTTAATGCGATTTTATATAGTGTGAACATTACCCGAAGGTGTCAGAGCGCTTTACAAAAGAACCAGTTGCGTTACATAAGGACTTTGGATTATATGAGTTACATAAGAGATACAAAAAAAAATTGCAAATGTACAAGGTGTAAAGTCACTCAAGGAAGAGATATAAACAGGAAAACATTGCACACGTACAAGTTGTAAAGTCACTCAAGGAAGAGATACAAACAGATAAACTCTAAAGTCACATAGGAATGGTAGTAAGTACAAAGGTCTACTACATATACTAGTGGTTAGAGTTCTATGTAGCAAAACCAAAGGGGATGATGGACGGAGTGTTGAACATTGCAAGCACTCAGCCCCAGTCAAATGATCTGGTTTTAATCCATCATCATTCTTTAGCTCACTCCGCCACCCCAGTTCAGACATGGCCATATGTAAATCAGTCTGACCCTGTGCCTCATGGGAACAGTCCAGCCCGAACTGCCACGCCATGTCTTTCCTGGACCAGAAACAAGCATTCTGGGACCGGTTTCTGGCTAATCAGCCGTCATCAGCCAGGCTAGCTTGAATCCAGTGGCAAATTGAGCAAGGGACCCACGTCTGGGCATACCCTGGCAACTTAGGGCGCACAAAGCAAAACCAAAGGGAATGACGGACGGAGTGTTGAACATTGCAAGCACTTACCCCGAGTCAACTGATCTGGATTTAATCCATCATCATTCTTTAGCTCACTCCGCCGCCCCAGTTCAGATATGGCCATATGCAAATCAGTCTGACCCGGTGCCTCATGGGAACAGTCTAGCCCGAACTACCAAGCCATGTCTTCCCTGGACCGGAAACAAGCTTCCTGGTACCAGTCTCTGGCTAATCAGCCGTCATCAGCCAGGCTAGCTTGAATCCAGTGGCAAAGTGAGCATAGGGACCCACGTCTGGGCATACCCTGCCAACTTAGGGCGAACAAAACAAAACCAAAGGGGATGATGGACAGAGTGTTGAACATTGCAAGCACTCACCCTCACCCTGGCTGATGATGGCTGATTAGCCAGAAACCGGTCCCAGGATGCTTGTTTCCAGTCCAGGGAAGACATGGCTTGGCAGTTCGGGCTGGACCGTTCCCATGAGGCACAGGGTCAGACTGATTTGCATATGGCCATGTCTGAACTGGGGTGGTGGAGTGAGCTAAAGAATGATGATGGATTAAATCCAGATCAGTTGACTGGGGGTGAGTGCTTGCAATGTTCAACACTCCGTCCATCATCCCCTTTGGTTTTGCTAGAGTTCTGTATATACAAATAGTAAATTCACACAGGATTACATTTTAAAAAGCGATTAGGCTTGGACAATTATATAATACATATAAATTTAAGGCAGTCCAGCAAAAAGAGATAAACGATCGAGTGTCATCAGGAGGAGTCGGGAGGGAAGAAGGAACGGAACAAAGGTCAAATAAAATGGCGGGTCCGGGTCGTGGGTATAGACTGAGACCATCTACAAAAATGGCGGGATGCACAAAAGTCACCAAAGTCAAGAATCCAGAAAAGGAACCCAGACAGCAGAATTCCATTGAGTAGATTCAGAGGGGGGACGCAGCCACAAAACCAAAGGCGAACAGAAGGCTGTAAGATGCGTGCACAGGCTCTGGCCAGTGGATGATCAGGAGGGGTGAGCCTGGGGAAGTCTGCCTGGGTGCCAGGGGCAGCGGTCCCAGACAGAAGGAGGCAGAAACGCAGTCCAGGAGGGCACACCTCCCAGGCTCGCATAGCAAAGAAAAGTACTGATGGGGGCTGGACAGCTGGTAGGCAGAAAAATACGAGAGCGGGAAGAGTCACAGGAGGTGGGAGGGGCTGTGGGGATCACAGCTGCAGGGGTGGCAAAAAAGAAAAAAGCAGATTAGAAACAGAATACAGACAGAAGCAGAAGAAAGAGCAGAATCAAGACAAAAACAGAAAAAAGCAGAAAAGAGAGACAAAGGGGCATCCTAGAAGCAGAGCAGTGGCGCTCTGCCGCTTGACCACCAGGGATGAGGAACAGGCAGGAGCCCGTGGGTGGAGCAGCAAGAGGGGCAGCAGCAGCTACCACGCAGAGCTGCACCATGAATGGAGTAAGTCCTCTAAAGGTTAGTGGGCTTCCAAATGTAATTAACTTGGTTACATTGTTTGATACCTGTGATTTATTCTTCATCACGTTTTTTGATACTTGCGGTTTGTTCTGCAGAAATTCAATACAAATGTATTAAAATATAACTCTAAACTTCTGAGTAGCATGACACATTGACCACCGTTTTATTTGTTTTACAAAGATCGCCACAAACCAAAACTTCAAAATCAATGTCCTTGATGGCCTGGGAGTTTTCTCCTAGTGTACATTACCCACTAAGGCCCTCCATGTCATCCAGTCCGTTCTTTCAAAACAAAATATGTTTTGGATAAAGAGCAATTTTCAAAAGTATAATTCGAAAAAGTAACTTCTACAATATAAGTGCGGGTTTCCATATGACTTATAAACAAGTTTTAAAATATATGTTCGTCTTCTGTTTACTAAAATATTCATGGGTCTCATAATTTTGTTTGTGTCATGAACCCACACTCAGGATACCTGAAAACAATAAGATGCTCTAGTTGTTCTGCTATGAATAAGATGGATGTTCACTTGTAATCCTTACACAACAACCTGGGGGACTCATTCACCGAGTGGTGTATTTTTCAGGAATGGTGGATCCAGTTGCTGTAAGTCTCCCCGGGTGTCTAAAATCAGTTGCAGTAGTTTGTCAGGCAATTGAACAGATTGAAGGGATTGTGATGGGCCTTAATTTTATTGTCTATCTCCTAAATTCAGTGAAATTCTTTTAAAAGGAGCAAAAACGTAACACCTAACAAATGGCAGGTTGACACAATATGAGCAAGTAATTCCTGGAGCAGAGAATATTTTCATTCGAAGAGGCAATGTTTTGATTCCAATGACACTACTACCAATTTCAGTCAAAAGTGAAGATAGGGATGGTGAAATCAATGATGAACTGGAGCCCGATTGCACTGAAGTGACTAAATAATGCACAAAACCAAGACCCGACATAGAAGAAGTACCATTAGGATTGTCAGATTTGACATTGCTGATGGTGTTTGTCTAAGACCAATATGGAGGATTGAGAGCTGCTTAAGCATTGTACTCTATTACAGAGATTTTAGAGGCCTTGTCCTTACAAGATGTGACATCAGCAGAGGTTGCAGAACTGATTACCTTGACAAGAGCTTGTGGTTTGTCAGAAAATTTGGACCTAATGATTTATACTGATAGCGAGCATGGTTTTGGTGTTGTTCATGATTATGGGCAACTATAGTGACAAAGAAGATTCATGACATCTTCAGGTTTCAGGTGCTCCAATAAAAAATAGCATATACATAAAGGATTTTTGAAAGCAATTCAAAAACCAAAGGAAGTGGCAGTTGTAAAGTGTCAGACATATAAGGCTGGCAAGGATTTAGTTACATTAAGGAACAAATATGCTGATCAGATGGCGATGTACTGCGCCTGCAGGAAGGATTCACATTGGCAAATCGGAAGGCACATTTACAGAGATTACAGGCAGACTTTATTGAGATGTCACATTGCAATGACCTAAAGTATAACTTTTTACTAGTTTGTCTGTTCTCAAAATAGGTCAAAGCATTTCTGACTAGGAGAGCAGATACCTTTACAGTAGCCAAATTATTGTTGAGGGAGTTGATACTGAGGTTCAGCCTCACAACTTTCATTGACAGAAATGAAGTGTTGCAGATTATTAGTGCAGCTGTTCAAATCAAACAAAGATTCCACTGTAGATAAAGACCTCAATCCTCAGGTGTAGTGGAGAGAATTAATGGCACTCTCAAGAATAAATTGGCTAACGTTTTGTGCTTCGACAGGATTAAAGTGGCTAGAAGCACTTTCCCTTGTGCTAATGAAATGAAATGTAGACTTATATAGCGCGAATTGCTGCCCTGAGGCGTCCAAGCGCTACCTGGAAAGTGTAATCATTTGTCAGAGAGGGTCAGCTGGGGGTTAGTTATGGACATTAAAAAGAAAGGTCTTTAGTTGCTTACGGAAGGAGAGCAGATTAGGGTTAGACCTGAGCTGAAGGGGGAGGAGGTTCCATGATTTGGCGGCATTATAGGAGAACATCCTGCCACCAGCTCTCGTTCTCCTGATTCTGGGAACTGTCGCCAAAAGGCCTGGCCGGAGCGAAGGTGTTTCCTAGGGTGGTACTGTGTGATAAGTTCACGGCTGATTGCCGGTCCTTTGTGCCAGAAGGCTTGATGGGATATGCACATTGCCTTGAAGGCAATTCTTTGCCGAACTGGAAGCCAGTGCAGGCTACTCAGCCCAGGTTTGGCTGACAGTCTCCGAGGCAGCTGGAGCAATGTGCGAGCAGTGCAGTTTTGAACAATCTGCAGCTTGCGCAGTGTATAGTCGGGGGCACCGAGATACAGGGCGTTGTTAAAGTCCAGTCGAGACTGGATCAGGCCTTGGACAGCAACTTGCTTGGCATCCATAGGTAAAAGTGGGAGCACTTTTTTTCAGCATCCTGAGGAGGCCAAAACAAGTTGCAGAAAGCCTGATGGCCTGGGTGTCAAAGGTTAAGGCTTTATCAAGCCATACCCCCAAGCTTTTTATATTGTCCTTGGGTGCAGGAGGAGTGCCTAGGCATGGGCGCCAGAGAGAGGCAAAATGCGTTGGAACAGCGGGGCCCATGAGCATCAGCTCAGTTTTATCCCCATTAAGCTTGAGGGAGGATCTCGTCATCTAGCTTTTTACTTCCTCCAAACATTTCCTTAGTCCCATTTGTGCAGATTGGCCGTCCTCTTGTGCTAGGGATACCACTAGCTGAGTGTCGTCCGCATATGAAATGATCTTAATGCCAAACGGACGGACAACCTCAGCCAGTGGTCTCATATAGATGTTAAATAACGCGGGGCTTAAAGAGCAGCCCTGCGGAACCCCACAGCTCAGGGGTTTGCTAGAGGAGAATATATTACCCTCAAAAATTTGAAAGGACCTGTTACTCAGAAAGGATTTCAGCCAGAGTATTGCCATGCCTGAGATTCCAACCTCGGAAAGGCGACACAGCAGCACGTCGTGATTAACCGTATCGAATGCTGCGCTCAAATCAAGGAGGACCACTGCCACTGATCCGGCTCGATCCAAGATCCTTCTGGTTTCCTAGGTGACAGCTAGTAAGGCAGACTCCGTACCATTTCTAGGTCGAAAGCCCGTTTGGGTGACATCCAGCAACTGGTTATTCTCCAGAAAGTCCATCAGATGGATATTGATGTGCTTCTCTAGAATTTTGCTCACCCAAGGGAGCAGGGAAACGGGGCGGTTGTTGCTAAAGTCGCCAGGGTCAAGGTTAGGTTTCTTCAGCAGTGCATGCACCATAGCCTGCTTCCAGGGGAGTGGAACTATACCGGAGGTAATAGAGGCATTGAGGAGGTTCCTGATAGTAGGGAGGACAGCCTGAATTACCGAGATCATTGCCTCTGGTGGAGCTGGGTCAATGAATTTGAAAAGTACTCTGAACTGAAAGACAGGCCTATCACCCCATGAAGTGATCATGGGCAGAGCAATGAGACTTGCACATTCACCTTCAGCTGCATTAGTTTCCATAACTGATGGCATCATACTGGATTATTGAAAAGGTCTGGCTGGTTTGGTGAAATCTGTCTCTTCCCAGGAAAATGCAGCCACAGAAGACTACAATGATACACACTGCCATGATTTGAATGAGGGTGATTGGGGCTTTATTTACAAACATGTCCACAGAGGCTGCTTGGATGAGCACTTAAACAGCCCTTTCCAAGTGATCCTGACCACCGACTAAGCAGTCAGATGTGCTGGAGTGCCTCAATGGATCCACGCACCTCACACAAAGAGGTTGAGAGTAGCCGAAACAGCGGATGAGGCAAAAACAGATGATAAAAGTGCAAAAGGTAAAAAAGGATCAAATCTAGAGACCAGTTCTGAACAGGAGCACCTGAGGGTGAAAAAGAGACTTTGAAATACTGAATTTTGATGAAATCCACAATATTGACACAATAGCATTTTGCTGAAAACCGAAGACTGAAGAGAAGAAAAAAAGGAGCACATAGAGACTGATATTTTTGGATGAGATGATTTTGATTTTCTTCCTTTTACAAGGACTGAGAAGTGAATATAAATGTTTAGTATAGACTGAAAGAAGAAAATCATTTTTGCCACAAAATCTTTGTTTTTGGTCTCTAACATATTGATAGGACCCAGCAGATGCCGTAAGATTGTAGGAATGGTGCTATAAGCATTGATATGATTAGTATAAATTGGCCTGTTGGTGTGCTTAAGGACTCCTGTGTGAAATGTTTCAGATCATATAACTAGTAAGACGGCAATGAGGTCTAATGATAAAGAAACTCAGCGAAAAATACCTCTACGTGTAAAGAATTTAGCTAGTGGTTTAGAAATAATGTGTAAGAATATATTGAGATTATGAATATTAGGAATTGCTGCGTATGCATGTTTTGTGTCCTACATCAGATGGTGAAGGAGCTACCTATGTCCAAATACAGCTTTCTTACTCACTTTCTAGTAGTGTCTTTGTTGCTATCTTTAATTATGAGGAGTTTCAACCCCTATATCTGACTGATTTCAATGTGACTTTGGGGAATGTATTCATTAGTGAGAGTAATAAGGATGTTAAGTATGATAACTATTTGAGAGGCATTGCAGAAACCAGAACTGATACTAACATGAATGAAGTTTATTTATGTTTATTTAGTAGTGAAGAATGTGACTGTGAGAAATTGGGTTGTAGATTGACTGGATTGCGAACCCTGGTCAAGCAACAGACACTATGCCTAGCAGTGTGAACCACAAAAAGTCACTAAATTAACCTGTGCTTAACCCTGGGTAGCTTGGCACAAAAAGCAGTCAGGCTTAACTTAGATGCAACGTGTAAAGTATTTATGCAGCTCACAACCAGTAATAATGTGAAAACGCAACACAAGGAAAATCCCAATCCAATTTAGACAAATAGAATTCATTTTAATAAATTATTTGACGCCAAAATGACAAAAATCCAATCAGTAGAACCGGAGTTATGAATTTTTAAGCTTCTAAGTGAAATTTAGCTCCTAAAAGATCATATCGCCAACCACAGACATGGAGTTGCGCGAGTCCAGTTCGAAGTCGAAAGTTTAGGCTGATCATGATGGAGCATGGTTCAGATACAAAAAGTGAATTGGGCCCAGTTAGGGCTTACCTTTGGACTTTGTGAAAATTTCTTGAAGAAAAATGTCTGAGAAGGTAAAGTTCAAAGGGACAAGGCTGCAGGAGGTGTCCGAGGAGGGAGCATCGTCGTCGAATGTCCTGGGGTCAAAGCTGAGGGGAAGATTTCTACATTCCAACTTACTGCAGAAATGTAAGTAATAAAACACGAGCGGGGCGAAGGATAGGGCTGTAACTAAAGACACTTCCACAAGGTCGGATACCACTTTGGCAAAGGACCACTGCGGAGAACAAGGTATCAGGAGAAGCCGCAAAGTCAATCGGACCGGTGATGCACCTTGGGTGGTTAGGCAGGCAGGTTGGTCCCGTCTTCTCCTAGTTCTCAGAGCACTTTTTGGCCAAACTTTTGTTTAAGTCCTCAGGTTTGAAAATTGGCCATATGGGCACCTCGAGCACCACAACCTAGTGTCCAAGACTGGTGGCACACCTCTTGGGGGTTCAGGATTCACTCAGACTGTGTCCAGGTATGAGTTAAAATGGTGGGGGCCTTTTATGTCTCTGTGACTCTGAACAGGAGGCCAGCAAACTAGCTCTTTGAGTCACTTCTGGTAATCCTGGGTGAAGGTGAAGATGCAGGGTTCAACAACAGGGCTTGCCTCTGAGGGTTCAAGGTAGGCTCCAGGAAGCAAAGCAGTCCTTCCAGGTATAGCAGCAGTCTCGCAGAGTGTGCATCAGGTCACAGCAGCAGCCAGTCCTCTGAGAGTCCTTCCGCAGGCCCAGTAATGAACTGAAGAATGGGTTTGAAGGTCCTATTTCTATACCCTGGTGCCCTTCTTCTGGAAGGTAGGAGAAACTTCTGCAAAGCTTCTTTGAAGTGCATGGAATTTCCTGACTCCCCTGCCCTGGCCCCTAGCTGGATGCAGTGACAATACCGGGTTGTTAAGCCCTTTGTGTGATGGCAGAGCACAGGCAATATAGCTGTAAGTGGGGATGTGCTCAGCTCCACCCCCATGCCCCCATCTTGCCAGCATGTTGGCCCATTCAGGCACACCTACTCATTCTGTTGTATGACTTTCTGAGAGAAATTCACAATGTCTATCAGTTACACCTAGTCATGTGACCCAGGTCAGGCTACAGGCACAAAGTGGCTGAGGATAGGATAAAGCAAACTTTCTAAAAGTTCAATTTTCCAAAATTGTAATGAAATATCCGACTTTACCATTAAAAAGTGTTTGTCATTAAAAATTCATAGGTATCACACATAACTTAAATGTAAATTTGATACTTGTATAGCGCACTACTCACCCGCAAGGGTCTCAAGGTGCTTGTACGAATACCGCTGTGGAACCCATCCTGGCTTTCCCTGTGAGGTGTCCACTCCTGGGCACCCCCAAGGTGGAGGCCAGGCATCCTTAGCGTTGTGGGGGCATTGTGGAGATTAAGCAAGCTATTGCCCAGAGTTGCAGAGTGGGACTCCATGATTGGAATAGGCACCGAGGCGAGAATTATCAGGTCCGTGGAATTTTTGAGCCCAAGACCCGCCGAGGCAGGGAATTGAACCCTGGTTCCAGGCTAGACCTCTGCATCAGGGTCTGCCGCTCTAATCATTGAGCCACACTTCTCCACTTGAGCCACACTTCTCCACTTATATACCTGCTCCCAATTAGGGATTACAGCTTATTAAACTTAATAAGGAATCCCCAATGTTAACCTATAGGAGGGGTAGGCCTCACAATAGTGATAAACAAATATGGGAATCTTTCACTACCAGGACATGTAAAACTTTAAAAGTACATGCCAAACCGTTTAATTACCCAGCACCCTGCCCTATGGGTTACCTAGGGCATACCTTAGGGGTGGCTTATATGCAATTAAAGGGCAGTTTAAGGTTTGGCAAGGGGGTTTAAATGCCAAGTCAAAATGGCAGTATAACACTGCATTCAGGCTGCGATGGCAGGCCTGGGACATGTTTTAGATGGCTATTTAAGTCGAATCAAAGCTTGGTTCTTTGCTGAAATTACTGCAGTGAGGGGAGTGGCTCTTACCTGCAGACACACGCTGTGAGGGGAACACCCAGCAGTCTTTGCCACGCGCCGTGAGGGGAACGGCTGGACATCACATCCCAGCAGCCCCGACTCCACTCTGACGCTGCGTCCGGAGTCGCGATAAAAGCACCGCCCACCTCCCGCAGCGTGGGACGCTTCAAAGCCTGGTTCTTTGCTGAAATTACTGTTGTGAGGGGAACGGCTCTTACCTGCAGACACACGCCGTGAGGGCAACAGTCTATGCCACGCGCGCGGGCGAGCCAGGGCCGCGCCGGGCCAAAGCCTGGGCCAAGGGCGGGCCTGTATGCGCCTGTCAGCGACAGGAGGAGGCAGGGCCCCCCCTCTAAGAAAGGGATATCTGGACCTGCCATAGGATTTCCATTGCCAGGTACTGTAGTGTTGCCATACCCCTGCTTTAGTTTTTGTTGACATTGTTTGTGACGAGCTGGTGTAGATCTTCCCTTTTGTAATGAGCAAAAGCAAGGGGCTTACGGGGGTCATGGTAACTTTGGATGCTTTCATCATAAGGGCTGAATCTTCGCTCAGTCATGAGATCGAACTCACGGAGTGGAGGCTATCTCTAGATTCTTCCTCCTTGCAAAGGCGTTCTTCACTAGGGATTACTGCCTTGACTGCCCCTCAAACCCGATTGTCCCCTGCCCCACAGGGCACATCACAGGCCCCTCCTGACCACGACCCGAAGGTCTCCACTAAGGATACTTCCAGTGAGCCCAGTGAGCCCAGTGAGCCCAGTTTTGCCTTAAGGACTCGGACCTCCAAACTTCATAGTAAAGGTACAATAAGAGAGTTAGCTGCGAACCGTAAACGGGGTACGGGTACGGGCACACATATACCAAAAAGAACAAAAGGAGCCCCGGCGCACTCACTCTGCATCGACCCAAACAAGTTCCACCGGTGCACAGACTGATGATCTCTTGCTCCCAACATCAAGTATTCTTTCAGAGGTTGCGATTACTGAGGCCGGCAAGCATCTTTGGGACAACGTTCTAACCCAGTTTAAGAATCTGATTGACACTAACTTTGCCCTATTGTATGGACGTTTAGAACATATGGACATGGTCTTGAATAATTTGAATGGTCAAAAGGTGTCTTCTCATACTGCTGCTGTATCAGGAGAGGGTCTGTTCTTGGATAACCTTTATGTATCACTTAAAGCTCCCTTAGAGAAGCTGCTGGCTAGGGTATCTGCCATCGAGGACGCACTAAGTAGAGCTCAAAGTGTAGGCTCTGTTAATCACTCGCACAACTTCCCAATACCCACACTCAATCCGGATAATGGCAGGTCATCTCACGCCCCTCAGGTAGATATCCCTCAAACTTCAGCCAGTGCACTCAAAGGCCATGAGAGTATTACCAACATAAAACATACTGAAGCCGTAATACTCAATAATTCCAGATGTTCCCAACAGTTGCCTAGGCCTTGTGTAGCCCCTATGAATAGGGAGAATTGGGAAGAGGTGAGATTGAACCTGCCGCCAGATGCCACGACGTACATAATAATATTGGCAAATGTTCCATCCCTTACCCCCCAGGCTAATGAAACTTGGGAGACATTAAGGAACAAGGCACTCTGCTGGCTCGGAACTAAGACTGGATCAGTAGAAGCCCTGTTCGCTGAGTTTAAAATGGTAAGAAGAGTCGGATGGGTAGGGACAAGGGAAAAAACACTTCCTGGCGACTGTATTGTTCTTACACTCAGAATGCCTAGCTTGACACGGGAGATCTTACGAAGACTTGGTAGCATTTATGTGACAACTGGAGGTATAAACATACTTCCCTTGGGATACTTCTACCCTCCAACAAATTACACCCATCATCAGGCACGACAGCAGAGATTCACACATTCAACCAATTATCCACAATTTAGTGTAACACAATACAATAGATTTGATATACGTTCATCTTTGGAAGACATAGACTGACTTAATTATGTATCTAGGCATGTAGTGCAGAGCCAGTCAATTGTAAGCCAGCCACATGGACTAATTCCAACACCAACCCCAACACTTTTTGATCCAGTGGATGATCACAACACTCTGGACGCCACACAAGATGACCGTGGCCTCTATAGAGTGGGGCTACTGGCTGATGTCCATCTAGATGTTGAGAGGGTAGGTGATAGCACTGCACCCTGCAATAATGACCATAGCCTACATCAATTAACTATAACGACCCCTCATGCACCTTTATCAAACAACAATGGTCTCCTTTCTAATGCTTTTAATGACGTTCCTCCTTGTAATAACTGTGATTTACCTTGCAGCAACTGTGGTAGTCAGGGTGTTTATGGGTCTAACATAGAGAATATTACCTCAGGGAACGTGGCTCATAACTGTACTGGTTATTGTAATCTTCCTGGAAATGATATTGATGATATTGATGACAACAACAAGATCCCTATGATATCATCAGGGAATAATACTACAGTTTTAAGTTGGAACATTGCGGGGCTTCGCAGTAAATATAGCATTCTAGAATAGCTAGAGTTTATGACAGGCTTCTCGATTATGATGGTGCAAGAAACCTGGGCCAAAGACCCTATACATCTTAATGGTTACAAGACCTTCCACTCCCGAGCCATTCCATCCAGCCATAGTAGATCAAAGGGTGACCTCTGTGTTTATGTATTTAATAAATTGGCCTCCAAAAGTGTAACAGCAAATCCATCTAATCAGTTTTACCAAATTGTCCAGGTTGATTGCACGACCTCTAATATGTTGGTATTAGTTAATTTTTATAATAATGCCTGTAATCTGGACATAATGAACATACTGTGCCAACTTGATGAGGAATTGGAAACTATTCTGGATAAGGGTTTAAACGACAAAATCTTGCTTTAGGGGGGTGACTTTAACATCCAACCTTGTCAATTGTTGGCTAATAAAGTCTGTGGCTTGATCTCTCCACTGGGTGACGGCGTCTCCCATTTTGTTCATTCAGGGTACGGAGAAAAACTTAACATACTGCTGCTCTTTAAATACGATCTAGGTTTTAGTAACGAACTTGGAGGCAGCCCGGTTGTAGTACCCTGTACATTTGATGGTAGCAGGGGTAGGAGTGTCATTGATTCCCTCTTATTTCCCAAACGTTACTCTACACTAGTTCTTAACTTCATACTACATAACATCACAATGAGTGATCACTTTCCACAGAGTTTTGTATTGGATACTCTACCCTTCCCGCGGAGAACATAGTACTCTCCCGTTCGAACGGCTTTACTCTGCACTGGTCCATGATTGACCCATCCCGATTTTTACAGCAAATTTTTACAAAACAGAGTAGGGCTTTCGAGGTCTGTCTGGATGAGACTGCTGACGCTAGTACAGTCGTGGAGGATTTTGGACACATCAGCGAGGAGATTAGTGCTGGGTTGACTATCTAACAGAGGGGTAATGAAAAAGCAAGGATGGTTTGACCACGTGTGCACTATTGCACATAACAAGTTAAAGAGGGCCTTGAAGGAGTTACCTAGGAATAATATAGAAGTACAAAATTGTAGGCGGGCTTACAAGCTAGCACTAAATCATCGCAAAAAGGTTCTTAAAGAGGAGGCTTGGGACCATCTGCAGGAAGCGAGCCAGAATAAAGATTCTAAGTTATTTTGGCGTGTTGTAAATTCTCCTTTTTGTTGTGACGATGATAAACCCAGAATAGAGGCAGCAATTACAGAACAAGAATGGGAGGCACATTTTGCGCAATTATATATGGGCTCGGCCGACAAAGATCAAGATACATGGCTGGGATGAGAGATGTCTCCCCTGGGCCTACTCCTTTGTGGAAATATTTTGATTTTAACTTCACACTGGAGGAGGTGATTCGGGCACTTGGTGCTAGCAAGGGAGGATAGGCACCTGGCCCGATGGGATCCTGATTAACATCTTTTAGGACAATACTGATCTCTGGGTCCCTCTCCTGACCCTGGTCCTTAAGTCTTTTCGGGAAGCTGGTTTTCCAGTGTTCTGGTCGGAATCACATATTGTGCCAATATTTAAAAAGGGAGACCGCAACTTCCCTGCAAACTCTAGACCCATCTCCTTGCTGGATTCGCTGGTCAAGGTGGTGGGTCGTATTGTGCTGGACAGATTACAAGAGTGGGCAGACTGTAACAATATTCTGTCCGACATTCAATATGGCTTCCGCCAGGGTGTTGGGACCATAGAGCAGGCCATCAACTTGAATTTACTAGTGAGCAAGTGCACACAAATAAAAGGGGGCAACCTGTTCCTTGCGTTTATGGACTTGTCCTCCGCATTCGACTGCGTCGCCCATGATAAAATCTGGTCAATTATGACCTCAATGGGTGTTGACTGTGCCACTGTCAACTTCCTCAAATATTTGTATTCAATGAGCTCTGCCAAGATTCGATATGGTATGAATGGCTAATGCACGAGCTCAATTGACATTAAGAAGGTGGTCCGCCAGGGCTGCGTACTCACGCTATTATTATTTAATTTGTAAATTAATGGCTTAGGCAGACCCTTGTTTCCTCCTGTATTGACCTGCCTCAAATCGGTAATAGGCCAGTACCAGTATTATTGTATGCGGGCGACGCGGTGCTTATGGCCCGCACCCCCAACGCCCTTCAGCATCTTTTAGATAAATGAGTAAATTTTATGGAGAACTTGGGTCTTTTAATTAACATTGGTAAAATGTACGGTATGAAAGCTGGTCGAAAGTTAGCCAAGGGACGCAATATTTCAATAGGAAATGAGATTTTACCTCAAACGTCGACTTTCTTGTATGTAGGAATTTTATTCGATAGCAATGGTAACTGGAAAAGTGCAGTAAAATCGAGAGGAATGCAGGAAACTGGGACGCGAACTTCCCAGGGATATGCTCAGCATTTATAACGCCAAATGCTGGTCAATAGCGATGTACGGTTCTGAGTTGTGGGGACACGTAGATGTTGATTCCTTACCGCTTGTAGAAAATGGGTTTCTTAAAAACCTTTTAGGGCTTCCAAACAGCTGTTCTAGCTTTGTGTGTCATGCGGAATTGGGCGTAACGTATTTGCAAGACTAGATAAGGGTGCAGCCAGTCCTCCTTTGGCACAAGCTATGGACTTCGGATCACACGGCCTTTAACAGAGCCATTGTACAGGACTGCTGCGGGGCTGATCATGCGCTGAAAATACCATGGCTGAAGTACATAAAAAATGTCATGCATGATATTTGTCACTCTGAATATTACGAAAATCCTGAATCTTTGCTGAATATAACAAGAGTATCTCTAAAGAGAGTGGGCCCGATTCACAGAACTAACTTAGGACAAAATCCTAAACTTACTACCATTTTGGTATTCACAGAAGGCACTTACTCATTTTGGTATTCACAGAAGGCACTTACTCATTTCGGTATTCACAGAAGTTAGGAGTCCTAACTTTAGGACTCCTAAATGCCTTCTGTGAATACCGAAAGTCTTAAAATTAGGATTTTTCTCAGTTTAGTAGTAGTATAGTTAGGACTCCTAACTTTAGGACTCCTAAATGCCTTCTGTGAATACCGAAAGCCTTAAAATTAGGATTTTTCTCAGTTTAGTAGTTGTAAAGTTAGAAGTCCTAACCTTAGGACTCCTAAACTGAGAAAAATCCTAATTTTAAGGCTTTCGGTATTCACAGAAGGCATTTAGGAGTCCTAAAGTTAGGAGTCCTAAATTTAGGACTACTAAATTGAGAAAAATCCTAATTTTAAGACTTTCGGTATTCACAGAAGGCATTTAGGAGTCCTAAAGTTAGGACTCCTAACTTCTGTGAATACCGAAATGAGTAAGTGCCTTCTGTGAATACCAAAATGAGTAAGTGCCTTCTGTGAATACCAAAATGGTAGTAAGTTTAGGATTTTGTCTTAAGTTAGTTCTGTGAATCGGGCCCCGAATGTTTGAATAATCTAGAGCAAAAGAGATTAACACTGGAATTTGTGAAGCCCACCGTACAACATAATCAAATGGTACTGACCTGTTATACGATGCAACCGTATTTAATTGGTGTTTTAAATGCTCAACATAGATTTGTCTTGACACATTTTAGATTAGACATTTTTCATCGTTTGACAAGTTTCCCCAATATCAATAACTGGTCTTGTCAACTAATATGCTGCCCTTGCGACCAGATCTCTAAACAATCAACTATCCACGTACTGTTTTTCTGCAAATTTTATACAGATTTAAGGATTATTTTTATTAAGCCTTTAATGAAATCATTAAATTTTAAACAATGCAGATCATCCTACTTGTTTTTACAATTCCTTCCGGACTTGTTTACATGTATGGTAGTGGCAAGTTTTTTGAGGTCTGTCATCACTAGCAGGAAGTTTATAACTGCTGCACCTTAAATCTGTAAATGTTTTTATTGCATTTGTTTTTAATAAACTGATTAAACTCTTTCCTCTTTTAAATTTGTATTGAATTGTAAGCTTTTATGATTCATTGTCTGAATCGAATAAAGTTGAATTGATTGATTGAGTCGATGATACCATAAGTTCAGCAGGCCCACTGGTAGCAATTGTCAGCTTCTTCCTCTCTTTCTAACGCAGGAAGACCCACCAGCCTGGTGATGGGCCCTCAGGATATACAGGGCACAACTCAGCTCCCTTTGTGTGTGACTGTCTAGAGGGAATGCACAAAGCCCAGCTGTCACCTGACCCAAACGTGTATTCTAGGGACAGGCAAGGGCACAGAATGGTTAAAGTAAGACAATGGCAACTTTCTAAAAGTGGCATTTTCAGACCTGTAATTTAAAAACCAATTTCGCAAAAATATGTGTTTTTAAATTGTGAGTCCAGAGATGCCAAACCTACTTTTTCAATCTTTTCCCAATTGGAAATCACACTTGTAAAGTTTTACAAGGCAGCTTCAATGCAAACCTATGGGAGAGCTAGGCCTTGCTGTAATGAAAAATAAATTTAGCAGTTTTCAACTACCAGGACATGTAAAACTCAAAAGTACATAACCTACATTTGAATACACTGCACCCTGTCTATGGAGCTACTTAGGTGAAATTGCCAGGTCGACATGGTTGTTTAAATCTGCATACACATGCTCAGCAGTGGCAAGCCTGAGACAAGTTTGAAGGGCTACCATGCTACTGCACTCGGATAGCATTGCCATGAGCGTATGGCGGTGTTTAGATCATTAACGAAGAATAATACTGAAACTGGCCTTTTTGAACATATTGAGAGTTTAAGTGAGACATTGACATTGACGCCGTCCATACAGAAAACCTCTGTGGTCCGGATTTATCACTACAGATTAAAAGATTCAAACTCTGAAAAATAAGCCTTGAGGAAGTCGCGGGACTACATTCCATTACGCGACGAAACACGTGTTGGCTGTTGGGAGCCGTTGCGAAGGCCTACATGAATAAAAAAGAAAAGAGAGAAGATTGCATTTACGATTCATTTTGTTACAAGTTGCTTGTTGTAGTATGTTTTAACAAACGTGAACACTTTAAACTTTAATTTGCGTGTGCTGGGGAACAAGTTGACTACCCATGTGGGTGGCCCAATCAGTGCTGCAGGCCTACTAGTAGCATCGGATTTATAGGCCCTGGACACCTGTAGTATACTGTACTAGGTACTTAGCAGTAAATCAGTTATGCCTATCCTGGTGAAATAAAATGCCATTATACTGGTGGAACAACTGAAGATAAGAACTATTGATATGGCACATGGAGGTCATTTGGGACAGAGTGTAGCAAAGAGCTATGTATGGGAAACGTTTCGGTCGCCCAGTATGGATAAAGTGGCGCAGGATGTAGTAAAGAGGTGTGTGACGTATGCTGAGAATGATAAGAGTTTTAAGTGAGTGAGTGGTACTTTTTTGGGTCCAGTATCTGTTCCTAATAAAGTATGGGAACAGGTAGCTGTTGATATGCTTGGGCCACTAGATTATCTAGGTGGCAATAATAGATATGTGGGGGTTGTATGATGATTTGTCTAAATGAGTTGAAGTTGAATTTGTGTAAAAGTGGCCTCAGGCGACATTAACAGAGCGCTGTATAGGATATTTTTGTCAGAAGGAGTACTGCAGTTGTTCATAACGGATAATGGGGTGCAGCTTTGTTCAAGGGGAATGACTGAATATTTTGTCTGGGCAAAGAAATATGCATTGCACTACTGCTCTGCTTACTCCAATGCAAATGGACTTGTGGCAGACAATAATAAAATGAGTCTGGATACTGTGAAATCCACTGTAAAAAAACGGTTGCCATGATGTGAGAAATTGGAGAAGTGATTACAGGGCTACTGTACTTTACCCCTGTAGGAGACTGGCTTAGTATATGGTGCACACTTATTTGAGTGGAGCACCTTGCATTAATCCAGACAACCCTTATGGTGATTTTAGTGGTCTTAGACAACCATAGAAAGCTCTCTAAGTGGTAGCTGTGCAGAGCAGCCTTCAAGTTTATACCAAAAGGAGTGTGAGGCAGCTTGCTTCACCATTATTAATCATATATTGTAGGCTAAGTGAAAAAGAACCACGCAGTGTAGTTATAAAAATATGTTTTTAATATAAATAGGAATAATTTAGTCTATGTTATCGTGTTCACTTCTGGTAGAGGCATAACAACTGAGCGTAGAACATAAGGTGAGCTATTGCTGTGCAGAAAATATTAATAATCCTTTGGACGCTCTTTTGCCTATACTTCCATAGAATGGAGGTCTACATATTATTAGGGGAAACATGCTTGCATGTTAACAATAAATTTAAATAAGAGTATTTGAAGTTGTTGGTGTAACTGCTTGAATGTGTTTTGTCCAGTAAGGGGGGTCTAAGTCCGTACGCTCAATGAATGGGTCCACACAACTCAAACTGGAATTACAGTTATGGTTTTGGACACAATTTATCGGGTTCCTGGTCCAACGTTTTAACACGGATGTGTGGTTTATGTGACACACTGTACTGTCTTTCTTTGTGTACTCCCCATGACATATTGTGCTGTCTTTTTTGTGTATATGTTTTGTTGTTTGTACAATTTGTTGCTTTATTGAAATGAATATCGACAATTTGGTTGTTTCTCTTTAGTTACATTTAGTAAAATTCCAATTTATCGATGTATTAATTGTATATCTATATAACTTTTTATGATGTTGGTTTAATTGATAACTGATTCACATATGTTTTTATTTGCTTTTTATATCAATAATAAGAATAAAAGAAATATATATTTCCTACTCTTTGTGTTTTGGCCCTGAGTATACAATTAGACTCCCTTTTGTACAAATGGTGAGAGAATAAGTGTTTGGGTGCTTGTTACGATTTATACTTTGAATTTAGTTTTCAATTGATTATTTGAACCCTATTCCTGTGGATACAAGAGGTCTCTCTCTACTTTTTTCAGAATGTATTATAAATACTTACTAACACATTGCAATATCTCCTCCCCGGAGATATAATCACAATACACACAATACTTCAGTAATAGAACACGTAAGTAGCACAATTACACAGTGGTCTCCAGGGAAAGACCAAACCATATACTAATAAAGTGGAATGCAACCCACTACAGAAGTTGAGACTGGACCCAGAAGACTTGGAAGAGCTGGGGACCTAAGGAACCTCCCAAGGTAAGTACCCAGGAACCCCATGGAGGGCGTGTGCAGAGTGGAACCACTACTGCGTGCTCAATGCAAGTCAATGGGAAGTCGCAGTTGCAGTTTTCAAGAAGAAGGGCCCTTTCCAGAGGACCCTGAAGAAACTCCGGGGAAGATGGAAGGTTAGAGAGTCACACCACCCATGGATACCCTGGGAAACCAGGATACCTATACCAGGGAAGCCGGGTGAATAGGTGCGAAGTGACGTCAGGAACCGCTGTAGGCCACAATGTAGGACATCAGAAAAGAATCCACTGGCGAAGCAGGTGAAAGTGTCCGATAGAATCTAAGGGTGTATCCAGGAAGAGAGGTACCTGCAAGCAGAGGGGACAGAGTCTATGCCACTCAGGAGTGAACAGGAGGCACGGAAGGCGAATGCCGACCGATGTCGGAAGATGCAGGAGAGTTGGCGGTGACCTTGGCTCTGTAGCAGTGCGGACCCAGCAATGCTGTGGAAGACCAGGAGCCATTCACGAGCAGTCTCACATTGGATGTCAAAAGCCAGGGGGTCAGAGTCCAGCGGGAGCACCAACAAGCCGTGGCAGTGGCAACAAATGTGTCAGATGAAAAAGGTGCAGTGTCGGGACCAGCAAGGGCCAAGGGACTCGCCATGAGCAGGTAAGTCAGAGCAAGCCCCGAGCAAGCAGGGGAGCCCACTGGAACCAAATAAGACCCCCAAGAGGACCCACAGGCCAAAGGCACAGGAGTCGCAAGAGAACCTCGAGCAGCTCACCAATGATGCAGGCCCACAGTACAGAAGATTCGGTGAGGACGAAGATCTTGGTAGCAAGAGATACTGGAGACAGGAGCTTCTTGGAGCCCAAACAAGTAAATCAACAACCCTTGGCAATGGCAAGTTGACGTGGAGCACTGGGGTACTGCTCCAGCAAGGGATACTGACTTCAAACTTGCTGAGAAGACAGTGCAGGCCTTGAAGGTTTTGCAGAGCCACCACCTGTTTTGCTGAGACTTTCGGAGTTGATGGGACATCTGGAGCAGTAGACCGATCAGCTTAGTTGTGGTGCTTGCAGATGCAGGTGAGTGACTTCTTCACTCCAAGGGAGATTTCTTCTGGTGTCTTGGATGCCCTCAGGCCTATAGAAGGACCTGTATGGAGCACAGGCACAGACGACGTAGAAGACAGGCAGGACAATGAGACCAGGAGCAGCCGGAGTCTTCCAGATGCAGTCTCGGTTCCCAAAGCCATGTCCAACGAAGCCCAAAGTGCCCAGACGATTGAAGATGGAATGGTTTTGGATCTGAATCTTGTCCCACAATGAATCTGAAGAGCCACCCACTGGTAAGCCCTTAAGTACTCTAAGGAAAGGGTTGGGACAATTCAGGGGTCCCTTTCAGAGGAGGGGCTGGACAGTGGGGAGGACACTCCCATGCACTTTGTCCAATTTTGTGCCAGAGCGCAAGCCAACAGCTTCCTGAACTGGTTCCAACTGGGGTATGCAAGGAGGGCACCAAATGTGCCCTTCAAAGCAGTCTAGTGGTGCTGGCCAGCGCCACCGCCCTGGCCCAATACACTAAGTCCTGTCTGGGAGGTGCTCACACCTCCCTGTGACAGGAAACCTATTGTCCTACCTTCCCCTGCTTGAGCTTGGCTCAGCAGCTGGAGGGCAGAATTGTGTCTGTGGTCAGCAGCAGCCATAGCTTGCAGTCAGACTCTGGAAGACTGGTATTGGGAGCACGGAAGGCTTCCCAGAGGAGCCCCATAGTGCAAGGAATCATAGCTACAACACTGTTTACTGTTTTGGGGTATGATTGCCAGGGTTCGTTACAGCCAGTTTAGAGTTAGCCATCGCATAATGATGCATGGCTACTCCATGTATCGTAATGGCTGATGCACTTACAACGCCTGGAGAATGGATTCCGGAGATTGTAGCGGTGTCCTGCTCACCCTCACACTTATAACCAAGCACCCTGCCTTCAGGATTTAAAGCCCTGCCTTATAGCTTTTAAGTTTTGTGACCTCACATATAATAAAATGTATATCTGCTGTAAGTGTTGCTAGCACCAGCTTACACAGGCTGCAATGGCAGGCCTGTAGTCACAATTTGAGTGGTCTCCCATGGGTGGCATAATACCTGCTTCAGCCCATGGCGGGCCCCTGGTAACCTATGCCCTGGGTACCTGAGTACCATATACTAGGGACTTACAAGGGTACACCAGTAGCCAATCTGGGTGGTACCTAAGTACTCACCATGGTCCAATTTAAGGAAGAAGCACAGAGATTGGAGTCCCGATAAGCAGGATCCCGGTCAGACTAGTCAGAAAACAGAATGACACCTGCAAAAAGTGAGGGTAACCATTAAAGCAGATCCTACTTTCCTACAACCCCATTGGGTGACACTGTGCCTCTTTCACTATGAGAGAGAGATCTGCAGAAAAAAATATTGTGTCTGGCATGGATGAGGCATATAAAGACGTGTATGGATTTAGATGAAATGAAGTGCAAGATTATTAGACAGAAAAGGGGTACAAAGGGTGGCATAATGGATTGAAGAAGAGTGACGTTATTTTATTGGTTCAAGTATAAAAACCTTGTTTTGTAAACAACAGAAACTCACAGTGGTTTGATGCTCTGAAAGTGTTAGAGGTGCGTTAGAAATATGTGACTGTAGAAGGTGATGGAAGATGGAGCAAGGACCGTGTGCTAAACGTAGTTAAAAATTGTTACCTTGCAGTTTTAGTTCATTACCTTGTGTATGGGTATACATTGTGTGCGTGCTAGGATTATTGGCAGGTGATGTGATGGTTCTGTTTGTGTTGTGTGGTTATGGCAGTGTAGATATATATGTTTTTAGACAGGGAGGTGGTGTAATCTGTATTATGCACTATTCTCTGTTCAAGGGTTTATGTAATGTGGAACATTCTTATGCTAGATGTTATGTCACTTGAACATCAGAATACTGTATGGAGTTTTTACTCCATAGAACGTTTCAAGGACAGTTAGCGTTCCCTGTGACGCATCTAGGGGAAGGAACTTCTTACTCCAATAAAACTGCAACTGGTTTCACCATTGTGTTTTGCAACAACTGGTCATCCCATCTGAAAATAGACTTCTATTGCCAAGAACTCTGTTGTAAGTTTAGGATTTGAGGAGGTGAATGCATCTGCTCTGTCCTCACTACTAAGGGACACAAATGTGGTTATGGTGGTGTATTTGAGTGTACGTTCTGTTCAGAACCAAAGAGTTTACTATCTTGGGTTTATATGGATGGGAATTGGTTGCTTTAACGAGTATTCCCATGATGTTTTCTGCCCCATGAGTTAATTAACTGCAATGCACATCCTTCCCTGAAAGTACTAGTGAAAGCTGTATTATGTGTGCATCATTGTTTCCATGGCATTATACCTCACTGACCTTTACATTACAAGTCTAGACGAACATTCACAATTACAGCCTAATTTGATGTTGTTTGTGTGGAATGGGAGATACTTACAAGGGCAGTCTGTGAAGAGACAGGTTTAGTTGTTTTGCGGAGCTTAGCAGCAAGCCAGTTTCCTTCTTCACCCTCTCAATCATTATTTGGGAACACCATTGACATACTTACATTCTATTCACTGGTCAGTTGTAATTGTTGTGGTTGTCTGATTTTGAATGGGTCGAGTCATCCTTTTGTTCTAAAATTATTTCCAGTTGCAGTTTGCTCCTTGTTACCAATCTCTGTGTGGCAGATCCACTGTACATGTATGTGCCCCACAGATGGCATTCATGCATTTGGGTCCTGCTTAATTTACAACCTCGCTGCCATGTGACCGCCTCCACGATGGTTGTATGGTCTTCGCTCAGACTTGGCGAGCCATAATGTTGGTGTTGAGGCAGAGGCGTGCAGCGCTTCCAGGCTATTTCTATCATTCTTCTGCATATGGGATTTGCAGCTTGGAATGGGAGGAAGCAAGACATGATGTGCCTCTGAGACAGTATTCTCAGCACCAAATGGGACATGAAGCCACCAATTCTGGGCAGCAGATGCCAGATAAAAGCATGCTGGGCAATATTATGATGGGTCTTGCTAGCACAGCACTGAGAGAATTGTTATGCTCCAACTGGACAAAGAGTGAGTTCATTTTTAGTATATATTTTGGTCTCACAGAGCATTGATGGATGCATGGCAACTATGCAATCCTATTTTAAGAGAGTTTACCTATTTTTCCATGTTCATGATACACAGTTGAAAAGAGACCATAATTATATCTCTCATGATTTATCTCAAAATGTACACTCGGCAGAAATAGGATCAATTTTAATATCTGACCATGCGCTTGTTTACTAACAACTAGATAGCCTCCCTAAATCCACAGAACCAAGTAGATGGAGGTTTATTTTAGCTAATGCTTTCACCTCTTCATTAACTTCATTCTTTCAGGAATTCTTTCACATTAATCTAACAGATGATATTGCTTTTCATAATATTTGGGACACTTCTACGGCATCTGCCTGAGATTTTATAATTGAATATGTTTCTAAAAAAAAGGAAAAAATGGAACCCTGAAACTAAAAAATTCCTTAGCACTATTAAGTGATTAAAATACATGTTATTCTTCCAAATCAAAAGACTGTTTACAAGAAATGATTGGTGCTAAACTTTGGTTTGATAAATTGTCAACTAAAATGCATCAGCATATCTTCTAAAATCCAGCGCCAGATATTAAGTTGGCCAGAACAAATCAAGAAAGCTTTTGGCAAATGATCACAAAATTAAAAAAACAAAATCAAAATTGACCCCATTCTAGACCATAAAGATAATGCATTGTGCAAAGATCTCTTAAACAAGTTTGTCCATTTTTACCAGACATTATATATGCCAGAACATTCTTCACCTACACATGACATCACAAATAATCTCTTCACCATTCAGAAATCTTTTGGTACCCATTTTTATGTTACTACATTAGAATCAGACATATCAATAACAGAGCTTTATATGGCTCAACATTTTCTTAAAAGAGACAAAGCACCTGGGCCAGATGGCTTTACAGCAGAATTTTGTATTCATTTTTCTAAATTGCTTATCATTAAACTCCGTAACCTAATTATATATTTTCTACACTCACAGACGTCATCCACCTCCTTTTTAAATACCCTCATTTGCCTTATTCCAATTGAAGGAAAAGATACACAGTATTTAAAAAATGATAGACCTATTTCCCAGGTTAATGTTAAATCTAAAAATTAGTCTAAGCTTTAGCTTCCTGATTGGACCCGTTTTTACTACAACTAATTGGTAAAGAACAGTCTAGTTATGTTTAAGTGAGATGTATCTCTGATAACACATGCATATTGTTTAATGTGCTAACATTGGATCCAGAAAGAGGCTTTTGACCAAGTTGACTGGTCTTTTATTTTTGAAACCCTTGAATGGTGTGGTTTTAACCCTAAAATTATTACTCTGATAGCCCTTCTTTATTCATCTCCTCAAGCAGCCATTTTGGTAAATGGTCTTACTTCCTCTCACTTTGCATTGGGTAGAGGTGTTACACAAGGTTGTCCCCTCTCACCTTTTTTTTACTTGGCTGTAGAATATTTTCTGTCTAAACTGAGCAAAAATCATCTTCATGGTTTTCATTATAATAACTAACATCTGAAAATGGCATTATATGTTGATAGTCTGTTATTTATGTAACTATCATCAGTTCCAACCTTCTTAAATTAAGTTAATTCTTATTCCCTTATTTCTGGATATATATTAAATTCTGATAAATGTGAGATCTTACCCCTCAATAAATTCACTTTTAAACATGATATTGTAACTACACACTTCACGTGGAACACAAAGAAAATTAAAGATGTGGGTCTATGGTTCACCCATTCCATTAAAGACACAATGTCTCTAACTCTAAATGATTGTCTTAACAAACCAACCACAATTAGCAACAAATGGCGCTCCCTGCACCTCTTGTGGTGAGGACATCTTGATCAATGATATACCAAAGGGAAGGAAGGGCCAAAGGGGAAATATTTAAAGACCAAGTTAGACTAAATCCCCAATCTGCTGATACAACACAAAACAAGTCTAATGGTCTAAGAAAGGCACCTAAAAACTATGGTAGCCTCAGTGTCAGTACATACACTATGTAACTAAACCTACACAGGAAGTCCTAACTTAAAGGACGGAAACCCATCACTCACCGAAGTGACATGCTTCATCAATACCATCAATATATCCCTGCCAGTTCTTTTATGAATTGAGACAGCTGACTGTAGGGTAATCTGGTATGGCACTGAAACCATGGTAGTAATGAGGACAAAAAAAAAAAAAAAAAAAAAAAAAAAGAAAAATACCATCAAGTTGATGCTAGTACCCATTATTTTATGTAACATGTTCAACATCCAATTAAATATACCCTCCAAATATTTTTTAAAAATGAATTCAATTATTTTTTCTTTTCTTTGGAACAAAAAAACCTTGGATGTCCTAGTTAAAATTAAACCATTCAAAATCCGATGGTGGAGTAAACATCCCTGATTTCTATGAATACCACTCTGTCTTTTTATTGAAACAATTTACTTACTGGGTGTTAGATAATTTAGATTTTTATCACTTATGGATTTATTTTGAAAAAATAAATTCTCTCCTTTCTCTTTTCTAAAATACTTGACCTTTTCCTGTAAGCCACAGACTACGGACCTGATTTAAATGCTGGCGGTATGTATACTCTGTTGCAACGGTGACGGATTATACATACCTCTAGCATGAAGGACTGCCGAGTTAAAACGCAGCGGACCTGTGGTTTGGCTAGAGAGGTGACTCCTCTGTCCCAATTAGGATTGGTGGACATGTAGCCATTTTATTTTATTGTTGGGAGGGAAAGTAAAAACCAAATAATGCTCCCCCACCACTGGAGATGACTCCCATGGTGAGAGGAGCATTACTTTTTTATTTTCAAAAAGAAAACCCTGTGTTGGGATTTTCTTTTGAAAATAAAAAAAGAATGCTGCTTGGTGCAGGATTGCGTTATGCTGCACAGAACAGAGGATTACATTGACAGGAACCACCATGACAACTGTTACTGCTAATGATTTATAAATGGCTGCCAGCTGAGCAGTCATTTATAAATTCGGTGGTCGGGACCTCTACCAGGGCGACGGAGGAACTTACTCTGTCGTCCTGGCGGAACAGCGGCCTGACCTCCGATATATAAATGAGGCCCTATATCTTCTCCCATCTTTAAACACACTTGCCAATTGCTACAGCTAAATAATTTCTTATGCTCTCATTGACATCTCCACATTCCTAAACTCTTCCATTTGTAATAATAAGCTTACATCACTCAATACAAAAAACTATTTCTTGAAAAATATGGAGAACTAAATGTTTAATTAGGGTTCATCAACAATTTTCCATATTTCCTTAATCCTTTTTTCCAAGCACAACTTCATATTCATCTCCCAACCTCCATTTTAAATAAAATTCTCAGCTATTAATGAAAATCATCTCTAACCAATATAATTATGAACAATCTGACACTAATAAGAACTCATCCTCTAATAGGCGGCTACCTGACTTCTTACATACTGTTCCTAAAGCATGTAGCATTTATTGTCACTTTCAATGAGTTTCTGTAGATAGAATCAAATCACACACCGAACTTTGTTGGGAGCAGGATTTACAAATAGTGTGGTCTGTCTCTACGTGAAGAAAAATATGAATGAAACTCAGGGAATTCTCTTACGAAGCAAACACTATGCAGATAGTCTTCTGTATATATATATTAAACGTCTCCTATTTCCATTATACTAACATAAAATCCATCTGCAAGTTACTGATACCTGTTGGTCATGCCACGCACCTCATGCAGAAGTATATCATTTTATTCACATATCCCTTGGTCTGGAACCAAATAAATTCCATTTTCAGATCAAATATACCTTTTGTTTCATTAATGTTTTCCTAGGAAGCTTGTCTGAAGAGTAAGACCATGTATCAGTCAATGTACAGATACTTTTAAACAGATAAGGAAAAATTGCAAGGATTTTACTCAATTATCCTTTCAGGCATGGTGGTATGCAGTATGTTATAATCATCAATAAGACACAGCATATACACATCCAATAACAACAGTTCTCAAATGTGTTGCCTTGTTGCCACTGGATACACATTTCCTAGACAAATATGCAATACTCTCTTTAGTACATTAACCACATACTGAAGAAGTTCTCAAACTTCCCTGACTCCCTTTTTAGTTCTAACAACGTCTTTTAGTTTTTGCATTACCTTTTAAAGAAAGCTTTACCATCTAGTGGTGTAATGATCAGACTAACATTGTTTTCACTTATGCAGGATTTTTACTATACTACTATTACATATACCATTTATTTCCCCTATTTCCTCTTTTAGTTTTATATTTTTGTTCTCCTTAGGTTATTATGTACTACATTCATAGCATCCATTGAGGTTTTCCTATTCATTATTTATTTATTTATTGGATTATCTCATTGTATTTGTAATATCTTAAACTTTTGCTTTAAAACCTAATCCCATATTTCAAGGATGTACTGCTTCATTTAGAGATTAAACAGTGAGAAAGAATTGTCTCTTTTTGTTTCTGAGCTATTCTGTCTTTCTGAATACTTTAATATGTTGCCCTAAGTGGATGGATATGCCCAGATGAGGGTCCCGTACGCAATGAGTCACTGGAACTAGGCTGTACCCGATTGTTGAGCCCATAAAATGGCGTATCCAGTCCTGGGCTCCTTGTGTTAAAGTTCAGGGAGGAGCTGGCTTGGCAGTTGAGCTGGACTGTTCCCATTGGAGCAGGGTCGAGACTGATTTACATAAAACTGGGTCCAAACTGTGGTGGCATGGTGTGCAAAATAATGATGGGCTAGGATTCGACCCAAGTAATTACCAGTAGCTGAGATTAATTCAAGCATTTTGTCCATCCCTTTTTGCATGCCTTAGTATGTCGCCCTAAGTGGTACGAGTATGCCCCCAGATGTGAGTGCTGTGCTCACCGAGTCACTGAAACCAAGCTATACTTGGCTTATGAGCCCATAACAAAGGCGAAACCGACCCTGGTTTGCTTGTGTTCCGGTTCAGAGAGGAACTGGCTTGGCAGTTCAGGCTGGGCTGTTCCCACTGGAGCAGGGTCGAGACTGATTTGCATATAGCTGGGTCCAAACTAAGGTGGTATGTGTGCAAAATAGCGATGGACTGGGATGAGGCTAGAGTAATTACCAGTGGCTGAGATTAATTCAAGCATTTCATCCATCACTTTTTGCATACTTTTTACTGTCTGAAAATATAGCATTAACTCAGAAACTAACAGAGCAACAAAAGCATCTAAAGGAAATTGACTGTGCACAGCACATCTTTTAAAAAAGCAAATCAGTGATTTATATTTGTTTTTTGTGTCTCCTCTAACCTGCTGACAATTGGCCAAAATATTAAATTGAAGAGAAAAAGTAGAAAGTGATTCTGTTCATTGTATTCAATATTTGTCATAGGGAAACAACTGTTGGTCTAGCTCTGCGCACTTGTAGAGGCACTACTGCATTTTGCAGGTCTTATGTTAGTCATGAAATATTTCCTACAAGCTTTTAATATCTGACAGCAGGAAAATATACCCAGATTAAGGTTGTGAAAATGCTAAGGGAGAGTAATTTATATTTGTTATCATTATGGTTTAGAAGTATCCAAATTAGATTGCGCAGTTCGGAGACAGAGAAAACAAATGGAGTCTGATTCAAAATAGTAAATGTACACATTTGTGTATGTTTTTATTTTTTTTGTTATTCACAAACTACGAATTCAGTTTTACTTATAGTAACTTTACGGCTGCCGAAACTTCACAGTCAGGTCGGAAAACTCCACAGATAAAAATATATGAAAGTCCTATCTTTAATGGTGCGGAGTATCCGCCATAATTGAACTCGTTGGTGGTGAATACCAAAAAAATAGTAAACTTACACAAAAGTTTTACCTTTGTGAATAAGGCCCATTGGGCTGTCTCATGAGAGGGTACTCTGGTGCAAGGCAGACATTGTAGTACGTAACCTGGACATTATGCGGCTCCTGGTAGTACTGTGTTATTCCCCTTAGTAGGTACAACTTCCCACCCAGTAGATATTTCACCCAGGATTACACAGAAAGGGGACTGACTACCGGCTAGCTTAATATAAAAATGAAAATATTTAAAAGAGACTGTGCTGATTAAACGTCAAGAACTGGAAGGAAGATCTATGAAATAACAAGTATTTACAATGCAATAGGTCTCGCATTTGATGGAGTTTAAGCTATTGGCATTGTAAATGACAATGCCTTTTATTTATCGGTTTTGAAAAACAGCACATAAAAAAAAGGAATTGTCATTTACAATGCCAATAGCTCAAACTCTTGCAAATACGAGACCTATTGCATTGCAAATTACTAATAACATCTTCAATGATTTGATGGGCAAAATAAATCTTTTCTTTAGGTGCCTTCTCTAAAGCCCTCAGCTGACTCTGTGGGTAGGTAGATATGCACCATGCATGTAAAACCAGAAATCACAAAATGAGAATAAATACATTTAGCAGGTCTCGTATAATTGAATTTATAAGAAGAACAAATTGAGTTTAACGCTGCAAGGATTCAAGCTAATGTTTTGTAGCTTATGTGTAGACGTATGTATCCGATGTGTCACCCACTGAGTAGTTTTACAGGGACTGGAACTTGTGATCTGCAGCATAAGCAAAGATGTCAGCAATGATAGAAGTATTTGACCATGCTTCCCTGTTAGAAACCAAACCTGTAGCCTATAGATTTCAACCAAGGCTCTGCAGCAAACACATGAATCGTCTAAACGATTTCCAGTCTTTAAGTAGAGGTTATGCATTAATTATCAGAGCAAGTGTATTAACCCACTGAGTTCTTTTACTAATAACATACCAAAGGATTTGATAGATACAAATATAACTTTTATTTAGCTGCCTTAACTACCCAAGTTGTCGTGGACTGCCTTGTGTTTCTGCCCAATAAAGTGAGATAAAACAACTTCACTAAGACAGTTTGGTTGAGGCAGAGGACTCTGGACTCTGGCACAGTACCTGGTTGCCGAGAGCTGCAATAAGAATAAAGCAGTTAGGGTAAGCCTGCCTGTGAGAGTGGCACTACAAGGCACTCCTGGCCTGATGACACTGCCCCTTACATTGCAGGTGGACACAAGGAGTCACCTCCTAACTAGCTACCCTCTGTCACAGTTGACTGCCAGATGCTGACCCTAGAGTCGCCATCCATATTCAAAGTGGCATTAAGCGTCACTGCCAGGTCACAATTCTGCTCTACTATAGTATAGGCGGGTGTCAGAATTCATACACCAAAGCAAGGCATGAGATCAGACCCACCCATGTATCAGGAATCACACCGAAGCTCACATGCAAATAAGAGGTCGACCACATGAGCATAACCTAGCAAAATTCCTGATCCCTCTTCCTCTCTCCAGTCAGATGTCTAACAACCCCAAACCCCCTCCAGTACTGCCTTCAGTCAAACTCATTGCCTCTATTATTCCCATCTCAAGGGGCTCAATTTACGTTCAGGTGTCAGGACCAATTTCCTAGCTCTCACTTTCAAGCCAATTCCCTAGATTAGGGCCTGAAGTTACTCGCCCGAATTCTATGGCTTGTTGCCCTACTCTCACCACACACGCCACTCCCACGTGTTCAAAAGTCACTCCCCAGATTAGGAATTTGGAAACTCAATAAAAATCAGACATACAAGAATTGCATTTCCATTGCCATGTCTCCAGGGCCATTGAGTTCCTGAAAAACGTCACATTTAGTGACAAGGTGGGTGTCCACATTTGCACATAAATATGACTGTGTCCATGAGGAATGTAAGACTGTAGCCCAGCGCTTTGCGCAACACATGAATCTCCTCGACGACTGAATAAAATCCAGAAGGTTCAGACAGTACAGTGAGCCAGTTGGTAAATCAGGATTTTTAGATCAAATTCAAGTGCTTCAGGTGGTTGGAGCAAGGCTCCTAATGGAAGAGTAGGAGATATAAAAAGAAGAAGAGGACTGTTCTCTTATACCTCAAAAAGCTGTCAGGCCCACAGTCAGATGATGGCACTGTGACTGGTCCCTTTGAGCAATCAGTCTCTGTCTGCCCCGTCCAAATATCACTCTCGCCCTTTGTCTTTGAAAATCTTCAACTTAAATTCTAAAATGTTGGTGATTTCTTGTAGCTAATTTAACAATTAAAAAGTCATGGAAGATATGTCACTTATTCATAACTATAGGGAATACCTATAGGCAACAGTCATTGTTACCTGAACAAAGGAAGTGGTCCAGCAGTTCCCGTCTCGGTAGAGAAGTGGAGAAACACATACGTCATAGCTGAACTCTGCATATTTTAGTGTGAGATTCAGATTTTCTTAGTTTAAGCTTTTTCATCTTTTTTTACTCTGCCCTGAAAAAATATGATTCATCCCAAGTTGACGGGGTAAAATGCTCCTCCTTCGCTTTCTTTGAAAATTTCTTCTCCCCTTTTTCGAGGAAGCAAATATTTCCAACGGACCATTGTCTTTTAATGGCTAATAGATTGGGGCAAAACAGTCACTTATCAATCAATCAATCAATCAATCAATCAATCAATCAATCAATCAATCAATCAATCGATTAATCAATCAGGGGGTTTATAAGCGCACTACTCACCCGTGAGGGTTTCAAGGCGCTGGGGGAGGGGTCAGCAGCTCCGTTTCAGTCGAAGAGCCAGATCTTCAGAGCCTTCCTGAAGGTGTTCAGGGAGGGGGCATGTCTGATGTCGGTGGGGAGCTCGTTCCAGGTCTTGCCGTGATGTAGTAGAAGGATCTTCCCCCTGCTCTGGCTGTGCAGATGTGCGGGTCTAGCGAGGAGGAGGTTGGTGGAGCAGAGGTTTCGTTTGGGTACGTGGAGGGTGATTCTGTCGTTGAAGTATTGGGTCCGGTGTTATGTAGTCATTTGTAGGCATAGGTGAGTTTCTTAAAGGTGACTCTTTTCTCGACGGGGAGCCAGTGGAGCTTGCGTAGGTGTTGGTTGATGTGTTCTTGTCGAGGAACCCCGAGGATGGGTCTGCCAGCAGTGATCTGTATTGTCTGGAGCTTGCGGAGTAGAGATTTGTTGATGCCGGCGTAGAGGGCGTTTCCGTAGTCCAGCCTGCTGGTAATAAGTGTGTGGGTGACTGTCTTCCTTGCCTCGGGGGGGATCCATTTATAGGTCTTATGAAGGATGCGGAGGGTGCTGAAGCAGCTGGAGGTGACGATGTTGACCTGTCGATTCATGAAGAGGGAGGGGTCGAGTACGATAACGAGGTTTTTGGCATGGTCCATGGGGGTCAGGGGGCTGCCAAGGGCGCTGGGCCACCAGGTTTTGTTTCATGCTGATGGGGTGGTTCCGAGGACGAGGACTTCTGTCTTCTCCGAGTTGAGTTTCAGGCAGCTGTTGCTCATCCAGGCTGCGATGTTCTGCATTCCTTCCTGGAAGTTGTCTGGTAGTGGTGGCGTCCATGGTGAGGGAGAGCATGAGCTGGGTGTCGTCGGCGTAGGAGACTATGCAGAGGCCGTGCTGTCGGACAATGGCGGCGAGGGGAGCCATGTAAATGTTGAAGAGGGTTGGGCTGAGTGATGATCCTTGTGGGACTCTGCAGTTGATTTCCTTTGGTTCGGAGAGGAAGGGTGGCAGTCTGATCCTTTGGCTCCTGCCGATGAGGAATGATCTGATCCAGTCGAGGGTGGTGTCTTGTATGCCAGCGTCGTGTAGTCTGGCTGTGAGTGTGCTGTGGGAGACTGTGTCGAAAGCTGCTGATAGGTTGAGTAGAATCAGGGCTGCGGTGAGGCATTGGTCGAGGAGGGTACGGATGTCATCAGTGGCTGTGAGTAGGGTGGTATCGGTGCTGTGGTTGCTTCAGAATTCAGATTGAGAGGGGTCGAGGATGACGTTGTCTTTGATGAACCTCGTCAGTTCTGCGTTGACTGTCTTCTCTGCGACTCTTGCTGCAAAAGCGAGGAGCAAGATAGGCTGGTAGTTCTTTTTTTTTTCAAACTCTTTTTATTAACATTGCTCAATAGTCCATACTTGCATTAATACACAGTGAGGTTTATACATCTCATCAATATGAGTTACAGTCACGAGGGAACAGGAGATTAGAGGAAACACATAGGAAACGTTGTCGCGGGTAAGCCTGGACACCATGGTAAATTTGTGGAGCTGGTAACACTGTTCGGGTCATACAAACCACCGCCCCATCGTTCCTTTCTGTCTGTTGCATATCATTCTGTCATGCTCATCCCCCTAAACCTTCACCAGGGCGCACATATTAATTCCCATTTTTTAACACACCCCTACTCTTGTACACAGTTTCTTCAGCCTGCTGGCACCAGTCAAGGTCGCGCCTCCACTCTTCCAGTGTCAGAGGTAAAGGTGTCCCCCACCTCCTGGCAATGTTACTCTTAGCGATCCCCAAAGCAAGAGCCAACCAAATACCCACATATCTGGACCAGTCGGAGTCCCCTTTGATCATTAATAGAAGCCATTTAGGGTTCATTGGAACCGTCACTCCCACCACCCTAGACATAGTATCCGTAACTCTATGCCAGTATCTTGCGATTTCTGGACATTCCTACAAAATATGTATGAAGGTTCCCTCCCGCTGGCATTCTCTGACGCATAGTGCTGTAGGGGCCTTGCCCCAGGTGTACAGGTGTGTATGAGGATAGTAGGTGCGGTGTAGTACCTTAAGTTGTACCAGCCTATATATGGATCTAATCGCGATCTTTCTTGGGCTCTGCATTGCCTCCTGACACTCCTCATCGTTTATGCTACCCAGTTCTTTAACCCATGCCTCTCTGAGTGTCATTAGGAGGTTGGGTATACTATTTATCAATTTACGATAAATCGTGGAGGTCGCCTTCTCGGAAATGGGGTCTAATAGAAGCCTATCCTCTAGCGAGGAATAGTCTGGGATCGAGGCCCACTGTGGACGTGGGTGCGGAGTGCATGCACTAGTCTCAAATGATGGTATCTCTGGGTCTGGTGTAGGCTGTATTCCTGTTGGAGCTCCTCAAAAGTGAAGGGTGCATCACCTTTCCAGACATCTCCCAAGTACTCAATTCCTATCAGTTTCCACCCCTTGACGCCCGCGAGGGCAGCTACTTCGCTTAAAGGATCACCCACCCACAACGGAATTGGCTACTCAGTTTCCCTGTCCAGCCAAGTAGTTTATTGGCCTCCCTCCAGCACTGTATCACCACTTTGGTATGTACTGGCCACTCAGAACGTGATTTCCAGGAGTAGAGCAGAGGCTTGCAGTTTCCCCCCCGCATGACGGCACTATCGGTTCTGTAAGCTGGCTCCTCAACGTCTGTCTATACCCAGTCATTCACGACCTGGAGCTGCGAGGCCCCGTAGTATAGCCTGACGTCAGGAATTGCCAGGCCACCATCATACACTAGTTTAAGTAAATAACAATGAGAACTAGCTTAATGGATGGAGGCTAGGTGTCCATATCTGGGAGAAAAGACACTTCGTTTTTTATGATGACCCTCATTCACCAATCTAGTTGGTGGCATGCTTCATCATCGGGTGGTTGTCTCAACGACAATATCCCGTGATGCTGATACCGTGCTACACCCCAGCCACAGGGCTGTGGCACAATCTGAAAACTGCCAACCATTCAGGCTGGCACAGTATGTCCACACCCTGCTAGGGAACTACACTTCGAACCTTTCTCGTTTTTTCTCTCCTCTCACACACAGTGTGTGACTACAGGTCCGGCCCCCTCACGGGATACATGAAGCTCACTCTGAAAATATCAGTGTAAGCTTATATTCTTTCTCCTCAGCACGTTCCACTCATTTTTGAGTAGATTGTAGACCTGACGCATCATACTTGATGCATAGTAGCGCATATATTCCGGCATTGATGAATAGGCACTGCCTCACGAGTATCACAATCCGTTTCACTACCATTCATTAGCCCGCATAGTGTACGGACGCAAACTCTCATTCAGTCATGTTTCTATGCGGAATAGAGAAGCTATTACTTTTAAATGTTTATGTCGGTGTATTTTTGTTTGCCTTTCTTTTTTCCTAACAGGATTTGAGCAACCTGAGGAATACCCCCTCTATCAATCAACGCACCTTAGCGTGTGCGATTCATACTGGCCTAATGAACATCATTTGACCATCACTTATTTATCTATGCACATAGGTCCTGACGAAAGCCAGCATAATTTGCGGTCTGGCTGAAACATGTAGACCTGATTTCACAGGATATTGGAGACATAATTTACCTCCACACATATCCGTGTCTCTGTTTTAATATTGCCAAGGAATCATCATTAAACTCCCCTAATTTGACGGGACCCATTGGACAGTTTTTAACTTACGCTCATTCACTTCACTGCACACTCACGGCACAAAACCTGCTCCGTTGTAATCAGGCGTTGAAGCACACCCGAGGTGCACTCAGCACCTTTGGTGGGACCCGATGATGAAGCATGCCACCAACTAGGTTGGTGGGTGAGGGTCTTCATAAAAAAACAAAGTGTTTTTTCTCCCAGGCATGGACACCTAGCTTCCATCCATAAAGCTAGTTCTCATTGTTATTTACTTCTTGAGCAGGGGCTTGACTTCTGCGCGTTTCCAGTCATCGGGGAAGGAGCCACTCTCAACGGTGGTGTTGATGGTGCATTTTGACACGGGTGCGATGGTGGTGGCGGCTCTGTGGAGTATGTGGGGTGGGCAGGGGTCTGTGGGGGCTCCGGAGTGGATACCTTTCATGGTCGTGTTGGTCTCCTTGGTCGTGATCCTCTATGTCCAGGCAAAGATGGTGATCTGGCTGGCGTTGCTGCAGGGTGGGTTGACTGCAGGGTCAGGCATGTGGTCGTTGAAGTTGTCGTAGAGGTTCTTTATCTTCAGGTGGAAGTAGGATCCGAGTTTGTCGCAGAGGTCCTGGGAGGGTGTGATGTCCATGGCTTCTCTGCGGGGCTTGGTGAATTCCTGGATGACGCTGAAAAGTTCCTTAGAGTTGCTAGAGTTGGCGAGGAGTCTGTTGTGTCTATGAAGGTCCTTTTGGTGGTTCTGATGCGTTGATGGTGTTCCGTCATAGCGTCCTTGTAGGTGGTGTAGCTTTCGGGTGTCTGCTGTTTCTCCAGTTCTTCTCCAGGTGTCTGCAGGTGCGTCTGGTTTCTTGGAGATCGGTGGTGAACCAGACGGCTTTCCTGGTGTGTTGCTTTTCGGGGCTGCGCAGCGGGGCGAGCTTGTCAGCGTAGTTGGCGATCCAAGTGCAGAGTTTCGTGGCCGTGAGGTTGGCGTCAGTTGTAGTGGAGGGGGTGTTGTTGTTGAGGGAGGATTTCAGTTGTTCCTCGGTGACACTGCTCCAGTTCCTTTTCGGGGGGCACTGAGCAGCTTCAGGTGGCTTGCGTTTGTTGACGAGGAAGTGTACCGCAGTGCTGGTCGGTCCATGGGGGCTGCGTGGTGTGGCTGAAGTGAACGCTGTTACCTCCAGTGAAGATAAGGTCGAGAATGTGTCCTGCCTCGCGAGTTCGTGTGGTGATGAGTTGTTTCAGCCCGATGTTGGTGAGTTTGTAACGGAGGGCAGCGGAGTTGGGGTCGCTGAGGTTGTCGAGTTGGAAGTTCAGGTCTCCGATGAGTATGTAGTCTGTGGCGACGATGGCGTGGGGTGCGATGAGGTCGGTGATGGTGGCGGCGAAGAGTGCTCGGGGGCCGGGGGGTCTGTCAGGCACAACTGTGATATGCCTGAAGGACTGGGCCACAGTCGGTCTCATGCCAGATATACCTGCATTGGTGGGCAGTAACTGTCACATGTGGGTCACACCTGTAACAGCACACAAGGCCAGGAGCTGAGTTAGTCCCAGGCCAGGTGCACCTCGGATACGCTCATCAGCTCTGTAATTGCTAATAGGATATCGGACCAGTTAGAAACTTCGAATGGAATAAATGTGACTATATTGTGTTATGTAACCCTATATTGTGGACTTATATATTTGGGATTACTAGGTTAATAAGGGTTGCTGTATCGAACGTTTCACAAAGAAGTGGTGCCTCGACATCAGCTCTGTTCAACTGGTAGGTACTCCCACAAACCATTGTAAAGACAGACTGCTCCCTCTTGGTTATCGGAATTCAAAATCAAATAATTCAGCCAACGTCATTTTCATAGGTGGCATCTGCAATTTCTGCATGTAGTTTGCTTTATTACTTTAGACTCATTTATTGCCTCATGTCCAGTGTGCCGGTCCACCAGGTCAGGGGAGGTTGTAACACTGGGATATTAGTTGCGAAGAATCCAAGTCCATCACAAGTGATAAATCTGCAATTGTCTTTTTAAAGGGAACTAACACATTGTAGCACTTGACTCTTCCAGGGTAGGGAAGCAGAGCAGCCCAATAAGTAAAGGGAGGTGGTGTGGACTAGAACCGTAGCTCGCTGGTACGCATTAACAACAATCAATACATTAATATCTAGTCCGTACCGTGACTTTAGAAAGCAAAAGTAGATTTATTGCACGTAGACTAGTAAATTCCACCCAATAAATGACAAAAATATATTTTCATGTACATGGAAATACCCAGGGCCGGACTGGGAACGTAAACCGGCTCTGGCCATTAAGTCTGACCGGCTGCAAGGGAGGGTGAGGGGATGCGAGGGAGTTGCTAGTGGGAAACACTGCTGCTGCTTTTAGTACAGGTGGCCGATATTGCAGCACTGCTGCAAAACCGCCTGTACCAAAAACGGCCCGCCGGTCCAAAAACAGCACCACCCTTACGGCCCACCGGAAAATGCCTGGTGCCCGCTATGGACAGTCCGGCCCTGGAAATACCTTTGGTGACACCCTCATATCAGGACGTGTGAGTCTTGAACTCTATAACCACAATACTGCCCTGTTGGAAAGTGGGTTACTGGTTCAGGCAGGTGAAGCCCTACTCGAGCAGCAGCCAAAATTTCTGTCAGAGTCAAGTCACAAGCAAACCCCAAATTAGCCTGTACTTAATCCTCTGGTAGCTTTGCAAAAAGGAATTGGGCTTAACTTAGAGGCAATGTGTAAAGTATTTATGCAGCACTTCAAACAGTAATAAAGTGAAAATAACAACACAAGATAAATCCAGCACTGCATTAAAAAACAGAGTACACTTTATTGAATTATTGGAGACCAAAGTGACAAAAATCCAACTAGCAGAACTGGATAAATTCAATTTAAAACTTTAAAGTAAAAATAGTACCCAGAAGCAGAAAGCACCAACTGTGTTTATGTGCTTGCGCTGTACCAGAACAAAACCATAAGTTCAGGCCGACCACGAAGGAGCATGGGCTGGATAAAGGGACCAAGTTAGGTCAGCTGAACAAGAGTACCTTAAATCTTGATTGACAAGTGTTGCAAGATCCTGCGTTGAGGATACATCGCGCAAAGGATGTGCCAGGGAGCTGCAAGGCTGCCATGCGAGGTCCTGCATCGTCATTGAGGATGCCGTTGATGAGGAACTTGCAATGTGGAGGCCTGCGTCAACGATGTGCTATGCAGCAGTGGTTCTGAAGAGACTGTGGACTGCGATGCTAGGTCCTGCGTTGGGGATGCATTGCGCAGCTGCGTTTCGGCCCACAGGACCACAGCTGCGCTAGTAAAGCACCGTCAGGCCCACTTCGGGGGGTCCAGGACTGGGCTGGAACCACTTGGGTGTAGGACTCACAGCAGACAGAGTGCAGGGACTAGGTTCAGGGTGGTTGGAGCCTTTTCTGTCCCTGAGTTTCTGATCAGGAGGCCAGCTAACTCGTTCTTGGGGTCACTATGGTGGTCTTGGGTTCAAGATACAGGTCCAGTCCTTTCACTCAGGCAGCAGAGTAGCCCTAGCTTGTTTGGGGGCACAGTAGATTACTGCCAACCCCTTTGTAAGTGTGCTCAGGCAGAGCTTTTGTGATGTGCAAGTGTGGCAGGTGACAGCTCCTCCCCCTCATCAAATCAGAGATGGCCCATTCTGCCAACACTTATGCTGATTTGATTCACTGTCTTGGAGAAATATACAAAGACCAACTACCAGCTATATCTAGTCATGTGATCCAGGAAACAGGCTGCAGGCACCATCTGGTTGGGACAAGAAAATACTAACTTTTTAAAAGTGTAATTTACAGAATTGTGACTTAAAATCCGACTTTACCATTGAAGAGGGTTTTCAATTACAATTCTTTAGACACCAAACCCAACCTTCCTATCTGCTCCCAATTGAAAGTGATCACTTATTAAATATAAGCAAAATAAGTAGCTGGCCTTGCAGTAGTGATCAAATAAATGTACGTGTTTTTCACTATCAGAACATGTAAAAGTTAAAAGTACACGTCCATCATTGTAAAGACACTGCACCCTGCCCTATGGGCTGTTAAAGATCTACACTAAGGGTGAGTTATATGTATTGAAAAAAGGAAGGTTTGGACCCAGCAAAAGCTTTATTTTGCCAGTTCGGAGTGGCAGTTTAAAACTGCACATACAAGCTGCAATGGCAGGCCTGAGACATGATTAAAGGGCTACCTAAGTGGGTGGCATAATCAGTGCTGCAGGCCCACTAGTGGCATTTAATTTACATGTCCTTGGTATATATATTACTACTTTACTGGGGTTTACAAGTAAATTAAATGTTGCAATTAGGTATAAGCCAATGTTACCATTTTTTAAATAGTGGGCACAAGCACATTAGCACTGTTTTGAAGTGGCAAAGTGCTTAGAGTCCTAAAGCCAACAAAAACAAGATCAGCAAAAATAGAGGAGTAAGGCAAAACGTTAGGGGGAGACCACCCTAAGGCGGACAGGTCTAACACCCCCCACCTATACATGATGCAACATCACAATATAATGGGGTGTCATTATCAAAAAAGCAAGCCTACTGATTTTGTCAAGGTGCAACCACAGCATTTAAAGCAGCTATATGTTATAAATAAAAAGTGGAGCCTCCTTGAAATCAACAGTGATAGTACCAATATACGATTCATGTTATGAACTACTATTGAAGTCAATAGGGGTGGTAAACAACAGTGAAACTTTTTACTCTTAATATTGAAATTTTCCAGAAAGCATTATATAGAAAAACATGTGCCCCAGAGCCTTTCCTTTGATTCTATTAGACTGTTATCAAAGGGACAACCAATAGTAGTCCCTGGACTCCAGATCCCAAGTGCAAAAGCTCCAGCTATATGAGTGTTTTGAATCAAGTGTAAACCCGACCCCGCCCACTGATTGATTCTCCCGCACAGGCAGGGAATTAATCGCGCGTGGGCGGCCGCGGCCGTTATGACGAGCTCAGCTCGTCATGAGCACAGCTCCACTGTGACTCATGATGAGCTGAGCTCGTCATGAGCACTCAACGAGTTAATAACACATTTCTGGTTGGCTGCTGCACTCCCTGTTGCCCCCAACCATACTTCAGAATCCATTGGTGGTGCCAATGGCCCTCCTGGGGGCACCACAAGAAGCAAGTTTGCAAGACCTGGGAGCACCTCATAAGATAATGGGGTGCTCTTACCCTGAACACAATGAATAGTTTATGAGTGGGCTTCTCCTCTCTGTATTACTCTTGATGCGGCTTGCTGTTCCACTTTTCTTTTTTTATCTCTGGCTGCCCTGGTCCCCGCCGAAGCACCCACAGCCTGATTTTTTTATTGGGTACTGCAGGAAGAGCCCAAAGCCCTTGTAGTCGCAGCCAGCTCCTTGTGCGTAATCCCCGTGTTGCATGCGAGAGCCAGCACACCTTTTGCTTTGCTCTTGCCTGGCAAGAGCAGTTTCTCTTTTGCTACCACCCATCAGTGGGCTTAATGAACTTCCACTGCCTAGGAAAAGCATGGGCACGGAGACAAGAGGTGGGCGCACCAGGCCCTTCAGACATGGGCCTTGGGGGTGCTGGCAACACACCCTGCCAATGGAATCCATTGCAGCCCCAGGGGATGGAGGTCCCTGTGACCCACTTTTCGATGCACCTGAGGATATGATGGTCCCAAGGTCAAAACTATGCTTGTGGTTAGGGGACCAATGCATACTTACTCGCAAAAAATTGTAATGAAAGGGACATTGTGGCGACCCCTGACCCACTCTGGGGGTATTTTGGAGGAAATACAGCAAAGCACCATGCGTTTTGCTTTTCATATCTTGTGCCCTGTAGAGCTCATTCACATAATGTAGAGCATCCAGGAGCTTTTCGTTCAGTGCCTCTAGCCTTTAAAGGGTTCTTTATGTGGGGCACTGAGTTTTTGATACTCTGTAACAAACCTGTCCTCTGCCTGCACTTCTGAGGGGCCATTCTACTTTGGGGGTGTCATTCACAGGCCCTCCACTGCCAGCAGGTGGAACAGTCTGCACTTCACTGACCCCATGGCCTCCTGGCTGTCTTTCAGGGCACCGCTGTTTCAGCAGTGGAGTCAAGGGGCAGTCCACAGAAAGTCCACGGTAACCATCAAATGTCTCCCACTAGGTCCATCCCCCTAGCGGTTCCTCAGACAGCATAAGGAGGCCAGTGCCACTTACCTTGGAAAGACCAATCCTAGTTCTGGGCAGGTAGCTGGAGTTAGAATCCACAAGTCCATCTTTGCATGGCATCAGGTGGCTTCCCTTTCCATCTGGGCATCCTTTTGCCTTTATCACTCCAAGGCCCAGTGCGTTCTCATCTACCTCTCCCATATACAAGGGTTTTTAAGGTGGAATGGGAAGTTCTAGAATTGAGGGACCCTTAGCCAATCCTAGTGTGCCACATCAACCCTCCACCACTGTCCTAACCCTCCCACACAGTTTTCTGAGACTAACCAATATGGTAATTTAAGTTGTTTGTGGAAAGAGCTCCCCTGAGAGCCTCAGCTCTGCCCTTGACTCACACAGCTGCCTGAACCACAAAAGCTTATTCAAAGGCGAGACCCTTCTTTGTTGTGTCCAGAGGTCTGGCCCTCCTCTTTTGTTTCTGTGGGCTTGCCCAGGCCTGGTGCAGTGTGAGGAGTTAATTAAAACATGCAGAATTCTTCTCTACCTCTTCCTTTTCCAGGAAGTGTTAATGGCTCCATTGTGTGGTAAAGACCTCGATCATCGTGCTGGAGAGTAGAGTAATTAAACTTGGCCCAGTAGTAGGGAGAAAGGTAGTGTGTAATTTGAGCCGGTGGTTTCAGGTGCTCAGCACCAGCACTTTATTGTAAACATGAGCTCTTATGACAGACTGCCACATGGTGGCGCTTTTTGTCTAATTGTGTAAGGAGCACAACAACAGCTGTTTAATAATTAAATATACATTAAAATCACTAATACCTGCCACCCAAAGCTATACGAATTGTTTGGGCGGCATGTATTAGTCATTTTAATGTATATTTAAAGTCTGAATTCACTTGCATGAGTGTGGTGGTTAGTTGTGATGGTACTGTCATTGGCAATGTTAATGAGGCAATGGGTGGTGCAAGCTGCAGTAGACTTCTCACAAGTGTCCTGGCACTTATTCCTTTACAAATTAAGCACTGCAGAAAGGCCTGGAATCTAATCATGAGCTGAGCAAGGGAAATATGGCAATTCTTAATGTACTTTAAGGAGTATATGTATGCATGATTTTAGGGACTGTAAATCTACACTTGTGGTGCATGTTTACCCCTAGATTGATACCTCACTAGATGCAGTAGACATCTGGGGGGCAAAACTGTACTTTAGAGCAGATTTTGCCTATAATTCTCAAGAAAGTGTAAGCACCACAGACCCACAGTAAGCACTACAGATCTGCACTAGGAATATCCATTCACATTATAAGACCTATTCCAAGTAAGCTCCAATCCTTGAAGAGTCCCTTCTGCGACAAGCTATCTGTTCGCATATACTGGGCTCCGCAAGACGGTAGTCTCGCATGCACAGCTGAAACATGCATCGCACCCATATGCCCGCTTGTTCATGTATAGCCAGCCCATAGCCTCTTACCCTAGCCGTGCAGCAGCAGCCGTATCTCATAATGCAGATACTGGTGGTTATCACTCTCCATTCATTTATAGTAAGACTCATGTAGTGCCTCCCATTCACAGAAAAATCCACAAACTGGGTAGTCAAATGCGATGAATCCAGGGGGTTTGAATTGGCAGGACCCAATTCCTACACCTCAGATCCCCTAGGTGAGGACCACCTGCTATATTTAGACTTCCCCACCACACATGCCAGAGTTTCTGTGTCTTCAGTAGAGGTGCCATATTTGGGATACCCGCATTTTGGTTTTCTGAAAAAAAAAAAACACAAGCTGGAGCCTGTTTTCAGAAAATGAAAACAATGCTCATCATGCGCAGGGAGTTATCTCTATGTGCACAAGGGCAATTGTACAATGCGTGACATCACCGGGAAAGGAAATATAGTGGTGGTGGTTGTCCCGGTTTTAAGAGGATGAGACAACTGTCACTGACCTGGGAGCCCTATAGCGAATGGGTTGTCAGGTCAAGAGCTTATGCTGGAGGATCCATTGAGAGTCTGCTGGTTTAATGTTAGTCCTTCTTCAGCCCAGGCCCGGTTCTAGAGGGTGGCCCAGACCTACCCCAACATGAGCCTGGCCAACCCAAACATGAGCGTTAGCCCTAACAGTGAATCTGCCAACCATAATAAAAAAATGGACCGATAACTCTGGTGATTTATGATCTTGCTGGAGAGCAATCATTTTGTATGTTGGTAGTTTTCAAATGCAGATAAACTGAATTTAATGCGGACAGCTCAATGGGTTACTGCCTTTGTCACAGAGACGTTCCTCCTTCCTACCTCCTGAACAATCAACACAAAGAGGCCATTTACGTCGTAAAGGGGGTTCAAAGTGGGCAGATTTGCATATCAAAAGAGAGTCGAGGCTTGTGTGAAACCACACAATGCGGTGGACTTAATAGGATACAAAGCGAGGCAGTATAGCCCATCGTGCTAATGCACCTGCTGCTGCTGTGTGAAACATTCAGCTTAGACGACATTCTTACTGGATCAGCTTTGCGGTTCATCCCTCTGAGTTTGAAATGGGCACTGTGATTTCTGGGTGTTATGTACCCACATATGACCTAGTGCTGCATGGTCGCCCCTGAGAATGCCGTGGCGCTAGTCTAAATCCTTCTAAACAGCACTCCCCATTCAAACCAACATCCTTCAAAAGGGGCATTTTAATTTAAAATAAACACAAGATTTACTGCACCACTGTCCCCTACAGGTAAGAACAAACATACAAAAATATACATAAAAACCAATAACTTTTGACTTTTTACAAAGTCATGCAATTGTTAACACATATTAAAAACATCGATTTGTGTTTTTTTACACAGGCACTTTCAGTCCAGAAGTCTATCTACTCGGTGCTTTTCATTGGCATGCTGCACCTATCACTTTACACCCAACAATCCCTTCACAACCAATGGCAGGTCGGAACACTGAATGTGGACATGCGGGGAAGACATACGTTAGGGGCAGTCATGTTCATTCATTGCATGGCCTATGTGCTGGAAGCCTGCACAGCGGGCATGTGTTTTTAAGTGCTTGCTGTGAACGGGTGGCAGACAGGGTCTGGCTGAAGGACAGCCAGAGGGTTCACACTGCAGAAATGCTTATTTTCTTTTCTATGGTGCGCATGTAGTCCGAGTTGAAGTCAGAGCCCTTTAATAAAAGGCACACTAGACGCTGTACATTATGTACATTCAGAGGCGAAACAACTAAATCACGATGCCTCATCAGAAGTAGTAAGTGCTATATAAATAAATTGCCATTCACACGGGACCTCATTACAGAAGTGCTCTCTCAATGAATGAAAGTTGTGAGTGAAGAATTTGGAGACTCGCAGAATGAGGGAGAGTCATGGCCAGAAGAAGCTCGAGATTTAAAACAAGCATCTGCAATTCAATAGGTCTTGCATTTGCTAGAGGTTGAGCTATTGGCATTGTAAATGACGATGCCTTTTATTTATGTGTTGGTTTTTAAAACATAAATAAAAGGCATTGTCATTTACAATGCCAATAGCTTAAACTCTTGCAAATGCGAGACCTGTTGCATTGCAAATGGTTGTTTATTTAATTAGCAGTCGGGTCCTTAGGGAAACTGTGAAACATACTTTAAAGTGCGTGCTAATTATATTTACTTCTATATTCAATGTTTCAAGTTTGGAGGTGATTTTACTAATGTTTTTTACTGGGAATAATGAAAGTGGAACCAGGTGGTGGCTGGTATGGAGCTGTGGACCAAGCTCAGTTGTGCCAGAAGATGCACTGGAAAGGGGTGGTAGAAAAGTGGATAATCAAGCCTGTAAGGGAGTGCGCTGCAGAGTCAGGGGTCAGGTGGCGGTAGTAATGAAGAGGGATTCTCCCTGAAGGCTCGCACAGTCCGAGTAGTTTTACTTGCCTGATACTCCCACCTCGGAAACCTCCTCTTCCCATCAAAGGGACATTACATGGAAAAAAACGCTTTTTGCGAATGATAGCATCTAGAAAGAGATTTGGAAAAGAGTGGAGTTTACTGAACTTTGTAAGACTTAGAAGAGATAAAGGAAGGCCCAGAAGCAGACCTGGCTACACATATATGCGACAAATCAGGCAAAATGTGTAACTTGTGCTGATAAAATCGTAGTGCAAATACAAAGTTTAACAAACTTTTCCCAAGGTTTTAATACAATTAAATGAAGGGTCCGTACACTTCATAAAGTAGGGTAAAAGAGGTCTTAAGTCACTGGTCTAGTAAACTCCGTTGGGTGACCTGAATATTTTGAGGATTTGGAGGAGAGTTGTTGATTTTGTCCAAAGTGGCTCAGTTTTTGGTATCTTGTTTTTTTCTGGGATAATTGGGGCAATCTCGCTGCAACGTGTTTCTAATCCTGCAGATCACACTACCCAGAAGAACGATGTATGGAAGGGAATGAGAGCGCTAACAGCGTTGTATTGTAACTTCTGCGCATGGAGTTTTGGTTAGGACTGTCTCCGAGTCAGCAGTTCCGATGCTTTCTTTCCATTTCCATGTGTAGCTATTCTTGTCATTTTATTCTACCTGTTGTGGTCAACAAGAAAATTTCGCATGATGCGTTAACACATTACGTTCTTTTTCTTTAGCTTTTAACAGGTCCAACGAGTTTACCTCCAGGCCAGGCGTATGTCCAGCAGATGAAATGATGCGATCTAACATCTCGTGCACGATTGATCTGGACTGTCCAGGGCTCCAGAAATGCTGCCAGCACGCGAACAGATCCACCTGCTCCACTCCCAGACCAGAAGGTACGTGACAGCATCCAAGGATGCTCTGCGGTTTGCTGCTGGCGACAGTGCAGATGCGTGAGACCCAAAACCACTGGTCTCCTGGTGCTGTCCTCCTCCACAACAGAAGATTTTGGTTTGGTGGAAATAAAGGTTTTCCATGGACATCAAGAAAGTATTAAGGAGTTCCAGAGTGTAGCTCTCAGCAGATGCAGGGACAGACCACCCATGGTCCTTTTTTGCAAAATGTGAAATAAACAGAAGTAGGGATCATGATGAAATGAGTGACCCTGCAGGATCCAATCAGAAATGAAGGACCACGCTTGTAACAGTAGAAGTGTGCTAAGCAATGCAGCTATTTGATAGCCACGGTGATGCACTGACATTTCTTAACTGAGAGTAGATAGTTGGATGTGAAAAAAAACTGTGAAAATCTTTATTGTTTCATTCAATAAAAACCATACAATATCGAAAATACTTATACCCTCTGTATATTAAAATCTTTAGCAAAAAAATTCTAAAGAAAATTATTTAAAATGATTTAATGCGGAAGTATACAGTATTGCGGACTTTGTGACTAAAACCAAAACGTAAAACTCCTTTTAAAACCTATTTAACCTAGTAAAGCCAACATACATGGTCCAATATATATTTGCCAAGAAACTGGGCTTCGGATGTATTGTTCAGCACTTTCTGCAAGCATTCATGTTTGTTTTAGCATTCGTCTTTAGTGATGCTCTTGTTCACCTGTAGAGGGCGTCTTGGCCTTGCCAGGCAAGGATGATCTCCTTGGCAGTGATTACTCTAGGACAAATTCTGTTGTTAGGGCCTGGAAATGTACTCCTTTGCTTTGGTGCAGAGCTACAATTTTTTAGAAATAACCAATTGTTTGGGAGTGCTGCCAAGGCAAAAACGGCTCCTCGTGTGGGATTCTACTTATCCGTTGAAATATTGCACTTGCACAAATTCCTTAAAACTAGTGCTACTGCACATCTCTTTCCATCTGTTTTCTTTTATGCCTCAATGTGGAAATATGTTTCCACGTGAAGAAAAACCTTTGACTACACCTCCAACAATTTTGGGAGTGTATCCTTTCATTTACCAGCCTAGAAACATATTTACTCCCGCGATTGACACGAGTAAAACATAGAGGGCCCGATTCACAGAATTAACTTAAGACAAAATCCTAAACTTACTACTTTTGGTATTCACAGACTGCACTTACTACTTTTGGTATTCACAGAATGCACTTACTACTTTTGGTATTCACAGAATGGATTTACGACTACTAACTTTACGTCCGCACTCGGGCCGGAAATTCCGGCCGGGAGGCGGAGCTTCTGGGCCAGAGGCGGAGCTTCCGGCCCAGAGGTGGAGATTTTGGCCATGGCTAAATCTCCGCCACTGGCCGGAATTCCCACCTCTGGGCCGGAAGCTCCGCCTCCGGCCCAGAAGCCCCGCCTCCGGCCCGGAAGCCCCGCCTCCGGCCCGAAAGCTCCGCCTCCGGGCCAGAAGCCCCACCTCCGCCCCGAAAGCTCCGCCTCCGGGCCGGAATTTCCGGCCCGAGTGCAGACGTAAAGTTAGTAGTCGTAAATCCATTCTGTGAATACCAAAAGTAGTAAGTGCATTCTGTGAATACAAAAAGTAGTAAGTGCATTCTGTGAATACCAAAAGTAGTAAGTTTAGGATTTTGTCTTAAGTTAATTCTGTGAATCGGGCCCAGACTGTTTCCAGAGCAGAAAAGGGACATGGGGTCGTTTGTGAACACGCGTGAACTAGAGAGTTTCTAGCTAATCAGAACGGCTCCAAACCACAGCAGCCCTTGCTGTTCTTCACTGGGAAAGGGTTTACTGATGTATAATATCACACCTTGATTGGGCAGTATCATGCAAGAAGGAATCCCTTTATGAGTGGAAATATACGTTTGTGAATCTTTAAAGTACCCTGTTATGTCTAAGTTGGAATCAATATACGTGTTGTAGCGTGCACCTCTGTTGCATCACTGATGACACTTGGAATCCCCGAGTGTCATCGGTGATCAGTTGGAGATTTACTGGTGGAGTGCAGCTGTGCGGAGCTGTGTTGCGGTGCTGGCTATAATACCCCTATCACAATAAATATCTTCAATCAACTACGACTCCTGAAGCGTTAATACACAATAAAATTGGCGACCACTTGGAGAGCAAAGAAGAACCTAACTCGCAGAGGTGATTTCCTCGACCTTTCAACAAAAATACATCAATCTGACGAAGCGCTGATGTTGACAAGGAAGTACGGGGATGCCAATCAGAACAAGTACAACGTAGCGTGAGTCCGTGAAATTTGGTGAGTCTAATTTTATACAATAAAAGAAGCCAGCACCGCAACACAGCTCCGCACAGCTGCACTCCACCAGTAAACCTCCAACTGATCACCGATGACACTCGGGGATTCCAAGTGTCATCAGTGATGCAACAGAGGTGCATGCTACAACACGTAGGTTGATTCCAACTTAGACATAACACATCTTCTCCCTTAAAGAATAATAAAGTTAAAATAATATAACATACCCTTGCACCTGTAGGGCAAGCCATCTGCCTGTGTTAGTTGAGTTCAACCTACATGCACACATGCTGGTATAATTCTGTCCAGGTGTCTATCACTGTCTCACAGGTGGGTTGATTATAGATGCCAAGTCTGACAGAATGAGACCCCCCCTTTTGTCTCCCTCCTTTCCTTTTCAGTCACCTTGCCTCCTGACAGTACTTCTATTGATCCCCCTTTTCGATTTTCTTGTTGTCTTTTGGTCCCCTTGGAGCCTCCCTGCCGGTTCTACCTGGTCCGATCCTTTTTCCTTCCCTTTTTCCTTCCCTTTTTCCTTTCTCCCTACCTTACTTAACCCATTTGGACTTGTCTATATTTTCTGCTATGTTATTCTAACTAATGTTATTGTGCAACACTGTTTTTAACTTTGTAACTCGCTGATCCTTATGTAAAGCGCTCTGATACCTCCGGGTCTAGCCAGCAATATATTAAACTCAAATAAATAAATAAATAAATAAATATTGGTCTAACTTAGGTCACTATTAGTAAGGTAAGTTTAAATATATATGAATATATCTACAATTCAAAGTGAGATGCCCCCTTTGCCGAGCCGCCCATGAGGAGTTTGGCTTTCAGGGAACCGAATTCAGGAAGAGAGGTGGTACAGGGTACTTGAACATGTAATGCATGGCTTAGTTGTAAGTATTTGTAGAATTGAGAAGAAGTGAGTTCATAGGAGTTTAAAGCTCCTGAAAATAGTCTAAGTGGGTCCTGGACCATATGTTGCCTAGTTGTGATATGCCGGTGAGGTCTAATTTCTCTAACTCTGTCAGTGCAGACCCCTCCCTCAACCATTGTGCCGTGCTACAAGGGAGTGTGAAGTGTGACATTGGTATTCCACTTAATGTGTCAAAGTGCGGCTCTCCAGGCTGAAAAGACCACCTGAGTCACCTCAAGGATAGCAGCAGAAACTGTGGATCCATATAATATATCCAGAGTCTTAGTGAATCCCAGGGATGTTAATTCCTGCCTGTAGGCAGGGTCGGACCACCCCAATTCAGCCAGTCATTGATCACCAAAAGGTGGGATACTAGGTAGTATTGGTAAAGGCTGGTCATCCCTAGACCGCCATCATATGGAGTGCATTGGCAGTGAGAGAGCGCTAGGCGAGGCCCAGAATTATGCATGAGAAATAATGATGCCAGCCTATCCAGATGGCAAAACCATTAACAAGCAAAGTGTATCGGGAGGATCTGAAAAACACAAAAGAATCTCTGCAACACTGTAATTTTATGTAGAGCGATCCTACCCATCATGTTTAACAGTAGGCATTGCCATTTGTGTAGGCCCTCTTAGATTTCCACACCACGGAACCGAGGTTAAGAGACCAGGTGAGTTCCAGTCTTTACTGTCTCGAGTGAGAGCCAGAAGTCAAAGGAGCTGCAAGCATTGTGGGCTACTCACTTCAGGGTCTGCCAGGAAAAGGAGAACATTGTTGCATAAAGAGTGATTTGCTCCTCATGTCCCCATCCCTCTGCCATCCCTATATCTGAGCATTACCTCAGATGAGGCAAGCGAGTGGCTCAATTGCCAAAGCAAACAGGAGGGGAGACTGGGGACAGGGGACATCCATGTCCACCGAACAGGGAAGGCATCAGAGAGCCCACTGTTGATCTGAATATATGCCATGGGATTTGAGTAAAGTATGTGGACAAACCCTTGGAAATGGGGGCCAAAGCCAGTTCTTATCAAAACGTGTTCCAAGTAAGCCCAGTCCATCATGACCAGAGATTTCTCAAAGTTGATAAGGAGCAATGCTAGGCAGGGTGTGAGCCAATGACTTTGAGCTAGAGCAACGTGGAGAAGTCGAAGGCAGTGCCACGTGCTTCTGGCTGGCATTAAGCCGCACTTATCAGGGTGCACAAGACTGTGGAGGACCTGTTTGAGTCTGTTAGCCAGAATGGTAGCATAAATCTTGACCTCTCCATTAATAAGAGGGATTAGACGGGAGTCGGCACTGGAGGGCGATTGAGGCTATGTCTTCAGAAGAACCACAATAGTGGCTGCGTCTATGTCAGTTGGGAAGGCACCAGCCCTAGTCACCTCTTCATAGAGAGCGAGGAGTCGGGGAAAATGAGATCTAAAAACCTGACGTAGGATTCGGTAAAAATCCAGTCAGGACCGAGGGTCTTCGTAGAAGCCGCAGCCAAAATTGGAAGCTTTGCTGGTAGCACATAATGTACCCATTGAGCAGACTGTGTCCTCATTAGTCTGGAAATAAGTCTGCACATCACCTTCTAAGGCCTGTGCATATGTTTCATCTTGTAGGTACCAGGCATCAAGACGTCACATATGACAAGGCCCATCCGCGGGGTAACCGATGCAGAGAAGAAGAGGATGATCTGATATACCACGTGGAAGGATCTGGATCTGAGACACTCACCACCAGTCTGGAGATGGCATAAAGAGAAGATCTATGCTAAAATGTGTATGTTGGGCTGTGGAGGTGTGGGTGTATTAACGTTGCCAAGGGTTTCACACCCTCCACATCTCGCAAAGTCTGAGAGCCAAAGTCCACTCTGAGAGACGACAGGCTCCAATTCGATGGGTGCCTATAGCGTCTATTTCAGAGGTCGGGACTACATTAAAGTCACCCCCCACCACCACCAGTTCCTCGGAAGGGCCAGTGGTACCTTGGAGAGGTCCCCGAGGAGGTTGTCTAGGGCTGCAGGAGGTGCTTAGGCGCACAGACAATGGTTAACAGTATGCCCCTTGACCGTCCCGGTAAGGGCAAGGAAACGGCCCTGCGGGTCACTTGTTTCTTCAGTGACTGTTATTGGGAAGGAGCGCCGAAGGAGGATTGCCACCCTCGGAGAGTCTCACACGTATCCTGACTGGAAGACCCTATCATAGCCCTGACACACCAGCAACGGACAATGATTCTCCAGGAAAAGAGTCTCTAGTACCATTAGGGCGACGGGAAGGAAGCGATTCGCGGATCTCAGGGTCGCCTTGGACTTCACACAATCCAGCAGACCATTAAGGTTCCAGGATAGCACCAATGTTTGCCCTATGTCTGGATGTGGATAGTGCAGGTGGACGAAAGAGACAGGGCAAGGCCGCCCCCTTGAGGAAGGTCGCCCATGGCTTCCGCCCGGTTTGTACAGCAAGTGACAGTGTACCACGGGCTCGTTGCGTAACTTGCTGCATCATTGTATATCTGAGTGTGGTGTGAAACATTATGTCACATATAAACAACCACCCCCCCACAATGGGGCTTCTCACCAACTCATCCCCCCAATAACCCCTCTCACCATATTTCGACCACAGAAGCTTCTGTCGCCCATAAACTAATAACAAAAGCACAATACATCTTGTGACGAGGAGTGGAGTGGTGGACCCCTCCTTGATGTAGGTTCAAAGGCAGCTTTCAGGCACTGAATTACCTGATAAACGAGATAGAGCATCTGGATGCTGTCAGGAGCCCACGATTGTGCTGATCAGATCATGGGGTTCTGTGACAAGTCAGGGTCTATCTCTTGTGTGTTGGGAGGTGTTGAGGAGTTCTTCCAGAGTCGGCAAGTCCTCTCCACTGGCGGATGAGGTTGAGGATGGAGCCAGCATCTGTGAGGCATTGTCAGGAGGCCACGGTGAAGGTGAACTTGTTCTTTTTGCCCCGTGTCGCTCACAGGAGTGAGTGTGAGGTCTCGGCCCGCCTATGAGTTGTCAAAGAAATGGGTTTTATTTGCGAAGACAACCCTAAGCTGGGCCGGGAATAGAAACCTGTAGGGGAGGTTAAGGGCATGGAGCTTTTGTCTGACTGCCGCATATGACCGGCTTTTGCTGCTGCACCTCCCTGGTATAGTCTGGAAAGATAGGCACTTTTGTCGTATTTGAGGTCTGGACGAGAGCGGGCCTCTGGCTTGATCTCTATCTTTAAAGTTAAGGATGCGGGCACTCATGTGCCTGTGCGCTTCTCTCAGAGGCGAGATAGGTGCCTCGGCCCTGTGTGCCCTCTCAATTGGAAACCAAGGAGACATGAGGTCTGGCGGCATCCAAGATTAAGCAGGCTTCAAGGAATTTCCACAACTTGTAGGCACTCTGTACCTTCTGGTATACCCACAAAATGTAGACTGGCACGCCAGTGGTGATTTTCGCTGTCTTCTGCTTGGCGATTGAGCTCTGTTGTGTGCACGAGGAGTCGGGAGCCTTGGGACTTCAGGGAGGTGACATCATCCTCTACTATGGACAATTGGGTTTCAGCCTCAGTTATCCTAGTCATGGTGATGCGGAGATCCTGACGCAGAAGAGCCATGTCAACATGCACCTTCGTTTCCACAGAGTCTTGGGAGGTGTGGATAGCTTGAAGAATCGTGGCTATGTCGCTTTCATGTGGTTTATCCAAGGTAGTACCTCTGACTTGCCCATGGCTTGTTGTGTATTGATCCATTCAAGTTTGGGAGGCCTTTGGCCTGGTGAGTTTGTCTTTAACCACATTGAAGCAGAGATGAGGCATTTCAATCTAGTGCCAGAAGGAGCCCAGCCTCCTTACAGCAATGACACGGCAGCACAAGCTGCCAGGTCCTGGAGCCAGGTATCACCTAGCAATGCCCTTGCGGCTATGAAGGCTGGAGGGAGGCCTGCTTGTGCAGCGAACCGCTGCACGGGGCCTGGTGGGCCTCAGGGGCCCATGCAACAGTTTATGGGAGTCTCCGTGTGAGGTCGCTAACAGGCGCAGGGAGGTAGGGAGCAAGCCCTCGGAGGGCAGGGATTTCCAAACTGCAATCCCTGTCCCAAGATAACGCAGCACTCACCGGGACTCAGCAGTGCAGCAGCCTGCCTCCCGTGCCGGCCGCCATGCTGAGGGAGAGAGAGGTCGCTGCCACCCAGCCAGTAGATGGGGCTTCGGGTACCCTCGGCAATTAAAATCACCTCAATTCGGTCAGGAGGCACCTCGCCAGGGCTGTGTGGGCCGACTGGGTCCCTGAAGGCTCGTAGAAGGCAGCAGACGACTGAGGGGTTTGGAGCACTCTTAGAGTGTGACCGCCATCTTGACGCTCCAAGCCACACCCTCGGTACAGTAGGTTTATCCAGTGCTATCCACCTAAGTTGGTCAAATGTGTGATTGTTTTCAAAGAAATAGGTGGTCAGTTTTGTCATAGTTTCCTTGCACCGTCCAGTACTTCATTCTCTCATATCATTATTTTAAGTTTTCCTTTAGTCATGCGCACATAAAAAAGAATTGCATTTTGTGTGTTCGGCTCAGTATCTATTAGTGTTTTAATCCTTTATAAGTAGACATCGTAGTCTTTGTTATGTGGCAGACACTGCAAAAAACACAAGGGTAATACCCCTTAACAGGTGGGAGTCCCCATATGGTTAATTCAATTGGACCTACTCTTTCTTGAGGTCTAGTGTGTGTACTAATTTGTTCCTGATGTTACTACTTTACTTGAAAGAGAACATGGGTATTTGTAAGGATAGCTTTTTGGAATCCAAGATGCCCCAATGCCTTTTTAATGGAATTTAATGATGTGCAGTATGTGGGTACACATCAATCTGTCTTTCTTGGGTTGTGTATGGGTTTTGAGTAGTGGATCCCAATTATTATTTCTCACCCGTTTATGAGCTTTTATTATCACAAATAATGGGTAGTTACGTTCCTTCTAATTTTTACTAAGATTGTTTAGCCTCTGTGTCAAAATCCATAATGCATCTTCATCTTTCCCTCAGTCGTGGCCATTTCCTTTCCTCTCCCACTATCCCACCTCTACTGTCCTCCCTGGAAGTGTAGGTGACACTGTCATCTTATCCTGTGTTTAAAAATGTGACTGACAGATCATGCGCAGCATTTTGCGGCAGGCAGATTAACACTCCAAGAACTGTTTTATGATGAGTCAAACCTGTGACAACAGATCTTAGCCCATAGATGAGCACAGAACTAACACACACATTGACCTGTCAGTTTGGCCCACACAGGACCACCAGATTGCCCTAAGCACCAGTCTGACCCTCTTTCTGCTGCCCAGCTTTAGACATCAAGCAGAATTTCCAAAGTGATCCCTCTAGTTCCTGGGTCATTTCCAATCCATCAATTGGTATTTCAGATTCTTAAATTTGTGTGGTACAGTAGGTTTATCCAATTCTACCCCCTAATGGTGATCAATTGTGTCATTGTTTTCCAAAGAATGGGTGGTCAGTTTTGTCATAGTAATCTTCCACCAGACACTACCACATTCCGATATCTTTATTTTCTTTTATTCTGGTAGTCATGCTCACTCTTAAAACTGATTCCATGGACAGATGATCAAGTAAATACAATTTTCTGAATTCCATGTTGTATGTTGGTTTAAAATCCATGTGTATTTTAAACAAATGTCAATAGACTTCATAGTCTTAGTTAGTTGGCAGTTATAGCAGGTACCACAAGGTAGTGTCCCTTAACCGGTGGAAGTTCCGACAGAGTTGGCTCAAGTTAATCCGCTCTTTTGTGAGGTCTAGTGTGTACTAACAAATTCCTGATATTATTAATTTTCTTGAACGAGAACATGTTTTTTGTAAGAATAACCTATTGGAATTCAAGATGTTCCAATGTCTGTTAATCAAGGTAGTAGCCAGAAAAATGCAATACCCCAACTTTAACAAGGTCCTGAATTGCAGTAAGTGAGTGAAGTATGTTGTCACCCTGAGGAAGCTTTAAAATAAAATATCAGATGATGTCTATTATATTTAATAGCCTTTTATATGTCTTACATCCTTCCTTGTAGCTTTCCTTCAATCCTCCATTGATCCATCCTTCGATACTGCCAGATATCCTTCCATCCATCTTTCCTCCCATTCTTCTATTTTACCTTCTGTCCTACATCTTCTTTCCACACTTCTTTTTATCCTTGTATCTTTCCTATCACCCTTCTTTCCGTTTGTTTTTGCTTTCATCTCTGTCTTTCTTTGGATCTTCCTTTTGTGCGTTCACTTTATTTCCCTCTCTTACTTTTTTCTTTGCCAGATTTATAACTTCTCATTTACCCTTCACTGTGCTTAACTTCTCTTGCAAATCTCAGCCCACACCCACAGCTCTGCAACTGTGTAATTTTGGGTTTATTAGCTTTTGAATGAGACCTAGGAGTAAAAGATCAAAGTCATAAATAGTCATAAATAAGATTTAAATGGGCTCAAAGTCAATACCTCACTGCAGCTGGGGAAGAGGGTGGTTGACAACGACCGTTGATGATCTTTTTAACAGAATTCAGTGCTGTGCAGTGTTTAGTTACACATATTAATCTGTCTGCCTTGGGTTTTTTGTGTGTTTAGAGTAGAGCTTTGATTATTATTTTTGCCCCTTTATAGGCTTTTTTGTTTACCACAAACATTGGGTATGCATTTTCCTTCAATATTTTTGCTAAAATTGTTATCCTCGGTGTCAAAATCCACAATGAACCTTCCTCTTTCTCTCAGTCTTGTCCTTCTGTCCCTCTCTTTTCCTCGCCCACTTTTTCACGCCTATTGTCCTGCTAACCAGTGTAGGTGACAGCTTCATCTTATCCTAGGTTCAAAAATTCAATCGCAGATCTCACGAAGATTTTGCAGCAGGCAGATTCACACCCTAATGTTATTTTATGATTATTCAAACTTGTGAAAGCACATGCCAGCCTACACAGTCACAAACTGGCCCACATATTGACCTGTCATACTGGCCCATATGGCACAGCCAGATCGCCCTATAGGTCACTCCAAACCAGTTTGTGCTTCCCATAATTAGACATCTTTCAGAATTCCTAAAGTAATTCTGTGTCACACGCTTTTTCCAGTTCCTTGGCCATATCAGAAGTTGTTTTTGTGGGACGCTGTTATAAATATGCCCTTCTTCCAGTTTTTGTGGTCTTTCAACATGTTTGAATAAAGAATCACTAGCAAAAACCGTTTGCGAAAATTTTAGCAATGATGTTACCACAAAATGCACAATTCTCTTGTGTGCGTGTGGGAAAGAGATTTAGGACTAGACACAAGATTCCTTTAGCCCTGCATTACATGAATGGCACTTTGCCAGGCAGGATGCTTATGATTATGGTCTGGCTTAACAGCGGAGCCAACAGGTTCTCCAGTCCCAAGACACACTACTCAACACAGCTTGTAGGCTTGAAATAATTTTCTGTGTGTAAGAAAGTCTAGGGTCTAGAGAATTGTTGAATCCTTCAATTCCATATTTGAGTGCCATGGAAATTCATGAAAGGAAACTGAGGAAATTGAAAAGAGACACAATTGCTTACAAACTTGATGAAGTATATACTTGGGCTGATATGTACTCACAAAACAAACCCCAACTATTGTTTCTTCAAAAGAAAGTCTAGTAACAGAGGGCGATATATTATCTAATTGCCAACCATTAAACATTTCGACCAAATCTCAAACCAATACTAATTTGTTATCCACAAGTCCAGCAGCCAACAACAGACCCGAACTGATCGACAACAGACCTGAATTGGGCACAGAAAAACAAGGAAAGGTCAAAGATAAAGAAAAAAAAGAAAGGAAACTCTGCAGCCAATAGAGAATTTAGTGATAAATATTTCATCTGTAACCTTAACACCTCAACAAATCACAGTTTTAAATAAAGGAACACCATTCATACCTACATGTAGAACTAATGATTTGGAGTATTAGATCTCACTGTTTAAATTCATGCACAGTTTACATATTTTGCCAGTACTTTGTCATTTGTTTGACACTTTGGTTAAGAATGATCTCAAATGTCTGAACTACAATCACCACTGTGCAGACAATATCTCCAACAAAGATTAGGGCATATTAAGATCATTTTCTAAAAATCAAGAAATTATTATTCAATTGGCTTATATAGGAGGGGCACTAGTATTTATTAAACAAACATATTATGATGCAAAAGTCAATGCTCATGTTTCAGATGAACGCACTTACTTACAAAATTGACGCTGACCCCACTAGGGAATTGCAAGCCACTTTAAGGGTGATTTTGGATAAGGCTCTTGTAATGGAGTGGATTAATGAGAACACAAAATGATTTTTAACAATAGAATTTCCATGCAGACCTTAAATCTATATGTCACCAAAGATTCATAAGCATGCCACTGACCCATCATTTAGGCCAATTCTTTCTGCTTGCGGCTTATTACCTGTACCTGTGGGTACAAATTTGGGTACTTTTCTACAACGCATATTGCAGGATTGTAAAACTTACAGTCAGGACACCACAGCATTCCTCAATTGATTAGCCCAAGTACCACTTGACCGTATTTAAGATTGTTGGGTTTGCATCATTGATGTTAACGCCTTATATACATCTATTCCTCACATCGGGGGTATTGAAGCAGTTGAATGGGCTCTACTGCAAAGGGATAGCATTGGTGCCAACAAGATTCTATTATTTGAATTGTTACATTTTGTTCCATAGCATAACTATTTTAAATTGAAAGATAAATTCTTCCTCCAAAAGAATGTTAATGTTAAAGTATTTATAGAGCGCATGGCTGCCCCAGCAATGGGGCGTCCAAGCGCTAAAACAACCAAGTGAGACGTCGAACAAAGAAAAATTAACATTGGCGTAAAAATAGCCATATCTTTACCTACCTTCTGAAAATAACGTGGTCTGGGGTACTATGAATGTGAATGAGGAGGGAGTTCCAGAGGGCAGGGGCTAACTGCCTGAAAGAGCGCCCGCCCGCTCTGGCGCTATGTATCCAGGGAATTCTGGCCAGAAGCAAGTCTGCTGAGCGTAGCAGGCGTGTAGGGGCATATTGGGAGCATTGGGAGAATGGGACATCAATAGGTTTTTTTGTAGCTATGCAAACATCTTCATGGCTAAATTCCAGAACCAATACATCTTTGAAGATCATTCATGGCAAGAACATCTTCTCACCTATTTACGCTACCTAGATGACATTTTGTTTGATCTGGAAAGGTATCAAAGAAACTCTCAAGAATAATATATATATCCTCAACTCACAAAATTCACGTATCCAATTCACTCATCACATCAGCAATAAAGAGATTTCCTCTGTGGATGTACTAGTTGTTTTAATACTTATCTTAAAATACTTAACTAAAATGTAAAACAAAAAACAACTCATAAAAACAACAGTTTGCACTTGTGGTAAATATTTCTCCTTTACCGGGACTGAATTTGATACAGGAACATAGTAAAATAGCTCAATGAAATGAGAGGCAGAATCCGTGATATTAGAGTTTCAGAATGGGCTTTATTCCAATAAGCGATTATAATCGGATGCTTCAAGTTCCATCACCACGGGAGTTCAGGAAGTGAAGTACATACTTTATTGACAAGCAGTAACTTTTATAATACATACATCATAATGAAGTGAATACAGTAGGCGTAACAATTGATAAGGACATTGACGTTTGGTGTGCGTAACCGAAAATGGGTGTAATAATGAGTAAAAAGGAACATGATTGGCTATGATGTAATACATAGGTGGATCTATAAGATAATACTTGGCATTGATGCGCGCGCAGCAGTCTGACGTGTAATTGACGTGTAACTAGGGGGTGACGGGGACTTGACATTTAGCTCTACGTGTGGAGACAAGAAGTCTGGGGGGTCAAGTCAACCTAATCCCAAATCATATCTAACATCCTATGTTTAAAGAACTATGTTATCCACAAAAGAAGGACTCTCGGACAGAATCTATTCTATACTGACTGTGCGTGCGTGTACAAGCGTCTAGGTGTCTACACTGAATGCGAGGGGGTAGGAATATTCCATGGTAACAGGGCTATGAATTACTTGCATGAGGACAGAGAAGATGGGCCTTTTTGCTTGGTAACTGGAAGAATGTTTACTTAAGCTACTAGGCAGGAATGCATCGGCTGGGGGGGAAGCAGATAATTCGAAGGTGAAATACGGTTTCTTGGCAGGCAGGCAAAACTGGCCGAGGCAGGCACCGTTAGCCGCACAGGGAGTAGGACAAAGTTCATGGATACAGATGCGAGCTCAAGCTGAAGCTGTCAGAGGCAGAGAGCAGGGAAAGGCTTGAGGACAGAATCGGGCCTACTCGCCTGAACTGTAAAAATGGAGTAACTGAGCCATATAAAGTCGGTGGCTTTTCATACTTAGGAAGCGAATATCCAGCCCATTCATGGCGGATCTGACAGAGGACATGTTGACGGTGGACGCACATGTGTTTGCGTCATCAAAACTGGAACTGGAGGGAACATACATGTACTTGTGACATGCCCATAGAACCGTTGGGGTCCAAGATAGGGGACATAACTGACCAGAAAAATCCATATTTCCACATTCCCTCCTTGTCCCCTTCTTGCCCTTCAAGAGATATCAATCTTCATCAATCCATTGATCTGTTCATATAGCATCATTTGTTCTTCTTTCTTCTTCCGGGATCTTGAATGAAAATCTTGATGTGGAATGCACGATGTGGCACATAGACCACAAATTGCTGGTCCACATTGCAGACATAGACAGCAACTGAATAGTATGAGAAGGCCTATACCTAGGAAGGATAGAACTCTCCATCCCCAGGCTGATACCGTATTCCAAAACCAACTGGACCAAGTCCAAGTGCCTGGGTTCTGGTGTATCTGGCTTACTATCTTATGAAGGCGAGTGATGGCTTTATATACGGATGGCGAATTTTCTGGTATGAATACGCAGCAGCTTGATCCGATGACCCTACAAGCTCCGCCTCTATCAGCCAGGATGACGTCAAGGACAAGACGATTTTGAAGCACAACAATCCGCATAGCAGACTGTTCTTCTGTTAAATTGCCTAAGGCGGAAATAGTTTCATTCACTACTGCTTCAAGGGTTCTAGTTAATCTACGTATTAGCTTACTATTAGTAACAGTACCTATATAGGGAAAGATGCCTTTATTAAAATCTACATACTTGTCCCATGCCGTCTCAGTGTAATCGACAATGGGGAGATCTCTCCGTTCTCTGTTGTGTACTAAATGAATATTTCTGTAATAATCAGGAGGAGCTAGGAAAACAGGTGGCAAAAGGAATGCTATGTAGCAGGTACCATCCCAATCTAGAGGTAGACGCATATATGCAGTCTGACCACATATAAAGTAGGAGTGGCGAGAAGTTCTGAATGAAGATTTGCCTTGATCACTGAATTCTACTGTAGTAGTGCATTTACTATGGCCCATATGTATAGAACCAACCTTTCTTACACACAATTCACCTTTTGCTGGGAATACTGACATGGTGGGTAAGACTAGCTCAACTTCGGATACGACATTTAGAATCATGAGATTAGGTGTAAAATTACCTAATCCATATACTTCATTTTCTAGATCAGTTCCTGTTCTTTTGGGGCGACCCTCCTTGTCAGGGTAGCAGACTTTGAGTAAAACTAGGTTCAGGTTTCCCCATATCCAATGGTCTTGGTAAACTGCCGTGTCTGAGTCTATGGAATTAATTAAACTAAACCATGCTCCACAGGAGCCATTATGTGTAAATGGATGCGGAAAGAATGGCAGGACTCCTTCATAATTCTGATAGGGAGGGAGTCGGCCACACACCCAACAATTGGTGGCGTTACTAGTCTGATGGGAATGATGTAACATACTAATGAAAGTGTTATTGCGCAGCGCAAGTCTATAAGACAATTCATGCGGAGGTAAGTCACTAAAAGAATGTTCAGCAGCAACATTATAAACATGTCTAGAAATAGGGTAATATATGTGCAACAACATACTTATAATAATTATTAAAAGACTCAATAAAAACAAAATTAATAATGTCACTATGCAGTGGCTACGCAGTGATTTACAATACGCCTGTCGTTTCAACATTTTTCCGGTATTTCCTCTACTTAGGTCCAGGGGATACATGTCAGAGACAATTCAACCGCTTCACCTTGGAGAGGACTTAAACAATCAAATTGCTCGACTTGGTGGGCCTAAGCTTTAGTTTGTAAAGTTCGCTTTCAGTTTTTTCCACCAAAGGAAGTTTTGAATCAGTCTGTGAGGGAGTGCAGGGCACAATGTCTATATCCGAAGGTAGTCCATGAAATTTTTTTATGTGGCTTGAATGAATCCAGCCCTTGCGGCCCTCGATCTTCACGGCTGTTCTTGTGGTCAACAGGACCAACTTGGGTGCTTTCCACCTGGGCTCCAGTTGATTCTTTCTGTCGAAATTTCTCACAAAGACAAGATTACCCGGAACAACGTCATGGGGTTTCACCTCAGTGTTGTCGGGAAAGGCTGCAGCTACCTGTGAACGAGAAGATTGTAGTGCAGACATCAAGGAAGCCAAGTAATCTGTCAGCATATTACAGTCAATATCAGTTATTTTGCGTGGTATGGGCGTCCCCCACATATTCGGTGGTCTACCGAAGATCACCTCATACGGGGATAGCCCTGTTCTAGAGTGTGCTACCATTCTCATGTAAAAGAGTGCAACTGGTAATGCTACTATCCAGTCGACACCTTTCTCTCTGCATATTTTGGACAGTCTGATTTTCAGTATCTGGTTATGTCTTTCTACGAGACCTGCTGCCTCGGGATGTCGGACACAGTGGAATTTCCACTGATAACCTAACAGAAGGGAAACGTGTTTCATTAATTCGGATGAGAACGGCTGGCCGTTATCTGAGTAGACAACACGTGGTAAACCGTATCGTGGGAAGAATTCTCGAACCAACTGTTTGGCAGTAGTCGGGGCAGTGTAATCTGAAACCGGGTACGCCTCTGTCCAACGGGAAAGAGCGCAGACAACTACGAGAACATATTTGAATCCTCGACATCGTTCCATCTGGATATAATCCATCTGTAGGACTTCAAAAGGGTGATCAGGAGGCTGAAATCCACCCTGTTCTACGGGAACACTTTTTCCTGGGTTGAACTGGCAACAGATCATACAGGTACGGACCTTTTGTTTGGCTGCTGCTCGTAAATGCTTATTAAACCAAATGTGTTGAATGCTATCTAGCATAGCTTTTTCTCCTAGATGTGCTGGACTATGTATAGTGTTAATTACGACTTGGACCATTGAATCAGGGAGGAACCATACAGACCTTTCCTTCATCATCCATCCTTGGTCCGTTTGGATCCCTCCTAATTCAGTCCATTTCTTTATTTCGTCTGGTGTAGCATGTGTCTGTATGTCAATTACGTCAAGAGTAGGATCTTTAACTGTCATACAATGTGTCGGTGTCGGGACTATTGTCTTTGTCATATCGGGGGTTTGAGTTTGAGCAGTTAGTTTAGCTGTTCTGTCGGCTAGATCATTGCCTTGGGAAATGGTATCAGTAACTTTTGTATGGGCTTTACATTTCATAATTGATATTGCAGTGGGTAGATGTATTGCATCTAATAATGCATGAATGAGGGGTCCGTGCTGAATGTGGGCACCGTGGGAAGTTAAATAACCTCTCTCTCGCCACAGCACGCCGAAGTCATGTACAACTCCGAATGCATAACGTGAATCAGTGTATATGTTGACTTTTTTATTCGTGGCTTGAATACAGGCTTGTGTCAGAGCGATGAGCTCTGCGGCTTGAGCTGACAAAGTATTTATACGATTAGTTTCAATGACTTCAGTATCTGTTGTGACTGCATAAGCGGCTACTAACTCTCCTGTACTTGTTCTCATGCATGAACCATCGACATAAAATGTCAGGTCTGGATCTGACAATGGAACATCGGTCAAGTCTTGTCTGGGTTTTGTCGTTACAGTAATGACTTCAATACAGTCATGAGCTAGTGGGTCTGTTCCGATTACTGGCAAAAGTGTGGCAGGATTCAATGTGTTACAGCGTCTTATTTCTATATGTGGCTGAAACAATGTAAGTTCATACCCTGTAAGTCGTGCTACGGTCAAGTGTTGTGTTTGTGTTCTATTTACAAGAACCTCTACTGCGTGTGGTACTTGAACTGTTAATGGATGTCCTAACACTATGGCATCGCTTTGTCTGATTGCTAAGGCTGTTGCTGCCACTGATTTCAGACATGCAGGCAAAGCCTGAGCTACGGGATCTAATGTACTAGAAAAATAAGCACATGGTTTGTGTGCTCCTGCTTGTTCCTGTGTGAGTACTGACAAAGCAGTACCTTCGCGTTCTGTAACAAAGAGTGTAAACTGTTTTCTGTAACATGGTGTTGCTAAAACTGGTGCTTGACATAAAGCTTTCTTTAGGTTTCCAAAAGCTTGTGTGTGTTCCTGAGTCCAAGGGAGAACAGTCGATGTGGCTGCCTCCTGGGTTGTCAACTGAATGAGTGGTTTTGCTAGGAATGCATATTGCGGGATCCACTGTCTACAATATGAAGTGAGGCCTATGAAAGCCCGCACCTCCTTTTGTGTCTTGGGTATTGGCATGTTAGCTATCAACTGAATGCGGTCGGGTGTAAGCTGCCTTCCCTCCTTGTCCAGCGAGTGTCCAAGATAAACAACTCGCTGGACACAGAATTGCAGCTTAGAAGGGGACACCTTGTGCCCTTTTTCGGCTAGAAATTGTAAAACTGTCAGTGATGCTTTCTCACATTCAGGTTCACTTCTTGCGGTGATCAGCAGATCATCGACGTATTGAAACAGAGCCGTGTTAACTGGCATGTGGATACTGTCAAGTTCTCGTTTCAATGCTTGGCTATAGATGCTGGGGCTTTCTGTAAATCCTTGAGGTGCGCGTGAGAATTTAAAGCTACGTCCATTTAAACTAAATCCGAACAAATATTGGCTTTCCGGATCTATTGGGACACTGAAAAAGGCATTCTTGAGATCGATTACAGTGAAGAATGTCGCTTCGGAATCAATAGCTGTCAGTAATGACGAGATATCTGGGACCACAGGGAATTGTGGCACAATGCATTTGTTTAACTCGCGCAGATCAATAACCAATCGATATACTGGCGGGGCCTTCGGATCTGTTCGTTTAAGAATCGGTATTATCGGTGAATTACATATATTGGAGTCTGTTTCCACAACTACTCCTTGGGCAATGAGCTCGTCAATGATTTGTAGTAAAGCCACTACAGCATCTGGTGGTAACTTGTATTGTCGCATTCGTGGTAGCACCACTCCTGCCTTTAGTGTGACTCGATATGGTGTAATATTCATGCAACCAACATCAGTAGGGCCTTGTGCCCATAGATGTGTAGGTAAAGTCTGTAGTCGGGGATCCATGTCTCTAGATACATAGTGACCTTTAAAATCACGTAAAAACAATCTTACTCCTTCCGGAGAACAACATATTATGGCTCCTAGAGCTTTTAACGTTTTTATTCCTAATACATTTTCTGGACATGATTTAGTAAGCAGTAAATCTGTAGTTCGGGTCAGAGGTCCTATCGTGAGTGGCAGAGGCTGTGACACTTCATTAACAATAGGTTTGCCTGAAAAACCCAGGGAAATATTCTGTGAGCCTGAGAGGGGTGCCCCTGGAACTTCACTACGTTTTATAGTTGTTCGACTTGCCCCTGTATCGAGTAAAAATTTTCTATCTTGACCTAATAATTTACTATGTACATAAGGTCCTTCTTGATCTACAGGAATCTCGATAAGGGGTAAGTCAACTTCCCTCTCTAGGCTAGTTCATGCGTAACGCTGATACTCGGGATATTCATACTGTGCGGTCTGATACATTTGTCGTGTTGTTGTTTGTGTGGCAGCAACAGGCAATGGGGGTGCAGCTGGCACAAACTGTATTGGCTGTTGTGCGGCTGGCATTGCCTGGACATGCTGTATAGCTCCTTGTTCATTCTGGTCTTGTCTGAGTGGCCGTGATCTTTCTTGTGTTTTACCTATGGCGATATTATGTTTTAGAACTGGACAATCGTGTACGTAATGGCCTGGCTTTTTACAATAATTGCATGTCCCTTTTACAGGTCCTGCTGAATCGGAATGTGTCATACCCTTTTTATGTCCTTCAGCTGGAACTGTCTGGGAAACTAGCATTTTCATTTTTGTGTCTTTCATGCGTCTGTGTTCATGTTCTTGTTCCTCTTTAATTCTATTGTGGTGGTACTGTAACATTTGTAACATTTGTGTTGGAGTGTTACCTTGCCAGGTACTTTCGAATTTTAATACTCTATTCTTTACTGGAGGCAGAGCATTTTCTACTAATTTTGTTACAAACAGATGTGGGTATGATTCGCTACTTGCTTTTATGCCACTATTTATACCAAAACATTTTTCAAAACGGGCATAGTAATCACTAGTGTCTTCATCTTGCTTCTGTTTACAGGCTGAAATTGTACCCCAATCTTCCTTTTTCGTAGTTAATAAACGTGGCAGTACCTGTACTAGTAGTCCTGGTAATGCCTTAGTTTTGTCCCCAAGCCCCGAACCTGGACCTCGGGCCCTTTCTTCTGCTTCTAATGCTGACCATTCTATCTTTTGATCACCTACCTCCCACTCTTTTTCTTTGAGTTTCTCATAAATGCCAGCAGGCATCAACACCTTTAATATTGTCATAATGTCGGGGTAGGTATACTCTCCCATGAGTAACATGTCTTTAATTTCTCGGTGAAACCCCGCTGGGTCCTTGTCATGACTGGGTACTACTTTCTTCATTTCTAATAATTCTATTTTCGATATAGGCGTATATACAAATACGCGTTTAAACTCATTGTCCTCACCCTTTATTGGGTGCACTTCTCGTAAGGGATTCTGTCTATCTATGTGATACGTAGTTCTTTCCTTGACGGACAATGGAACATGTTCTGAACATACGAAAAGAATATACTGCTTTCTTGATTCTAGAATTTCTTTAATTAATTCAGTACCTGGACCTCTCCATTTATTCATAAGTAATTCAGTCAGTATGTCAGGCAAGGGACCAGGGTCCGAATGCTGACTCCGGTACAGTATAATGAGTTGTTGGATCATATAAATCCCAGCTAACCTTTGTTCATCTGGGGTAAGATTCAAAAATGTGCGTACTACTGTATCATCACTATATTTTCCGGGACTGTCCACCCAATGGACAGCTGCCCTGGCTAAATCTTGTTCATCCATAGAATCGAGGAAATGATAACCCCTTCGTTCTCGGAGTAGTTTGTCGGCGGTTTGGAACGAATGCTCGTTAGACCTTATATTAATTATAGGTATTTGAAAATTCCTGTTATTATCTGGACACGTCGGATGTATTGGGTCAGTATGATATCTAGTCTGATTCCTATTACAAGATCTTCCTCTACCTACATAGGCTATGGTGTCTGACTGTCCTGTGGGCAGTCCTGGCCCTTCTTCCTCGTTTTGTTCGAACTCGTCTGTCTCTAATCTCTCTTCGTGTAGGCGTTCTATTTCTTTACGGATCTTTCGGCACATGGCTATTATACAATTTTGTTTATCATGTCTCCCTTCTGATATATTCTGGCTCCATCTTGTAAGAATTCTCATGGCTTCCGGGTCTACCCCCGGTCGGTCTTGATTTCTGATCACACAGTTTATGAGGAAACGTAACAGTTCCCCCTGTATCTCTACTTTCTGGTATTCCATAGCTCTGTAAATACATTCTGGATCTCGCCCTGTTTGGACAAAATGATATAGATTATCTAGATGCGCAGTCATTCCTGGTAACTTCGCTAAATACACTGCGGCTCGTCTGATACGCAATGATGCTAGGGTCATTTCGTCCTCTTTTCCCGGCACCGGGTCATATCTACAATCTATAAGAAGTTCCTTAAGCGCACGGGCACTAAGGAGTTTGGGTGTACGTGAATGCGCTGACTCTTGAAAAGTAAGCTTATTTATTCTGGGTGGCGTAGAAAAGACATTGGTAGCTCCTCCCGCGGCTCCATCTGGGGCGTCGGGTGTAAAAGGATTCGTTGAACGTGACACAGCAACTACAGGTGTGGACACAGCCATAGAAGTAGCTGTAGGAGCGGATACAGAAACAGATGTGCTTGCCGGAACTTGTGACTCGATTTGTTGCTGTAGGGATACGGGTACTGGATCTTGGCGTTGAACCTCCCTGGTAGGCGGTCTACGTGGGGCGGAATTGGCATACTCGGGAGCTGCGTCATCTAAATATGAGGAAAGAAAAACATCTTCTGCGGTTCTAGGATGCCCCTTAGGATGTACCTTTATTGGGAACAATGGGGTTGGCAAGTCTTTTGGCGTTTCCGGAGTAGCCTTAGGTAATCCTTCGGCCAGAAGGGGATACATACCATTCATAAGGGCATTTCTTTGTCTGTCTACTTGTTCTGATTTCACTCGGATACCTTCCTCAATTAATAGATTCTCTCGAACTTTATTGGAATTCTCTTTACTCTTCTCTTCCTGTCTACGTGCTTTTTCTGTTCGTCTATGTGATTCTTTACGCCATAATTCAACGGCGTCTTTCTGTGACTGTCTGACTTTCCTTTTCCGTAACTCTTCCTCGACTTTCATGATGCACTCTGCATCCCAGGTCCCTGCTGTGGGCCACCTCTGACTTTCTGGTAATCCCTTGGTATAGTCTACCCATAAATCAAGAAATAATATAGCGTCTAATCCATGTTTGTGATACATAAAGTGCCCTGGGGTGTCCCTAGGAGGAATAGGGACGGCTTCTTCGAGAACCCCTTTTCTGGTAGTGATCTGTCTTAATTTCGAAAAGAACGGCATATTGAGAACTGACCTTATACTTGATTTTGACCTGATACTTGAATTTGAACAGACTTAATACAATAAACACGATAATGAACAGTCATTCATACCACGATATACTTAAACACTTCAAACACTTAACATTAAACCTTTAACTGAAACAACAATGATGATCGTCTGCATGACTAATCACCAAGCTTAATTCTCGACAATAACTAGACAATAACTAGACACTTCGGAATACTTGATATACTGCTAAACAGTACAGATACACTGCTAAAACAGTGCAGACCGGATTTGTGTACCCAAACCCGTCTTGACCGGCACAACCTATGTGCACGTCAGAAATGCCTCCCCAGTAATGGTACTCACCGGGTAGCTTCGGAAACGGAAGGCCTCAGTAACTTGAACTTGACTCGGATTTGGACTGGACTCAACTCGACTCGTCGGACACTGGGCTTGACGTCGGACTGGTGGGTCTCTGTATACCTCGGATCTTGCTCTCTCAGCTAGGCTCTGGTCGGGATACTTCGCACTTCTCACCGCCTCGTCTGGGTGTTGATTGCAGTCTCAGTCGCCCCCGCTTGACCGGAGGGAGATACAGGAAATCCTGCTGGTACGCGTTATTGTCCGTCCAGCTGTGGCAGGAGACCGGGCCTGCAACGCACCGCCGGCGCGTGAGATGAGAAAGTGTCCCTATTCGGGCGCCATCATGTGGTAAATATTTCTCCTTTACCGGGACTGAATTTGATACAGGAACATAGTAAAATAGCTCAATGAAATGAGAGGCAGAATCCGTGATATTAGAGTTTCAGAATGGGCTTTATTCCAATAAGCGATTATAATCGGATGCTTCAAGTTCCATCACCACGGGAGTTCAGGAAGTGAAGTACATACTTTATTGACAAGCAGTAACTTTTATAATACATACATCATAATGAAGTGAATACAGTAGGCGTAACAATTGATAAGGACATTGACGTTTGGTGTGCGTAACCGAAAATGGGTGTAATAATGAGTAAAAAGGAACATGATTGGCTATGATGTAATACATAGGTGGATATATAAGATAATACTTGGCATTGATGCGCGCGCAGCAGTCTGACGTGTAATTGACGTGTAACTAGGGGGTGACGGGGACTTGACATTTAGCTCTACGTGTGGAGACAAGAAGTCTGGGGGGTCAAGTCAACCTAATCCCAAATCATATCTAACATCCTATGTTTAAAGAACTATGTTATCCACAAAAGAAGGACTCTCGGACAGAATCTATTCTATACTGACTGTGCGTGCGTGTACAAGCGTCTAGGTGTCTACACTGAATGCGAGGGGGTAGGAATATTCCATGGTAACAGGGCTATGAATTACTTGCATGAGGACAGAGAAGATGGGCCTTTTTGCTTGGTAACTGGAAGAATGTTTACTTAAGCTACTAGGCAGGAATGCATCGGCTGGGGGGGAAGCAGATAATTCGAAGGTGAAATACGGTTTCTTGGCAGGCAGGCAAAACTGGCCGAGGCAGGCACCGTTAGCCGCACAGGGAGTAGGACAAAGTTCATGGATACAGATGCGAGCTCAAGCTGAAGCTGTCAGAGGCAGAGAGCAGGGAAAGGCTTGAGGACAGAATCGGGCCTACTCGCCTGAACTGTAAAAATGGAGTAACTGAGCCATATAAAGTCGGTGGCTTTTCATACTTAGGAAGCGAATATCCAGCCCATTCATGGCGGATCTGACAGAGGACATGTTGACGGTGGACGCACATGTGTTTGCGTCATCAAAACTGGAAATGGAGGGAACATACATGTACTTGTGACATGCCCATAGAACCGTTGGGGTCCAAGATAGGGGACATAACTGACCAGAAAAATCCATATTTCCACAATCCATATTTAAGCAGCACCTACCATATTCCCAATTCTTGCGGATAAAACGAATTACTTTCAACTCTGAAGATTGTTCTCTTGCTCTAGAGTAGTACAGATCAAATTCTCTAACAGAGGAAATCCTGATTCAATATTGGATAACGCCATCCAACGGGTGCAAACTATTGACAGGGAGACATTGCAAAGAAAAACACCAGATAATAATTCTGTTAGGATAGTTTTTGTTTCTGAATTCTCACCCAAATTGTAAGCAAGTAAGAAGATCATTAACAAATGATCAGAACTATTGCAGGTCGAACCCGATTTCCAAGAGTTGTTTACTGCAAAGCCTCTATTTGCGTACAACTGATTCAAAAATATCAAAAAATTGTTAGCTGCTAAAAAGCCTACCATCACAGATATCTATATTGGCACTAACAAATGTCACAATTGCGTTCCGTTGAAATAATGGGCTTTTAGAAAACACTGTGGTTCACCCGAAAAGAGGATACTCTATGATGCTAAAGCATTCAGCAGACTGCAACACTAAGAATGTTGTGTACTGTATAAAATTCTCTTGTGGTCTATTAAATGTTGGCAAAACAAAAAGGAAAAGGAAAATCAGAATCACAGAACACAAAAGTACCATCAGAAATCAATTATAAAATTCCAGTCTAGTGGCACAGTGGATTGATCTAAAGCACAACATTTCTCGAATGCATTTTCAAATTCTAGAAGTGGTTTAAGATCTTTCTGACACAGATAACAAAAAAGCCTCTTGCAAAGAGAAACTTTTTGGATTAAAAAACTGGACACTTTACAACCAAGTGGCATAATTGATAAATATGCAATGGCATGTTTTTTTATAATAGCAATATTTTGTTTCATATGTGGAATATTTTGCTTACTGTTTTGTTTATCATCATGCTAGTACTTAAGCGATTCAGTTGTACCTTCTACAAACATTGAGTTATACACATTTTCATTGCGATGATTCATTTGTATCACAGATTACGTATTTTTCTTTGGTTTTCAGCATTATAAAGATTTCAGTTGAAGGTTTGAGTGAATTGACTGATTTCATATTGTTTTTTTTTTTTCTTTTAAAAAACCTTTATTCGTATAATTCAGATACACTGCTATTCAGCCGACAACCCGGAGGTTCGGCAGCTCCTCAATCGACACGTGCAGTCATCTACAGCTCTCATACAGGATAAAAACAAAGGTTCCAATTTTTACAAATGAACACAACAAGCAAGGCAATATACATCATGAGTTCGCGTCAGCTCCCAGCGAGGGGGCGGCCCCATTTCCAACATCAGATCAAGCCACCGATTGAGAGGAGGAGGGAGAAGCAGAGGCGCTAACATTCTAGCAGAGGTGCATCAGAAAGACCCCAGTCGGACGCGAGGCTAGGGGGAAAGTTGCTCCTCTAGTGGTTCAGTGGCAGGAGGCAAACATATGTACCCCCTATACTGGTTCCAACCTCCCCATACCTTATGCCATTTCTTGGGCCTCCCCCGCGCACTATACACCGTTTTCTCCCGGAACATGCACCAGTCCATGTTGTCCTTCCAAGCATCCAGGGTGGGAGGGCTAGGGGATCCCCACAATCTTGCAATATCTCGCTTAGCCACCATATTACCTAGGGTCACCCATTGAGTCTGCGCCGCGTCGTAGTCTGTAGGACCCCACACATTCAAAAGACAGCGCCGCGCCTCTGGGTGCAATACAATGCCCGTGACCTCCTGCATCACAACGTGAATCCGCTTCCATAGTTCCGCAATCACACCACACTCCCATATAATGTGCAGAAAGGTGCCCACCATCCCGCAGCCCCTCTTACACAGCCCGTCCTCGGAAAAACCCATATGGACCAATCGGGGCCCAGTGACATAGACTCTGTGGAGTATCTTAAGCTGGACAAGCCGCAACCTGGCGGGGATTGCGACCTCCTTAGGAGAGGAGACCGCGTACTGCCAATCCTCATCGTCCAGCTCAAGTCCGTCTCTAGTCCACTGGTCCCGCACCCCCAGGAGGAGATCGGTCCGAACGTTCACAAGCTTTTTGTAAATTAGGGAGATTGTTCTCTCCGGCATATGGCCGTCCAGGATCCGGTCCTCCAATGGAGAGGACTCAGGCACCTTTTCCCCCTCAACGAGGACCGACTGCAGCGCATGGCGCACCTGCGCATACCGGAAGTATTCCGTGCCCTCAAGCGCATATTCCGACCGCAGCTCATCGAACGACTTAATCCGCCCCTTGGTCAGCATATCCCCCACCCTGGAGATGCCACTCAGATCCCATTTGTCGAATCCCTTAGAGTGCCAGAGGTTCCCCAACATGTCCGAGTCATACAACGGAGTGGCGAGGGTGAGCCTATCCTTCCATCCCAGGGAGTTTGTGACTGTCTTCCACACGTGCACCGCCACCCCGGTCGGCCCTGTGAGGGACCCCGCCGGTGGCTTCGAATAAAGTGCTCTATAATAGCCACCACCCCGCAGCAACCACCGGTCCATAGCAAAGCCAGGGCCAAGCGCCGGACCGTAGACTCCATGATTGATCGCGCTCAGTTGGGAGGCCCAATAATATCTTCGGATGTCGGGAAGCGCGATACCCCCGTCGTACCAAGGGAGAGTTAATTTTGCTATCGCTATACGCGGGCGGCCGTCCCACAGCAGCGAACGCTGCAGACTCTCAACCTCCCGAAAGTAGCTGGCCGGAACCAGCTCCTGGGTGTTCTGCAGGGCGTAGAGAAAACGGGGAAGAGACATCATTTTGAATAGCACCGCACGGCCAAGGAGGGAAAGCGGCAGCCGCCGCCAGCCCGCCACGTCCCGCCGCAGGCGCGCCAACGGAGGGAGCAGGTTCCTCTCATACCGTACCGTTGGGTCGGCAGAGATATAAATCCCAAGATACAGGAAACCCTCCCGGGCAATCTGGATCGGGCAATTCCGCGGGGGAACCGGGACGTCCCCACACAGGGCATACAGATATGACTTACCCCAATTAATGGTTAGCCCCGAGTTCCTCCCGAAGGAAGTCAATATGTCGCAGACAACTATAAGGGACTTCCGGGGTGAAGTAAGATAGAGCAGAATATCGTCGGCATAGAGGGAAATGCGGTCTTCGTGATCAGGGGACCATCGAATCCCCCCCACGTCTGGGTGCCATCGTATCCAGGCCGCCAGCGGCTCAAGGGCGAGAGCGAACAACAGCGGCGATAGAGGACAACCCTGCCTGGTACCCCTCCCCAGGTCGAAGGGATGGGACGCCCTACCGTTAACTGCGACTTTGGCGAGAGGTCCTTCATATAATAGCTTTACCCAGCCCACAAATCCGGGCCCGAAGCCGAATTTCGCAAGCGCAGCCCACAGGTATGCCCACTCCACCTTGTCAAATGCCATCGTCGCGTCGAGCGCAGCCACCATGGCCGGCTCCCGCATCGTCCCCACCCTCGCGATCACTCCGTGGATGCGCCTAAGATTCAACGCGGTATTACGATGCGGGATGAAGCCAGATTGGTAAGGGTGGATCAGATCCCCGACCACCCTGACCAGCCGGTTTGCGAGGATTTTGGCAAGGATCTTCGGCTCAGCATTAAGGAGCGAGATCGGCCTGTATGAGCTGCACCGGTTCCTGGGCTTGCCATCTTTGTGGATGACCACGATCGTTGCCAGGCGCTGGTCAAGTGGGAGGCAGCCCGTCTCCCGCGCCTCCACAAACATAGCCCGCAAATGCGGAGCGATCTTGTCCGGTCGGAGTTTGTAAAGCTCAATTGGCAGGCCATTCGGACCCGAGGCCTTGCCCGGACGCAAAGAGCGGATAGCCCCCGCAATCTCGTCGACTGTGATGTCACCATCAAGATCGTCTCTGTCTATGTCGGAGAGGCAAGGCAGGGCAAGATCGCGCAGGAGCTCACATGAATCCTCCACTGGCCTGTCAGACACAGAGGTATAGACCGTGTGGAAGTAATCTGCAAAGCACTGGACTATGCCGTCCGGCTCCGTGACCATGACGCCATCCTCCGTCACAAGGTCCGGCACAACACGATTGGCCCGCTCCTTTTTATCCAGCCACGCGATCAATTTCCCGGCCTTGTCCCCGACGTCGTACAGACGGCCCCGCTGTTCCCTACTCAGGGCTTTGGCCGCATCCGTCACGAGGGCCCTGTACTCCGATTGTTTAAGGCTCAACTTGTGCAGCGCCTCCGGCGTGACCTCCCCTTCCAGAGCCAACTCTAGATCCGCGATCTCCGCCTCAAGCTGGGCGACCTCCGCGTCTCTCCGACGCTTGGCCGCTGTTATCAAGGAGAGGGCCTCACCCCTAATCACTGTTTTGAACGCTTCCCACAAGGACACCGCCGACGTGACCGAACCGAGGTTTTCTTGAAAGTAACGGTCGACCGCCTTCAGTACCGCACTACGAGTCGCAGGGTCCCTGAAATACCACGGGTTAATTGGGGCCACCCTACCACCCACTCCTCTGCCAACATCCATACAGATCCACACCGGGGAATGGTCGGAAATACCTCGTGCCATGTGCCTGGCCTCAGAGACAAAGGAGGCGTTTGCAGCTAGGGTAAGGACATAATCAATTCTGGAGAGACTGCCATGCGCCCCTGAGTGGAAAGTATATTGTCGTTGTGTGGGATGCAACAGTCTCCAACAATCAACCAGCCCAAGGGTATCTATAAAATCAGGAAGCCACTTCTGAGCCCCCCCCGAACTCCTCTGCGGGTGTCTGTCGAGCAGGCCAGAGCCAACCGCATTGAAGTCGCCACCCACCACCAACATTCCCTCTGGGAGATCCAACAATGTCCTCTCTAAGTCCGCTAGTGTAGAGGGCTGCAATGCAGGGGGGACATAAACCGACACCAGGACCAGGGTCCTGCCCTCCCACCGCCCCGCTACTGCCGCAAAGCGTCCCCTATCATCAACGGTAGTGGAGTCAACCTCGAATGGCAGAGAGGACCTGACTAGTATTCCCGCCCCTCTAGAACCCGAGGAAAACCCGGAATGTGCAACAAATTTATAGCCTTTACGATTGAGTGCATAGCACGTGTTACCAATCAAGTGCGTCTCTTGCAATAAGACAATATCAGGGGTACATCGCTTCAGAAATTGCAGGACAATCCCACGCTTAATACGATCCCCCAAGCCATTTACATTCCAACTGAGTATTTTTAGGCCCCTACCCCCCATCCCAACATGTAAGGAGACCACCACCCCCCGCGTGGAACCAGACACAGAAGCTTGCATCTTTACGCCTTGCATAACAAAAAACAACAACAACCCCCATCCACCCCCCACCCTGCACCCCTGCGTAAGCTCTAAAGTGCCCCCCAACTTGCAGTGTGCCTGTCGCCCCTTAAAACTACTAATCTACGAAAAGAACCCCAGAGGAGGAAAAGGCTCCCCTACTGCCCCCGCTACCCCCCGGATTATCGGCCTCCCGGAGGAACCGGAGTCCTAGTACTTAAGTCCAGGCTCAGTGTTCATCACCACCACCGTCTGCGCCACCGGAGCGTTCCACGCCAGTCCGTCCTTGGGGCAATGTGTCCAGCCAATCTCCGACCATGTCAGGAGACTCAAAAAAGAAAGTCCGCTCTTCGAACACCACCCGCAACCTGGCCGGGAAGAGCATGGCATATTTTAGTCCCATCTCACGTAGTCTTCTCTTGACCACCAGGAAGCCTTGCCGTTGCTTCTGCACCATCTGGGTAAAGTCCGGATAGAAACTTACAGTAGTGTTCTGGAATGGCAGCGGTCCGGCCACCCGCGATGCTTGCAGAATGGCATCTCGGTCCCTGAAGTTAAAAATCCTGGCGACAATCGGCCTCGGAGGGGCCCCCACCTTGGGCCTCCCACCAGGGACTCTGTGGGCCCGTTCGACAGCAAAGAACTTACTGAGGCCTTTGGGCGCCAGATGGTTCACCACCAGGTCCTCCACGAACAGGTCCACCGACTGCTCCTCCGAATTTTCCGGGACCCCAATGATGCGCACGTTATTGCGCCTTGCACGGCCTTCGAACTCTTCCAACCGTCGGGCGAAGTGATCATTTGCCGTCCGCAGGGTACGGACTTCCTGCTGAAGGCCGGAGACGTCGCCCAGGAGGCCGGCGGTCTTGAGGTCCAAGGACTGAACCCGCTCATTAGTTTTCCCCAGGTCTGCCCGAACCAGATTGACGTCAATCGATATGGCATCCACTTTATGTGCCAGGGTCTCAAATTGTTGCCCAATCGAGGACTTCATCCCTTCGATGGCCCCCATGATATCTTGCAGGGTCAGTTCTGTGGGGGGAGGTGTCGCGTCCTTCGAGGCCTCCAGTATCGGGCCCGATCCGCCCGGAGACCCCTTCTGGTGGGCATAACGATCCATGTTGTTAGTCTGGGTGTAGCTACCCCGCCTGGTACTCTTGGGCTTCTGTTTGTCGGCGTCCGATTTGGTCGACATCGCAATCTGCCGTGTAGACACTCTCCTTGCCCATACAGAGTAATCAACCATGCGACCAGTGGCTGGCACTACGCACGCCCCGTCCCGGGCGCTGTGGGGACTGGAAGGCGAAAGTGAAAGTGAAAGTGGAAACACCTCCCCTCCGCCGACCCGTCCCCAGCCCGGCCGCTGTTGTTCAATTAGCGCACGGGCACTGTGCCAACGCAAGGCCCGGGCACCGTGCGGGGAGTAGGCCACAAACTTCCAGTCGGTACAACTTCGGTCTCCGGTGGACGATTTCGATACGGACAGCAGCTCTCGCCTCAGCAACAGCTCCCCTCCAATATTCCGGGCATCAAAAGCAGGATAATAGACAGGATAGCTGCCGGAGGGAGCGAGGGTCTCGGGAGCTCTAGGCTCAAGCGGCCATCTTGATCACGCGCTAAGCTCCTCCACTGATTTCATATTGTTAATATGTTTCGGGTACGTAATGCAGATTAGCAACACATAGTATTATCAATGGTCTCTTCGTACATGTTATATCAGGTTTTACTATGACCAGACTAGTTTTCTTTTTTCCTTTGGTATTTTTTTAATTATGAGTTTCTAAGAACACTGTATGAGCCACACCATCGCCCAAAACAACTGACCCTCACACATCATTGCATAGTAGAAAGGTCACTTTATTTAGAACAGGTAAACTCTCAAATAACTTGGCAATTTATTTATTTCTCTTACAATTTAGAATACTGAGCCAAAACCATTTCTAAAATCACATTTTCCCATTTCAAAACTTTAAACCAACCTTCCAACTTCTCTGTGTTACCTTTACCTTGTCATTCTTGTCTTCCCCTTTTTCCTACCCGTCTTCCTGGGATGCCGGGTAAGACCGCTCCTGCCTCACCCACCCCAAACCTTGCCTCTACCAATGAACATTGCCCAAGAGTAACCTGTCTAATAGTGACTTTTTTTTGTTTGGTTTTTTTGGGTTGGGAGGGTGGGACTTCGTTTTCTCCTCTCCCCTCGCTTGCGCTTCCCTAATCTACGCGCACCTGACTAAAAAACTAACAGCGCGCGCCCTAACGTCCCTAGCGTGGCCCGTTCCATTCGGGCGAACAGCCCCAGGGGGAGACTGTTTCTCCGCTCCCCCTGGGGCCCCCTCGCCCAAAACAACTGACCCTCACACATCATTGCATAGTAGAAAGGCCACTTTATTTAGAACAGGTAAACTCTCAAATAACTTGGCAATTTATTTATTTCTCTTACAATTTAGAATACTGAGCCAAAACCATTTCTAAAATCACATTTTCCCATTTCAAAACTTTAAACCAACCTTCCAACTTCTCTGTGTTACCTTTACCTTGTCATTCTTTTCTTCCCCTTTTTCCTATCCGTCTTCCTGGGATGCCGGGTAAGACCGCTCCTGCCTCACCCACCCCAAACCTTGCCACCCAGGAAAACCGAAGTGTTTTCCTGTCCCCACCAACATTGCAGCCGTAACCTCCCTTCAGCGATCATTGCTGATGCACCACAGGTCAACAGCCAATTCTATTGACAAACAATCCCTGATTTCCAAAATGTAATATGACAGGCCCAAATCTGACAAATGAACCCCATCCGCTCTAAATAATTCACCCTCTTTACTGGTGAAGTTTCCGTGTGACAGATACCTTATGCCCATTCCCGCACAATAGTTTTTCATTTCTTTATTCAGCTTTTTGCGAGCTCTGTCCATTGCCACTTGATCTCTCGCTTGCCTCCAATGTTGCCGATAAACAAATTCAGTCCACACAAATGTCGTTCTCAACCAGTTATCCTTGATCACCGCTAGATCTAATTTCATGTTTCTTAACAGTGTAAGACCTGAAAGCGATACGAGATCATTCTCTCCTAAATGGATCAGCAGCAAATTTGGCGGCCGTCTATCATACCTCAATCTTCTGAGAGTTGGGAACAGGTCCTCCCATTTCATGCCGCCTTTTCCATGCCAAAGCAACTCATGTCCTGCACTTGGGAGGCTGAGGCTGCAGCCATAAATCTGTCTTTCGGCGAAGAGGCCTGCCCATTTGACAAATGAATGTCCGATGATCCATACGTGGCATTTCCCGGACAAGGTGCGGATATCACCTAATATAAAATACAAAGAAATTAGCATGCCTTTCCAACAGTTACTACATTTACTTGCGTACATACCTTGTACAACACCTGGATTTCCACCTGCCTATTCTGAATGGCATCCCACCCTAACCCCAACTTCGCAGCGTCCGTCGCTGCTCCTATTCTGAATGAATGAGTCGCATTCTCTAAAGGTGATTCTCCCACTAACAACAAAACCTTCCTCAGCACCCCCAACAGCTGTGTACTGGTAACATGATAGCCTGACTTATGCACAAAAATATAATCTGTTGTGGTGGTAATGGATTTGTCCTGAAACTCCTCCCACTCTAAAACTGGGCAAAACTCCACCAGGCCCCTTTTATTCAGAAAAACCCAAACACCCCTCCCCAATTGGTCAGTTTTTGAACTTCTTAACCAAATCCGAAGCCTCTGCTGTTCACAAATCACTTCATCGTAACGTATGCCTCCCTTCCCTCTGCCCCCCAATATCTCTGACACTCGAAACGCTCCGAAAAAGAGCCAGATCATTGCCAGCCTGAACAATGCTGCCTCATGAGCGCTATAACAACAATGTGGTAATTGTCGCACCAGTCCCTGCAGCAGCTGAAAAGAAATGGGGGCTCTAGGCAGCCGCCTTGTTACCCTCCTTTTGCTCAAACCTTTCAACATTCTTCGCACCAGAATGCCATCAACAGGGTCAAAGCCCCAGTGTAACTGTCCGTAAAAGGATACCCCAGCCAGTTTACCCGCTATGGTATTAGATGACAACCCTTGTTTTGCCAGCCATAGAACAAAGTGTAAGATAATGTAAGTACACTGTTGCTTCTTCCACCCCCTGCTGTTACATTGTACATAACTCATGAATTGTAACCACGCTTGTCCGTAAGATTTCCTTGTGGAGTTCGCTACTGAATTTTCCACGAGCCTTTCAATTGTCAGTTCCCCAACGCCCAGATGCTGTCTGACAGAAGGGTTTTGCTGTCGTTCGCCCCTGGCGCCAGTTCGTGAAAAAGCTGCCAATTAAAACGTGAAAGGGCGTCAGCAATGCAGTTATTTACCCCTGGTATGTGTTTGGCTCTGAACATAATATTCCATTGTAAACTCACCAAAATGAACTCCCGTAACAAGCGTAACACTCTCACATCTTTGGCTTTTTGGTGATTGAGTAGATTCACCACAGACATATTATCAATATTGAACAACACAGATCTATTTTGCAGCTCTTTGCCCCATGTGACCAGCGCTACCAAAACCGGAAAAAGTTCTAGAAAGGCGATGCTGCGCCCTTGTGTTATCCAGTGCGCTGGCCACTGCTCTGAACACCACCGACCGTCCCAAAAGATACCAAAACCTTTGGAACCAGCCGTGTCCGAATATATCTGTACTTGCCAGATGAAACGGTCTTCAATGAATTGTAACGGCACTCCATGGAAATCCTCTAAGAAAACCAACCATACTCTCAAATATTCCTTCACCATTTTGGATATGCGGACTCTATGATGTGGCCGCCAGGCTCCCGACAGCGCCATGCCTAAAGCCCTACAAAACGTCCTACCTGCCCTTACTACTCTGCAAGCGAACGTCAAATAGCCAAGTAGGCGCTGTATCTGCCTAAGCTCCAATTTCGTTTTTTCCAATGCTTCCTCCACACATTCTCGAATTTCACGTATTTTTCCTGCTGGCAGCCTGGCTATTTGTGCTACCGTGTCTATTTCAATGCCAAGAAACGTTTAACAGGTCTGTGGCCCTACTGTTTTGTCCGGCGCCAACTGCACTCCCAGCTCCTTCATCAATTTACAAAAAACATCCAAGGCTGCCTGGCACTGCCTAGTACCTGCCTGACCCATGAACAGGAAATCATCCAAATAGTGACAGGAAGCTCCGTGCTGATAACTCTGTGAAAAAAAACCAATGCAGGAAGGTGCTAAATCGCTCAAAGAGGGCGCAAGACACCGCACACCCCATAGATAATACTTTGTCAACATAATAGTGCCCCTCAAAATACATTCCCAACAATTCAAAATCGGTTGGATGAATCGGGAGGAGCCTAAACGCCGACTTGATATCACATTTAGCTAGCTGCGCACCTTCACCTACAAAATTCACCTGCTTCAGGGCCTCGTCAACCGACGTGTAAGACACTGCCGTGTCTGCTGGGGCAATAAAATCATTAATAGAATGTCCTTCTGGCCAAGACAGGTGCTGGATCATTCGAAATTCCCCAGCTGCCTTTTTAGGGATGACGCCAATAGGTGAAATAATCAAATTAGGTAAGGGACACATCTCGAACGGGCCGGCTACTCTGCCCAATGACACCTCTTCAGACAGCTTAGCTCGAACTATGTGAGGGAAATCCGTTGCTGATTTCAAATTATCTGCCCACCGACCTTCTCTGGGCCCTTGATAACTAATCTTGAAACCCTCCAAAAAAACCCAAAACAATGTGCTAGCCGCTGTCTTATCGTGATATGCTTCCAACCATGGTATCATCGCCTCCAAATTAATTGGCGTAGCCGTCTTTTGGCATAAATTGTAATAGTGCCCCTCTACCCCTGTCCCCCCATCCCTGCTCGGGCCCTCTCTGCACCCAGACGCATTAAATGTGGTGAAGCACTGGGTAATTGCATGTCGCCCCCCACATTGTGAACATTCATGTCGAAAGCGAAACGCCTGCCTGGTGCATAATCCCCTATTAAAGTTCCAGCAGGCTCCAGTCCCAGCCGCCTGTCCCCGCCCCATGACACCCGCCCCTGATAGAGCGGGACGTGGCAGAAAGGGCTTATATGTAACCGGCAGACCGCTGGCAGTATGAGTAGTTGCCAAAGGATGAGCTGAAGCCATCCACTGAAGCCACAATTCTGCGTCTACCTCACCCCATGGTTGCTGCCATGCTCATCCTGGCCCTAAATTCCTCATCATAATTGAGCCAGCAATAACCCCCAAACTGCAGCTGAGCTTTACGTACCACATCCAATAATTGAAAAATGGACACTGCTCTCTCAGGGTATTTCTCCGTATATATGCTGGCAAAAATGAGAAACGCAGACGTCCAATTTTCCACATTACGTGGAACCCTTGGCCGCCTCGCCAGCTCCCACTCTTCTTCCTTGGAACCTTCTTTTGCCTGGACCTCCCTATGTAGTAATTTAAAGATGTCGACAAACTCATGATCCCAAATTTTCTGTTTCGTCTTTAAAGATAAATGTGCACCCAGGGGCATCGCTAAACCCATGTAAGGTAAACGTTTAGCTACCTTACCCCCTGCCTGCATCGTGTCCCCCCCTGTCTTCTGCACCGTCGTACTCCCCACTTTGTCTTTGGTTTGTTCCACAACTGAGGTCTCCTCCTCCCCAACCTTACTCGACATTACCTTTGGCTGACTCGAGCCACTGTGTATATCCCTCACCTGTGGTAAATCTAAATGTGTAACCGAAGGGGCCCACACCTCCCACCATGGTGTCGTACCTCTAGGAAGATGTTCTGCTCTGTCCCTCATGCCCACAGGCACACACGCTCAACGTCTTTTCTTTTGAGACTCCTTAACTGGCAGGTCCGCACGTGACTTCTGTAAGGTAGAAACATAGGCAGTTGACCCCTTCCCTCCCTCCCCCACCCCTTTTCCCGTTCTGATTTGCTGCAGGACTGTACTGTCCTCCTCTCTAATTTCATCCCAAATCACCTCTTCATCCCCACCCTCTTCTCCATACTCCACATTTTGCCTACTACTGCTAGGCAGGGCTCCATCTCCTATCCCTCCGTCAAAAAGGCACCAATCTTGAACACGAATCTACGCTTGAGCTCTGCATCTTTGTGAAAAATCCGCACTGAACTTCTCTTGCTGAGGCGCTAAATCGCTAGCCACCGCTACCTGTGGCGCTTGTCGAGACCGCTGCTCGCCTTGAGCTACAGTCCGCCCAGAAACAGCTTTCAACCTCCGGGCGCTCTTCCCGCCGGTAGGCTGCTCCGCAACTGGTACACTCACAAAGGGTGATTTTCTAGCAGCCTCCCTCTCCTGCGCCTCGCCTCTTTGCCCTGAGTGTGGCACCCAAACCCACTGCCCTTCATCACACTCCATCTCTGCTAAATACCCTGTCGCTATTTGACCTGGTGGTAACCTAGGCTCCGGAAAAATACTTTCCTCCATGTCAGGCTCTGACCTATGATAGGGCCAATTATCGCCCTGCCACAAACTCCCACCCAACTGGTCTACGCCATATACCCATTCATCCTGTTCTGCACTGAACTCACCACCTGTCTCTACCGCCTGCGCCACAAAATCCACACCTTCCTCCCCTACGCCAAAACCTGCACCCCCGCTTGCTGCAAACTTTCTCCCTTGCTACCAGTACCCCCACCAGGCCTTTGCCTATTCCTTTTCTGCGCTGGCCGCAACATGTCCACAACCTCTTCCTGGTCCCTGTCACTCCCTGTGTCCGAAGAATAATCCACCAACGGAAAACCTTGTTCCCCCCTAGTGTGCAAAGTCATACCCAGAGGTTCTGTCATATCACTAACCTGTTGGCCTTCCACTTCCACCTTTGCCACGCTACCTTGCTGCTCCCCGCTGAGAAGGCACGGCGCAGTACCCCTCCCCCACCCCTCCTGCCCCTCACTCTACTTCTCCTAGAAATGAGCCCCTTAAACATTGCCAATGGGCCCCCCCCATGCTAACCTCCCGCCCTGCTATGGCACCCTCTAAAACTCCCTGAGGCATTGCTATCACAGGGCGCTGTGCAAGGCGTTTTGCCATACCTCTGTCCTCACTGCCATGTGCACCTCCGCTCCTGAGGCGCGTGGCTCTTCGTGTTCTACCAGGCTGCTGAGGCAAGCAGGCCGCTATTGCCCTCTGCACTCCGCTTGCAGCACGACGCCTCATTGTCCTTCCCCTGGGCTCAGACACATCCCTCGCCTCAGCTGACAGCAGGTCTTCTCTCCCTGCCTTCTTCAAAAATTCCACTGCTGCCCTCACTTGCTCGTCGTCCTCCATGCCTCTCCTGCTCCTCCCCGTCGATCCTGGTCCGTTATTACTTCAGGGAAAAAACTTTTCCCTCAGCTCTGTCTACACTTCGTTTTCACCTACACTTCGTTTTCTCCTCTCTCCTCGCTCGCGCTTCCCTAATCTACGCGCACCTGACTAAAAAACGAACTACGCGCGTGCGTGCCCTAACGTCCCTAGCGTGGCCCGTTCCATTCGGGCGAACAGCCCCAGGGGGAGACTGTTTCTCCGCTCCCCCTGGGGCCCCCTTCACAATTGTAGCACTCCTTTTATTTGTATTTATCATTGCATCATTTGATTTGTTTATTTTTGTTATTGTCAATAAGTGCGGAACTAGTTGTAGATCGCATTGAGATTTTCTTTATTTTGATTATTTTTGGGATTTCTTTTGTGATAACTAATACTTTTTGGTTTAATCACATGCTGTTTGATTGCAAACACTTTTGGTTGATTCTCATTTAAAACACTTCCAGCCTCACATAATTTCATAGATTGCATACGTCAACACGCTGATGCCGTAGCACTGAGGCCTTCTCGGCTCACATCTAAGGTTACTATGCTCATATAAAGATACAGGCTTTAGAACTGATAACATCTAGTTGTGCTTTCAAACTAATTTTGGTATGACATTGGTGAGATTGAATGGTTCACTTCTGGTAGTTTGGACACATCGGCACATAGTTGTGTTGTGCATTTAAGCACAGTGATGTTTTACGTGGCCCGTTTGTTCATCACATGGTGTACGTCACATCTTCATCTACTTGAGGACTAGTATCTGTGGTACATGTGGTGAGGTGTAAGGGATTCCCACTACCTGTTTTATCGCTAGGTTTATTGCTTTGATTTCAGTTACCCCTGATGAAGGGTTTGTTATACCCGAAATGCATTGGGGTTTGTGAAATGAGATTCCTTAGAGGGAATTTGAGCTTCAGAAAAGGACATATATTTGTGCATAAATGAGTATTATGGAGATTTATGTATGTCTGGAAATGGATTACAAATAAAGCACTCAAGCATGGACATGAAGGATTCAACAATTCTTGGGTCTAGAATTTCTTACCCACAGACAAATTCTTTAAGTCTGCAAATGGGCCGTGTTGAGTACTACATCTTGGGACTGGACAGCTTGTTGGCGGTCAGCGTTCTTTACTTTTTTCCATGTGTTTGGGGACAGTACACACACACCAAGATATGCACAAGATGAAAAAGAAATTGAATTTAAGTCTGTAACATTGTCTGGAGTGCGGTAACTAGTTTCACTGTTGAGAGCAGAGTTGTCACCAGACAATTATGTGCGACTCACCGGGAGAGGGGCTTTGACTTCACCCACATGTTGGGAACCAGGAGTACAATTTTTTCATTGGGTAGAAGTTGTGTGCTTTCACAATGAAGTGCTCGCCTTCCACACAGCTGCCATCCTTGTATTTATTTATCAAGCTGCATGAGGTAGAACTTTCAGGGGCCCACACATGACATTGTAATGTTAATAAAGTGTCTTAGATAACTATTTTAGGATATTTTTCTCTGATAGCAGCACAGGTGGGATGAGGGCAGTCATTAACGCACATCGATTTTTGGCTGGCTTGACTGTGCAACTGCGACATGACCTTTTGACCCATACTAATGTTATTCTGCAAGCTATCTACTTGTAATGATTCACATTTCCATATAACATTCTTTTAAAGACAGACCGATTGGCATTGTCAATGTTGGTTGCTTCAGTCACGAGTCATGATTTTTTAAGGCCTTTTCAATGTTTCCCTCCAAAACACAATCGCCTCACACTGTAAGAGACTTCGTTGGCCGGTCTCGAGCTGCTGCGTCTGTTTTGCCGTTGGCAGCAGCTCGTGCTGAGCGACGAGAAGGTTCGTTTGCTTCTAGTTGCTAGGGGAACCACCACTCAGAGCAATTAGCATTTTTGCCCGTCATACGTAAACAGCATGTGATGCAACCCTCTCCGTGCCCCAAGCAGGCAGCAGAGCCAGGTAAACACAGGCCTCTGTGTGAGGAGGTTCGATTTTGGACTGGTACCAGAAAATATATAAACGCCATCTATTTCTGGAAAATATGATTTTTGCATGAGCAAAACCAAGCTACTCACTGAAACGCCATTGGCAATGCCACTCGCTCTCTCCTGTCTCTATAAGAAAGGAGTGGCGTCAGACTGTAGCACCCACTTTTTGTAGTTATTTCTCACCAAAGTGCACATTGTAAGTTACCGTATATACACTGCATGAGCCTGGCTTATAAGTGAAAGTGTCTCCTGATTGGCGAATGTGTGTGTGGTACTGTGGAAGGGCGAGTGGGTGACTGCTAGAGTGAGTCAGTGGGTGAATGACTGCATGCATGTGTTTAAGAATGAGTACCTCTTGCGTCAATGATGAATAACCGAATAAATGGAAGAGCCCAGGTACTTTCAGTGATGAGCCAGAATATGATATAATGATGCAACAGACACCTCTGTCTAGTGTAACAACTGTTATTCCAAGCACTTTGAAACTCCTATCATGTGGCATTAGGCGCTATGAGCCCAGTTCACAAACATTCTTCTGTGAGTACGTGTGACATACTGATGAGTTTTTCATGTGAAGGCATCGCCTGCTTATGAAAGACAGCTGTATGCATCGGGCCTTACATACCTACTGCCGCATATAAAATATCAGCAATTTCTAGCTGCACTGTTCTTGCTCATAGTCTGATGCTTCTAGTCGTATGTATAATAGACGTGTGCTTGGAACAGATCCCGCGGAAACCTTTAGGGGCATATCAGCAACAACTGGCGATAATTATCGCTAAGCGCACTTAGCGCAAGGATAATTATCGCCGGCTAGCATAGATTTTTATCGCTGAGATAGCGTGCTATTAGCAACGCTTATCTCAAAAGCGATAAAAATCCTCACGCTAACTGCCAAACGTGAGATTATCGCTGGAAACCCAGCGATAATCTCACGCAATGTGGCGTTAGCTTGCTGATAGGGACTCACAAACTTAGCCATGATATCCACCTTCCATAGGATATCATGGCTAAATCAGTCCTGAAGCAGGCGTAAGGAAAGTAGCGATAACAGGGGTTATCGCTACTTTTCCTGCCGCTATGCTTCATAGCGTGGGGCTTGATGATAGGAGAAATGTCGCTCAGCGACATTTCTCCTGTCATGTCAGGTCAGGAACGCCCACTTTGCATCTCATTAGAGATGCAAAGCTGGGCGTTAAGAATCCCGATGCTAAAGCAAGGTTTCACGCGTTGGCGTGAGCTTGCTAATTAGGCGATAAAATTATCGCCGCTTTTCGGCCGAAATCGGCCGCAAGAGCGGCAATAATTCTATCGCCTCGCCTTGCTGATATGCCCCTTAGTTCGCACGCAGACCAGGGATATACTGCTTGCGTAATTGAGAGGAACAGATTCAGCTTTTTCAGTCTATTTCATTTGCATACACATCATTTAGTATCGTTCTGTTCTGCTTTAATATTAACTCACAGGAGCCAACTGCGCAGTGCTGCAGATCACTGAAATAGGTCATCATTCCATTTATACCCTCACAGGACTAAAGTTGCTACACCGATTTCTAAAGTCAGAGCAACCTTGTGACTGCTGCCCTAAGCACGATGCATGACGTGGCTGTTACTTCTTGTTAGCGCCTGCTGAGAGCATCTTAAAATATTGTTTTTCAGACATTGTTTGTCGGGTGCAATTCTTTGGCAAGAAAATTCAAATCATGCGGCTCAAAGCGGCACATTTTGTGATAGTATTACTTCATTCGTTTCTCATTTTGTAGGTTTCGTCTGCACAGCGCTTGCCATGTGCTTGAGAAATGTATTGTTTCTCATATAAACTTGAAAAGGACTTACACCCCGCCTCCTCTCTTTCCTGGCTCCTCATTTGTTCCCGTGCATGTCACTTACATTTCCTCCATTTCTATTGGCTCTAGCATATTTTCCTGCATTTACCAATGCTTGTTCTTCGCCTGCTTCTCCTATCAGTTTCCCGCTGCCAAAATACTGTTCACATCGGCTTTGGTGGAGCTATATTTTTATAAAGTTTTGCCTTTTACTATTTGTTAGACCTGTCAGCCCTTTGGGTGGTCCCTCCTCATCATTATTTATTTTGTCCCACTTTTGCCTCAAACCCTGTTAGTATTTTTTTCCTTTTTGGGAACCACCAGACTTTTTAGTATTGATGCAGATTCAGGGAGCCATTTTATCTACCCCTGGAACTTCTGTCTGAGGGCCTGGGGCACAAAATGGTGGCCACCTGTGACATCATCAGAACCCACTGGAACCTACTAGAACCTTCTGCAACATTCTGGAACCCTGTGACAGTTGGAGGCGGTTTGGAATGTTGGGAAGCTAAGCCAGAGTTGACAGTTGGAGCTGGCAGTTGGCACCTGACTGGTGAAGAGAGAGGAGCAGAAACCTGAAGGAGGAAGGAGTGAGGCAGCAGGGGTGGAAACTTGTGCCTGGAGTGGGGTCCATAAACCCACCCTTGATACTAGTCCCTACTGACTGAGCCCAGCCTGGAGCCCTGTGTGGGACAAAGCAAGAAAAACCATCTTAAGGACCTGGACAGCAGGAACAGGCCTTAGAAGTAAAGAAAAGCAAGAATCTGACCTGTTTATTGGTTTCCCTGGAGTCCGACGTCGAGAAGCCTGAGACCTGGAGCCCGAGGTGGAGAAGCGGCGCTGACTGGAAAGCAGACGTCGTACCCGGAGCCGCCAGAGGTCGAGAGAGGGCGCCGACGGAGGTCGTGAGGAGTACCAGAGGTCGAGGAGGAAGTCACCCGAGGTCGAGTGAGCGGCGTCGACGGGGGAGTGAAGTCCGCCCTCCAGAGTCGCCGGAGACCGAGGTGAAGCGTGCCGGAGGTCGGGAGTGGAGATCGCACTCCGGAGTCGCCGGAACCTGAAGAGAATCGTGCCGGAGGTCGGGAGTGGAGGTCGCACTCCGGAGTCGCCGGAACCTGAAGAGAATCGTGCCGGAGGACGGGAGTGGAGGTCGCACTCCGGAGCCAAGACAGCCCGACGTCATCGAATCGGAGATCGACATCGAGCCGAGGCCGCCGACATCGAACCGGAGCCGCCTATCGACGTCGTCAAGAACTGACATTGCGCCGAGGCCGCCGACATCGAACCGGAACCGCCTCACGGCGTCGACACGACTCCAGCGGCGTCGGAGCTTCATAAAAAGGGCAGTAAGTGGAATAGAGGGCGCCTAAGGCCCTGTGGAGCTCTAAGAGACCATCCTAAGGGATACAGAGGTGTTAGAACCAGCCTGGAAGTGCCAGGTGTGGACTGAGACTGATACAGTGACCTGTGTGAGGGGTTGTGTAGGTTGGGAGAGCCAGATTCCTAGATTACCCTTGATCTACCTCAGTTTTAGCCTCAGCCTTACCCAAGCTAGGTGAGACACCCACAGGCCATCCACCTAACCACAAGCTGTGACTGGGCCAAATCAGCCCATAGTATTTAAAATGTGAACTGATTTTACAAATGTCATTGTTGGCTGGTATTATTTATTGAGGGTACTGTATTTATTGTATTTATCTAAATTATTTCTGTAATGTATTTATTGTCCTGAGCTAACTTATTCCTGCACAGTATTTATTCCCTCACAGTATTTATTTGACCTGGACCTATTTATTGCACCTGTAAAGTGTTACTATTTATTTGACCTGCACTTTTTAAGGAGAAGATTGTGTACTGTGATTGTATTATTATTTATTCAATCAGCAACTAAGAGAAAAGAAGATAAACACAGAGATATTTTCATAATTTTTAAGGTGTAGTGTCGTTTTTGGAACGGATGCACGCATGGTTATTGTATGGGTATTGCGTATGCTTAACACGGTGCCTGACCCCTGACCACTCGAGCCAAGCTACCACAGTGTATGTCTGGAAAGACCCCGTTACCACCAACCTTTCCGGTGTGGGAGTGGGGTATTTTCTAACATAATTGGTGTTCAGCGGCGGGATCGAGCTGTGCCTACGTATACTCGACAATAACTGTGGGTAGTCCATAGGCCTACACCTGGAGTTTTCTCAAAGCGGCCTTCCTAATTGTGAGTTTTTGTTTTTTCCAAATTTACTCTGGTGGTGGGAGGAGGTATTATTAAAGGTACCCCCCCTGCATTGCTTCTGTAAAAACCTGTCTTCTGTTCTGAGTGGGCAAAATGGAGTTTGTGCTAGAAGACCTAGAAACGTACACTGTGGCCCAACTCAGGGAGTTTTGTCAGCGGGAGGGGGTGTATTGTCCCCCGGGAGCAAAGAAGGGTGTACTCCAAACCAGCTTAAGGGCTTGGGGGGAGGACTGACGGGAAAGCAAGGCTGAGGAGGAGGACAGGGATAGAGAGCCCGACAGTGAGGGAGCTGGTTTGTACCAACCTGAGGTGGGGAACCTAGTAGCGGGGCCCAGAACCATTTCCAGGAAGGGCAGCAGTGCCTCTAGCGGGGGCTTGTCTGAAGTGGAGTTAACAGACCGGAGGGAGAAAAGACAGCTCACATGGGACTTAGCAAGGCTGGAGAAAGAGAAGGAGGAACAGAGGATGGCTCATGAGCTAAGACTGAAAGAGATAGATCTTCAGATCCTAAGAGTCGGGGCACACACTGTTCCTAATGGTGGCAGCAAAGACCAAGAAAGAGAGTTCACTAGGGAACCCAAACCCTACCTGCCAAAGGACATAGTAGCTAGCTATGGAGTGGGCGACGATATTGCCAAGTGGCTAGCGGCCTATGAGGTCTCGTTAAGGGCCCATGGGGTCCCAGAGAAGTACTGGGGAGCGGGATTGTACAAGTACATGCCTCCAGCTGGTAGGGATGCTTTATTGGCCCTAGAGGAGGATGAGCAGACCCACTACCCCACCATGAAAGTGGCGCTCATAAGAAAGTTTGGACTAACACCCGAAAAGTACAGACAGAAGTTCCGGGGTAGTCACAAACTGGGCACACAGAATTGGGTGGACTTCCTAGACTATGCAAAGAAGGCACTAGAGGGTTGGATTCAGGGCAGTGAAGTGAGGAACTACGAGGGGTTGTTTGACTTAGTACTGAAGGAACACCTGCTTGAAAAATGTTTCCCTGAACTGCGTCAACACCTGGTGGATAGCAAGCTGACCAATCCCCGGAAGCTTGCTGAGGAGGCGGACATTTGGGCTAGTACCCGGGTGTCCACAAGGGGGACTGGAGGGGATACTCAAAAGGCCGGACAGGGCGCCCCCCAGAAGAAAGAGGGAGGGGAAAAGAAAAAGGAGTTCTCCAAAGGCCCCCAAAATAACTTCCAAGGGAAGGGAACAGGATTCACCCCTAGGGCTAACCCACCCAGAAACCCTAATCCTGGCCAGAGTCAGCAGCCAAGGGTTGTCCATTGCTACGAGTGCGGTGGCGTTGGACACTACAAGGGAGATGCGAAGTGCCCGAAACGACCACCCCCTCCCATTGGAGGAAAGACCCCCGGAGTAGCTAGTGTAGTGCTCGGGGAGGAGATGCCTTTAATTAAGGGAAGGGAGTGGGCGGGTGTCACTTTAGTGTCCCTGGGAGAACGGGAGATGGTTCCTAAGATCCAGGTGCCCGCAAATACCGTAAAGTATGGGCAGTGGGTCACCATCAATGGCCAAAGAGGGGAGGCTCTGAGAGACACAGGAGCCAGTATGACTATGGTACGTAGCCAACTGGTGTCTCCAGAGCAGGTAATTCCCGATGTACTCCACCCAGCCGCGATGGCTGATGGCAGAATAGGCCACTATCCAGTGGCCGAGGTTCCCTTTGAATGGGAGGGGGTTGCAGGTTCACTTCGAGTTGCCGTAAGCCCTGCCGTGCCAGTTGATTGTCTGCTGGGGAATGACATGGAGCACAATGCTTGGAAGGAGGTGGAATACCGGACTCATACTGAGATGCTGGGTACACCTGACTGGGCCTGTGTGAGCACAAGGTCCGTGACTACCCGGAGAGGGAGTTCGTTTCGGCTGGAGCCTGGAACAAAGGCCCAGCCAGCTGCCAGTCAAGGGAAGAACCGAGGATAGGAGGAGCCTGCCTCGGCGTCCATACCCCGTAGGACGGATAGGCCACCGGAGGTGGTGGACCAGGAGTCTGCGGTGGGGGATGTTACCAAACTGGAGGACCTACCCATCCCGGCCGAGTGGCACGTGGAGGGAGGCCCGACCAGGGAGGAATTCTGCCAGGGCCAGAGGGAGTGCCCTACCCTTGAGGGGCTGAGGCGTCAGGCCAAAGCCCAGGCAGCAGGGAACGTTGAAGGGAACTACAGTGTTTACTGGGAGGATGGCCTCCTCTACAGTGAACCCAAGGCACCCCTACATGGATCGTCACGAGCCTTGGTAGTCCCTCAACGTTATCGAGCCTTCCTTCTGGAGTTGGCTCACGAGATCCCCTTGGCAGGATACCTGGGGCAAGACAAGACCTTCGCCCGTCTTGTCCCACACTTTTATTGGCCTCAAATGAAAGTGTCGTCCGATACCTACTGCCGGACATGTGTGTCTTGCCAAGCCAGTGGGAAAACAGGGGTGAAGCTGAAAGCTCCCCTGGAACCACTTCCTGTCGTTAGCACCCCCTTTGAAAGGGTGGGCATCGACATTGTGGGTCCGTTAGATCCACCTACTACAGCTGGTCACAGGTTTATCCTGGTTCTGGTGGATCATGCCACACGGTACCCAGAGGCAATACCTCTGAGGACCATAACAGCACCTGTTGTGGCTAGGGCCCTGATGGGAATCTTTACCCGAGTGGGTTTTCCCAAGGAAGTTGTGTCCGACAGGGGGACCAACTTCATGTCAGCGTACATGCGGGCCATGTGGAAGGAGTGTGGAGTGACATACCGGTTCACCACTCCTTACCACCCCCAGACCAATGGTCTGGTGGAGAGGTTTAACAAAACCTTGAAAGGCATGATCAGAAGTCTGCCTGAAAGCCTGCGGAGGAAATGGGACGTCCTCCTACCCTGTTTATTGTTCTCCTACAGGGAAGTGCCACAGAAGGGAGTGGGCTTCAGCCCCTTCGAGCTTCTGTATGGGCACCCTGTACGTGGACCTCTCAACCTGGTGAGAGACGGATGGGAAAGAACTCCCAGAAAGCTTCCCCAGGATGTGGTGAGCTACATGCTGGCCTTCCGGAGCCAAATGGCTAAGTTGTGGAAGCAAGCTTCTGACAACTTGGAGGCCAGCCAAGCAGTAATGAAGGCGTGGTATGACCACAACGCTCACCCGGTGGAGTTGGAACCTGGCCAGAAGGTGTGGGTGATCGAACCAGGAGAGCTTAGCGCCCTCCAGGATCGCTGGTCAGGACCCTTTGAGGTGTTGGAGAAGAAGGGTAAGGCTACCTACTTGGTGGATCTTAAGACCCCTCGTCAGCCCCTACGGGTGCTGCACGCCAACCGCCTCAAACCCCACCACGAGAGGCCCGAAGTCATCTTGATGATGGTGACTGACGGAGCAGAGGACGCGGAAAGCGAGCCTCTCCCCGATTTGTTTGCGTCTCAAGAAAAGGATGGGTCGGTGGAGGGAGTGATTCTCTCCCCATCTCTAACTCCTGAACAGCAGGAGGACTGCCGCCAGGTCCTGGGACAGTACTCTTCGTTGTTCTCCCTTGTCCCGGGTAGGACTCACCTGTGCGTCCATGACGTGGACACAGGAGACAGCCCACCTGTGAAGTCCAAGATCTACCGGATGTCAGACAAGGTGAAGGCCAGCATTAACAGTGAAGTCACCAAGATGCTGGAGCTAGGAGTGATCGAACCTTCTAGCAGCCCCTGGTCCAGTCCGGTGGTACTAGTACCGAAAGCTGCACCACCGGGTGGCCAACCGGAACTGAGGTTCTGTGTGGACTACCGGGACTGAATTCAGTAACCAAAACTGATGCTCATCCGATCCCTAGGGCGGATGAATTGATTGACCGGCTGGGAGCTGCCCAATATCTAAGTACCTTTGACCTTACTTCTGGGTACTGGCAGATCTCTTTGACTGATGGAGCAAGGGAAAGGTCAGCCTTCTCCACGCCCAATGGCCACTACCAGTTCTGTGTGATGCCCTTTGGGCTCAAGAACGCACCTGCCACGTTTCAGCGCCTGGTAAACCAGATCCTCACCGGAATGGAGAGTTTCTCTGCTGCTTATCTGGATGACATAGCCGTCTTCAGTAACAGCTGGGAGGATCACTTGCGTCACCTGCAAGCCGTTCTCCAGGCCCTGAGACAAGCTGGATTGACGATCAAGGCCAGCAAGTGCCAGATCGGGCAGGGGTCGGTAGTGTACCTTGGACACTTGGTGGGTAGGGGAGCGGTGCAACCCCTCCAGGCGAAGATCGAGGCCATCATGGCGCCTGGGAACCCCCCAAGACACAGACTGAGGTCCGAGCTTTTCTGGGCCTCACGGGATACTACCGCCGCTTCGTGAAGGGGTACGGTACCATCGTAGCCCCCCTCACGGAGCTCACGTCCAAGAAACAACCTCGACGGGTAGTCTGGACGGAGGCTTGTCAGCAGGCCTTCGGGAAGCTGAAGAAAGCCATGTGCGAGGCCCCGGTCTTAAGGGCCCCAGACTTTTCCAAGAAGTTCATTGTCCAGACAGATGCATCAGAACATGGCATTGGGGCAGTGTTATCGCAACTCAATGAAGAGGGTCTGGATCAACCCGTGGTCTTCCTATCCCGGAGACTACTTCCCAGGGAACAGAAGTGGAGTGCAATAGAGCGTGAACCCTTTGCAGTGGTATGGGCATTGAAGAAGTTGCGGCCATACTTGTTTGGCTCGCACTTCCTGGTTCAGACCGACCACAGACCCCTTCGTTGGCTGATGCAGATGAAGGGGGAGAATCCCAAGTTGTTGAGGTGGTCTATCTCCCTACAGGGAATGGACTTTCAGGTGGAACATCGGCCTGGAGTGGACCACGCCTATGCAGACGGTCTCTCAAGGTATTTCCGCCTTACTGATGAGAACTCCCAAGGGGTTGGGTAGCTCTCCCCACTTTCAGCTGGGGGGGACGCGTGTTAGACCTGTCAGCCCTTTGGGTGGTCCCTCCTCATCATTATTTATTTTGTCCCACTTTTGCCTCAAACCCTGTTAGTATTTTTTTCCTTTTTGGGAACCACCAGACTTTTTAGTATTGATGCAGATTCAGGGAGCCATTTTATCTACCCCTGGAACTTCTGTCTGAGGGCCTGGAGCACAAAATGGTGGCCACCTGTGACATCATCAGAACCCACTGGAACCTACTAGAACCTTCTGCAACATTCTGGAACCCTGTGACAGTTGGAGGCGGTTTGGAATGTTGGGATGCTAAGCCAGAGTTGACAGTTGGAGCTGGCAGTTGGCACCTGACTGGTGAAGAGAGAGGAGCAGAAACCTGAAGGAAGAAGGAGTGAGGCAGCAGGGGTGGAAACCTGTGCCTGGAGTGGGGTCCATAAACCCACCCTTGATACTAGTCCCTACTGACTGAGCCCAGCCTGGAGCCCTGTGTGGGACAAAGCAAGAAAAACCATCTTAAGGCCCTGGACAGCAGGAACAGGCCTTAGAAGTAAAGAAAAGCAAGAATCTGACCTGTTTATTGGTTTCCCTGGAGTCCGACGTCGAGAAGCCTGAGACCTGGAGCCCGAGGTGGAGAAGCGGCGCTGACTGGAAAGCAGACGTCGTACCCGGAGCCGCCAGAGGTCGAGAGAGGGCGCCGACGGAGGTCGTGAGGAGTACCAGAGGTCGAGGAGGAAGTCACCCGAGGTCGAGTGAGCGGCGTCGACGGGGGAGTGAAGTCCGCCCTCCGGAGTCGCCGGAGACCGAGGTGAAGCGTGCCGGAGGTCGGGAGTGGAGATCGCACTCCGGAGTCGCCGGAACCTGAAGAGAATCGTGCCGGAGGTCGGGAGTGGAGGTCGCACTCCGGAGTCGCCGGAACCTGAAGAGAATCGTGCCGGAGGTCGGGAGTGGAGGTCGCACTCCGGAGCCGACGGAAGTCGACATCGAGCCAAGACAGCCCGACGTCATCGAATCGGAGATCGACATCGAGCCGAGGCCGCCGACATCGAACCGGAGCCGCCTATCGACGTCGTCAAGAACTGACATTGCGCCAAGGCCGCCGACATCGAACCGGAACCGCCTCACGGCGTCGACACGACTCCAGCGGCGTCGGAGCTTCATAAAAAGGGCAGTAAGTGGAATAGAGGGCGCCTAAGGCCCTGTGGAGCTCTAAGAGACCATCCTAAGGGATAAAGAGGTGTTAGAACCAGCCTGGAAGTGCCAGGGGTGGACTGAGACTGATACAGTGACCTGTGTGAGGGGTTGTGTAGGTTGGGAGAGCCAGATTCCTAGATTACCCTTGATCTACCTCAGTTTTAGCCTCAGCCTTACCCAAGCTAGGTGAGACACCCACAGGCCATCCACCTAACCACAAGCTGTGACTGGGCCAAATCAGCCCATAGTATTTAAAATGTGAACTGATTTTACAAATGTCATTGTTGGCTGGTATTATTTATTGAGGGTACTGTATTTATTGTATTTATCTAAATTATTTCTGTAATGTATTTATTGTCCTGAGCTAACTTATTCCTGCACAGTATTTATTCCCTCACAGTATTTATTTGACCTGAACCTATTTATTGCACCTGTAAAGTGTTACTATTTATTTGACCTGCACTTTTTAAGGAGAAGCTTGTGTACTGTGATTGTATTATTATTTATTCAATCAGCAACTAAGAGAAAAGAAGATAAACACAGAGATATTTTCATAATTTTTAAGGTGTAGTGTCGTTTTTGGAACAGATGCACGCATGGTTATTGTATGGGTATTGCGTATGCTTAACACGGTGCCTGACCCCTGACCACTCGAGCCAAGCTACCACAGTGTATGTCTGGAAAGACCCCGTTACCACCAACCTTTCCGGTGTGGGAGTGGGGTATTTTCTAACACTATTGCATCAAATTTTATAACAATTTATCACCCTGAGAGAATAAGTGCTTTGCATAGAATCACAGGATGTTGCACAGGGCTGCCGAGACTTGAACCGGGATCCCCAGCTCTTGAGTCAGCAGCTCTGGCTGCTGCACCACATCCTCTCCACTCCTGTGTTATCTGTCAGTGAGCTCTTTCCTTCTCCCGGACGATGATTGATGAAAACAGCTCTTTATTCATTATATCAGCAAAACTGATGCATTACCAATGTTTGTTACACTTGTTAACACTGCCCGGGCATAGGTTGCAGCTCATAAGTATCAGTTTAACACCCAAATATAGCAATAAGAACCAGAAAAGTGCCCAGTCAATGTTTGCAAAGGGCCTTCCACTGCGCAGCAACACATTTTGCTGCGTTTTAAGTAGCTTTTTAACCGTTTGAGCTAGACACAATTTTGTTAGGGTTAAAATCTGCAGATTATGCAGTAGATGATGGATTATGTGGCAAATGCAGCAAATCCATAACTATGCGAAAAATGCAGCAGTTGCACAATCGCATAATTTCAGTGGCCCTATAGAGAATAGAATATAGGAGTTGCCGTGACAAGGACGCGCTAGTTGCAGTGAAGCCTGATAAATCACTTCTGGACGCCAGACCCTGAGATGCGGAGGAGAAGGAGAGGAGGCAGCTTCTGCCATGCCAGGCCGTACTGCCCCATTGTGCTGATAGCCTCCATTAACTTTGGTCATCAGCTCCTCCCGCTTGTTGTTTCACTCACTCGCTGCTGCAGTCATCAGTGGTGAGTCTCTCAGAGACACTGAAGCACGTGGGATATTCCCTACTCTCAGGACCCCGGCCCCATTGGTTCAGGCCTCCGGCTCCATGGGAGCCACAGTAATTATTAAGTGCTGCCTTGTCCCTTGGACTGTACTCGGCTAGCTCCAGGCTATCTAGGCGGCTTGGTGGTTTGGAGGTCCAGTGGGTGTGGCCTGTCATTGCCACACAGATGCGGTAAGCACCACCGTGACCCTGAGCCTCAGCTCTTAGCCCTCAAGGCCCCAAGATCTCTGAAAAACTCCTGTAGAACAGCAGCAACACCAGGGGCGTAGTGCACAATCCCAGGGCTGCTGAGTCGCTGAGACCCCAGCCTGCACCGGCACTTAGAGACAACACGCAAGTTAGAACTTAGAGGTGAGAGGAGAGATAAAACAGTCTGGGGGTCAGGGGTGGCCCTGCTGGTTACAACCAATGTGGGGGAGCAGTGCAGTTAAACTCCCTATAGTGCAAAGCTCAGGCCAGGAGCCTGGGTGGTGCATAGCACACCTCCTGAAGTTCAAGCCGATGGAGAGTGGAAGCGGCTCGGCTAGTTACGTGATGTGGCTTACTCCACACTGTCTGCTCTCCTGCCGTGGTGTGACTTTCTCCACACTGTGTGCTCTCCTGCCCTGGTCTCCTATAGCAGCATCACTCCCACCCTGTGAAGCTGTACCTTTCCTCCATGCAATTACTACAAATGGGAAAGAAGCGCTTCAAAATTCCAACAGTTATTTTAGTCCAAAGAATTTTTTGACACTCCACAAAAAAAGGGGGGTTGGCAGGCCAAGTCTTCATTGTGATGAAATATTCTGTTTTTATTCCACAAGTATAAATGACAGCATCATTTGTTCAAATCAAATCATTCTTGCCAGCCTACGCGTTTCGTCCTCTGGTGAACGTCATCAGGGCTGCAAGGAAAATATATATACACACCGATCAGTGTTACAAATTGATAGTCATAGCACAAAAAACATTGATTTCAAAATCAAATAGTAGTAAAACTCAAGTTATCTCCTGCCTATCTCCATTCTGAATACAAGATACCAAGTTAACATTTGTTTCCTACGCTTACTGCGCTTTTGAAATGGATTATAAATTCAGACCCAACGCACTATTCCAAGAGAAGAAAGTAAAAGAAAGATTAAAGGGACATACCTATATTTATCTAGCCGTTATTCATTGTTAATGTTTTTTTTAAAAAAAAATGTATTAGTGCATGATTGAAAAAATTACAATACAATACAGTACTACAGTACTTCAATTTCGTGCTTGTCTTTGAGAAAAAAAATAATAAAAAACATAATAAAACAAGTACTGTAACACATTCTGTTAATTCTGTACTACAAATCTAATGAAGAAGAGCTAGCAGAGGAAGGAAAAAAAAGACAATAATGATATTAACAAAGAAAAGAAAGCCATGTTCAATCAACTTAAAATGTCTCATGCACAATTTTTTTAAAATTTTAAACCCACCCTCCCACCCCTACCTCCCCTGGGGGTTAGCACAGGTGATATTTAAAAAAAAAAAAAGAAAGGAAAAAGAGAAAAAGAAAGAGATGTTTCACCTTCTATCTCTCAAGCCATCTAGTTAGTGGTTCCCAAATCTTTAACCCTTTTGCACGAGATCGTATTCCTCTTTTTCATAAATAGCTTTTTCAAAATTATAGTTTGCCACTAATCGGGTTAGCCATTGATGATAACGGGGTGGGGATGGATCTAACCAAGCCGAAGCAAGATAAAGTCGGTATATCGCCATACCGATAAAAACCAGATGTTCTCCAGGTCTCTCCTGAGTCGCCTTATCCACCCCGAGACAAATCAACGAAGGGGAGAGATATATATCTCTTCCTAGCACTTCTTTCATAAACTTTGAGATCTCTGATTTCAGAGTTCTTAATGTATCACAAGAGGCAAACATATGATTAAGATCTGCCTGATGAAGAGAGCATCGGGGGCAAAAAGTCCCTTTCCCTGTCCCCCATTTTGCGATCTTTTTTGGGGTATAATAAAGGGAAAAGCAGGTTTTGTAGTATTGAGCTTGAAGCCGCGCAGGAATTAACACACTTTGTGATAATCCGATAGAATGAAAAAACAAGTCCTCGGGTATCGCAATATCCGATTCCCATTTCCTGGCCCGTGTAATCAAATCATCAGACATTAGCACATTTAAAGAATTATATATATTGCCAATGGTTAAATGTTTCTTTTTCAGGCCATCAATAACAGAATTACTTATAAATCCTAATGGGCCACCGCATTTTTTCCTTAAAAACTCCCGTATTTGCAAATATTAAAAAAAGTCGCTCCAGTCTAATCCATACCTTTCTTTAAGTTTTTCAAATGAATCTATCTTGGATGAAGAGGAAAAAAAATCAGCAATTTTAACCAAGCCTTTGCTTTGCCATTTTTTAATTATTGGGTCTTTGAAAATTTCGGGCAGGTTAAAATTATTATAGATCGGGGTGTAATAATTCAAGCGACCCAGGCCTAGTATTTTGCGAGCGGCTTTCATGGTCTTGAATCCAGCGATTAAAGTCTTGAAACAAACTTTCTTATAATGAGAATCCATAACCATCCCCAAGCATCTCTGCCCATTATAAGTTCTATTGGGGTTGGTATATCCCCCGGCTGATTATCCGTTAGTGTATCGGAATAAAGGGTACAGTTATACAAAAGAGTTGTTGCCCAGTAGTAAAGTTTTATATTTGGTAGGGCGAGAACCCCCTTTCCTTGGGTAAGGAAAGATATTTATAAGCTCTTCTAGGTTTTCCGTAGCCCCAGATAAATCGAGAGAACAGGTCCTCAATCTTTTTCAAGCAGCTGGCACTAAATTCGAATGGGATGGCTCTTAGTAAGTAAAGAAATTTTGGAAAAAAAGCATTTTGATTAGATTACATCGCCCAATTATTGAGAGGTGTAGATTATGTAATCGAAATAGTTGGGGTTTAATTTTATTTATTAACAGGTCTATATTACTGTCCACAATTGCTTCAACGTTAGCCACAATATCGACACCAAGGTATGTAGCCTTATCAACTTGTCGAATATCGCCTCCCATACTAACATTTTTGCAAATGATCTGGGTTTTGGTTTTGTTGAGGGAGTAGCCAGATAGAAAACCAAATCTTTCTGCCTCTATTTCAACCTCCTCCATGGATATTCCAGGATTTTCTGTTACCAGGGCAATGTCATCAGCGTAAGCCAGGATTTTCGTTTCCCAATTATGAAAAATAATAGGACAAATTTTTTGATTAGCTTCCAACTGTCGTAAAAAAGGATCTATATATAATGCAAATAATAATGGTGAGCTTGGGCATCCCTGGCGAGTTCCTCTAGTTATTTTAAATGTATCTGTTAATGTGCCATTTAAAAATAGTTGAGCAGTTGGTTGGCTGTATAACATCTTGAATGCCTGTATAAAGCCCTGGCCGAGGCCGACCCTGGACAGGGTCTCCCACAAAAAAGACCAGCAGACCCTCTCAAAGGCCTTCTCGGCATCAAGTAAGATAAGTGCAATTGGATCCCTAGAAATATGAGCAGCGTCAAACAATGAAATAGTGCGCCGAATATGATCTATTGTGCCACGTCTCGGGATGAATCCGTGTTGCCAGGGTGATATTACTTTATGTATCACCCCGGCTAAGCGGACCGCTGGTATTTTTGAATAAATTTTGCTATCGACGTTTATCAAGCTTATGGGACGGTAGGAGGCAGGTTCGAGAGCATATTTGTTTTTTTTCAGAAAAATTATGATTTTTGCTTGTGACCATGTTCTAGGTGGTCTCCCCCCCCCCCCCCTTAAATACATGCACAAACAAACAGAGCATAGCCTCTTTTAATTCAGTAGAAAATGTTTTATAAAATTCTGCTGGGATATTGTCCAGTCCAGTAGCTTTACCATTAGGAAGACTATTTATACAAAGGAGGGTGTCTATCCATTGGGGAGACTCCTCAAGGAAAGCCTGATCATCTTGGGCTAATTGTGCCACTGAAATTGAATTAAGATAGGCTGAAATATAATTTGCTTGTGCAACACTAGTTTCCTGATATAAGGCTTGATAATATAAAAAAAACCACTTGTCGGATGCCCCCTGGATCTGAAATTATTTTTGTGTTGAATCTTTAATAGCTGTTATATTATTCCTAGTGCTTTTTTATCTTGCCCGTATTGCAAGGTGATGGCCTACCTGTTCACTGCATTCATATGCTTCTTCCCGCCAAATTGATAATCTGTCAGCCGCTTTCTTGGCAATTTGTGCCATCACGGATGATTTTGCTGAGATTACCCTGTCCAAAGCATCCGCCGGGTCAATATCATCCCTGAGAGCAGATATTAAATTTTCCTCAGCGGCAGCTAATTGGGTCCGTAATTTATCCATAAATTGGCGCTTTTCTCTGTTTAAAAAAAGTGAAAAGCTCAGAGTCTCGCCTCTTATTGATGCTTTTAACGCATCCCAAACTGATTCGATCCCGGTGCTGTCTATGTTTTCTTTAATAAATTGTGGAATCCAATATCTAATATATTTGCAATATTCATCATTTAAAAGCAGGGTTCGATCAAAGGTCCAGTTGTTCAATTTTCTAGGAATGCCGATCCCCCCTTTTTCTTTCGACAACTAAGGGATTATGGTCTGAGACTATACGTGGGGTTTTCACAATTGAACATAAATGAAGAATTGAATGAGATACAAAAATAAACTCTAATCTAACCATTTTGTTATGTGGAAAGGAGTAAAAGGTATAGCCGGGGTCAGTGGGATATTGTGTATGCCAAATATCTATAAGGGCCTGTTCTTTACATAACGTTCTTAAGGCTTTGAAAACTTTTGGTTTCCGCCCATGATATACCCAATTTTCATCAGAAGCTATGTTCTTATTAGAAGGCAAATTGATGTTGAAATCACCACAGATAATTAAAGGCAGTGGCCATATGGCCAGTTCATTATTCATAGCTTCAAAGATTGCAGGGTCATCTACATTACTACCGTATATAGTACAAATCGTAAGGGGATCTCCATTCTCCCGGCGACACTCTGTAATAACCCACCTCCCATATTGATCGGTTAGTGTACGTATAAATTGAATTGAATGTTTTGCGGACAATATTGCCACCCCGCGTATCCTAGTGCCTTGTGTTGTAGCCCCAAACACAGTGTAGCCGAGAGAATCTAACAGATGGATCTGTGTTCTCTCAACATGAGTTTCCTGTATACATAAGATATCGGCCCTAAGTAATCTAAGAGCTATGGCAGTGTTACGACGTTTCTTCGGATCGTTAAGACCACAAACATTGATCGTTGCAATGCGTAGTTTACTCATTAAGGCAAACAAAAACCTTCCTATTCCAAATAGCCATGAAACAAATTGCAAAAACATATTCGACCTGTTCAAGACATCCCTCCTTGTGCCAACCCTTCCCCTCACCTGACCCCAACTCCCAGCGACCCCCCCCAAGAAACCCACCCCCCACCCACCACCAACCACTGAGGCTACCTGGATGAGGGCATCTGAGGAAGCGGAATCCCGCATCTCCCACCGGTCCGGCCTGTGACCTAAACTTCTGAATCTAGCTAAGTCTATTTGTTCTATAGTTTCACCAAGTTATTAATGTGGGCCTAAAGCCTTGAAATCATAGCTATTAAACCTTGTTTCTATCTTTTCTTGTATCTGTGATTTCTTGCAAGTAGGTTTGAGCCTGAACTTCGGAGATAAAACTAAAAGTGACCCCATTAAAAATAATTTTCAGACGTGCAGGATTTTGCAGATACACTGTGGCTCCGATTTGTTGAAACGGTGTAAATAATTGCCGTAGTCTCCATTGTCGCTCTACAGTAGCATGTGCGAAGTCTGGCCTTGTGAAGAAGGTAACACCATTGAATTCCTTCTTACTAGTTGGCCTGTCTGAGTCAAAAAGAGCTTGCCGTAGAAGAAAGTTTCCAAAATAGACTAGGATTGCGCGGGGGTATTGATCCTGAGAGACAGGCTGTTTCGAAAGTGTCAGGGGAAATCGGTGAGCGCGTTGTATTTCCTTGTCCCAGTCCCAGGATTGCATCTCCGGAAATGCACCTTTAAAAAGTGATATTATATAGGCCCTAGGGTCGTTCCCTTCCAACCCCTCTGGGACCCCAAGGATGCGGAGATTGTTGCGTCTCATCCGATTCTCCTGTTCTTCAATCTTGGCCATTAAATCTTTAACAATACCATCATGCGACTCTGTTTGTTCTTTCAGTAAGGAAACATCTTTTTCTAGATTTTCAGTGCGCACCTCTACCGACGACATTCTATCTACAATTTCGGTGCAGGTTTGGCCCACTTTCCTGATTGCCCCCTGCAATTTTTGTGTGGCTTGACGATTTTTTCTATTATCCAGTTTGACCTCTTCTTGAAAACCCTTGATTGAACGTAAGACTTCAGAAAGAGTTGGTTCTTCAGTAACTCTGGATTTCCTGCTGCCTGAGTTAGTCCTTGCTGTGAGGTTGCCTGCTGACCGTATGGTGCCGTCTGATGGAATCGCAAACTGGGAAGACGAATAGTTCGATCTAAACTCAGGGTTACTGCTTAGATCGGTAGTTTCACCACTTTTATGGCCACTTTGACTTTTTCTCCCCTTTTTCTTCTGTGATTTCTTTTTTCCCCGAGCGGCCGATTGCCATAGGGTTGCTGAGTCCGTACTATTTCCCCAGTCGTGTTTCCCTCCGTCATCCTCCCCTTCACTGGAGGTGGATATACCAGTCTCATAAAGTTCTGATTCGTCTGTGACTGCATAAGGTTTCTCCAGGATATCAGGACATTCAGGGTTTTCAGACCTTTCAGTATTTCCTTGTAATGATTGATTTGCATTAAGTTCAGGAATAAAGGATCTTGAATCCAGGGTCGGAGTAGTGGCTAAGGAAGCATCTACTGGTTGTATGATCTCTACCATTGTAGCAGGAATCAACGGCGAGGGGGGAGCGTAATTCGGAATATCCCCGCCAACTGTTGCAACTGTTGCAGATGTCACTGGCTTCGGTAACACAGGTAATGTCGTTTTTTCCATGGACTCATTGTGCTGACTTCCCACCTCCAATGGGCTAAACATATTTGAGATTAAGGGTTGAGAATGATGGACTAGGGCAGTATCTAAGAGTTTTGTGCTATTATTTTGTGTCCTTTTGCTTAACTTTGTCACTCGCTCTGGCCTGTCCATTGGTATCACGTGCTCCAGCTGCTCCTGGTTTTTTAGCCCCCTTGTTTCTGGGCGATTAGGATGTATAACCTTAGTCATCACGGGGGCCGATGATTGATTATTTGGATTTTTGGCTTTTAAACTTTTCCCCCCTCGCCCCAACATCCTTACTTGTTTGTAGGAGTTGTAGCGAGAAACCGGAAAACAAAGTATCCAATATTGACCCCAGTAGCGATGATTCGGTGAAGCTGGGTTTACTGCCGTCGTCAGGAAGCTGTAAAGTACCGATGGTCTCGCTCGGATGCAGTACATTGAGAGCGGCCGCAGGGCGCTAAGCGGAGATGCCGGGATCCGGCTGCCTATACATGATGCGATCGTCATGCTGGTTACCGTTCTACAGCCGTGCTGGTACCGCCATGGATTTCGAATCGCTGTCATGCGGCGGGTTTCTGCAATTCCTCCTTTCTTGTCGGGGCTGTCAGATCAGATACCATAGCCCGGTATGAAAACAGGTCAGTCTTTAATTTTGGGACCGGACCGGCGAGACGATGCTGGGTGACCGCTACTCGGACGCCATTTTTCCTCAAACTATTCATTGTTAATGTTAATGAAATGTGTAAAAGCGCACGAATACCCGGAGGTGTCTTGGCACTAGGGACTACAATCAGCATGCTCAGCGCCTAGTTCTGAAACAGCCAGGTCTTTAATTTTCTCCTGAAGCCCGTTAAGGAGCTGGCATTCCTGAGTGCCATTGGAAGAGAGTTCCAAAGTTTGGAGGTGCCGCAGTGAAAGCTGCGGCCACCCCAGTGTGCAGTACGAATTCTGGGCACTAAAAGTAGTCTTGCCCCCGTCGACCGAAGATGTCTGGTCGGTTGGTACCGTACAAAAAGATTCTGGAGAAAAGAGGGGCCTGCGTGATTCAAGGCCTTATAGGCGAGACACAATGCCTTGAATTTGATGCGCTGAGGTACAGGGAGCCAGTGCCAATTGCGGATTTCATTGGATACCGCTTTATGCCTGGGGATATTGAACAGTAAACGTGCCGCAGAGGTTTGGACCATCTGAAACTTCTTTAGACACTTCTTCTGAACATTTAGATATAGCCCATTGCAGTAGTCTAATTTGGACTGGATAAGAGATGTAACTACCGTTTTTCTGGTATCCGCTGGGATGCACGGAAGTATCTTCCTTATTTTCTTTATAAGAAAATATGAAGCAGAGACAATAGAATTGGTCTGTTGACAGAGTGTTAATTTATTGTCAATCAATACACCCAAGTTCTTGACTTTGGCTGCTGGTTTGGGAGGTATGCCCAACTCTGCCGGCCACCACAGATTGCCCCAGGTTGGCTGCATGTTACCAAAAATCAAAACTTAAGTTTTTTGGGAATTAAGTTTGCGGCAATGTGTACTCATCCATTTGTTAATTGTACCCATGCAATTTTGAAACTGCTGGAAAGGAGAAGTTTGATGTTTATATGCAGCTACCACAATCTGGGTGTCATCGGCGTATGACGTCAAACTAAACCCAAATTCCAGGATTAGTGGTCACAGATGACATAAGGTCACTTGACAGCTAGGCATTTTACAACTTAGTTCTTATGCGAGATTGGATTTAAATGCGGAACACCTTGAATGTGCAAAAATAAATGCAATTATTGTTTTCAGAGAACAATTGTATGAATCCAAAAAACGAACACTGCTACAGGTCATGGCAGTCTCTGCTTCTGGGATATTACAGTCTACTCTTTTGGTGATTAAACAATGTATCTGGATAACAGAAAGAATTAACACTTAAAAAACACATGAGCGCCCTCTCCATCTTTTTAAATCGGCTCAGTACCAGGTGGGGAGGTAGCGGAAAGCGAAGATATTGTTTTGCAGCTTGAAAGGATTGCAAGACATCTGGCCCCAACCGGCACATGGCTCGACTCGAGTGGGCGCTTTAGTCACCGACCCCGGAGTTCCTCCAGGGTCTGGCACCCATGTGGAGCCCACGTGCGAGCCCGGCGCCCGCCCGCTCCGGTGAGTCTGGCTCCGGGACCGCACTCCGAGGGAGAGATGGGGTAAGTGTGTGCTCTGGGGATGGTGCACTCCGGAGAGTTTGGGTCTGCTAGTAAGTTTGTGCAATGACTTTAACGTGTAGCAGTTTTGTCGTTGGTTTGGCATGCAGCACACATACAGGGCGTTAAGCGTCCAGTTAGTGTGCAGCTGCAGGGATGCACTTTCCATTTGTGCAGTGGCACCGGGTCACTGACTCAGGTGAGTGGCTCACTGACCCTTGATTGTTGCTTTATTCCTCAGTTCAAACAGCAGTCAGTGGCCCATTTCCTCATTTGCACTCGTGCCCGTGACTTACTGGCTCACCACTCTTGGTATGTTGGCTTATAATTAAAGGGATGATGTGTTTTCTTGGGCAGCTGGTTGGGTTGGGTTTCTTTTGTGTTAGAATCTGGTTGTTAACTGGTTTTTATACGAGGTTGTGTTTTTGAGTGGTGTGTTTGCCTGCGTGCTGGACATTTAATGCGTGAGGTGTTATTTAATTGATTGCTTTATGGGAATGCTAGGCGATGGTTGTGTTCATACTGTTCGGGTGGCATGTGTGCTGATCACGTTGGGTAGAGGTTTTAGGAAACGTTACATATGTAGGGGAGTGTAAGTGATAGCTGGACACAGAACCATGTGGAGTCTGTGCATGACAAGCACTACTGTTTGAAGGCATGCTGTGCTGTGTGTGTCCTGTCCTCTGGGGCAACGATGTCTCTGTCGAGTGTGTGAATATTGATGTTTGTTGGAATTGTTTCTGAGGTGCTGGGGAATCAAAGCCGAGTGTGCTAAACGTGTTATTATGTAGGGCGTGAGTGGTGCGTGTTTAGTTTAGCGGTTGCTGTTATTTCCAGGGCGGGGGCGGAGTAGTCGGAGTTTGTGTGGAAGTATAAGACAGGATGCTTTTTAAATCTTGTGGATAGGCGAGAGAAAGCAAGTTGGAGGGGTGTAGTAGCTTAATTTCATTTGAGTAGTGCTATTGCAAGTCCCTTTATGTGCTATTGGATTTCTGGGGTCTGTTGCATGAGTTGCGAGTCTGTGGGGGAGAAGAACGCGGGTAAGTGGCCCTTGGGCTGTTGAGGGCGTGCGCTGGGGCCGTGAGGCTTGGATGGTGTGTGCCTTTGTGTGGAGATGGCGGTGGAGCGGGTGAGGTGTGGTCTGGAGCCTTGTACATGGCGTGTGAGGGAGGCCCAGGTCTCTTTGGTCCGCGTGCGTGGAGGGTGATTGGGTGTGTTCAAGCTGCACTCAGTGTCACAGCTGTCTGACATTCATTCGTATCCGCTTATTGACTTGAGCTAAGAATGAGCATCAGGTGTTGGTGCTTCACGCTCACTTGCTAAGCTCGTAGCCCTTGGCGCTGCCGCGTTTTATTGTCAATTAAGATGGACTTTGGGTCCCTCACATATCGGCACACCGCGCAGTGGCGTAGCTAGAGCTTGTGGCGCCCGGGGCTATCCCTCAGATTGCCGCCCCCCCCGGGGGGGGCGGGGGGCATGCACTTCAAAGAGGTCCGAGAGACACGTAGTATAGCCGCTAATAGTTACCTTGATCATGCAAGTTACATGCACATACATGACACGGTCCAAGGCTACACAGTTGAAAACACCGGTGACTGGCAGTACAAAAGAGAAGACACAGACTGCATGATCTATCTGGGGACTCAGAAAAACTGCATGTGACATCCATCAGAGAGCTGCGTGAACAATTACCTGGTAATCCCCTCAACACAATGCAAACATGCACATTCATGACACTGTTCATGTAACCTTCATCTACAGCTGACATTAAATGACCATTCATCATGGTCCCCCCCCATTAAAGCAGTGGGGACCTGCACAAACGTGATGTGCTCTGTGGACCCAAAACCAACTTAACAGTGTCGAAGCCTGTGATTCTTTATCTTTCAAAAACAGCAAATTAATTATTCACAGGGAATGACTCACTGTGTGCCCTTAAAACTAAACGCAGCACAAAGAGGTCAGTCAGCTCCACCTTGCCAACACAGACCGGATACAAAGCCAACTCTGGTGGCCCAAAGGCAACAACCAGGGGTCGCTCCCTGTCATTACTTCGAAGCAGCAGCAACCAACTCCCTGGGAATGAAAACACATGTGCTCTTAGTACCCAAAACCAGCTTGTAATAGTGCATCTCTTCTTCACAGCATCCTCAGCACACACATGGTGCACAGCCTGCCTGGGGGCCCAAAGCTAAAATACAGGGAGGGGCGACACATTATGATCGCAATCCTTAAACACAGTTGTGGGGGCCATGGGAACTTGTTCAACTCTATCCAAGACCCGGGACAAACTGTTCCGGCGCTGCGGCACTCCTTGAATATTCAGAAGAAACCAGAAAAATAGGACCAGTAAAACTCACTCTTTTCCAAATCTCTTTCTAAATATTATCTCTTTCCATGTAATGTTCCTTTGATGGGAAGAGGAGGTTTCTGATGTGGGAGTATCAGGCAAGTGATACTACTCAGGCTCCATCTGTTCGAGCCTTCATGGAGGATCCCTCTTCATTACTACCTCCACCTGACCACGGACTCTGCAACGCACTCCCTTACAGGCTCCCTCTGTGCGAGCCTTCAGGGAGAATCCCTCTTCATTACTACCTCCACCTGACCCCGGACTCGGCAACGCTCTCCCTTACAGGCTTGATTATCCACTACTCCTCTCTCCAGTGCACCTTATCTCACAGCTGACCTTGGGCCCCCAGCCCCATATCAGGCCCCATCGGGCTCCACTTTGCTTTTTCCCGGTAAAAACATTAGTAAAATCACCTTCAAACTTAAAACATTGAATATAGCAGTAAATATAATTAGCATGCACTTTAAAGTATGTTCCACAGTAGCCCTTATGACCCGACTGCTAATTAAATAAACAAAAACAGAAAGGCCATAACAGGGCCGGCTTTAGCGCTGATGCGAAAGTCTTTTTTGGCGCCACACTAATAACCTCTTTCTCCATAAATACCTATACTACCACCTTCCAACAGTGCCCCTCATCCCTCCATGGCCCCCCTAGTGATCTCCTCCTCAGATTCCCTCACTGCCTCACGCCACAAGTGCCCCTCTTCTCCCCATAGCCCCTCCCCCTCATGACCTCCTCCTTGGACTCCCTCACTGCCACCATCCACCAGTGCCCCTTATCTCTCTGTAGCCTCTCCCCCTCATGACCTCCTCCTCAGACTCCCTCACTACCACCCTCCACCAGTGCTCCTCATCTCACCCTAGCTCCCCCTCCACACCATGACCTCTTCCTCGGATTCCCTCACTGTCACCCAGGGCACAAGTCCTAAAAAAAGAAGTGGGGGGACGCTGACGTCACAACAGCAAGTGATGTCACGAAAGGTGGCTTGCACCATCAGACTCATTGCCTCCCCTCGCTCACCCCTTAGATGCCATTGCATCAGAGAAGCCAGCGCGTGAGCAGCGTTCTGAATGAGCTCCGATCTCGCCCCAGAGAGGCCAAAGAGTAAATGTGTGGCTCCAGTAATCGAGCTCCCGTGAAAATAAGTGAGGGGACGCCATCCACCCGCCTGGTACCCCGACTCGAGCCCTGCAGTCACCCTCCACTAGTGCCCCTCATCGCTGCACAGCCCCTCCAACTACCTCCTCCTCAGATTACCTCACTGCCACCCTCCACCTGTGCCCCTCATCGCTCCGTAGCCCCTCTCTCATATGCATTTGTTGTTTAGCGCTACTCATATCAGTGTAGTGTGTCTGCACTTTACACCACGAACACATTATACAGAGACAATGAATCATACAAGTATGTAAATCAGTCTACAGGGAATGTCACATAAGCCAATGAGGATTACAAGGTGTAGGAATCTGCTGCATACGTAGAAAGAGGACACAACAACCATAAATAAAGATATTTCTCCCCGTTGTGCCTCTGGTGGGGAGGCGTACAATTCTGATACATTCCCAGGTCTACTAATGTTGGTGAATCTGGGAATGTGTCAGAATCCATGGTTAAATGTGCTGGAACACCTACTCTCCACCTGAGGCATGCCTCCCTGCTGCAGATTAACGCAAGGCAGCGATTGCGCTGCCTTGTGTTACTCTAGATTCCTCAAACCAAGGTGGCCTTGCGGGACTAGATAAATCTCATTTAGGTTTTGTGACGCCGTTTTGTGCCCTTGTGACGACGCAAAACCTTGATAAATATGCCCCTGTTTGTCTTTTCTTGTCTCTGCAAAGCGCTCACATTTCAATTCATCCACACCCTCTTTCATCTTGTTTCATTGCTACAGATACAATGAATTCGTTGTAATGTTAGCAAAATGGAATTAAACATGCCGAGGAGGGAAGCAAAAGTGTGATTTGTTATGAAAGGTCTCTAAAAACCTCCCCAATAAAAGATTATTCGCAGCAAAACACTCCAAGTGTTGCTTTATGTGTATGCTATTTCAACTGCACACACTCCTGCTTGCTGCAAAAACCTAATAGCATTACCGGTAGCCTTTGCTGCACTGTATTCAAAGTAGGTCCGTGTCATCCATACTGGTGGGCAGTATATTTTTAGAGGGTTTGGTCTGGGGAAACACAACCTTAGGATTTAAAAGAGTATTCCATGGGGGTCAGCTTTACTGATAAAAAATGTATCTCTGCCCAAACATACTCATTTTAGCAACATTAGAATGATGAAAGACTGAGGAAGTTCTAACTATATCACAAAACAAATCTATACCATTCACGTTTGTATGCAGCTCTTTGGTGACAGACTCAGTTCATTGGTCACTGTCCTATGTTAGGATTGTAACTTCTGAACTGCAAGTAACACAAGGATCTCTGTGGCAAAGGCAGCAACCCACTGAGCTTCCACACAAAATACAGTTCATCTGCATTTAAAAACTACTAACAGACAAATAATTGCTCTCAAGCGAATCATTAATCACCAGCGTTATTGGGGCATCTTTTATTGTCTTATTGTTGTCCTGCATCGGCCATGATAATGATAAAAACTTCAGTATCAACTATATGACTTGTTGCCCCCCTCTTTTCGCTCCATGAGATGGTATCCATTCTTTGTTCACAAGGAGTATAAAATAAACAGTACACCCCCCCACCCCCCCCCCCCGATAGAGAATGGAGATTCCTAGCCAAACAGGCATATAAGGATAAAGTGGTCAACTGTGTCTTTCATGTGAAATGGGATGCGAGACACAAGCTGCTCATCAAGATGCTGAAAGCGCCTAGAGGCAGCCATCCCATCTGAGGCAGGTGTTTGCAGGGTCGTCCTACAAAAACATATAATTACCTGACGCCTCCTTTTCTCATGGCCTTCAGCCGATCATGCATCCCGGCCGCTTTTCCAGTACCAGGTCAATGACAGCAGGTCTTTGTGACACTGCACACTGGCATCCTGGAAATAGTAATGTGGCTGGACACAGAGCTTTATACTAAACCTAGAACTGGCAGGAACCCCGCAGGAAAAATACAGACATGACATGACGTACATCTGCAACCTCATTGACAGGGTTCGAGGTTCAGAGCGCATAGACCCAGGCACCACGTCATTGCCACGGTAAAGTTTGAACCCTTGCCTTGTTTACTCTGTAACACACAAAAGTATTTTAATACCAGGGCATGCTGAGCCAGTTAATCACTGCTTGAAAGAAGGACTATAGGGAACAACGCATCCTACCCAAGAGTAGGCTCGAGCGAGATTTCAGTTATGGTCAATTTCACTTTATACACGGAATCCTTCACAATCCTTAAGGAAACCTTCTGAACTGCAAGTAACACAAGGATCTCTGTGGCAAAGGCAGCAACCCACTGAGCATCCACACAAAATACAGTTCATCTGCATGTAAAAACTACTGACAGACAAATAATTGCTCTCAAGCGAATCATTAATCACCAGCGTTATTGGGGCATATTTTATTGTCTTGCATCGGCCATGATAATGATTAAAAACTGTTTAAATGAAGCGCACACGAAGTACGTGTCCTGCTGGACCTGCACATATTTTGAAAAAGAAAAGAAACACACTCTCTTACCTACTACTGCAGTCTGCACTAAAACGAATTATCCACGCAGCAGGCAGACTGCCCCAGGCCACAAGGTCCTCACGAGAGTGCGTAGTGGTGAAGCGCGTGACGCGTCACCGCTACGTTCTCATCGCGAGGGCCGGGCAAAAATGTAGCCCAGGGCCGTCATTGGTAGCGCTGGCGCGCGCTCTCCAAGATTGACGGCCCTGGAGCAGGCTGGGATGGGCGGCGCCGCGGGCAGAGAGATTAACGGTCATCATGGTGGCGCACTCATAGCACTACAGGTTAGTGCGCGCTGCTTGCCCGGCCGCGGCGGACTTTATAATTTATTTAGTGACACTGTGTCCCTAAATAAATTAAAAGGCCGCCGCCGCCCTAAATATAGTGCCGCCTGGGGCGGTCCGCCCCCACCGCCCCCCCCTAGCTACGCGCCTGACACCGCGTCTCCTGTACCGCGAAGTCCTGACTCATCATTATGCGATGCGAGGGGTCTCTGCCCGTTCCTAAGTGACGAGGAGAGACTCCTGCGCTGTGAACGGAGCCGCAGCGTGGCCGCTGCTCGTCATCCCTGCAGACAAGAACGTACCAAGCTGTAAGTGTGAACGGAGGCAGCGATCGTGGGAGGTGCCGAGCCGTGGTCGGGCATCACTGCTGAGAGCTCCTGCTTCCCGGGAGCCTGCCATCTTAATCATGTTCAATGACATGATGTACAGGGTGACATTTCTGCCACTTTTTCTACACTCTTCCAGAGTAATTCACGTGTTGGAAAAAAAAGAGCAGAACACATGCCCACTATTAAAATCTGGCATAACAAGCAGACTCCAGGTCCCATCAGTACTATTTAAGGTGCACCACTTCACACGCATGCATTTCCATATCAGACTATGAAGCCATACTAGCCACTAGTTCACCAAATTAACAGCATTGGAAACAAATGACACATGTTCAGTCTAGTACTGATAGCTATCGTCTACTTCTCTCCCAGACTCCCAATTGTGTACTTAGGATGAAATCATTCTTGGGTAAAAATGCCTATTTGCTTGAAGATCAGGTTTGCAGATTGACAGATATGAAATAGGGCTTTAATTTTTTTGTTCCTAAATTCTAAAAGTGGTAGAGGGGTAGAGTTTTTTAAAGGTCTTGTGGTTATCTAAAGGAATCTGTGTTATCCTGGAAACTGAAGCAAACATGTTTACTTTTATTGGCGGCAGCGTTTTCACTTTTGTCTGCTCGGTATTTTTTGTTTCCTCCCCTAAGTCAGCCCATTGGTATTAACGCAGGATAACAAAGGGGGAACACACATTGAACCTGACAGGCAGCATAATCGAGGGTGATCGCTTCCGACTGCGGTCGAGAAGCACCGAGTGCAACCGAGGGAATGCAAGACTAACAAGTTGGAAAAACAGACACATTATTTGTGTATGCCTAAGTCAAGAACTGAACCTGATGAAGCATGATCGGTATGTCGAATCAACGATTAATCATGAGACCAGGTGGCAGCGTCATGACTCAGCGACTCAGGGCTATAGTCGTTCGCGGCGTGTGCTGTCTCTGCCTCTCGCCATGAATTGGGAAAGCGCTACTGTTTTGTCGCGCATGCGTACGATGTAAGGGATAGCGCGCATGCAAGATAAAGAGTGCGAATTCACCCACGAATCAAATAACAAAACAGCATTAAAAATGCAATAGGACTCGTATTTACGCAAGATCTATTGCATTTTAAACAGACGTGAAAGAAGGCACAAACGGGAGGGGGGTGGTGGTGGTCCAAGAAGTCACAAGAGGCAGGGGAACAAAACTGTTTTTGAAGTAAAGGGGCCGATAGCCTCGGAAGGAAAAATATGACGACATAGCCGTCAGGAGGCGGAACTAACAAGCTAAACACCAATCACAATGCAGAAGTTATGATTGAAGCCAATCAAAAATATGGTCGGAAAGTGGGTGGAGCTTTCCCCCGCTATAGTGTATACTGCATGCCTCGCAAAACGTGCAGCGCGTTGCGCTGCAACGTTATGTGAGACCTAAAAATGAGTTGAGTTACACTTTAGTTTCTTGTGGAAGGCTATTTCTGACTCCGGAAACACCCAGGCACATGATTACCTGAACTTGGCTCTAACGACTTTTCAGGCAGAGCCACTTTCAGGGCTGGACTGGCCATAGCGAGAGCCGGGTGTTCCCCGGTGGGCCGCCAGGGTGAAGGCCGGTTTTGGGCCCCTGGGGGGCCATTTTTGTTACAGGGGGCCAGCAATATCAGCCCCCTGTATCAAATTTGGCCAAAACCGGCCCTAGCAAACAGCTCGGCTGCACCCCCCCTGCCTCCTAGGGAGGCCGGCAGAGCAGTTTGCCAGGGCTGGTTTCGGTTCCCAGTCCGGCCTTGCCCCTTCGGCTACTCCCACTCACTCAGCCTGCTTTTAATAGACTCCTTAATTGAGTAGCTAAAAAGGTTTCCACACTTAATGACAAGGTCCTGCTGTCAAAAAGATCACATGCCTTGATGACAATAGGGACATACGGTCTCTTGAAGCCACAACCATATCTAGGCGAATTGTTTGGGTTACAGGCAAAACTCAAGCTGCTGAACTTCCAGCTCGGCAGCTTTCCTACACTATGCAGCTCTCACATGGCTGGAAAAAACTACTGTATCCGCTTGCCGGCTGTGCCAATTTACAAAGGAAGACATCTGTCATATTGTTTGCACTTGCCTTGTATTAATGGCAGGGCAGAGGGACCTGCTGAAATATCACCTCATAAGGAACAGGATCCACACATGCCGTCAGGTAATCATTGCCTGTCTCCAAGGAGAGCACCTAATGCTCTGCGGGATTTTTTTTAATTCATGAGACTGTTGGAAATTAAACTGGCCAAGCGGGACCTGCAGTGAAAGTGCCCAATTTTTATGTTAAAGCTCTGTTTGCGCTCTGACCATTTATAAGTACTATGTTCTGTTGTCTGGTGCGCCACCTTCTACATCGTCACTGTGAAAATTTAGCTTGCGAACTGAACATTATCTGCGCCATCTTGTCTCTCCCCAGCGCGACACACAGGAAAGCGCACGGCAGCCATTTTAGGCACCCTGGTCTCTCCCTGCTCATTGCCGATCACCAGCGCGTCCCCCTGGCGCTGCAAGCATTCCCCCGCGCGCTGGCCACCCCCGCTCTCTCATACACGGGCCATAAATCCTCTCCTGCGCGACCCTGCCATGGAACCACATCCCACGCCTGACCGACATCCCATACATGGTCATGCATCTCTTTGATAACCCCCTTCCTCTGCGCCCCATTGTCCGAACCAATCCCAGGCCATCACCTAGCCCTGCGGATACAGTTTATTGCCCCTACTGTAAGGGAAACACCCCACATCAAAGGGATTACAGTAGATCAAGGCCCCCCACCCCCTGAGACCCGACCGGTCGCACACACCCCCGGGAATTGGCGGAATGTCCAGCTGTGTGATAGCCATCTCCTACTGTGGGTGGGGTGGGGACTTCCACTGTAGATATGTGTGGGAACGAGCTCGAAGTGGGGATTCCGAGGATGTTCTTTCATGTATCAAAACAAATCTCAAGAATGTGCCATGTATGATAAACCTGCAATAAAGTCATAAACCTGTGTATAAGAGGCCAGGCCTCAGAGATGCAGTTAGAGCACCTCGTGACGATACCTCGCTGTCTGATCTGATGTGTTCCACTCCGACGGAATAAAACTTTGTTTCCTGCCTTCCAGTCTCCGGCGCCTGCCTCTTTATTGGTTTAGCATCGAATGGTATAAGAGGCGATTACCGCCGGGCAATACTTGAAAGGTTATCGACTACGACTGCCGCTACCATTTAACAATTGGCGTCCCAAGCGTGGGGCCCATCAGCGACACGTGGATCCAGTGGGAGAGGTCCCGACGACAGAGTGAACGACTGCAACGATCGGGAGAGCTCCTGCCCGATAGACCCTCGTCTGGCAGCCGATCATCCGAACTTCACTGGTTCCGAGCAGACCTCTCTCGAGTGATCTACGGTCCTGACTGGGAACCATCAGGAGTGCCGCGGCAAATACGGAGAGTAGAGGACGATCGGGCGCTGGAGGCGGAAGACGAGAAACTGTCCACGCGGTCCGGGTAAGGTCGTGAAACACGACAAATTGCGAAACGATTGATTGAAAAATACTAGTATTGCTTATTGATTGTTCTCTTTGAGATATTCGCTGTCTACAAACGGGGAGGAGTAGAAATACTCTCTCTCTCTCTCCCTTTACAGATAGTGAAGGGTAGGTAACGCAGACTTTTGTCCCCATTGTAACCCGTCGTGCCTATCTTTATCTCCCCACTAATTGATTGTCCGAACATTGATTGTTTTGAAGGATAGTGCTCTTTGAGATATTCTCTGTTTGCAAATAACGTAGAATAGAAATATTCTGTCTAGTCTTTGCAAATAGTGAAGGGTAGGTAACGCAGACTTTTGTCCCCATTGTAACCCGTCGTGCCTATCTTTATCTCCCCATTGATTGATTGATTGTCCGAACACTAGTTGTTCGATATTGGTTCTTTGGAGGTATTCTCTGCTTACAAATAACGAGGAATAGAGATATTCTGTCTAGTCTTTGCAAGCAGTGAAAAGATAGGTAGTGCTGACTTTTGTCACCGTTGTAACCCGTCATGCCTATCTTCTCCCCACTGATTGGTAGTTGGTTCTGCCCGGACCGCTTATTAGAGGTGGACCATCCGGCTCCACTGGAAGGCACCCCTAATAAGGACATGTTCACTAAATATGGACTAGTCGCCGTAGCTTATAGCAAGCTATGGCATAAATATACAAGGAAGGACCCCGAGAGTCAGTGGCCACTGATGGGATCCTTCGACGACCATAAAATAGAAATGCTAGAAATAGCTCTGCGTAGTAATAAAACGACGCCTACTATGCTTGACAGTATCGGCATGTGGCGCAAAGAAGCAACACAACGGAAAAAGAGGGAGAAGTAAAAGCAGAAAAGGAATTACGAAAGGCAGCTCACCTTGCCGCTAGAAAGTTAGAAGAAGAAATAAAGGAGAGAAGGGAAGCTAAACTAAGACAGGAGCCCGAAACATCAGGCCAGTACCCTGTTAGGACCCCCTCTGTGCTCTACCCTGAGTTGTCTTCTAAGCAACGAACGAATGACGAATTACTATTAGGTCCCCGATCATTTACATGCCCCCTCCATACGCACCCTCCCAACCGGTAGTGCAACACCCACAAACCCCAAACACAAGCGAAAACAGTACAGGGGCCTCGGTCCTCACGGCCTCCGCGCCGGCCGAGCCTCTTGTACTGAACACCACGTTGGCAATAACGTTGGATGACCCTGAGATGAGAAAGAAAGATTCCACCAGAATGAATCGACTAACAAAGGATGAACGAACAGGAATCGACAAGATAGTAAGGACACTGGTGGAGCGAAAGGAAAGTGAGGAGTATATAACAGACGTGTATAACTCGTATGCCGACAACCGCAGACGACACTTTGCCATACGACTTTGTTATCACGCCCTGAATACATATGAGGATAGGTACCACGATAAAGGTCCCGAAGGCTTAGCGGCCCTATATAGGAAGGTAGACATTGGGGAAGAAGGAGAGGGCGATGTGACGAACCTCTTCACTCGTACACTCGAGGTCTACCGGCACCTTAAAGAGCACAGACAGACAACCAAAGCAGAAACCCCCATAGCGACTAAGCCCCAGGCAGGAAGGGCTGATGCCATGATGCCCATCAAAGAGGCCGCCCCCTACTGGGTCCCCCCACGAGGTCAGGGAACACATGACGACATCAACCACCAAGATGCAAAGGGAAGGGTTGTATATAATTGGGTCTACCAGCCATGGGACCGACAAGACATTTTGACCTTTAGAAAAACCCTACCCGATTTAAGAAAGAACCCGACTGCCTTCTACACCGAACTAGGTACAGCCTTAGGTTCAACAATAATGACCTTAGCAGATATCGACTTGTTCTTCGGGTTATGTCTGCCGGCTGATGTGTGGAAGCAAATCCGGAAAGTTGACCACGCTGAGCCGTTCGGATATACCTGGGTACAACTCGATACCATAGATAAACAGCGAGAACCGGGACAGAAACCCCCGAAAGCCATATTGGAGCTCCCAGACAAGATTGTACAGAAGTTGAAGACTCTAATCCCAGAAAGAAAGGTAGACTGGTCGATAGTGACGGCATGTCGCCAGAAACCCCAAGAGGATGTGTCTGAATACTTCTCTCGATTCAAGACCGTGTTTTCCGATTATAGTGGCCAGGACATGACCACCGCAACCGGACATCACCTCTTTGTCCAGAATTATGTGAAGGGTCTATCACAAGAAGTCTCCCAGAAGTTACAGACCAGCGAGAGTAGTTGGGCAGCCTCCAAACCCGCAGCAATCCTCCAGATGGCCCAATACTACGAAAACCAAAAGAATGAGAATGATAGGGCGTCAGAGAGGAAGAAAAAGGAACTGAAGGAGAGGGTAATGATAGCACAGTTGCAAGGGGTGACCATAGGAAGGGAACCCCCTAAAGGGAATTACCAACCAACCGCCCCTAGAAAGCTACCCCCTAGAGACCATACACCTGCACCCTACAACGGACGGAGAGACTTAGATGGGAACCAATGTGCGTTCTGTAGAGGGTTCGGACACTGGAAATCCCAGTGCCCGGTCCTTCTGGAATTGAACAAAAATAGGGACCCCAGAGACACAGCATATGACCCCAGAAATAGAGGACAGGGACGAGGGTACACGAACGACGCCATCAACGACAGGCCAGGCAGACCAAACACCTTTGATCGCCCCCGACAAAACCAGTGTCAGCAGTCCGACTACGAAAGCACCCATGACTTCGCATAGGACCGCCAGGGGCAAGGGAGGGATCCAGTCGAACTCCGTGTTGACCAGCAAGGTCCTTACGTCACTGCTAAGGTCTTGGGCACAAAGTCTCCATTCCTGGTAGATACTGGGGCGACACGTAGTGCGTTATCTAAACGACTGATTCCTAGGGCACCCTTGTCTGGCTCACACGTAACCTCAATAGGCTTCGATGGAACGCCCTCCACTAACCCCTTATCAGCACCAATCTCCTTTGACTTAGAAGATAACGCCACTGACACGACCTTTCTGCTCTCCTCCAACACCCCCAATGCTATTATGGGACTCGATTTGCTAAAACATTTCCGAGCTACCATCAGATGTTCCCCAGACGGAGTTCGAGTCATCCTGCACGATAACCCAGATCTGTTCAGACCTTGTCACACACGACGTATGCTCTCTATAACTGATGCTAACCTGTCCCTACTCGACACGTTACCCTCACATCTATGGCCTAAAACCGACTCAGATGTAGGGCGCAGGGTGATCGACCCAGTACACATAACCGTCCGACCGGACGCAGTGCTACCAAAGCTTCCACAGTATCGAATATCGCCCGAAGGTGAGAAGGCATTGGTGGAAATCATCCAGTCCCTAGTCAATGCAGGAGTAGTAGAAGAAGTAGTCAGTAATGTTTGCAACAGCCCTATCCTACCCATCGTGAAGAAGCAAGGCGAGGGAGATGAGAAAGCATACCGCTTCATTGTTGACTTACGAGAAGTTAACAAAGTAGTCATACCTCAGTACCCCGTGGTCTCAGACACAACCACCATCCTCACCCTAATTCCGTCCACTGCCACCACCTTTACTGTTATTGATCTCAAGAACGCATTCTTCTCCATCCCCATCCACCCAGACAGCCGCTACCTGTTCGGCTTCACTTTGAAAGCCCGGTCGTACAGATTCTGTAGGGCACCCCAAGGCTACACTGAGAGTCCCAGCATTTATAGCCAAGCCCTCAAGAGACAGCTAGATACAGTCCAATTACCCGATGGAGTGGTGTTAATACAGTACGTCGATGACATCCTCTTGGCGGCCGACACCACCCCACTTGCTGTCACTGCCACCCTTCACCTCCTCCACTTCCTCGCGGAGAACGGTCACAAGGTCTCCAGGAAGAAGTTACAGTTCTGCCAACCCCAAGTGACATACCTAGGCCACCTCCTGTCCAAGGATGGGAGGAAACTTACCCCTGACCGAAACCAGACCATCCTAGAAACCCCTGTTCCCAAAACTCAGAAGCAAGTGCGGTCTCTAGTAGGCCTCACCTCCTTTTGTCGACAATGGTTGCCAAACTTCAGTCTTATTGTAAAACCTCTGCTTTCCCTGTTGGCTAAAGATGTCCCCTTCCCCCTCCCTTGGACACCCGAATGCCAATCCTCCTTCAAAGAATTACGAGACGCCCTCTGCTCGGCCCCAGTCCTAGGAACCCCAGACTACACTAAACCTTTCTCCCTCTATACCCACGAAAGGGAGGGATGCGCGTTGTCTGTCCTAACCCAGTCCATAGGCCCTAAACAACGCCCTTGTGCCTACTTCTCTGCCACTCTTGACCCTGTAGCCAGAGCATTGCCCGCCTGCCTTCAAGCAGTAGCCGCCACTGCTGTCTCTATCCGGCAAAGTGAGGGGATCGTGCTCTCGAACCCCCTCACTGTATTGGTACCCCATGCGGTTGACACCCTCCTGAACCAGACCAAGACTCAACACCTGACTAGCGCACGACTGACTGGCTATGAACTGACTCTGCTTGCACCCCACATCACATTGAAACGATGCACCACTCTGAATCCAGCCACTCTACTACCTCTCCCTGACACTGACCCCAATGCGCCCCCCATACATGACTGCGTGACTCTCACCGACGAACAGACCAAGAGTAGGGTCGACCTTCGAGATACTGCCTTCCCGGACCCTGACGGAGAACTATGGGTGGATGGCTCATGCATCAAGCTCCCCGATGGCACCACTTCCGCTGCCTATGCAGTCACCACAGCCCGAACAGTTGTTGAGACAGCCCGCATCACACAGCGATCCGCACAGGCGGCTGAACTGATTGCTCTCACACGAGCCTGCATCCTGGCAGCAGGGACAACCGCAAACATTTACACAGACAGCCAATACGCCTTCGGGGTAGTTCACCACTTTGGGCTCCTTTGGAAGGAGAGGGGATTCTTGACTTCCCATGGCACACCCATCCTGCATGGAGATCTAGTCTCTGCCCTGACCGAAGCAGTCCTCCTCCCCACACGGCTGGCTGTGATCAAATGCCAGGCACACAAGAAAGTGACATACATTGTAGGACAGGGAAATGCACTAGCTGACATTACTGCCCGAACCACAGCCGAGAATAGGTCCACGACCCGTATGTACGTAACCAGGTCACAAACTGAGAAATGGAAGGATGCTAGGGAAACGATTAGGGACATCCAATTAGCCAGCTCACCACACGAATTAACTGAATGGGCCCGGGTGGGATTGAAGGACGATGACGGTTGCTGGCGAACTAAAGACTCGAACAAATGGTTGCTACCTGACTCATACTTGATCTCCATGCTGACCATGGCACACTCCCCCGCACACATAGGGTCTGCTCCCATGATCGAACTCATCTCCAAAGTCTGGCACAACGACAAAATCTCAGACTCAGCCAAACGTCTGGTCCAGCAATGCCTGGTCTGCCTCCAACACAACCCTGGGAAAGGAACTGCTGTACCCCAGGGAGGGTTTGGGGTTCCCAATCACCCCTTTGAAGTCCTACAAATGGACTACGTCCAGTTAGAAAGGTGCCAAGGTTTGAAGTACGTACTTGTCGTTGTGTGTGCCTTTAGCAAGTGGGTGGAAGCCTACCCAACCCGCGACAACACCGCTATGAGTACCGCAAAAGTACTACTGAAAGAATTCTTCCCCCGGTACGGCCTTTGTCGAATTTTGTGGAGCGACAACGGCCCCCACTTTGTAGCCGAGGTTATCCAACTCATCTTAAAGGGGCTGGGTGTAAAACAGAAGTTTCATGCGGTCTTCCATCCCCAATCTGCAGGTTTGGTTGAGCGACATAATGCCACATTGAAGCTTAAGATAGCAAAAATAGTTGCCACCACAGGACTGAAATGGCCAGGCGCTCTCCCGCTAGCATTGCTATCAATGCGTTCCACCCCCACCAAACACCACTTAACCCCCTACGAGGTCGTCTTCGGGCGGCCCATGAACCTTTGGACTGCACCGAAACCAACATCCATCCACGACGTCCCGGACGTCCTCATGTCTGACTATTTGTACAACCTAACTAAAACGTTGTCTGTTATCCATCAGCAGGTGCTGCAAGCCATTCCTGACGTTTCCAGAGGCCCCGGGCACGACATCCAACCGGGTGACTTTGTCTTAGTGCGTAACTTCCAGCGCACCAAGAGTCTGGAGCCCCGGTGGACGGGCCCTCTGCAAGTCCTGATCACCACCCGAACAGCTCTTCGAGTGGGGGGGAAGCGCAATTGGCTGCATGCACACCACTGCAAGAAGGTATCATCGACCCTGACGACCACGGACAACATCACCGCCCAAGAGGAACTACTGGACAAAGACCGACCATCCCTGAGCCACTGCCCGGATACAGAGACACTTGAATTAACGAAATATCCCGATCCTACTGTCCCATCCAAAGAAGGGTATAACCTACGACGAAAGGAGGGAACTTCGGCTAAGCAGACCACAAACTAAGTTGAAATCTCAAGAGCGGTTGCCTAGCCACCTCGAAGGCCACCAGGAGAGAAACTAAACAAAGTCTGTGGTTCTGCCCGCTACCGAGTCCCTTGAAGGTGATGGAAGCATCTGACATGAAGATGATGGAAGCAACCGGACGTCCGAAGATCCACTACAAAAACCCAAAGACTGACAGAATGCACAGCTCAAAGACTATTGCACTTTTCGTTACCCTTCTCTTTTGCCTTCTCCTCATGGTCACCTTCTGGATCATGGAGGAGAGCGCACCCGCCCATGAGACATTGTTGACCACTGTCCAACCTACCACCATGAAAGAAAACCATCTGATCTCACTTTCACCCCAACTCCGAGAAAGGCGTAAGGAGTTCTGGAATAACTCTTTTGTGCAGTTGCTCCACCAACACAATCTTGCCGCCAATGCCACTAATTGCTGGATCTGTGGATTGCTACCACATGCCACTGGACACTCTATCCCTTTCATCCCTTCACCTTTTTCTGTCCATGGTTCCTGCCTCGCCTGGCTAATCCTCCTGCAAGAAAGCTACAAGGACAATGCCACTTCCGGCAAAACTGTGTCACACTTCTACCATGGGTTCTGGCTGAACAAAACTGGAAAAACTTCTGCCCCCTTCTGTCCTCTGAGATCAAACACTTCCTTTCACATGGACATCCCTGCCAAAGAATGAGTTGAAATGCAGGTGTTTAACAACCCAGCCAGACCCACCTTCTCTTACCTCCGGAAACGAACGGCCGCCACCCTAACAGTGGCCCTATCCGTCATCAACATCACTGGACTTGTGTGCCTCGAAGGCCTGGGGGCGCAGCTGGTGGGCCACAGCTCCTGCCTCATCACCCGAACATTGGTCTCAGTTGATCCACCCTCCTTTGTCGCCTCCCCGAATATGTACTAAGGCCTACACCTGGATTCCGAAAGGTTGGGGAGGCACCTGCTACATCACTTTTGTCCTTCCTCCGACATATGTGGCTCCAGCAAACCATCACCGACAGAAACGTGCCAAAGACATTGCGCAAGCCGACTCCACCGGAGCACAGTTCATGGACGCAGTAAAAGGTCTTGTTCCGCTCTGGGGTCCAATGGCAAACAGCCGTGCCATCCGCCACTTAACCCAGGCCGTCGAAACGGCGATGAACATTACGGCTGGCATCCTCGCCAACAACACCGCCGAGCTTCAGGCCGTCCGCCTGGTGGCTCTTCAGAACTGCCTCGTTCTAGATGTGGTTCTGGCTGATCGTGGAGGAGCATGCCGCATCATTGGGTCCAGCTGTTGTACCTACGTACCGGATAACTCACCCTCAGTCTACAAAGCAATTGAACACCTCCACAGACTTTCCGCAGAGGTTCATCAGGAGCAAGAGGAATGGTCACTGGGAAGTTGGTTTTGGGACACTATTAGAAGTTGGGGATGGAGGCTGTTTTCATTTATCCTAATACCAATTGTGATACTATGTGGATGTTGCTTGGGGATTCAGTGTCTGCCGCCTTTATGTTCGCTTTTTATGAACTGCATCTGCCCTAAGACTTTGAACTTTGAAGCGGAGCGAATGAAAGCTTTGTATGAGGTGGAAGTTCGTAGTATTATGGGGATAGATCCGAACTAAACAAGCTGGCGAGATATGTTAAAAGGGAGGACTGTGGAAATTTAGCTTGCGAACTGAACATTATCTGTGCCATCTTGTCTCTCCCCAGCGCGACACACAGGAAAGCGCACGGCAGCCATTTTAGGCACCCTGGTCTCTCCCTGCTCATTGCCGATCACCAGCGCGTCCCCCTGGCGCTGCAAGCATTCCCCCGCACGCCGGCCACCCCCGCTCTCTCATACACGGGCCATAAACCCTCTCCTTCTGCGCGACCCTGCCATGGAACCACATCCCACGCCTGACTGACATCCCATACATGGTCATGCATCTCCATTCCTCTGCGCCCCATTGTCCGAACCAATCCCAGGCCATCACCTAGCCCTGCGGATACAGTTTATTGCCCCTACTGTAAGGCAAACACCCCACATCAAAGGGATTACAGTAGATCAAGGCCCCCCACCCCCTGAGACCCGACCGGTCGCACACACCCCCGGGAATTTGCAGAATGTCCAGCTGTGTGATAGCCATCTCCTACTGTGGGTGGGGTGGGGACTTCCACTGTAGATATGTGTGGGAACGAGCTCGAAGTGGGGATTCCGAGGATGTTCTTTCATGTATCAAAACAAATCTCAAGAATGTGCCATGTATGATAAACCTGCAATAAAGTCATAAACCTGTGTATAAGAGGCCAGGCCTCAGAGATGCAGTTAGAGCACCTTGTGACGATACCTCGCTGTCTGATCTGATGTGTTCCGCTCCGACGGAATAAAACTTTGTTTCCTGCCTTCCAGTCTCCGGCGCCTGCCTCTTTATTGGTTTAGCATCGAATGGTATAAGAGGCGATTACCGCCGGGCAATACTTGAAAGGTTATCGACTACGAGTGCCGCTACCATTTAACAGTCACGACCTACTCATCTCCTACTTGCTCCCTAACCACCTTGCTTTTGTACAGCAACCTGTTAATACCCCGAACACTTTTATCCAGCGCCCTTTGCACTGCATTTTGTTCTTTTTGATTTTCCACCTCTGCTCTTTATTAATTATAGCATAACACCTACCATCTTAGCTATAGCCCTCCACGGGACTGGGAATTTAGCTGAGCCTTACAACCCGGGGCAATCTGTGGCCCTGTGGCAATGACTGCAGCAGCTGGGGTTGACCAAGGTCCTCAGGGGGATCGCGGTGGCCTAGGGGGAATGAAGCTCTCCCTGAGTCCACTTGCTCGTGAGGCAGCACTGACGTTACGTCCCGTAACGGTGTCTGACAACCTACTCTCCCCCACCTGTGTGACCCCACCGATCTTCCTTGCTCCGATCCCTGCCCTGAACACAGAGCCGACCAACCTCCAGGGGAGGCCCTGCACACTGCTTCATTGCCCCTGCAGCGCTACTGCGAGAGGGCTGCCTGGGTGGAGGAAACCACTTCGGTTTCGCCATGCTGGGCTCCTCTTGATCGGGACTTGCTCCCCCGGCCGCCACATTGTGAGTTGGGGCTAATCCGGCAAATCCCCTGACGCAATGTTGTTCCAGGTGGCCGTGACATGCTGGTCCGGACTGCAGCGGCATCCATGGCCCCCGGTTGGATCCGTGGTTGCCAGGGAGCTCGGTGACACCAGACAACCCTGCCTCTCTGCTGATGGCTCTAGGGGTCAGCCAGGGGTGCCCATACACACAGGCGCCTTCGCCACTCCCGCGCCACAGGGGAGGTGGACCTCGCCCCCAAAACCATTTACCAGAGATCTTGCCATCGCTGACATCAAAAATTGGACTGCAACACTGGATGGGGTCGGTCACCTTTGTTCACATGGTCTTTCCCCCCCTGCCCACTCCAGCCTGGATGCACCCCAACTAGGAGAAACTGGGGTAGGACTACGCACCATCTACCCAGCAACAGACAGCCATTTTTTAGGCTCTCCCTTCCAGTAAGGGCACACAACTTGCTGAAGGTCTACTATATCTCGGAGGTCAATTGTAATGTGTGTCTGACACAACCAAAACAATGTAGGAGTGCAAGGCACAGTCCCTGATGGCTGCAGACAAAAGGACTGCCATGCGTGTAGGTCCACCATCTGTTTGAAAATGGATTATCATATACCTCCATCGTATATTGTTTCATATAATGTCCTTCGTCTACTCAATGTATATACGGTTACGTTTTTATATCATAATGCTATACTATATAATATCATTATACTGTGTTTATATTCTTTGCGCTCACTCCCTGCAATACTTTTTGTGCTCAATTTCCAGCAATATTGGCAGATTATATCTATGTTTTTTGTTCTTAGACACATGTATCTGTTTCGTATCTTGTATGTAATCCATGTACTCTGATCTCCTTTTGTAATGTAAATGGTTCTCTTGTAAAGAGCTCTGACACCTTTGGGTAAAGTACGCGCTGTATAAAAATGCATAAATAAAGCACTTTATACTACATACGTGCACTATAATTTATTGATGCCCCTAAAACCATGGTCTTGGCCTTTTATATTTTTGCAATGTCTAACACCAAGTCAGTTTAGCTGATTGAGTTTGTCCTTCTCTAGTTTATTTCTTTCCACAGCATTGAATCCATCTTTATAGCTAAAGCACTAAACATTTTATTCCGCAAATTTGCACTGTAGTTTGTGTTTCTAGATTGTCCATCTCTCCTCACTATCAATTATCGCATAGCATATACCATTTTAGATATAGCATTTAACACTTTAACCTGCAAATTTGCACTGTAATCTTTTGATGCCCCTAAAACTAGGCTCTTGGGGCCTCATGTAGGTAAATAAATTTTACCGGTTCTTAAATACCGAGCCGTACCGAATCGGTAAATTAGAATCGATAAGTTATATGTAGGTAAAAATTCGGTAACAGTTACCGATTCGGTAACATTCGGTAAATACGAATCGGAATTCACCGATTCGGTAAATACCGAGGTGATAATTACCGAATCGGAAAATACCGAGGTGGTATCTACCGATTCGGAAAATACCGAGGTGGTATCTACCGAATCGGAAAATACCAAATCGGTATGTACGGATTCGGTAAATAACATCACATGACTTGACGAAACAGCTAATCCTGTGCAACGACAGCCCACCCAACCAGGAACTGCCCACACCCAGGCAGGTGTACACAATTAGCCGACGTGGCCACACCCAGGCAGGTGTACATAATTAGCCGACCCTGGAGAGGCTTGGAGTGCAGAGGAGAGGCAGGGAGCAGTTGCATGTGCGAGCGGGAAACGAACAGCATGTCCAGCCAGAGAACACAGAAAGACGGAGGGGAAAGGAGGAGGAAGCTCAAATTCAGCCCCAAGGAACTCCAGGTGCTGGTGGAGGAGGTGGTGAAGCAGCACCAGAAGCTGTTTGGGAGGCAATCCCTGCAAGTGCCTGAGGCCGAAAAGCGCAACATATGGCTGGCCATCCAGGCGCAGGTCAATGCTGTGGGAGTGACCCACAGGGACATTGAGGTCCTCAAAAAGCGCTGGTATGACCTGAGGATTGTGACCAAGAGGAAGATGGGCGACATCCAGAAGGAGGCCAGCCAGACCGGAGGTGGAACCAACAGGGCACCTGCCCTCACCGAACTGGAGGAGCTGGTGGCGGCCACAATCGAGCAAGAGAGCGTCGTGGGTCTTGGGGACGCCGACAGCTCTGCCAGAGCCGCAACACACCAAGGTAAGACGAAAGCACAGCAATGTAGCCCCCCCTACCCCTATCCCACATCCCCCATTGTGAAACGAGAATCACACTGCAGTCCACACGTGTCAGTGCAGACAGGCAATGCATTCCGGGAGATGTAGTCAGGGCAACACTAACCATGACGTAAATGTCACAGGGCAACAAGGCATGTCACGCACTCGAGGCACAAGGAGACAGAGGACAGATTGGAATGTGAAATGATTTATTGTGACGCTTGCAATGCAGCCCTTCGGGGACACTGAGCCAATGTTGTTTTTCTGTCCACAGATGTGACATCATGCAGTACAGGGCATGCTGCAGGGGAGACGGCACACCGGCCACAAAAATCACCTCTAGCCAGCACGAGTTCAGACCAGGGAGCAGGCCCACTGGCAGCCGCACCACCAACACAGCCAGCCTCGCCGCACACAGAGCCAGCATCACCTCACCGAGAGCCAGCATCACCACAACCACAGCCAGCATCGCCACTCATGTTCGAATCACCGGCCACATCTCCGCTTGCAGGTGTGAGAATGAGGAGGCGTCCAGCAGCCAGGCTACGAGCCTTCGACACCTCGTCAGACGACAGCATGGGCCCAGAAGACCGCACCGGGCACCAGGAAGGGAGCCATCCCACTGTGCCCCACACCTCACAGGCAGCACAGACGGGAGCAAGAGGGCGCCGCAGGTCGCGTGTCCAGAGTCCACCAGCACCCACTGACGGCCATGGTGTCTTCTTGGGGCTCGAGGGCCAAATGTTGAAGCAACAGCGCCTGCAATCAAAGGCAGTTATGTCAGTCCAGAGGCACATGCGGGTGATGAAGACAAGCTTAGTCAACATGGACACAAACATTGGCGGCATGGCTGCGGGCATTTGGGACATGTCCCAGTCAATCCAGCAGTTGTGCAGCAAATTAGATGCTGACATCGAAGCACGGCGCCGGCAACGCCAGAGAAGGGACACTACCAGCAGGGCACTCAACCGTCTGGCAACTGCGACTTCCCTACTTTGCCGGCGCTCTGTGACGATGCAGGAGGGCCTAACACAGTGCTGCAGCGACCTGTCTCGGGGGATGGTGCAGGTGACAAGTGCACTAGGGGTGCTATTGACTAGTCAGGCGTCGACAACTGCTGCAGGGGATGCTGCGGAGAGCATCGACACCAGCAGCAGCATCACACCCCCCGTCCCCGAAGCACGCAGGAGCAGCAGGCGGCTTGGGGTTGGCTCTAGTGAGGATGCACAGGCCGTGCAATCCACCACTGCAGCGCGTATGCGCAAACATTGATGTGGCCCTGCTTAGCCACTTCCCATTGGGTGACGTAACCCTGGACATACTCCTTGTATAGATGGTATATTGCCAGATTGGCCTGTTCATGTGTTCATGGCGTGGTGCCACATTAAACTACGTCATGACTTCTCACAACTCGCTGTGTCCCCTCACTTACTCAGAAATAGTTGCATGTGATCTCTGCCCGTCTCTCTCTCCCATCGATTGCAGTTGGCACTCTAGCTGCGCTGCCCTCTGGCTGGCCTGACTCATCCTCGTTGTCCTCAAAATATGTTAGTTCCACATCTGTACCTTTTTTCGTGGCAAGGTTGTGCAGCATTGCACAAGTGGCAATAATCTTGCAGCAGGTGATGGGTTTGTACTGGCGTGCACCTCCGCTCTTGTGGAGGCAGCGGAACCTGCTCTTCAGTAGTCCAAACGTGCGCTCCACCACATTGCGTGTTGTTTTGTGGGCCACGTTGTATCGTCTCTCACTCTGGGTTGCTGGGTGTAGGTAGGGAGTGAGGATGAATGAACGGCATGCATATGCACTGTCGCCTGGATGAGTAAAAGGGAACCATCAGTTACATGCCTCTATACACTCTGATTTGCAGGTTTCAAGGGGCGTCACTGTTACTTACCCAGCAGGTATCCCTCTCCGAATTCTCCGGCACTCAGTCGTGTGTAGATCCCACTATTCTGGAAGATGTAAGAGTCGTGGGTGCTCCCAGGAAACTTTGCAACAATATCTGTGATGATGTTCCCTGCATCACAGATCACCTGCACATTGATGGAGTGGGTGGACTTCCTGTTCCTGTAGATGTGCTCTGTATCAGCTGGTGGACAGATTGGGATGTGTGTACCATCAATACAGCCGATGACATGGGGGAACTGTGCCATGTGATAAAAGTCTGTTTTTGTTTTCTGCAGTGCAGCCTGTGTGTTTGGGAAGCTTATGTAGTGGTGCATTCTCTGCATCATGGCATCCAGGAACTTCCTGAAGAAACGGGACAGGCAACTCTGGGATACACCACCCACCGCAGCTATCACCACCTGATAACTGCCGGATGCCAGTAGATGTAGGCTGCAGAGCACCTGCACATGTGGTGGTATGGCGTGCGCCCTTCTTGTTGGCTGGTCCAGGAGTGGGTGCAGGTCCCTTATCAGGTCCATGATGGTTTCGGGGTGTAGCCTGTACCTCTCATGTATCTCTGCATCAGTCAGCTGTAATAGTGTGATGCGCTGTCTGTAGATTTGTTCCTCCCGTCGCCACACCCTCAGTCCTGCTGCCTGTAGACGTAGGCGCCTTGCAATGACGTACATGGCGGCCATGTTGTCCATGCTGTTGCATTTTGGGATTGCTTATGTGCATTGTTGATGGTTACCACCTGCTTTCAATCCGTGTTAATTACCGACTCTTATTTACCGATTTTCCTGGATTTCTTAATTACCGACTGCTCCTACATGTCATTTTAAATTTTTACCACTTCATATTTACCACTTCATATTTACCGATTCGTTAATTATGTATTCGGTAAATATGAATCGGTATTTTAGAATTCGGTAACTATGAATCGGTATTTACCGCCTCATATTGTCCGAAAAGTGGTTTTTGGACTCCTACATCTCACTTGTCTGAATACCGGTCGGTAACGGCATATTTACCGAAAATCGGCCGTTACCGACCGGTATTTCGCTACCTACATGAGGCCCTTGGTCTCTTTTATCTTTGCTGAGTTAAGTTTTAACCAAATACTTTTAACCTAAATATTTTAGCACAGTAGCTTCTATTTGTTCCAAAACACATTGATTTAGTGAGTCATTTGAAATACGGAGATAGTTGTTGGCAGCTGGTCTCCTATATCAATTTCCCACAACAAAGATTTCTGTGTAATTAATTTGCGTTTTCAATTATATAAAGCCTTTTTAGGTCTCGCCTGAGCCAGCGCATGCGCTGCGAGACATTTGGTAAGTGGGTTTTCAAAGTGCTAACACAGGCTTTTGCTGGCCTCAAGCTTGCGGTTGTGCGTGTGCACGCGCGCAGCCGCTATCTGGCTTTCCTCTGTCATGGGTCATTAAGTGCATCGCTCGTGGGCACCCTTACAGCCCGCCATCATGATCACTTTCACTTTCGCGGCCGCGTCACTTTCACGGCCGCGTGGCCAATGCTTGTTTTTTTTCACTCTCCGCATTGCTTTGCGTAATAATCCTTACCCCGTTGCCCCCCCTCTCCCCAATATCTCATTCTCAGTGCATTATCTAGCACTTTACTCCCACTCTCTTCATCTTGCTTTCAGGCTTCTTTATTATTTTCAGCACTCAATCTCTCCTTGTCCTCATTCTCTTCTGCCCCACCTTTCAGTCCTCACTCTCCCCTCGCACCCCGTTACTCTCCTCCCTCACTCTCTTTTTGTTCTCACAGTTTCCTCCCTGTTTTCACGCTGTCCTCATTATCTCTCTCTGCCCCCATTCTTTCACTTCTCTCCATGCCCTCTCAGCATCCCTCCTCACCGTGCCACAGCTCGCCAACCTTCACCCCCTTCCCTCACTCGTTCTCTCCCTATTCCCTGCCTCCCCTTTGCTTTCTCCCTCTCCTCACTTTCCCCTTCCCTCACCTCCTCCACACTCTCCCCTCTGCCGCCCCCGCTCGCGCTCGCTCTTGCCCTCCCCTCCCGGCAGTGAGGTATTACCACCGCCTGCAGGGCCCGCAGAGGATGCAGCTAACGAGGACAGATTGTTGTAATTGAGCAGTAAGTACTTCATTGAGCTCGGCGCCTGCATTGGGGAAACAGGACGGTGCTGCCCGCTTGGGGTCTCTGGCATCCGTGACGCCTGCAAGTCGCTATTGTGGCATCGTTGGGTGTCTCTGCCGGTAACAACCTTAACGGCCCCTGCTGTGAGCCCCCCCTTCCCCACGTGGTCGCTGGCAATCACGACACACTGCTGCGTCACAGCTCCGACGTGCGGTCCTTGTCATGGCAGCTTGCAAGGTCCTAGCGAAGACAAGGGCTCTGCTGTGACCCTCTGTGAAATCTCTACCATGATCTCTTACGCAGTCCCCACTGTTACACTGTGTGGCAGTCGCTTGCAGACACGGCGCTCAGCAGCGTCATAGCCTGAGCGCTCGTGAGCTCCCTGCCATGACACCCGGCGAGGTGCTAACAGAGACGCGCCACACTGCGAGATCCGCCATGACACCCAGCGCGGAAGCTAGTTCTGGGCCTACACGCTACTATCCATGACAGATTGTGAGGTCCCAGCCATAGTTATCATGTGGTCTCTGCAGTGACCCTCAGCGACTCAAGGGGCCCGATTCACAGAACAAACTTAAGACAAAATCCTAAACTTAGTACCATTTTGGTATTCACAGAATGCACTTACTACTTCTGGTATTCACAGAATGAACTTACTACTTTTGCGATTCACAGAATAAACTTACTACTTTTGCTATTCACAGAATGGATTTAAGACTACTAACTTTGCATCCGCACTCGGGCCTGAAATTCCGGCCTGGAGGCGGAGCTTTCGGCCCGGAGGCGGAGCTTCCGGGCCGGAGGCGGGGCTTCCGGGCCGGAGGCGGGGCTTCCGGGCCAGAGGTGGGGATTCCGGCCCAGAGGTGGAGCTCCGCCACTGGCCGGAATCCCCACCTCCGGGCCGGAAGCTCCGCCTCCGGGCCGGAAGCTCCGCCTCTGGGCCGGAATGCCCGGCCCGAGTGCGGACGTAAAGTTAGTAGTCTTAAATCCATTCTGTGAATAGCAAAAGTAGTAAGTTTATTCTGTGAATCGCAAAAGTAGTAAATTCATTCTGTGAATACCAGAAGTAGTAAGTGCATTCTGTGAATACCAAAATGGTACTAAGTTTAGGATTTTGTCTTAAGTCCCAAACAATCATAGCAATGACACCTCGCAAGGGCGCTTCTACAGCACCCGGTGGGGTTTTCTATTTGTTAACAACAGCAGCAACACTGTAGGAGGTCCCTACCATTACAATTTGCAAGGTCGCAGCCATGAATCAAGCCATGACACCCTACAAGAAATCTCCTGTGACACCCTGGGAGGTCCCAGCCATAACACCCAAGTGATCTCTGCCATGCCGACACCCCTCCACTTCTTACTACGGTACCTTTAAAGTACTTCCCCCTGAGACCCTGCAATATCCTAGCCATGACATCATATGAGTTCTCTGCCATGACGCTGGACTTCACTGGCGCCTCCTGGGGCCCGGGGTTGCACACGCCCTGAGCCTCCTGGTTCAACCTTTGGTAGTGGTGGTTGAAGGACAAGACCAAGTCTACAGAAGGTGGTTGTGGTGCAGTAAGCGACAGTCATTTGGTTACAGTACAATAGGCATTGAAATCACAATGCCCAAACTACGGTTTTATTTCAAACCAATAGCTCTTCATTTAAAAACAATAGTACTCGACCAAAAAGACATAACTTACCCAAGGTGCTACGTTTTGGACTTTCATCTGTTGGTGGAGCCTGTGGGCCTTTAGTTGCTTCAGCCACCATCAGACATAGGCTGAATTGGGGTTGAATGGGGGACAAAAGTAATTGTGAAGAAGAAATAATAAGCAGCAGCATTGAAAACGTAAAAATAAAGCTTTTGGTGCTTATCAGAGGTATCATATACATCATCCTAGATATATCCGTGGGCCTACTTAAAACGATTCTTGAACTAGAGGCCAAGGACTGTTGTGATTGCAATCACAACAAGCATTGGCATAGCCAATAGGTCTCGCCTTTGGGACCTTATAAGTGTTTAACCAAGCAACAGTTGATGTTGTTGCACCAAGGATATTGTGCTGCATAACTAAATACTTATAAGGTCCCAAAAGCGAGATCTATTGGCTATGCCAATGCTTGTAATCAAGATTCCTGAGAAATTTGTCTTCTGCCGGACTCTAATTGTCGATATCAAAGAAGAGGATTTTTGTATTTTCTCTTTTAATTTGTGTTTTAATTGTAAGTTTTAATCAACTGAACAATTAAGATTAATTCATTCATTCAGTGGTCCTAGTTTCAGCTGTACATTTGAGGACAAGCAGAGAATCCACCCTACGTATTCAGTTTATTGTCTAAGTGGGACAAGAGTGTTGTTTCTGTCACAAAACGGTTTCTGGGATAGGTGTGATGTAATGAAGAAGTATTGAATTTAAGGATTTGTTACTATTTAAAGTGCATGTAATGGATTATTGTATGAATTTGTTCTATTGTAAGATTTTAATTAATCAAACAATAAAAATATCTATCTATCTATCTAAGTAGTAAACGTTGTACATCACATTTCTAGAGAATTATGTTTGATTGCTTAACACAAGCTTATAATAAAACTGTGCACGTGATCTCTCTTGCCATGGGATACCTATGTAATTGCGTACATTATTAGTGGAGGTGTGAGAATGGGGGTGAAAGTATCTGTCCACATATGGAATAGCTAAAGCTTGGGCTGCATCCTAGTCCATAGTTATTTTGAACACCATGCCACCTAGGGGCCCAATTCACAAGGGTAAAGTTAGACCAAAAGTCTAACTTGACTACTTTTTGGTATTCACTAATGTAACTTATGAGTAGTATCTTTATAACTGCAGAAGCCGTGCACTCGGGGCAGATGTTTTGCACTCTGGGCAGAATCTCTGCAGCTAGGGCAGAGGTCTGCACTCAAGGCAGAATATCCGCACTCAGGGTGGAGGTTCTGCACTTGGGGGGGAGGGGGTAATTCCGCCTGAGTGTACAGACTCCATCCCGATTGTGGAACCTCTGCCCAGAGTGTGGAACCTCTGCAGTTTTAAAGATACTACTCGTTACATACTTTTGTGATTACAGAAAATTAGTAAAGTTAGACTTTTGGTCTAAACTTAGGCTTTTGGTCTAACTTTACCTATGCAAATCGGACCCTCAGTTTGGGACCAGTCATACGCAAATCAGTCTTTGCCCTGCTCCAAGTTAAGCAGTCCAGCCCGAAATGCCAGATCAGGTACTACCCACACCAGAACACAAGCAACTCAAGACCAGCTTCACCCTGGTTGGGACTCTTTAGTTGGAACTAGCTTGGTTCTAGTGTCACAGTGAGCACGGGACCCTCTTATGGGGACATGCGTCGCACTTAGTGCATCACACTGAAGTATGCAAAAAAGTGAATTGTGGAATGCTTGAATTAATCTAAGACACTGATAATCCCAGTGCATTGTTTTTTTGCACACCCTGGCACCTCAGTTTGGACAGTGATGCAGCCTGAGACTGGTTGCTGAGAATAATCAAAGCATTCCACCCATCACATCACTTCTTTGCTTACTTCAGATGAAAGCACTTCATCAGCTTTCACGAAGGCTCATGCTGGCTGCCACAAAGGAACTTCAATCCTGCTAGAGAACAACTGTTGCCACACTCTCCATCAACAGGTAACAGCTTGAGAAAGCAGCTGGACACCCTATGCACATCAGAGCCTCTACAGCCTCAGTTTGGCCCAGCAGTCCAAGGAAGGTACATAGACTACATGATTGATGCTGAGGCCCATACGCAGGAAGCTGATGTCATGGGAGTTGATGTTGGGCCTAGAGATTCTCATATGTCCACCATATGGTCACTAAGGCGCATGTCTGGCTTTCATATTGGAATGGTTGTTAAAACAGCAGCTTGAAACTGCAGCAATGCTGCAATGCATGGCAGGTCAGTGAATGCCTGATAAGCAGTACTGAGCCGCTCATCCGGCATTCACAGTCCGACCATGCATTGGAAGTGAATGCATTCTCATGCTGTCTACCCAACGGGGTTCTTCAACCCTGCCTGAGTGCAGATTATGTCCCACAGGCATTCGACAAATGATGGTTCCTGACTCAACTAGACAAACTATGAGGCCTCAGAGCAGCCTCAGCCTATCCCTACTGTCCAAGGAGGCGACATGAACTCTCCGTAACCAGCGCAGACACCCATACTGCTCTGCAACTGCCTTATCTAGAAAACTGATGTTTTGGGAGTTGATGTTGGGCCAAAAGATGCAAAATATGGCCACCAGCCCTGTGTGAGGTCGGGTCACATAGTGCACATGTCTAATGGCTATGTTGTTATGAACATTAAAGCTGCGACTAGAAAGTGCAGCATTACCATGATTTATGGGGGGACAGTGCATGCCTTATAAGCAGCAATGAGCTGCTCGTTGGGCATTCACTGTCCCACTGTGTATGGGAGCTAAATCGAGAAATATGTATACACTACTGACACAGCATTAACTGCACAGGTAAGTTGTGTAAGCATACAACACACTGACCAATCAAAACCTAGTAATACTCCAGGGAGGGACAATACAAAAAAAAAAAAACACGTCGCAACTGTGGAACAACATTTTGTTTATTGCATGGACTGATGTGCTGCTGAAAGGACTGCCACTCTTCTGGACTACTGCTGTGAAGGACTGCTGCACTGCTGTGCTGACCTGCTGCCCTCTTGCCTGGGTGAGAAGGACTGGACCTGCATCTGTTGAACCCAGGAGCCCAGAGTGACTCCAAGGGCTAGTTGGCTGGCCTCCTGACTTGAGCCTCAGAGACAGAAGGCTCCAACAACCTCGCCTTGGATTCTGCCATCTGTGGGACTACCCTGCCAAGTGGTGCCACGCCAGTCCTGGACCCTTGGAAGTGACCTAAGGTTTTCTGCCAGCCTCTGAGGACCTCATGGAACTGACGTATCCTCTGTGCTGCATAGCAAAACCCCGAAGCATCGTCGCTGCTGCATGGATCTTCCCTCTCACAAAGACTCGCATCGCAGCCCTTGCCCTCACTGGAACTGCCACTGCGTGACACATCCTTGGTGTAGGCTCTCGCATCCTCATCGTGAGTAGCCTCAAAGACGACGCCGGACTACGTATGGCAGTCTCGCAGGATCTTGGAACCAACACATCACCCCGACTGCGTGGTGCATCCTCGATGCCAGGCTTTGCATCGCAAGTCCTCATCGACCGGAATCTAGATGACAAAGCAGGCCCTTGCACTGCAGCTTTGGTGCATCTCGGAACCAACGCATTGCCTCGGCCGTGCAACACATCTTCCACGCGGGCCCTCGAAATGCTCCTCAAAACAGGATTTAAGGTACTTTGTATAGCTGGCCTTACTGGGTCTTTGTAGCTGGACCCTGCTCCATCGCAGTCAGCCTGAGCTTGTGACTTTGTCTTGGGTCGGCGCATCCAGATGTCCACAGTTTATTGCATGGTATGTTATCTTGTTGTCATCCCTGCCAATAACTTTCAAGTTGAGGCTTGGCTAATGTAACTGAACTAGTTACAATTCAGAGGAAATGGATAACCCAAGAGGACCGCATGCACAGTGACTGTCCTGTAAGGTTGGATAACCATCATATTTCTGTGCTTTTGCCCATGTCTAATAGTTGTCGCTTTTCTTTTTTTCTTGACCACTAATCCTTCTTATGAAAACATTTCCTTTGCCGTCTGTAAATGATTTCGATTTCCTATTCAAATTTCTTTAAAATGTTTGCTTTCCACTATTCATATTCTTTTGATGTTTGCCAGGCTGTTCCATCAAAGGCCCAAGAGGCCTAGGTGTGTGTTTAATATACCAAGAAATTAATAGTCACTGAGAGGTGTTTAAGCACTACTTGGAGGGCCCTGAAGACAGGCTGAGGGTCTCTGGTTTTGTCCTAGGACCCTCTGGCGATAGATGAAGGTGGCAGAGTGCCAACTTTGGGTCTTTATTGATATAGTGTGTTGTCAGGGTGCCAGTTGTAGGTCTCTGACGGCATTGTGGCAGTGACTGAATGTCTCCCTAGAGTTTCTGAGAGACGTCTGGCAGTGATTAGCTCGGATGTTTGAATGTGGGTTGAAGGCTGATCAAGTTATCTAATGTTCAGTTGGCTATTTGAAGGCCTGTTGAGCCTTAAGGTCCCAGAGGGCACAATGAGGAGCTAGAACAGCGGGCCCACAATCTCTGGGTTGACCAGATGTATTTCACAGCTGGCTAAGGGTATCTGAAGGTAGAGAGAGGGTCTGTAGAATATGTCGGTGGAATTTCCAAAAGCCTTCTTCTGTTGGGACCCATGCCTCGCCAAGGGTCTCTCTAAGTGTAAGCGTCCTGGGATTTCTGAAGGGCTAACTCGGTGGGCAAATAGGCAGCTAGGGGCCTCTAATGGTGAGATATCAGTCTCTGAGAGCCAGTTGGGGTCTTCAAACGTCTTTCATGGGAGACTAATGATGTTTGAGGACAAAATGGAAGTCTGAGGTGCAGCTTTCATTAGTGCAGTAGGTGCAGCATGATAGGCCTCAGTAGACTGATGGTCGCAATGCACCACAATTATGGCTGTCTTATGCTAGGGAGCTGTTGAGACAGGGGCTCATTTTAGTTGTTTGGATTAAGGCCCTTGGCACTCTTGATAAAACATTTATGGAGGTGTGTGAAGCAGTGCCATTAGAAGATGGGAAATGTGGAGGGCAGCCAGAACATTTTCGCATGCTCAGGGCCTTTTCCAACCCCAGCTCTGTGATTATTTTCTCGATTCAGGAGGGCAGTGTGGTGTCGTAGTCTAGTCGTTAGACACCCACGTGACCTTGCGTGGTGCCTGAAGGGATAGCACGGGACAGAGTACAGACCATAAACCCTTTATATAGGTCCTTTCGTCCAGCAGCCACACGACAGCCACCCCGCGCATAGCCAAAATGATGCTCAAGCTCCTGGATTTTGTTTACGACGTAGAATATTTGCCAGGGCAAAAGAACAAGGTGGCGGATTTTCTCAACCGCTCCGCTGCCATGGAGGGAGCGCCGAACCCCAGTGACTGGGATGAGTACCAGGTGGCGCTCACTGCCGACCATGAGAATATCATCAGTGCGCAAGACTGGACGTCAGCCTATGATAACGACCCTGATCGGTCCCAAGTGAAAACCTTCATCATGCAGGGGTGGCCTGAAAATAAGCACTTGAAAGATGAGGTCCGGAAATATTGAGAAGTGCGCGATGAATTGTCCCTCAGCGACGACACCGAATATTTAATCAGACGAGACAAAGTCGTTCCCCCGAAAGCGTTATTGTACCGCATCCTCAGCATATTGCATGAAGGCCATCTTGGGATTGTAAAGAGGAGACTGAAACAGTCGTACTGGTGGCCAGCCATCGACACCTATGTGGAAAAGTATGTATGTGCGTGTCAGCACTGCGCCAATGCAGACAAATCTCTGACCGTGCTGAGGCCCGATGGGCGAGTTCACCACTCTCACCAGCCCCTGGGAAGAGTTGTTTTTCGACATATTGGGCCCCATCCTGGATTATTGGGGCATACCCAAATATGTTATCATTCTAGTCGACAGGTACTCCAAGTGGCCTGTTCGGGAATTCTGCGAAAAGGTGGACACGGATGCAGTCATCGTGTTCCTCACCGGCGCATTCTTGAGGGAAGGAATCCCGAGAGTCATCCCATGTGACAATGGCCCCCAGTTTATCGCAGAGAAATGGACAGCCTTCACCCAGAGAAATGGATTCTGGACCAAACACACACCAGTGTATCACCCCGCAGGTACCAGCCTAGCCAAACGTTTCAACCGAGTCATCATGGGCTCGGTCCAAGCGGCCATCAGCGCGGGTAAGAACTGGGAAACAGAAATCAGGAACACAGTATGGGCATATCGCATCACGCCCTCACTGACAGGATACAGCCCGTTCAAGATACTACGAGGAAGAGAACCATTTACGAGAAACAATCTCGTTTGGATGAACATGAAACGTCAAAGCAAATGGTCTCCTGCGGTGGTTAGAAGCAACATAGAGAAGGGTCAGAAAATTTATAAAGACAACTACGATAGGAGGCACGGAGTGCAAGAAGTCTCTTTGGCGTTAGGAGACTGGGTCAGGGTGAAGCTTGAGACTGGGTCAGGGTGAAGCTTGGCCACTTAAGCAAGAAAGGTGACAGCAAGTTCAGCAAGCCCCTACAAATCAGAGAACTCTATTCCCGCTCAGCCCTACTGAGTGACGGCAAAGTATGGTCTCGCGGCAGAATGATGAAATGCAACAAGGTCCTCCAGTGGCAAAGGGACGACACTACCACAAGTGCTGGGTACAATGAAGAGGACTCAGATTCAGACGAGGCCCCACCACCTGTCGACTCCAGGACTTTTGCCACGATGAGGGGGACAGGGGATGATACTGGGACCACAGGGGTGAGGAATAACGTGGATTCCACACAGCACACGCCACCTCAGGAAACCAATGACATAGGCAACCCAGACATTAGGCAAAGGGCTCCCATCGCACACGACGATAGTCAGGTAGAGAGCAACATGAAGACCACATATCAGGCAAGAGAAACACATGAGGAGCAGGCCTCCTTCACACACACCCGCACAGGCAGAATAGGGGTGCACCCAAGTTGATATAGCGAGTTTGCTATGGAAAACCGAGCCAGGTCTTTCCCTTTTAACTACCTATGGACAATCACTGGACAGTGATCTCTCTCTCTCTCTCCTGCCTAACCCATGCTTTCCTGCCATGTCTGAGGGAAGCAGCAGTCACAGCCTTACCTGCCGTGGTTCCTATGTTGAGACGCCACCACATAGAAGAGATAGGAAGCAGCTGAGTCATAGGTGACTGCACCACCAAACTAGTAACAATGGTATATCCTATTGCCCACCTCAAGTGATCTGCCGCTTGTAGATCACAAGAAATAACTAGACTAACTGTTTGCTTCTACCGACCAGGCCCACTGACGTCGCTAAACGGACCAGGCGCGGGGTTTCAACATGCGGTGAATGCCGCCTTCAAAATCGTAATTTATTATTTTCCGGTCACTGGCAACTACCACGACGGAAAGACTGAACCCAATGTGGACTGAACATTGGAGTGCCAGCTACACGTTCGTCTGGTCTTCTTTCTTGCTCTACCACGAGCTTATAGTAAATGCATTAGGATTCATCTCAAATTGTCCTTCTTGGATAAATGCGCTATCGAATACGCCTTTCTCTACATATTATACTGCCTTGAAGAAGCCCATGTTTGGGCGAAACGCGTTGGCTGTTTATACCTTGTGAAGCACAACAGAGAATAAAGATATCCCAAAATTCATTCATCTGTAATTGCCTGTGTTTACATATTCGTATGTGCCTAAATGTTTGTTTTCTATATATTGCCTCTCATCCAACCAAATTAAGTCGCGCCACCACATAGGTCTGAGGTAGACCTACTGTTCATGTATTCAGTGCTTACGCAAAGCAAATGCATTGTTCTGTATATTCCATTGTGTTGTTGTTAAGGGGGGAGATGTGTGGTATCGCAGTCTAGTCATTAGACACTCACGTGACCTTGCATGGTGCCTGACGGAATAGTGCGGTACGGCGCTCAGTTTTCACGGGGCACAGAGTGGAGAGCTAGGTGTATCTCCCTCTCCGAAATAAAGGATATACTACCCCGCACCTGCAGTCTCTGTGTCTCCTTGCTGGGGTGCTGCTTACACTACAAGCAGTAAGGTTAGAAAATGAAAAACCTCCCGTTCTTCGGGGTTGGGCCTGTCGTCCAAGCAATAGGCCGTAAACAAAGAAATGGTGCTGAAAATTATTCTTTTTCCTGGGCTTGCCTGAATCCAGGTTGCTTTCAGTTTCACTTTCCAAACACAGTGTTATTTAGAGGCTTTGCTGTCTGGAAGGGCCACAGCTAGTTTGAGATATACTGGTATTTTACCTTCATGCACAAAATTCCCTTTGTTTGCTTTACAATAGGGTCGTTTTTATTTTTTTGTATTTTTTTATATATAATTACATCGCAGAGATTGCATCTACATATATTCGTTGTGCATTTCAATTTCATTTTTTGTGTACATTTTTAGTCTCCTGTTTACCCATTTATTTCTGAATTTTCTATATTTTCTGCCTATTTCTCTTTTTACTGGTGTCTGGTACACAGAAAGATACGGCTCATCATACATGACAATTTAGCTGGAATACTTCCCACCTTTAAGCTAAATATGTTGTTATTTAGTTTTCTGCCTCTTAAAACCTCAGCTGTAAAGCAAGTTAACGGGGAATTGAATTCCCTTATTTTTTCACCAAATTGTCTTTTTCAATGTTAACAAATATGTATGGGACTTTTAACCCCTTCTGTGCCACGCCCTTTCCCCCTCCTGTGCCGGGCGTTACATTAGTGGGTGGGGTTCATGACGAGATAGTCTCGTCATGGGCACAGCGCGACCGTGCTCCATGACGAGACTATCTCGTCATGGGCACAGAAGAGGTTAACTATGGCGAAGATTTGAACATGCATATATCCTATTTGCCAAGTGGCCACATTCCATGTGTGGTACTGTTTTCATGGCAAAAGCACTTTACGTGATAAGTTTTTTTCAGACCATGCTTACAACATTAAAAGTTTAATGAAAGTTTTGAAAAGCACATGGTGTGGACTACAAACCAGCATAGGTTTAACTGAAATGGTACTTACCGTGTCTTTGGAGGATCTTCTCAGCAGACTTCCATCTCACCTAGAGACATATCAGTTTGTTTCTGAGTTATGTGATTTGCCATGCTCATGGGATCCTACATGTCAGTTGTCATGTGTCGCTGATATGTAAGAGTTTGTGGGAATAGAGAGACAGATTGAGGCGTATGCATTGCCTTCTCCATGCCTCTATGGCTCTGCAGCTGCTACTGTGAGCTTTGTTGTATAATTTCTTGTAAGTGGTCAATATGGTAATGTTACACAATCGTTCCTCATTCAACAATTGACAATCCGTTTCAGCACATCATAAAAGAAAAATGCTGAGCCTTCAACACAAACTGCTAGCTGGATGCGGTTTGAATTATTGGCAGTTTAAGATGCCAGATTCAGGTCTGGTGCATCCATAAGTCTGTGCAAAGGTGCTGCCTTATGACACCCAATAAGTGGCAGTGAATAACTAGAAAACTGCTGTAAATGCGCTCTATTCGTTGGTGGATGGGTTAATCCAGCAGCAAAATATTGTTTTGACTGAAGCACTGAACATTGTTCTAATTAATGCTGTTTGGAATCAGGTGGGCACAATATTTTAGAGAATAGGCTGCCATCCATGTCCTTCCTTTTTTTTTTTAATAATATTTTTATTTATTAACAGGCTGACAAGTAAAACATACATTAATACATGTACTAGCAGACATATATATAAAATAAAGAAAACAGAGATGAAAGGGAAAGACAAAAGAAAGTAAAAAAAATATAGATTCTCTAATAAATTATAACATTCTTTCAACACAAGGCCAAAATAAATAGCTCTGGAGACAAGTTATAAAGAAAAAAGAAAGAAGCTCGTTATTAGACGCATTAAAGCTCAATGTTTGACTATGCTTAACAGGAGGAGAGAGCGCCATCATTCCACAAAGGTTCCCCAGTTTTTTTTTGTTTTTTTTTCATGTCCTTCCTAATGATACTGTTATATGGCCGTTAGGGTCATTGTCGACATAGCTAAGTTAGCCTGAGCTCTGCTGCCATGATTCTGCTTTTGCACACGTTACTACATTACTTTATTTTGCAAGACTCTGTTTGTGCCTTTCACATGAGAACTGTCTGCTTTCTGCGTTCTCTGCCTGTTCGTGAAGTTTAGTCTGAACACAATGTGCAAGGTCTATAATCAATGCCCCTTGTTATTCTGTTCTGGTCAGTCCCTAGCACCTAGACAAAACATGCTAACACAGCTGCACTAGAAACTCGTGCTTTCATATTACGGGGATGCATGTTGATCAAACACACTTAGAGAGGGACCGTTCCAGGGAGAAGAGCTATGCTGTTCCTATGATGTAAAACTTCCATCTAGGCACTAAGGTATGGGGTCTTCTGATATAGCCCAGAGAGCTTCCTTTATATAATAAACTTCACCTTACCAAGGGGAGGGTGGTTGGGCCTTATAGTCCTTTTTCCACTGTCTGTATATGATGACATCCCCCTTTATACTCTATGGAATTGTAACCATGCTAACTGTTTTAGGTTTATGCATTTCGCTACATGTAGTGGCTCGATACTGCACTATAGAGCACTATAGTTAAAATAAACGTTTTGAACTATAACTGTGACTCTGACACTTCTTATTGTGGACAAGTACGAGTAATTAAGCAAAAGGGAATGCCTTGCTACCGCGATGCCTGAGCGAGTCGGGAGTGTTGTGTTCTGGGTTGTCTAATCATTTGTAGCTTCGTGATTATGTAGAAGAACGAATGAGACACTATAGCTAGTCAGTTTTGGGATTTTGGGTACTAAGGTGGTAGGAAGGTACAACCCCTATACACCGAGGTCCTGTTTTCCTGCGCATAGTTCTGTGTATGTGCAGAATCCACGCAACAATACCTGTCAGTTTATCGAAATATCCGGCATCCCCTAGTATCATTACATGCTCAGAAAGTGCTCCATCACCCCTCTCATTTTGTGTTGCAGCAGTCTGTAGATTGCTTTTCCACAGACAAAGTTTTTAGGTATTGGCAGGTGTCGAAGATTGTAGAAGACGCTTGCCAGCCTGTAGATGATTTGGTACAAGGGATACCGGAGAGGAACTACCACATTTGAAGAAAATTATGTTTCTATATTGTAACTGTCAGGAGAGATAGATTACCAACACACATGTGCCGCACCAACACCTGAAAGAAAGTTAACAAGAAGGGGTGTCAATATGTAGTTTGTTTATTTCAACACAAGGCAAGTTTGATTGTCAGAGAGGTGTTGGAAAAAAACAGAGCAGTTAGTTCAACCAACCACGTCAATCAAGTGAATTTGGAACCTGTGCAGCAAACAGTGGCCGATGAGAAGTTGAAAATGTTCACCAAATAATGTAAGATCAATAATGGAAAAACGCTTAGATTGTTGGAGCAAGCATCAGGTGATTCCACGAGGATTACTTTTTGTGTGCATATATTTGTTCAAACTAATTATGTAGCTGAAAGTTGCCAAATTAAACCCATTTGATGTTTTCATGCAAACCAGATCTTTTTATGTTGTTTGTTCCCATGTGTGTTATATTCTCTGGTATATTTCGTATTAAGTGTTTAAGATAAACTTTAGCCTCCATGTGAAGTGGTATTTTACCATATTAACCTAATATTATTAGAGCTCGCAGCTCTCTTTATAATTAGCTGATCTAAGTTAGCTGATCAACTCTTCCATGTTTTACCTAAGCATAGTGCTACATATATGTCATTTGTTACTATATCTTAAGTGCCAAGTACCCTGACTGCTCAACAGCACTAGACTATTTTATATTCCTCTCAACCCTCCCACTCTAGCAATGCTGGCTATACCTCTGTGTCCTTCCGAGGTGCACTTTCTCACTAAAGAATGACTGATGTGTTTTACTTAATGCAGTGGTAATGTTGGCATTTTAAAGGCCTATGTGAAGCCAGTGTTTTTTCTCGTTTTAACTTAAGCTTATAGATATTGCATCTAAGAGCAGAAGGAAAGGAAATGTTAAAATATAAGACAGCAAAGTGAGGTTGCAACATAATTGGAGTGCTGTTTCTTGTCTTGCCTGAATAAACAACCATTGATAAAGTGAAAATGTGTGGCTGTTATCTAGTTTGTAGTGTTCATACTATCTATGGTCATGTTGTAGTATGGAATGTTATTGGTCTTCCTGGGTTCTAGGTTCCATGGTTGGTCGTTGGGGATTAGCTGCTGGGAACTGACTTGAGTGGTTGCGTAAGCTGTCTTCTCTGTACAGAATAAAACCGTCCTGGAATCCATTAAGTGTCTACATGAGTTACTTCACAGTTCATGCACAGAAAGACACACAAGATATAGACACCCCTAGACAGACGGCAAATATCATGGGGATAGACAACATCACTACAGCCATCCATATACACCAACACACACACAAATAAACATATATACAGTCTGACACAGATACAGAAATCAATACTCTTAAGCGCTCAAACGCACACAGAATATTAAATATGAATGCTGATAATATTTTTATACCTGCATGTGTGCGCAGACATATGAAGAACAACTTACGCAAAGGCATCAACACACATATATGTAGAGGCACTTATTCACATGTAGGCACTCATGGATACACATAAACACACATACAAGCACTTGTTCATACAAACCAGCAAACATACAGACACCGATTCACAAACAAATGACATAGTGGGATAAATGTAAACAGACTACACATATGCATTAACACACACGGTAATAGATATCTCGCCTACAGGTGCTCATGCAACATAGTTGAGTGGGTAGTGCAAGACGGTGGATGACTAATGAAGAGGCTTCATCAATGCTAGTGAAAACAAAAAAGTGTAAATCTGACAAGAGTGGTCTTATTTTTATTCACTTAGATTTGTATTACTTGGTATATCTGATTCAAAAGTGGCAGTAGGGCTAGGAGAATGCTTAGAACATCAAATTAAGAATGTCAGGCTTCATTTTTAGATTTAGTGTGGCAGTGCTCCTGTCTGCCAGATCTGTTGTCAGTTCGTTTGTTAATAAATATACATGCAGTTGGCTATTTGGTGTATCATTATGCTTCCTAAGAAGTGCCTCCATTGCAAAGGATAAGATGCATTGTTTTCCGCATGTGACAAGAATTATTTGGTGAATGCAGAAACCATTTTAGAAAGATGGATTTCCTTTCTAAAATCAACTTGTTCTGCATTATAAGCATGTGCTTACTTGAAGCATGCTATGAGAAATAGTTAACAAATGCTATATGTTGTGTTTCTTTTGAAGAAAAACATTTCTTGGTGTGGAGAAACAGTACATAAAAATTGTTTTCTTTAAAAGTAGCAGTGCATTATCCAGCATTTTCATACTTTACTTGACAATCTTTGTCATTACATCACTCAGGCTTCTGCTTCATTCCTGATGTTGAGTTGTCCAGTTTCTTTTCATAATTAGAGAGTTCCTCACAAAGTTTGTATGGGTCATTGCTGTTCCTGTTTTATGTCTGTAGTTGTATCACTTTATGTGACATTGTGGTCCTTCTTCAATGTTTCTTGTTGAATATGCCGCTGTAGTTCTCAGTGGCTCACCAAGGGTACAAAGGACCCTAATGCGAGCAAGGAATTTGAGCCCACCATTTCCTGCTTTGTTAGTAAAATACATTCCCTGATTGGGCTGGAGTGGGCCCCTTAATACACTGTAGCTACGCCTGTGGTCTTTCTTCAATGTCACTGGTTGTAGGTAACACTGTGGTTCTTCTTCTGTGTCACTAGTTAAGTGTGCTAACTTGGTCTTTTTACAATGTTGCTAGTTGTATGTGCCACTTTAGACATACTTCTATGTTGCTAGTTATATGGGCCAGGCTACCTGATGTATATGCTTTGTGGGGTTCAGCTCCGCCCATTGCTTGCCATTGCTATTAATTTGTCTAGTTCCGTTTTTTGTTTTTTTTAACGGAGTTTTATATGGTGTGAACTTGACCTGAAGATATCAGGTATCAGAGCACTTAACATAGCACCAGTTGCGTTACATGAGGACATTCATTTTTGTTAGGCACGGGGAGATTACGTCAATTGCCCAGAATCACAGGATGTTCAGCGTCATTGCCGAGACTCGAACCCAGTTCCCCAGATTTTAGGTCGACCGCTAGTTAGGCCAACTCCTCACCCCATGTCCTTTAAAAATTCTTGCTTGCTAGTGGTCAGTCCTGCCTCTTTGTCCCTCCTTTTTCTCTTCTGTTCCTCCCACGGAGTAGGGACTAAGTACTATATCATTATGCTATAGTTGTTTATCTGTTCTATGGGGGACTATTTTTTTCTTGTTTAATACTGGGACACCCTGTGGTACTGAAATCATGCTGCTCTCTCTTTAGACACCTAGTAACAGCCTATGGTCCTTCAATCTTATGCCGTTCACTCTCTAGACATATAGTACTGGCAAAGACACCATGCATGGCTTTAATCTTCTATCATGTGCAAATAGCAATTGTACATGTCAGTGTTTGTATGCATTAGCCCATTAGTTCATGATCCTTTGGCTTTGCCAATGCCTGATAATGGGATGTTTGTGATTTAATAGAAAAATGAATTTCACAGAACACTATTACTTAGATAGAATTTCTTTTCCTTCAAAATTGGCTTTTGGCTGCTTATTTTTTCAGAGTCAAATGAATGATTGCAGGTCTGATTGTAGAACATTTTTGTTTATTTATTTCATTGATTTACTTTACTTCAGGGAACATTACTTCGGATTTATATCTTTGACATTGTCCTAAATCATATCGGATGCGTTTAATTAGTTGACCTTTCTCCACCCTTAAAAACCATCCATGCCTGACTCCCTCACAGTCCGTAAACATCATCCATCTGTTCCCCATAAAAACCACTTACAGGAGCTAGGAGTACGGGAGTGCAGCACCGCTCATGAAACCTGAAAGTGTTTAGATAGAGAATGAACAATAAATGGGCCCTTCAAAGGTTCATTTTCTGGCAGCACTTTTGTGCTTTAATAGAAACACTGCCAAATATCTATGCTTGGACAACATCCTTCTCTAAAACTCATTCCAGCACCACTGCACTCACCATGCCGAAACTCCACCCATCCTTCATCTCTAAACTCCACCCATCCCTTAACGCAAAAATCCCTTTCTATCACTAAACTACATCCATCTCTGATGCCTATAAGCCCCTCACCACACCTCAACTACACCCATCCCTGACCTCTAAGCACCACCCATCCCTGAAATGCAAAATCCCTTTATACCCCTAAACTTCACCATCATTGAACCCTACAACTAAACATACTGCCCCAAACACCACTCATTCTTAAACCCTAAAAAACGTTTTTTATGCCTAAAACCCACAAAGCCCTGAACCCTTAAAACCCATCACTATCCCAAACACCACCCATCCCTGACCCATAAAAATCTGCTCACCGCAGAAGGTGCTGATCTGGGGAACAGCACCTTCCCCAGATCCCTAAAAACTCAGCACAATCCCAAAACACTGATGAACAGAGACCTCTAAAAACCCATCACCAACACTGCTAGTCTCCACCCATCACTGAACCCTAAAATCTCCTAACTACCCTTAAACACTAACCATACCTGAACCCTAAAACCTCCATCACCACCCCTAAACTCAACCCATCCCTGAGCCCTAAAAACCCCTTCCTACATCTAAACTCCGCCCATCCCTGAACCTTTAAAACCCCTCACCATCTTAAACTCCACCCATTCCTGTACCCTAAACTCTTTCTGCCCATCAACTCCACCCACCCCTGAACCCCAAAACTCCTCACCACCCCTAAAGTTTACCTATCACTGAACCTCAAAAACACCTCACTGCCGCTAAACTCCACTCACTCCTGTTCCCTGAAAAAAAAACGCCACCCCTAAAAGCCACACATTCCTGAATCCTAAAAACACCTTTCTGTGCCTAAGCTCAGTCCATCCCTGACATCTAAAAACATTCAATCACCCCTAAACATCACCCATTCCTGAATCCCCCAAAACCCACTGCCCTTAAATGTCTTCCAAATTTAATGTAATGTTTGATTTTCTGTAAAATTATTTCCTTTAAAATGTTTCCTTTCTCTTCGAATTTTCACATTTCTTTGAAGTTGTATTTTCTTAAAATGTTTCAGTTTCTGCCAATGTGGTTTCTCAGTTTTCAATTTCTCTTATTTCACACACATCATTGTTCTCCATTATAAGAAATCAAATGCATCTTCCTCTGTGTCCTTATTGTAAGAAAGCCCACATTTGGAAAAAAGGCGTTGAAATTAGACCATTTTTAGATGGAGAATGTGTACAATTCCTTTCATCTGTGAGTTATGGGTTATTACAGCAACAATGTATTACCCCATTACCTGCCTTATTGGTTTGTTTTTGTTCTGAAAACTGAAAACTTAGCCAAATGTTCCATGAAATTAGCAAAGGAAAAAAACTGAAAGGAAAATTGCAACCCCACTCTTATTTTGTCACCACTCTCTGGGATAATAAATTGATCTAAGGATGACACATTCCTTTATGACATTCAAATGTAACCCCTAATATCTCCTTTTCTGAGTTCATCCCTCCCCTATAGTAATGAAAGTGTGGATCTTCCCACTACTGCTTCCAATTTATTCCTCTAACATTTGATAATTCTCAGTATTGGGTGTTCTCTTCCAAACATCCGATAGTTCTTGTGTTTACATATGTCGTGCTCATGTATATAGTATGTGGAAAATCTCCTATCTTCTTTTATATGCTTTTTTTTAAAACTACTCGCTATCTGTAGATGTTTCTTGTAAATCCCATCCCAATTTTTCCCCTCACTGCATCAGGCATTTATCCTATTTCTCTCTTCTTCTTCTTTCCCCTGTTCTTATCTTTTTAGGTCTAGCCTAGCCAGCGCATGCACTGTCTCTTCGAGACAAGCTGTATCTAGAACATGGGCTTAAAGAACTGCACATCTTTTTTGTTGGTTCCTCTTTCTGTCCTTTGTAAATGGCGGCTTTTGATTGATGAGTACACTTAGTAGTCCCTTCTTTTGGACTTTTGTTGCCTCCCAAGAGGACGGCCCGTGTTACTTGTGCTCCTACTCTTCATTTTCTTTACGACACGTTATGGGTATTCTTCATTTAGTTGACTGTTTTGCTTTCGAGCTAACACAGACGGCATTTTTATTTCTTTGTTTACTGCTAATCAGACGCATTCCGAGGGTGCCTATTCTGTGCACCTGCCCCACTTGTTTTCTTTTGCTCCCGCATGTGTTTGTTCACCCGATCCTGTAATTGTTTAATTATGTTTGTTATGAGTTCAAATTTATTTGCTACCATCTGCATGTTTTTTGTAGAGCCGACCCCCAGGCCCAAAGTCGGCAGCTCTTTTTGTTACACCACATCTCTAACTTGAAAAGCAATTACTTTTGGTAGTCACAGGAATGTTACATTATTGGCCACAATCAAGTGCTGAACATTTTTGGGAATATTTGTCCTGTATATTGTCCTTAGCATATGAGTCATATGCGGTATTCATTAATTTTCCGCAATATACTTTTTTGCTTATGATATGGATGGTACACTTCATATTACACTGTAAAAAAGGTTCAGCCTGCACTCGAATTATCAACAAATTTACTGATATTTTTCGTAACAATTCTAAATAATCTTTCTTACAATCATCAGTTGTGTGCAGCCTTGTAATAGGACCTGCTCTAATCCCTCAACAACAAAATTTCATAAGACTACAAAAATGTACAGCATATACAAAGCGCACTACTCAAGGACCCCGTGGGTTCCAGCCCAATTTGTTTTTACTTTTTCGTCACAATAATTACACTTTTATTTTTACTGGCATTTGCCAATTCAGTTTTACTTAAAGTATATGCAAGACTGTAATCAAATCCAGTCGATGTTATCCATCACATTTGTATATATACAACTCTTTACACGTTGTTTGAAAACAATGTTACATCACATTGCTATTTGTACACTCCAAAAAGTTTCTTTTACAAATTCAAGTTTCTTCTTTTGCCTTCCCAATGCATTTCGGGTGTGAACGACCCTTCATGAGGGGAACTGTAAAAAGAATACACAGTAAGCTATGTTGTGCCTCTCAGGAACATGATCTTTTGAAAAACCAAAGTAGAAATCGAAAAATAAATGATTACAAGATGCTAAGCGAAATACAAAGTGGCCCAAATGGAACTATAAAATGAGTAGCCATCAAATACATGCCCCAAACTGCTAATGGTGCTCATGCGTCTTATTCTCTTATACACAACCGCCGCCTGCATGCCACTTACAGGTTCTCACTCCATGATATCTGTGAGTATTCATTGTGCAAGCACCCTGTGTCAATGTCATGCTGAAAAAAATCCACATGCCTCCCCAGAAATCCGTACTAAACTCTGCGTACCTCCAAGATAACACTGAAACAATACTGTCCAAAAACACACAAATCTTTGTCAAGCTAAGCGCTACAAAAAGAGAATAAAGAATAATCACCATCAACCACCTTAATATACTACAATCACTGGGTGGAAAAGTATACATGCTCAAGTTAATTACTTACTAAAATAGTAAAAAACTAATTCTATCCGCTCGTATGCAGGCTTTCAGGTTGTGTCCAGATCTGTTTCTAAAATGATACAAGTCAAATTACTGTTTGTGTACGGCGAAACCGCCTTGTTTAACTGCATGGTAGATTGTTACTTAAAGCTTACCGCATCTGAAACGGGAAAAAGACTTTCCGTGTACACCCTCAGTATCGTCAAACAAACATGTGAAGCATACATGTCGGTGATACTCTCAATTCTACCGCGATGTCAACGTGTCTTGTGAGCGAAAGAAAAGAAGGACTCACGAACAACTAGACCATGCTCTGTATGCTTTCTAGTGGCTGATCACAATTCCATATTTAGCCGCTTGTATTGTGGTATCGCCTTTCTATTGAATGCCCTGTAAACTTTTAATACAACCATAAGTAAACGTGCTGTGTAAGACCTCTAGGTGCCTTATTAGAAACAACAAGTATGGTGAAGTGGTGCAAGCATCCAACCTTAGTCTTTTGGGGTATATTTTTTGGGCAATAAACAGGATCACATTGATACTGATTAAACACACAAAGTTACAAAAAACAAAGTTATGAAAAACAGGACATTTCTATAATATCATTTAACCTTTTGGGCATTAGTCTGTGAAGATATTTAATTCAAAACATTTCTCTGCAGGCCAGTAATTTATTTGTATCTCTGTCTGGTCTTGCAATCAGTTTTTCTAAAATAGTGAAATGTAATTGAGGTATGGTATTTACTGACTCTGTCCAGTGTGTAGCTAAGCAGAGTTTCTGATTTTGGTACGAATAGTACTTTTGTGCTCCGAGATTCTAATCTTTATTTTTAGTGATGTTCTGCCTACGTAAGTCAAACCCGCAGAAATCTTAGAGAAATTCACAAAAATAAAATAACATCAGGAGATGAAGCGTACACAGGCATGAAAAAGTGCCTACACTGTGTCCACTGCAGCAATGTGATAGTGGGGAACACTTTTCTGCACCCACAGATGGGCAAAACGAATAAACTCAAACATTCTTCTGATTGTAATTTAGGCAATCAAGTGTCCTTGCAGGTTGACTTACATGGGTAGAACATCGCGAAAAATAAACCCAGCCCCACTGCCATACTGCTCTTACCTGCATAGTCCGCTCCTGGATGTAATCACTCTTTGCCTTTGATGCCCAAGGAACCTCATAATTATTAGATTTCTATTCTTTAGCTTGATCTCTATCATACTCTTGATTACTGCCTGGACCTAGATGGCCACCGTTAGAGACAGCACCTGCGAGATACGCTCATCTTGCATTCCTCACAGTAGTCCATTCTTTATTTTCCTGATAAGGGAGGAACGTCTCCATAGCATTCATTGCGGCACCAAATAGAGGTGGTCGGCTTCTCCGACCAGCTGGTTATAAATGCAGTCGGATTCATCTACCTCAAACCTTCGCCCAAACAGTTAGCCCCGTAGCGGGATGTGCACTGTGACCTAACTGCTACTTGAAGACTCTTTAGTTTCATAACGGCACACTAATGGCTAAATATATGTCCCCGGCACTTCAAGGGACACTGAACCTACCATTTGGTTACTTTTGAAATTGTTACGTTATGACCCCAAGGCCATTTGCATGTCCCTGGTATCCCAAGGGACAACGTGCCACCCCTCCATGGTTCTCTACACATAATGCCTCGTACCTATTATGAGCACTGCCCTCTGTTATCTTATTGCTATATTGTGTCCTTGCCATTTATATATATATAACAGTAAGTAAGTAAGTAATATTACTTTATTCGATACAAATTTTCATCATAAAAGTATACAAACAATAAATCATAACATACATAAATATCACAATACCATGAAATGCAGTTAAAACTCATCATAAAATGCATACTATCCAATTTTATATATACCTGTAACAACTAACAAAACCCTAAATACTTCCTTCCTGGGGGCCCTCTAACATAAAGACAGCTGCCATTCGTCGAACAGGCCTTAAATTTTCAGAAAAGTAAGATACGAAAAAAGCGACATCCACGATATATCGCAAATTAATAAAAAATGTGCCAGACCCCCTGGTTACCCTGCGTGCGTCATGGACTGCTGATCTTGGGAGTATAGATGATGAAGATTGGCTAGAGGCAATACAAAGCTCAAGGGAAATTGTAATCCGCACAGGATTTAGATTGGTGCAACTTAAGAAGATTCTGCACCGTGCTTACTATCCACATACACACCTATATGAGTGGGGTAAAACACACAGGGGTTGTCAACAAGAGGGGTCTTTCTTTCATATCCAATGGGAATGTCGGGAGATTGCCCGTTTCGAGCAGAAGGTCACAGAAGTGATGTCTAGGGTATCGGGAGGGACGGTCCCAATGGATGCCAAATGACTACTCCTGATGGTTAAAGGAGGCCTTGACTGGCCTAGGCATGTGGGAGTATGGCTAGCCTTGGCAGCGGAAATTGCTAAAAGGAACATTGCGAGAAGATGGGGAGCACCTTTGCCACCATCGTTGAGAGAGTGGGAAAGGGTTCTAGACTGGTGCCAACGTGCAGAGGAAACAATGTACAAAAGTAGGGGCTGTGTGAAAAAGTGGGAGAAAATATGGCATTCATGGCACCAATACAGAGAAATGCTGGAGACACGTAGGCCATGCTTTGATATAAGAATGGTGGAGGATTAGTGGACGGGCCATTTCGCCTTTGGTCTATTGATGTTGTTGATGGTTAATCTGTATCTTTAAAGCTACTGCAAATATATGATTCCCTGCATATCCCTCATGTAACAGCAGTGATGTCAGAGCTGTACCAAGTGAGACTATATGTGATTCATATAAAGCATGATCTTTGTTTGAGCAATGTTAATAAAAAGATTTACAAACAAAAAAAAGAAATTAAGATACGAGTGCTCCCTACTTGGATGCCACGGAGCCCCTCTTTCATCATTTATAGGTACATTCCTGCCATTATTATGGTCTTAGTGTGCCTAGGCTCCCTAATGGACCTACCTGCTAATCTTTCCACTTCAGTTTCCCGCAGATCGGTCCTATGTAATTTTCAATCTCCCGTAGATGGGTATTATGAGCCAATTTCCTGGTTGGGCCTCTCTTCCCCTGTTTATCTTGATGAATACCTACCTCCGCAGCCCCAGATTAGCTGAACATTACCTCCTCACAAAAGCATACTGCATAGGCTCACGTGTACAATTTGATGTATTTATTTCTCACATATGAAGCAAATCAGCATGCTTGGCGCACGTTGGCTACATCTGATTTAATACAACTAGTGGCGGCTGGTAGGGAGGTAGGGAACTGTGGCGGGGGAAAGTGGGGGGATTAGGGAAAAAAAGAAAATAAAACTTACTTGGTGGTCACCATCGCCAACCGCCGCCTCTCCTCCGATACAGGCTCCCAATCTCCCCTGACCAATCACATTGCTGCCTTACGGCAGCGTTGTTATTGGTCTGAGTGCTATAGTTTGGTATTCAGAGAGGGAATGGGAGGCTGGGAATGTTCTCCACCTGGGCTGTGCAATACACCCTGTGGAGAAGATGCAAAGTGCGCATGACGGTTTGGCCGGCCCGAGACGGCCGGCCAAACCGTCATGCGCACTTCAGGTGCAGCCACCACTTCTCCTACCTCAACATCACAGGAGCCCGTCTCCACCCTGCCCTAACTTAAACTGGCTGCAGGGCACCTGCAACGGTAAAAATAAAATGATAATAATGTTCTGTTATTATCATTTTATTTTTCCTTTGCACTGCTAAAAGCAGTGGGGTGATGCTCCCCCACCTTAGCGGAGGAACCACCGCTGGATTCACAACACCATATGCTCCTCCTCATGTGCACAACCTGATTATACATATTTCATATAAAAGCTGAATCGGCACACTTGTTGTACATATTTTAAAGATACTACCTGTTAGAAAAACACACTCCCACACCGGAAGGGTGGTGGTGTTCTCCCAGACACACTGTGGTAGCTTGGCTCAAGTGGTCAGGGATCAGGCACCGTGCTAAGCATACGTCATACCCACACAATAACCATGCGTTCATCCGTTCCAAAAACGACCCTACACCGTAAAAATTTATGAAAATATCTCTGTGTTTATCTTCTTTTCTCTTAGTTGCTGATTAAATAAATAATAATACAATCACAGTACACAAGGCTTCTCCTTAAAAAGTGCAGGTCAAATAAATAATAACACTTTACAGGTGCAATAAATAGGATCAGGTCAAATAAATACTGTGAGGGAATAAATACTGTGCAGGAATAAGTTAGCTCAGGACAATAAATACATTACAGGAATAACTTAGATAAATACAATAAATGCAGTACCCTCAATAAATAATATCAGCCAACAATGACATTTGTAAAATCAGATCATATTTAAAATACTATGGGCTGATTTGGCCCAGTCACAGCTTGTGGTTAGGTGGATGGCCTGAGGGTGTCTCACCTAGCTGGGGTAAGGCTGAGGCTAAAACTGAGGTAGATCAAGGGTAATCTAGGAATCTGGCTCTCCCAAACTACACAACCCCTCACACAGGTCACTGTATCAGTCTCAGTCCACCCCTGGCACTCCCAGGCTGGTCCTAACACCTCTTTATCCCCTAGGATGGTCTCTTAGGGCTCCACAGGGCCTTAGGCGCCCTCTATTCCACTTACTGCCCTTTTTATGAAGCTCCGACGCCGCTGGAGTCGTGTCGACGCCGTGAGGCGGTTCCGGTTCGATGTCGGTGGCCTCGGCGCAATGACAGTTCTTGACGACGCCGGTAGGCGGTTCCGGTTCGATGTCGGCGGCCTCGGCTCGATGTCGACCTCCGGTTTGATGACGTCGGGCAGTCTTGGCTCGATGTCGACTTCGGGCGGCTCCGGTTCGATGACGTCGGCCGGCCTTGGCTCGATGTCGACTTCCGTCGGCTCCGGAGTGCGATCTCCACTCCCGACCTCCGGTGCTCCTTTCCTCGGGTTCCGGCGACTCCGGAGTGCGACCTCCACTCCCGACCTCCGGCACGATTCTCTTCAGGTTCCGGCGACTCCGGAGTGCGATCTCCACTCCCGACCTCCGGCACGCTTCACCTTGGTCTCCGGCGACTCTGGAGGGCGGACTTCACTCCCCCGTCGACGCCGCACACTCGACCTCGGGTGACTTCCTCCTCGACCTCTGGTACTCTCCACGACCTCCGTCGGCGCCCTCTCTCGACCTCTGGCGGCTCCGGGTACGACGTCTGCTTTCCAGTCAGCGCTGCTTCTCCACCTCGGGCTCCAGGTCTCCAGGCTTCTCGACGTCGGACTTCAGGTAGTTACCAGTAACCAGGTCAGGTACTTGCTGTTCTTTACTTTTAAGGCCTGTTCCTGCTGTCCAGGTCCTTAAGATGGTTTTTCTTGCTTTCTCCCACACAGGGCTCCAGGTTAGGCTCAGTCAGTAGGGACTAGTATGAAGGGTGGGTTTATGGACCCCACTCCAGGCACAAGTTTCCACCCCTGCTGCCTCACTCCTTCCTCCTTCAGGTTTCTGCTGCTCTCTCTTCACCAGTCAGGTGCCAACTGCCAGCTCCAACTGTCAACCCTGACTTAGCTTCCCAACATTCTAAACCGCCTCCAACTGTCACAGGGTTCCAGAATGTTGCAGAAGGTTCTAGTAGGTTCCAGTGATGTCACAGGTGACAATGGGTGGCCACCATTTTGTGCTCCAGGCCCTCAGACAGAAGTTCCAGGGGTAGATAAAATGGCTCCCTGAATCTGCATCAATACTAAAAAGTCTGGTGGTTCCCAAAAAGGAAAAATACTAACAGGGTTTGAGGCAAAAGTGGGACAAAATAAATAATGATGAGGAGGGACCACCCAAAGGGCTGACAGGTCTAACACGCGTCCCCCCCAGCTGAAAGTGGGGAGAGCTACCCAACCCCTTGGGAGTTCTCATCACTAAGGCGGAAATACCTTGAGAGACCGTCTGCATTGGCGTGGTCCACTCCAGGCCGATGTTCCACCTGAAAGTCCATTCCCTGTAGGGAAATAGACCACCTCAACAACTTGGGATTCTCCCCCACTGGCTTGGCAAGTCACACATGTCCGGCAGTAGGTATCGGACGACACTTTCATTTGAGGCCAATAAAAGTGTGGGACAAGACGGGCGAAGGTCTTGTCTTGCCCCAGGTGTCCTGCCAATGGGATCTCGTGAGCCAACTCCAGAAGGAAGGCTTGATAACATTGAGGGACTACCAAGGCTCGTGACGATCCATGTAGGGGTGCCTTGGGTTCACTGTAGAGGAGGCCATCCTCCCAGTAAACACTGTAGTTCCCTTCAATGTTCCCTGCTGCCTGGGCTTCGGCCTGTCGCCTCAGTCCCTCAAGGGTAGGGCACTCCTTCTGGCCCTGGCAGAATTCCTCCCTGGACGGGCCTCCCTCCACGTGCCACTCGGCCGGGATGGGTAGGTCCTCCAGTTTGGTAACATCCCCCACCGCGGACTCCTGGTCCACCACCTCCGGTGGCCTATCCGTCCTACGGGGGGCGGACGCCGAGGCAGGCTCCTCCTGTCCTCGGTTCTTCCCTTGACTGGCAGCTGGCTGGGCCTTTGTGCCAGGCTCCAGCCGAAACAAACTCCCTCTCCGGGCAGTCGCGGACCTTGTGCTAACACAGGCCCAGTCAGGTGTACCCAGCATCTCGGCATGAGTCCGGTATTCCACCTCCTTCCAAGCATTGTGCTCCATGTCATTCCCCAGCAGACAATCGACTGGCACGGCAGGGCTTACGGCAACTCGAAGTGAACCTGCAACCCCCTCCCATTCAAAGGGAACCTCGGCCACCGGATAGTGGCCTGTTCTGCCGTCAGCCATCGCGGCTGGGTGGAGTACATCGGGAATTACCTGCTCTGGAGACACCAGTTGGCTACGTACCATAGTCATACTGGCTCCTGTGTCTCTCAGAGCCTCCCCTCTTTGGCCGTTGATGGTGACCCACTGCCCATACTTTACGGTATTTGCGGGCACCTGGATCTTAGGAACCATCTCCCGTTCTCCCAGGGACACTAAAGTGACACCCGCCCACTCCCTTCCCTTAGTTAAGGGCATCTCCTCCCCGAGCACTGCACTAGCTACTCCGGGGGTCTTTCCTCCAATGGGAGGGGGTGGTCGTTTCGGGCACTTCGCATCTCCCTTATAGTGTCCAACGCCACCGCACTCGAAGCAATGGACAACCCTTGGCTGCTGACTCTGGCCAGGATTAGGGTTTCTTTTTTTTTTTTTTTTTTTTTTGAAACCGTTTATTACAAAACTCAAAAAATATACAAAGATGGGCCTACAACCTTCCGGCCGGCCGCTAGTAGACAAAAGGAGCATATGATACACATTGTAGAGCGTGTGTTGCGGCTGAGGAAGATGCACAGGAGTTAGCAGCGTTGATAGCCACACCATCCGGACCCCACTGTACGGTTTCATTTTAAACTGAAAGAACAACCAAAAAAAAAAACAAAAAAAAACAAACCCACAAGGCAATCCACAATCCGAAATAGCAGCATGTGCTCCCCTGAGAGGGGGACCCTACCAGTCCATAGGAGTATCCAGAAGGGGAAGAGATCAGGATTAGGGCTGGGTAAACTCAATGCCCGGAACAAGGAAGATAGGTCGGCTAAGGGGATGGGGCAGGCGACGGATCGGGCAATAACGGCGGAGCACAAATTCCCCCGCGGTAGGCGTTCCAGGAGCCCCATACTTTCACCCATGTCCCAGGCTTACCTCTCGCCACATACACCACCTTTTCCCGAAACATGCACCAATCCATATGTTCCTTCCAGGCCGAGACAGTCGGGGACCTCTGGGATCCCCACAGTTGAGCAATATCACGCTTGGCCACCATATATCCCAGAGTCACCCACCACGTCTGTGGCGCCGAGTAGTCGGTAGGTTCCCACACATTCAACAGGCATCTCCTCGCTTCGGGTAGCAGCACCACATGCGTAACCACACGCAGGACCTCATGCACACCACGCCAGAATCGCTCCACCTCCGGGCATTCCCACAGTATATGTAGAAAGGTCCCCAAAGCGCCACACCCACGCTTACACAACCCGTCCACAGAATAGCCCATACGCAGGAGCCTTGGCCCCGTCATGTAGACTCTGTGGAGTATCTTGAGCTGGACGAAGCGAAGGCGGGCCGGTATGGCCACCTCTTTCGGGGAGGCCACCGCAGAGGTCCAGTCCTCGTCGTCCAGCTCCAGTCCATCAGCAACCCAAGCCTCACGAAGGGCAGTCAGCAATCCCGAGCGGTCATTGATCAGTTTTTTGTAGATCAGTGAGATCTTGCTGTCCGGAACGTGTCCATCCAGCACTCTATCCTCCAGGGGGGAATACTCCGGGATGGATGCAACGTCCGGGAAGACGGAGCCCAGTGCATGACGGATCTGCAAATACCGAAAGTACTCCCTGTCATGCAACTGGAATTCCGTCTGCAGCATCTCGAACGTTTTAAATCCTCCCCTCGTCCAGAGATCCCCCACTTTGCTGATGCCTATCATGTCCCACTTCTCGAAGCCCTTCGAGGTCCACAGGGAGCCCAACTGCTCGGACGCGTATAGTGGTGATGCCCGGGTCAGACGGTCCTTCCACCCCATCGCCACATTGGCCGCGTGCCACACTCGCACCATGACACGCGTGGGGCCGGTCAGCCGAGCGTCGGGCGCGCTGGAGTAGAGCGCTCGATTATAGTCCCCACCCGGGAGTAGCATCTTATCCATTTCGAATGCCGGGTTTAAGGCGGGCCCGTACAGGCCGTGATTAATCGCAGCCAGCTGGGAGGCCCAATAGTACCGTTTGATATCCGGGAGGGCGATCCCTCCGTCATACCATGGGAGCGTCAGCTTGGCCAGGGCGATACGCGGCCTCCCGTCCCAGAACAGGCGGCGCTGCAAACTCTCCACCTCACGGAAGTAGCGCGCTGGGACGAGGTCCATAGTATTCTGCAAAGCGTACAGGAAACGCGGCAGAGACATCATCTTAAACAATGCCGCCCGGCCGAGCGGCGAAAGCGGCAAGCGCCGCCAGCGCGTGACATCTTCCTTCAGGCGCTGGAGGGGGGGAAGCAAGTTCCGATCATACCGGGCCTCCGGGTCCAGAGTAATGAAGACACCCAGGTACCGAAATCCCTGCTGGGCGATCTGGATCGGACAGCCCCGCGGGAGAATAGGAGCCTCCCCAGAGAGAACATACACACACGATTTAGCCCAGTTGATGACAAGGCCGGAGTTACGACCAAATGAATGCAAAACATCAACCAGTACTATCAGTGATTTACGTGGGGAAGCTAGGTACAAGAGGATGTCGTCGGCGTATAGGGATACGCGGTCCTCATACTCGGGGGTCCAACGGAGACCACGGATGGAAGGCTCCCACCGCAGCCACTCCGCCAGGGGCTCCAAGGCAAGCGCAAAAAGGAGCGGCGATAAGGGGCAGCCCTGCCGTGTGCCCCGGCCCAGCTCGAACGGATCCGATACTCTACCGTTCACCACCACCTGCGCCAATGGGCCCGAATACAGCAATTTGACCCAACTGATGAACCCTGCGCCAAAGCCAAACTTCGCAAGCATCGCCCAGATGTATGGCCATTCAAGCGTGTCAAACGCCATAGTGGCGTCCAAGGACGCCAAAATGGCCGGCTCCCGTATGTACTGAACACGTGCGAGCACCCCATGCAAACGCCGCAAGTTAAGGGCCGTGTTACGATGGGGAATAAAGCCGGACTGATCCTGGTGAACCAGTTCGCCCACCACGCCGACCAGCCGATTGGCCAGGACCTTGGCGAGAATTTTGGGCTCCGCGTTCAGTAGCGAAATGGGCCGATAGGATGTAACCCGGTCCCGAGGTCTCCCCTCCTTGTGGATAACCACGATTGTAGCCAGACGCTGGTCCAGCGGGAGGGAGCCCACCGAATGAGCCTCCAGGAACATCGATCGGAGATGTGGTGCCAGCGTATCCGGTCGCAACTTGTACAACTCGATGGGGAGACCATTAGGACCCATGGCCTTGCCGGAAGCGACCGAACGTATGGCGAGGGCGATTTCGTCGGAGGTTGGAGCGGCGTCCAACGACACTCTGTCCTCCTCCGAAAGGGAAGGCAGCGCGATATCCCTGAGCAGGGCACGGGAATCCTCTTCAGAGCGGGAAGACACCGGGGAATACACCCCACGGAAATAATCCGCGAAGCAGGAGACAATTTCTTCCGGCTCAGTAACACACACACCGTCCGTTTGCTCAATCAGCGGGACTACACGACTCGCTCTCTCCTTTTTGTCCAGCCACGCAATCAATTTACCAGCCTTATCACCCACATCATACAGTCTCCCCTGTTGCTCTCTACTGAGGCCCCTGGCCGCCTCCGTGACGAGGGCCCTATAGGCCGCTTGCTTGAGTTGGAGGATATGTAATACGGCATCCGTCACCCCACATTCTAGATCACCCTCCAACTCGGCTATCTCAGCTTCCACCCAGGTCACCTCCTCCCGCTCGCGCCTCCGGGTGTGGGAAATGAGGGACAGGGCCTCTCCTCGTAGTACTGTCTTGAATGCCTCCCACAGTGAGACAGCCGACGGCACGGACCCCACATTCTCGTCAAAGTAGCGCTGGAGGGATTTAATCAATTCAGCGCGAATGGTGGGGTCGCGCAGGTACCAGGGATTGATCGGGACCACCCTACCCTCACCCCTCGGAAAAAGATCCAGGTGTAACAGGAGCGGGGAATGGTCCGAGATACCCCGTGCCAAATGGTGCACCTCTCCCACCCTCCCAACATAGGCCGCCGGGACCAGGACATAATCTAGTCGTGAGAGACTACCATGGGCCCCGGAATGGAAGGTATACTGTAACTGCGTGGGATGTTTTAAACGCCAGCAATCCACCAATCCCAAAGTGTCCAATAGACCAGATAGCCACGCTTGGGCCCGGGGGAGGTCCCTAGGGGGGTGACGGTCCACAGTCCCGGAAACCACCGCATTGAAATCCCCCCCCACCACCAGAATCCCCCCCCGGAAGGCCAAGGAGGAGGCGCCCCAGGTCCGCAAAGGTAGTCGACTGCAGCCCCGGCGGGACGTATACTGACACAAAAACTCCACTTTGCCCTCCATCCTTCCCACCAAGACCGCGTAACGTCCCCTGTCGTCATGGAGCACCTTATCAATCTCCAACGGGAGCGAGTTCTTAACCATGATGCCCACACCCCTTGAGCCAGACGTGAAGCCCGAATGGGCCACCAGGCGATAGCCACGCCGATTCATGGCGCAGAAGGAGTTGCCAATGAGGTGTGTCTCCTGCAGAAAAACTACATCGGGCGAGATTCGCTTTAAGAACTGCAGGACCACACCTCGTTTTATCCTATCCCCCAGTCCATTCACGTTCCAGGACAACAGAGTTAGTTCCCTACCCCCCATCGTAGACAGAAGCCACCATTTGTCCCCCCGAGAGCACTATAGAGCTAGCACAATAATACTTTTGCCTTGTGGTAAAAACGAACAACACCCCCCCATCCCTGCCCACCCGCCCCAACAAAACTCCCCCCTCCCTGCACCCCTGCATGAGCCCGAACAGCCCCCCCAACGTGCAGTGTGCCTGTCGCCCCATATATATAGTAAAAACTAGCTAAACCCCCTAGAGGAGGAAGGAGAACCCCCAGTAGACCCCACACAACCTCCATAGGAGGGGAAATTATACAGACAGACGCTTAATCGAGAGTGGCATCATTTTTGTCCAGAGTGAAGCCCAATATTACCCCCTCAGTCCCGATCCAGTGTGCCGTCTCCCCCCGCCGCCCCCCCCCCGCCCCCCAGATCACGATCCCCAGACAGAGTGTCCAGCCAGTCTCCGGCCGCTTCGGGACGGTCAAAAAAGTGCGTGCGACCCTCTACCTCCACTCGCAGCTTGGCTGGGAAGAGCATAGCGTATTTAAGGTTCAGGTCCCGAAGACGGCGCTTGACGCCTTGGAAGCTCAGTCTCTGCTTCTGGACCGCTGGGGTGAAATCAGGGTAAAAGTTCACCTCCATATTGTCAAGCTTAACCGGCCCATGCAGTCTGGAGGCTTGCAGGATAGCGTCTCTGTCCCGAAAGTTGAAAATCCGGGCAATGAGAGGCCGCGGAGGGGCTCCGACCTTCGGCCTTCCCCCGGGAACCCTGTGGGCCCGCTCCACCGCGAAGAATTTACTCAGCCCCCGTGGCTGGAGATGGGTAGCGATCAGGTCCTCCACAAATAGGTCCGCCGCCGCTTCCTCCCGTCCCTCGGGCACCCCGATGATGCGGATGTTGTTCCTCCGGGCCCGACTCTCGGAGTCCTCCAGGCGCCGATCCATAAGCGCGCTCGCCTGACTAAGCCAGCGCACCTCTGTTTGTAGTGCCGCCACCTCAGTAGTAAGGCCCGATGCGGTGTGGGCCAAAGAATCAACTCGGTCGTTGGTCTTGGAAAGATCGGCCCTCACCAGGCCAACATCCACGAGGACCGAGTCGATCTTCTGTGCCAGTGTGTCGAACCGCTGGCCCACCGAGGCCTTCATCTCGGCAATGGCGCCCATGACATCCCGCAGAGTCAGATCCGTGGGCAGGTCCGGGGCATCAGGAGGGCCCTCAGGGGATTTGTGCGGTCCGCCGGGAGATCCCTTCTGGAGGGTATAGCGGTCCATACTGTTGGCCTGATGGGTGGTGCCACGCCGGGTCGATTTGGTCTTTGCCCGGTCTCCATCTTGTTTCGTGGCCATGGCCACCAGTCCCCCGGTCGCACCAGCCACGTCGTGAAGGGCAGGCAATCAGGGCCACAAGCTCCGGGGGGGGCCACCCCAGATCGGCGGGGTGGGTCACAGCCGGCGGGCAGGCCGAGTCTCCCAGCGAGACCACACCAACACAAAGAGCCCCGCGACCCAACCCTGCAGAGACGGCAAGGGGGTGCGAAAGCGAAAGTGCGTGGTACGCGACTCGCCAGGCCCGGCCCGCCGCTGTTGTTCACTTTGTCACTGGGTCACCCCTCAGCGCAAATCCGGGGTCTGGCGAGGAGAAGGCCGCAGACTTCAATCGGTGCTCACTCCGGTGTCCGAGGTCCGATTTGACAACGGGAAATGGGTGCCACCTCAGCTCAGGCTCACCAACACATTCCCCTCATCCGAGACAGGATAAATTCAGGATAGTCGTAGGAGGTTGCGGAGGTCCTCGGGAGCCTCGCACCTACGCGGCCATCTTGGTTGCGCGCTAGGCTCCTCCTCGGATTAGGGTTTCTGGGTGGGTTAGCCCTAGGGGTGAATCCTGTTCCCTTTCCTTGGAAATTATTTTGGGGGCCTTTGGAGAACTCCTTTTTCTTTTCCCCTCCCTCTTTCTTCTGGGGGGCGCCCTGTCCGGCCTTTTGAGTATCCCCTCCAGTCCCCCTTGTGGACACCCGGGTACTAGCCCAAATGTCCGCCTCCTCAGCAAGCTTCCGGGGATTGGTCAGCTTGCTATCCACCAGGTGTTGACGCAGTTCAGGGAAACATTTTTCGAGCAGGTGTTCTTTCAGTACTAAATCAAACAACCCCTCGTAGTCCCTCACCTCACTGCCCTGAATCCAACCCTCTAATGCCTTCTTTGCATAGTCCAGGAAGTCCACCCAATTCTGTGTGCCCAGTTTGTGACTACCCCGGAACTTCTGTCTGTACTTTTCGGGTGTTAGTCCAAACTTTCTTATGAGCGCCACTTTCATGGTGGGGTAGTGGGTCTGCTCATCCTCCTCGAGGGCCAATAATGCATCCCTACCAGCTGGAGGCATGTACTTGTACAATCCCCCTCCCCAGTACTTCTCTGGAACCCCATGGGCCCTTAACGAGACCTCATAGGCCGCTAGCCACTTGGCGATATCGTCACCCGCCCCATAGCTAGCTACTATGTCCTTTGGCAGGTAGGGTTTGGGTTCCCTGGTGATTTCTTGGTCTTTGCTGCCACCATTAGGAACAGGGTGTGCCCTAGCTCTTAGGATCTGAAGATCTATCTCTTTCAGCCTTAACTCGTGAGCCATCCTCTGTCCCTCCTTCTCTTTCTCCAGCTCCGCTAACTTCCATGTGAGCTGTCTTTTCTCCCTCCGGTCAGTTAACTCTACTTCAGATAAGCCACCGCTAGAGACAGTGCTGCCCTTCCTGGAAATGGTTCTGGGCCCCGCTACTAGGTTCCCCACCTCAGGTTGGTACAACCCAGCCCCCTCGCTGTCAGGCTCTCCATCCCTGTCTTCCTGCTCAGCCTTACTCTCTCGTCGTGCCTCCCACCAAGCCCTCAAGCTGGTCTGGAGTTCAGCCTTCTTGGCACCTGGGGGACAGTACACCCCCTCTCTCTGACAGAACTCTCTGAGTTGGGCCACAGTATAACTTTCCACATTTTCTAAGACAAATTCCATTTTGCCCACTCAGGTCAGAGGACAGTTATTTGCAGAAGCTATGCAGGGGGGTACCTTTTATAATACCTCCTCCCACCACCAGAGTAAATTTGGAAAAAACAAAAACTCACAATTAGGAAGGCCGCTTTGAGAAAACTCCCGGTGTAGGCCTATGGACTACACACAGTTATTGTCGAGTATACGTAGGCACAGCTCTATCCCACCGCTGAACACCAATCATGTTAGAAAAACACACTCCCACACCGGAAGGGTGGTGGTGTTCTCCCAGACACACTGTGGTAGCTTGGCTCAAGTGGTCAGGGATCAGGCACCGTGCTAAGCATACGTCATACCCACACAATAACCATGCGTTCATCCGTTCCAAAAACGACTCTACACCGTAAAAATTTATGAAAATATCTCTGTGTTTATCTTCTTTTCTCTTAGTTGCTGATTAAATAAATAATAATACAATCACAGTACACAAGGCTTCTCCTTAAAAAGTGCAGGTCAAATAAATAATAACACTTTACAGGTGCAATAAATAGGATCAGGTCAAATAAATACTGTGAGGGAATAAATACTGTGCAGGAATAAGTTAGCTCAGGACAATAAATACATTACAGGAATAACTTAGATAAATACAATAAATACAGTACCCTCAATAAATAATATCAGCCAACAATGACATTTGTAAAATCAGATCATATTTAAAATACTATGGGCTGATTTGGCCCAGTCACAGCTTGTGGTTAGGTGGATGGCCTGAGGGTGTCTCACCTAGCTGGGGTAAGGCTGAGGCTAAAACTGAGGTAGATCAAGGGTAATCTAGGAATCTGGCTCTCCCAAACTACACAACCCCTCACACAGGTCACTGTATCAGTCTCAGTCCACCCCTGGCACTCCCAGGCTGGTCCTAACACCTCTTTATCCCCTAGGATGGTCTCTTAGGGCTCCACAGGGCCTTAGGCGCCCTCTATTCCACTTACTGCCCTTTTTATGAAGCTCCGACGCCGCTGGAGTCGTGTCGACGCCGTGAGGCGGGTCCGGTTCGATGTCGGCGGCCTCGGCGCAATGACAGTTCTTGACGACGCCGGTAGGCGGTTCCGGTTCGATGTCGGCGGCCTCGGCTCGATGTCGACCTCCGGTTTGATGACGTCGGGCAGTCTTGGCTCGATGTCGACTTCGGGCGGCTCCGGTTCGATGACGTCGGCCGGCCTTGGCTCGATGTCGACTTCCGTCGGCTCCGGAGTGCGATCTCCACTCCCGACCTCCGGTGCTCCTTTCCTCGGGTTCCGGCGACTCCGGAGTGCGACCTCCACTCCCGACCTCCGGCACGATTCTCTTCAGGTTCCGGCGACTCCGGAGTGCGATCTCCACTCCCGACCTCCGGCACGCTTCACCTCGGTCTCCGGCGACTCCGGAGGGCGGACTTCACTCCCCCGTCGACGCCGCACACTCGACCTCGGGTGACTTCCTCCTCGACCTCTGGTACTCTCCACGACCTCCGTCGGCGCCCTCTCTCGACCTCTGGCGGCTCCGGGTACGACGTCTGCTTTCCAGTCAGCGCCGCTTCTCCACCTCGGGCTCCAGGTCTCCAGGCTTCTCGACGTCGGACTTCAGGTAGTTACCAGTAACCAGGTCAGGTACTTGCTGTTCTTTACTTTTAAGGCCTGTTCCTGCTGTCCAGGTCCTTAAGATGGTTTTTCTTGCTTTCTCCCACACAGGGCTCCAGGTTAGGCTCAGTCAGTAGGGACTAGTATCAAGGGTGGGTTTATGGACCCCACTCCAGGCACAAGTTTCCACCCCTGCTGCCTCACTCCTTCCTCCTTCAGGTTTCTGCTGCTCTCTCTTCACCAGTCAGGTGCCAACTGCCAGCTCCAACTGTCAACCCTGACTTAGCTTCCCAACATTCTAAACCGCCTCCAACTGTCACAGGGTTCCAGAATGTTGCAGAAGGTTCTAGTAGGTTCCAGTGATGTCACAGGTGACAATGGGTGGCCACCATTTTGTGCTCCAGGCCCTCAGACAGAAGTTCCAGGGGTAGATAAAATGGCTCCCGAATCTGCATCAATACTAAAAAGTCTGGTGGTTCCCAAAAAGGAAAAATACTAACAGGGTTTGAGGCAAAAGTGGGACAAAATAAATAATGGTGAGGAGGGACCACCCAAAGGGCTGACAGGTCTAACACTACCTATATGGGCACATGACTTCAGACTTGGACTTTATGGCTATAGAATACAACCCACACCACAGAAATACACATCATGCCACAAAATTCTACAGCACACCACATAATTAAACTTCAATACATACCACTCCACAACACAAAATACCATTCCAAACATAATTACACTCTATAACACACAATCCCACTCCACATAATTTCAGTAAACTCAATACCACATATTTACATCCACATATTCCCACTGCACACTATGCCACCTACTTTCACTCCACAAATCCACTCCACAACACACAACTCCACGCCTCACAAATCCACAACAAGAAATTCCAATTCAACCTTCAGAATTCCTCTACGACCACATACATACACCCCATGACACATGGGTAAAAGACAATGTCATTTACAACACCAATAGCTCTAATTCAAGCAAATGCGGGACCTATTGCATTTCCAATCCTTGATTTATGAATGACCACTTGCTCATTTCTCGTATTGTTGTTGTGCAATGGAAAGTGTTCTGCTGCCCATTTGTGCTAGATCTGCTCTAAACAAATACCTAACATAAACGTAAATGAAAAAATAGAATTGCGGAGTTCAGTGTGTTTTTGAAGCTCCGCTGATGGGGACATTAACTGTTAGACTTCACAGAAACTTTAAACTTTATGGTGAAAATTCACTTTGCCAAATTTCTACTGAATTCTGTCAGAAGGGAAAAGAAATGAAATAAAAATACATTTAAAAGGCACTCAAATACCAATTGACATCAAGGCGCTGTGGGTCATGTAAACACGTAGAAGTTAGGGATTTGAATCGTTCACAGGGAAACAGAATCACAGAGCCGGGTTTTAGAGCATTTCTGAAGTGCTGATGATTTTCAGTAACATTTAGAAAGCTTGGAAGGATAATCCACAAGTATGTTTGGCTGTGGCTACAGATAAGGATATGTTTATTTTCTTTACATTTAATCAGTTCTTCTTTAAAATATTTAATCTGATTATAATTGCATTGTGGCACTCGTTTTTGATGTTTAGTGGTGTTTATTGCTTTCGGTTGGTATTTTTATTTTACCATTAGAATTGTATTTCTTTCCACTAGCTCTATAGAGGCTAGTTTCCAAAAAACCCTATGTTGAAACTCGATAACCCAATCACCCGGAACATCCCTTCTTTATCTTACTGAAGGACAGGCCCAGTACACGTTTAGCCCTTTACACCCTGAGAGGAATTTTAGGCACTGTGGCCATTCCGGGGTGGAAAATATAGCTATAGCTGCCAGCTGTTTACCACTGGTGTAACACAACTTGAGGGGGGCCCCATGCAAGGTATGCTAGAGGGGTCCCCTCTGGACTCCATCAAACGCTCTCCGGCCAGAGTAATGTACTGAGCTTGCCCCACCGCACCGCGGGGGCCTGTGTTATGCCACTGCTGTTTACTGAAGGAGGCAAATTATTGTGTTTTTCTATCATGTTTGCGCCATCAGTTTTTCTGTTTTACTTCACAGTAAGTTACAGCTTGTACTTTTAACCATCTTAGTGGACCTCTTTCTACTGACATTGGAAGAATAAAAAAGACTGAGTTGGCCTGACAGAATTCAGATTTGCGACTTGCAGATCACACACACACCATTGTCATGGTTTTGATGCATTCATTGATAAGGACATTGTCAAAATTGAAAGAAAGCTGGTCCACAGATTCGCGGCCTGAAACTTAAATGATGTTCCTCTTATAGGGCTCAGGTGTCAATCTAGATACAGTCAGAAAATTGGTCTGCTGAAGACGTGCAGGGTACAGCTTTTTCTGATGGCAGTCAGATGCCAGGGCATGCCCACATTTTTAGTCAAGACATTGATGTTATATCTAACTCTGTGGGCCAGGAGGAGCCAACGTAGCAATTTTAACAGTTTAAAAAAAAAAAAAATTATTGAATAATAAACAGGTATCAGAAACATGGTCAACATAAGGGATGAAGAAACATAGTCAAATATACAATGAATGAAAGCAATAATACATAATACAGATAAAAGAGAGTATAAAATACAACCTTGTGTGTCAACTTAAAGATGGATAAGAATAGGATACCTTACAAAGCAATAGTTGAGCTAAATAATTTTCAAGTGATATTAAGAAAAAGAAATAGAGGGGGGAAGAAAGAAAAGAGGGACCAAAGGAAATAAAAAGACGAGAAAAATAGAAAGGAAAAGAACTATCAAGTAAAAGTTAGTGTAAAGAACAGTGTGTAGATAGAAAAGTAGTAAAGGGTAATCAGCGTAAATCAGACTTAATTCTTTGAGCAACAGATGAAGGTGAAACAGTAGAAATTCTATGTTCATCACAAATAAGATTCCACCATGTTAATATACATATTTTGGAATTATCTTTCCAACAAGTAAGAATTACTTTAAATGCAAGTGCAAAAAAAAGATCAAGCAACTTCAGCTTAGACACTGTATCATGAGAATCAACAGACATGGATCCAAGAAATGAAATGATAAGGGAATATAGAGATGACAAATTGTGGAACACTTAGCCCAGATGGTTCTCCAAAATTGTAGGTCTTTGGGACAATAATAAATCAAATGTGATAGTGTACTATTAGAGGAAAGGCATGACTAGCAAAGTGGGGAAGAAGATGGGTTAATTTTGTGTAGAAATACTGGTGTCCTAACAGCTCTATTATAAAGAAAAAATAATGATTGAGTGGTGTTAGCAGCTCTAGAGGTGGAGAAAACTTTGTGCCATAGTTTGTCCCATTTTGGAGGGGAAAGGGTAGTGGACAGCTCAAGTTCCCAAGCTAGTTCAATATGGGATTTTGGTCTTTCAGAAATAGGAGTAGGTATAAGTTTATATATAGAAGAAGCTTTGGGATTAGAATCAGAAGAGATGTTGTGTAGAGGAGATAAGGGAATAAATGGAGTATCGTTAATAGGAAACTTTTTAGATTAAAGAAATGATTGAAGTGTCTGTGATAGTTGAGAGTATTGAGATGAACAAGAAGTGGGTAGGTCATAGTGGTCTTGTAATACATTAAAAGGCAAAACAGAGTTATGAGATACAAGTTGGTGAACATATATTATATTCTTCTCTTTCCAGTGTTTGAAGTAAAATGATTTGTGGCGAAATTTGATAAATTTACTTTACCAAATAGATGAGGCAAAAAAGGCTTGGTGAACATTAGATCCATTCATAAACAGCGAATGTAGCAAGTGTTTGGAATATTTAAAAATAGGGTATTTGGATATGAAAGTGCAATTGGACATAAAACAGATGTCATAAAAAGAAAAGTCATATAATAAAGAACGCTCAAACTTGATCCAACTAGGTGTCAGAACATCATGGTTGTGTCTATCTAGTGCAAATATTTGTCTGATTAGAAAAGCAGTGTGGTATAACTTAAAATTAGGAAATCTTACACCCCTTTCATTCTTTGGTTGGAATAATTTAGTTATAGCAATACGAGCAGGTTTATTGTTCCAAAGAAATTTAGTACAAATGGAATGAATTTGAAATAATAATTATGAATTTTAAAAGGTAACCTACATAGCAGAAATAGATAAAGCGTTACAATCGTCATTTTAATGATGTCCAACCTGCCCCACCAGGACAAAGTAGGGGGGATCATGAGGAGAGTACATTTTGAATTTTAAGTTTTAAAGCAGTAAAATTATAGGTAAGAGTTTGGGGGATGGTAGGGGAGAACCATACACCAAAGTATTTAATTTTTGATGGACACCATTTAAAGTTGGTATCAGAGAACATGAATTGGTAACAGAAAGAATTTAAGGGTAAAAGTTCAGTTTTAGAGAAATGTAATTTGTATCTAGATATTTTAGAATATGTCAATCTGCTGTAAAAGAGGAGGTAAGGAAGTTAAGGGTTTCGAAAAGTAAATTAAGATATCATCTGCATAAGCAGATAATTTAATTTCATGAGAATTATGGAGAAAACCAGTTATCAAAGGGTTCTGGCGAATGTGCTCAAGAAAGGGTTAAAGATATAAAAGAAATAAAAGAGGAGATAGGGGACAACCTTTTGTGTACCTCTGTGTAAATTAAAATAAGGAGACAAAAGACCATTGACAGAAATACATGCACGGGTTGGAATATAATAATTTGATAAATGAAATAAATTTGGGGCCGAAACCGAACCATTGAAGAGTTTTAAACATGAATTGCCAATTTATGCCATCAAAAGCTTTTTCAGCGTCAAGAGATAATGCGGCTAACGGGTCAGAGTAATTTTTCCCCAGCATAAGAATATTAGAAAACATTCTAGCATTATCTGAGGGGAGACTACCTTTAATAAAACCAGATTGATCAAGTTTAATAAGGAGGAGGATAACCCCTTCCAATCTGGAGGCGAGAATGTTTGCAAACATTTTGCAATCATAGTTGATTAAAGAGATTGGGCGGTAATTTTTGACAAAGGGAGAGATCTTTGTCGGGTTTAGGAAGAATGACAGTAAGCGTGTCAAGGAAGGAGCCTTCAGGTTTAGATTGTAATATAAAGGAGGAAAAAAGCTCAAGTAAGTGTGGTGCAAAAATAGATGAAAAGGAAGAAATAAGTTCAATAGAGAAGCCGTCAGGACCAGGGGCCTTAGCTCTTTTTAAGGATTTAATTGCATCTAATATCTCCTGAAGAGTTATATCTTTTTCCAAAAGAGCCATGGCATCCAGAACAGAGGCGGGAGATAGGAGACCATCAAAAAATGACTGCGTATGTGTTATAATGGGATGGGTGTCTTCCGTATATAATGAGTGGTAATATGACTGAAATGCCTTAACAATATCTGAGTCAGAGTGTAATAAAGTGTTGGTAGGGATATTACGAATAGGGTCAATGGCTTTCTTTTCTGATTTGACTTTTAAATAATTAGCCAACATTCTACCCGCTTGGTTTTGTCCCCCATGATATTTGGATTTTATATTAAGTAAAATGTTACAAGCGTCTGTTGTGGCCAATTTATTTAGGTCAGATTTAGCCTTAATTATTATTATTTTATTTTTTTGTTTAAACTTTTATTTAACATTTTCCATCATAAGAGCAATACATTACATCTTCTAAAGAAAACCAAGTGCCAAGTCAAAGCACAGGATGCATAAAATGATAAAAGCAAGTTGCCAAGTTCCAGTAAGAGTATCAAAAAGAACATAACACAGCAATTACAGCGGAAAAGGAAGTCATAATCTCAGGACATCATTGCAGAAAAGAAAAAAAAAGGAAAAACCTTTTTCTTGTCTTTGTGTTGTTTTTAAGCAAAGGTAATATACCATCTTCATACATAGAGCAACTAAAAGGGTTCACCTGACCGCCAGTTCATCACATTGTCCGTCAAATATCATATAGGGCGCATGATTCGGAGAGTCAAATATGGAAGGGCAAGCAAATGGAGCAAAAGCATTACACATTTACCAAGGTCAATCTGTCAAGAATTGTATGTTTAGCTAACCTATTTCAGGGGAGGAGGCAGGTGGGCCGTCAGCGCTTTGTGTTAAGAGGTAGCTCAGGAGAGGGCCCCAAATATCCTTAGGTCTGGAAGACAGTGGGAGTGTCTCAGCATACGTTGTCAATTGCCCTTGGCAGTAGATTAAATCCCTCAGCCACTCCTTGAATTTAGGGGCTCTTCCTCTACCCCACCGACAAGCCACTCTTCGTTTGGCTAATAATAGGGATATGGTAATAAAGGCACGATGCGTCTTAGGAAGCTGTTCAGCGTTACCCAGGAGTGCCAGTAAGGGACCCCCCACCACCGGGACTCCTAGCATCTGCCTAAGTGCCTCAAAGATTAGCGCCCAGTACTCCTGTATTTTAGGGCATTCCCATGCTAAGTGAAGAAACCCTGCTCCCGGTTGTTTACATCTCTCACAGCGGTCATGATCTGCCAGTTTAAGTTTATACTTTTTAGCAGGCGTATAATAGAGACGTTGCAAAAATGTATAGTGTATAACACACAAGCGACAGCTGGCAGAGATTTTCGCAGTTTGAAGGCAGCAGTGTTCCCACTGTTCCTGTTATCTCCCTACCCAGTTTCGTGCTCCAGTGTATACAAGCTGTGCTGGGTGAGCCAAGAGGTTGCGTTCGTATACTACGGTAGAGTCGAGACACAAGATGTTTACCATCACTGGACCCCAACATCTGGTGCAGAGGGGGGAAGCTTATGGGCTCTCGGGGAAAGTCCGGAATAATAGAGCAGACACCTTGACGCAGCCGGATATATAAGAAAGTGTCTAGTGGCGAAGGCGGGGCTGTAGGAAAAATTTGACCTAACGTGCGGAAGAGGCCATTATGAAAGAAGTCTCCCCATGTAGTAATCTTGGCACGCGCACACATTTGCTGAAACCCACGTTCCTGTGACAGGGGCTTACGGGGATGATACGAAATGGGGAGTCTCGAGGAATACAGCATGGGGGAGCCGAGTAGATCCTTTATACAGTGCCATGCGTCCACCGTAGCGGTGACAGTGGTGGGAGGCAAATCTCGGGTGCGTCTGGGTGCATGCATGAGGCCATCCAGAGGGATGGGATCATCCAACCAGTGCTCCACCGCTACCTGCGGCATATAACTGGGAGGGCGGATCCAAAAGTAAGCATAGTGTGCTTGTGCACTAAGATAATAGATTTCAAAATCAGGGATATCGAAGCCACCCTGTGCATAAGGTTTCGTGAGAGTGGACCACTGAAGCCTAGATTGTTTGCCACCCCAGAATAATCGAAGCAATTCAGGACGAAGGGTTTTTAAAAAGTGACGCCCAGGACCATAGGGTATGTTCATAAACAGATACAAGAATTGCGGAAGCACCACCATCTTTATCAGGGAAGCGCGACCCGCAAGCGAGAGCGGCAGGGAGATCCATCTAGTGACATTATTAGTAAGGCGATGTATAGCCGTGCCATAGTTAAGTCTCAGGAGCTCCTCTCTATCTCTTGAGAGCTGCATCCCTAGGTACCGAAGGTCAGAATTGCACCAATCTAAGGGGTAGTCCAGAGCGAAGCGGGGGACTGCATCCATCAAGGGAAACACCTGCGATTTCTCCCAATTAATGTGCACTCCGGAGAGCCTACCAAATACTATAAATTCCTGCAGTAAAGGATTGATGTTCTGCTGAGGGTCCCTCACATATAAAGTAATATCATTCGCATAGAGGGAAATCTGTTTTTGGCACAAGCAGCAGCGGAAAGCCTTGTCTTGATGAACTTGCCGCAACCGAGACGCTAATGGCTTTATTGCTAAGGCAAATTGCAGGGGAGAGAGCGGGCACCCCTGTCTGGTACCCCTCGATATGGTAAAGGGATCCGACGAATGGCCATTAATTAACACTTTAGCTGTGGGTTTGTTATACAGTAACCGTACCCAGGAAAGAAACAGACAGGGGAAGCCCATCCGACGTAACACCCCAAAAAGGTAGTCCCATTCGACAGAATCAAATGCATCTAGGAACACCGCTGCCAGTGGGAACTCAGGCGCGACCGTTTGGAGTAAAGAAAAAAGGGTACGTAAATTATGGGTGGTGGCACGCCTAGGGATGAACCCCGACTGATCTGGGAGCACCAATCGATCGAGTAGTAATGCTATCCAATTTGCTATTACCTTGGCTAAAATTTTGGCGTCACAATTTATGAGTGACAAAGGCTGCTAGGAATTGCAGGAGTATGGAGGTTTACCAAGTTTCAGGAGCGATGTAATAAGTGCCTCTCTCATTGACGGTGGGAGTACACCGACCTCTAGAGATTCTTCGTAAACTTCTTTAAGCACTGGGGCCATGATATCAATATAGGTTTTATAAAATTCGATAGGAATGCCATCTAGGCCAGGCGTTTTACCAGACTGCATTTTCATTATCGCTTCTCTGATTTCATCCAATTCAAACGGAGCGCTAAAAAACTCACGGTGCGTGTCACTAAGCCAACCCAGTGCCACGTCGCCTAAAAATCCCTCCATGTCCAAAGCGCCGTCTCTTTGAGTAGTGTATAGCGTCTTATAATAGGAGATGAATGCATTCAGAATGTCAGGAGTGTCCCGGTGATGGGCCCCCCCAGACTCCCGGATTTCTAATATATAATTGGCAAAGCGGGGATGGCGTATCATTTCAGCCAGCGCGCGACCCAGCCTCACCATATCTGCGAGCTTCCCAATAACGTCCTCGAAAGTTCGACTTCCTCTCTGCCGTGGCCTCATAATCCGACAATTTTGCTCTGAAATCCTTCTGCACTTGCCCTGTTTCCCCCGCCTCCATGCGAGTTTCTAGTGTCTTGAGCTCCTTCTCTAAGGATTTCAATGTTCTCTGTATATCTCGGAGAACCCCAAAACTCTTAGAAATAAAAAAAACCCTAATCGTTACTTTAAAGGCTTCCCAGATCACTTCTACACTATCAACTGATCCTTTATTTCTCAGAAAAAAGTCCAGAATTTCCTCACCCAGTTCTTGACGGAAAACAGTATCGAGCAACGCTGCAGGCTGGAGCCTCCAACTGGGCCTAGGTCTGTCATACCCCGGTGGGTGAAGGGTCAAGACCACTGGGCAATGATCTGAAAGTGTTCTAGCAGGGTGGGTAACATTCCGAATGGCCGGTCCCAGGCCCCTCGTAACCAGAAAGTAGTTTAGTCCAGCCCATGAGACAGCATAAGTTGTGTAATGTGTGCCTGCTTTAGTCTGAGGATGAATGTGACACCACGCGTCAATTAGCCCCCCCTCCATCATTATGCCCTGCATAACCTCCTGCGCATGAGTGTAGTGATGGGGCGTCGTATTGGATCTATCCAATTCTGGATTAAGGGCCACATTAAAATCGCCACCCCAAATAATGTGAGTTGACCCTATATTCACGATCCTGCCCCAGAGGGTCGAAAAGAATTCAGGAGTATCAGTGTTGGGTCCATACCAACTAGCCAGCTTAACAGAGTCCATGCCCAATCGACCCCAAGCAAGTACATATCGCTACTGAGGGTCTACCATCAGATCCCGCCAGTGTTAAAGTGTGCTTTTTCACTAATATGGCTGTACCTCGGGCATATGAGGAGTATGATGAGAAAATCCTATATGCCTCCCATTTACTAGCAAACGTGTTTGAAAGTCTTGGATTAACATGGGTTTCTTGTAGAATAGCAACGGTTACGTGATGCCGGTCAAGATAGGCCAATATTTGCCGCCTCTTCCATGAATCTCCCAACCCTCTAACTTTCCAAGACATAAATCGCAGCTGTGATGCATCTATCTGCTCATCCATAGTGCCCTATAGTGTTATTCTGATAATCGCGTACATGTGTACCTTGCCGTAAACAACTATAAAAGGGGTGGCAACTGCTTATGGAAATCTGTGAAGTGCTCATAGTGAATTCGGCAATAAAACTGGACCCTCCCAACCCCACCCACTGAAGCATCCGAAACATGCCAGGTATATTTCCCTCCCCCTCCCAAGTACCCACAGAACAAAACTATGTATTCAACTTATTCGGTCTATAGGTCGAAAAAAAAATAACCAGGGGGTTCTCCCACCGGGGAAACTCTTTTAAGTGGCACACAGACACCTCTTGCCGAGCAGGGTCAGCCTTGCGGCCTTTTTCCCCCCACTGGGCCCAAGGGTGCCTGGCGCCCTCCAAGTCTTTTTTCCCATCTGATGGCAAAGGGCGCCGTTACATATGTATCACCACAGAAGAAAAGAACAGATCGTTTCTGGTGCCAGTTAATTCAGTTCAAAGTGAATGTAGTAGGACCTAACAAAAATAAACATAATCATAACACAGAGCATCTTTCAGTCATTGGGCGGCGTATTCGACCGTGGCGAGCCCTCTGATGTGGTTGCCGCATTCTTAGGCAGCTTAAGGCGCTTCAAAAATTCTTCTGCCTGCTGAGGCTTCGTGAAGAATGTCTGCTTGCCTTGGTACGTGACACGAAGCAGCGCGGGGTAGAGGAGAGCGTACTCTATTTGGGCTTGTCTTAACTTCTGCTTCACCGGTAGGAATTTGCATCTGTCTTCCTGCACTGTGGGCGTGAAGTCCGGATAGATAGTGAAAGGGACTCCTTCAAAGTACAGCTGTTTCTCCTCTCTCGTGATCCGAAGGGCCGAGTCTCTATCCCTATAATTTAGGAAACGAGCAATAATGGGTCGAGGCATACTACCAGGTGGGGGTTTTGGGCAGAGTGAGCGATGGGCCCTCTCCACAACAAATTGCGGGGAAATAGGTCCATCCCAACCACCTCCAGCAGCAATCGTTCGATGTAGTCCTCCATCTTACCCGTATTGGTGCTCTCTGGAATGCCTAAAACGCGTATGTTATTCCTACGGCTTCTCGCTTCCATGTCCTCATTCTTTGCAACAATAAGTTTGAGCAATGTGGCCATTTGCGATACAGACGTTTGGGTGCGAGTCGTAGCATCCTCAACATCTGATATTCATTGCTCCGTCTCCTTGAGCCGCACCTCATGGCCGTCAATCCTATGAGCTATGGCATCCATACGGGTAGTTAGCGTGTCAATCTTCCCCGCTAAACCAGCAAACCCCTGTCTGACTTCTTGTAGGAGCACCTTCAGGTCTTCGCCCTGTGCAGGTTGTACGTCTAACTGCAACGCATCCGACCCCCCCTCGGCCTCTGCCATTTGTTGTCGGGCACCTTTCTTAGCGTCAAAAGTAAGACGTGGTTGGCGTGCGTCTGTCTTCCCCATACTGGGCAATGAGGCTCGCGTCGAAGGCAGTAGGAACCCAGAGAGCGGGGGAGGGGCAAACACAAGGAGATCTCCCATCAAGCCTCCAACAATACACCGATGCTATGCAGGCTGTCTAAGCTTATCCCCCGGGCGCCGGTAAAGATCCAGTGTACAGGTGCTAATTGACACCTCAGTGATGGGACATGCCGTGGCTGAATACCGCAGGATCCCCGCACAGACCGCACAGCTGTTATCTCACTCTCGTGGTGTGGACAATTCCGCCAGGCAGGACCGCCTGTCGCCTTGTGGCTGCGCGCTGACCAGATTCACTCCCCCTCCAGGCTTGCACAACTAAGGGAGAGAAGATTTAGCACACAGCAGAGTCCCAAGGCCAATGAGCTACCCACGCAGCGTCACCCAAGCCACATCACTGTCTCTGCAGGTCCGTCCGCAGTGCACTAGGAGGGTACCCCTCACAGCAGGACAGCGTTCACACAGATCTTGGCACCGCAGCACAGGTAAAGGGCTGTGACGAGTACTTAGGGGGAATGCAACACGGCTCACAATTTAAATGCTGCGCAACTGTAGTCCCACACACATGGAGCCAGTCGCCAAGTCACCCCATCCATGCCGCATGTGGCCGATCCGTCACCCGCACGGCCCCCACAGTCGGTAAAGACTCACCACCTTGTTGCATAGATTTGGCAATGTAGGGCGAGTACACCACCTCCGCCGTTCTATGACACCGTCGTAAGGCAGCAGACTCCAGGAGAACACGCTGCCAGCAATGCACCACAGCAAGCCAGCAGCTCCGCACCTCCGGCCCACACACCACGTGGCCGCCCCGGGATTCGCATAGACAGTTGAGCCCCGCAGGAGCTCCAGGCCACCCAGACCGGGAAAGCGGTGCTAGAATCAAAAGGCCGCCAATGCTGCAGGCAGCGGCCGACGTCGGTCCAGGTCGCCGGGTAGCCGCTCTACCAGTCAAGCATCCCAATGCGTGTTATCTTAGGGCGGTGTACTGCGATGGGACAGGATTAATGAAGAATATCTGCGACGGGCAGCGGGAGCCTCACACAAAGGCGGCCATTCCGCTAGTGCACCACATTGCGCCCCCAGATTTAGCCTTAATTAGATCTCGGAGGTGGACAGGGGATTTAAAAGTGTAATAAGAGTGTTCAAGGGTTTTAATATGGTTGAGGGAAGAGATATATTGAGAATGTAATACCTTTTTCTTTCTAGCGGTGTAGGAGATGGTACAAGCCTTAAACGAGGCTTTGAATGCATCCCAATTGTTATGAATAGAGGTGTCACTTGGTTTATTAGATTTAAAAAACACCTGTAAAAAAGAAGTAACATTTAAAATAAATGTTTGATCAACTAATAAAGAGTTGCTAAATCTCCATCTATTTTGTTTGGGAATGGCAAGAGATAAATCAAGAGAAACTGTGACCGGGGCGTGGTCGGAGATAAAGATAGAACCAATCTCGGAAGATTGGAGCAAGGGTAACAACGTTTTGGAAATCATTACATAATCAATGCGAGACATAGTATAATGAACATTAGAAAAGAATGTGAATTCATAACAATCAGGGTTACTAGTTCTCCATGCATAATAGAGTGAACGGGAAGCAATAAGAGCTTGAAATGCTTTATGGGATTTATCAGGTTTGAATTTATAATCTGATTTTCTGTCCGAAAAAGGGTCAAGCCAATTATTAAAGTCTCCAGGAACAATAATATTGGGATTAGTAACTGAGGATAGTATTAGTTTAATATTGTGCCAAAAATCTGGGCCAGGTTTAACCAGTCCATAAATATTAAAAAAGGTGACAAGTTTATTATGAACCGTGGCATGAACGTCCACTCATATCCATTTCAGTTGATACAATTTGTAATTTCAAAGATTTATGACAAAGGATGGCATCGCAACCTTTACGGTAATAGCTGGAAAGTAAACAACTTGACCCACCCATTGACGTTTGAGTTTAAGAGATTCAACATCATTACAGTGGGTTTCCTGCAAAAAAGCAATCTGACAATTAAGTTTTGATAAATAAGAAAGTACCTTTTGATGCTTGACAGGGTGTCCCAGACCACGGACGTTCCAAGATACGACATTAAACATAATAATGTTTAAGGAATAGGGGAATAATCACATTTAGGATGAACTGCAAAAAACAACAAAGAAGACGGAAAACACAGGTCATAAAAAATAGGTAGCACACTAAAATTAATAAATACATAAGGGAAGAAATAACGCGATCATTCATAGAAATAGTAAAAATGGGGAAAGGTAACAGGTGGAGGAGGGGAGAAAGAAGGGGAATATACATAAGGAGAAACAATGGAAAGGAAGTGGGAAATTGGAATAAAAACAGAGACAGATCAAGAAGGAATCAGACATGTTAGTGCTCAAGAACAAGAACAACAACGGGAGAAGATGGAGCTGAGGAAGATAAGGAGAGAAAAGAATATAAATATTATAAGATATTCAGGCCACAGAAGACATAGTGAAGATATAATGAACAAAAAACCGTAACAAGAGATGACAAGTTGTGTAGCGTTAACCGAATAAATAATTTAAGAACATTGAGCATTGGTATCCGTAGGTAATCTGGTTATAGAATGCAAAAACTGCCTTAGTTGAGATGGATCCTTGAATGATCAGGAGACACCTTCATAAGTAATCTTACAAAGACAAAGATGCAGAATGCCCTAACGAATGTTCATAGATCTTAATTGCGAACATAGAGCAAACAATTCTTTGCACCTGGCATTAGTAGCATTGGAGAGATCCTGTGAGGTGAAGATGTTATGTCCAGACCGGACAAGACAGTGTTTTTCTCTGGCAACTTTTAATACATGCATTAGGTCAGTAAATTCTAGGAAAAGTATAATGATACCACACGATTTATTGGAGTGAGGTTGAGGATGACCAAAGCGATGAGCATGGTGAATGTTGAGAGGAGTCGAAGACTGAAGATTGAGAAGGTCCGACAGAAATGTCTTTAAATAAGAAAGGAGATCTGGACCTTCAACATTTTCAGGCAGTCCATACAGCCGAAGATTGTTCCTTGTATTGCAGTTTTCTAAGTCCTCTTTATGGAGTTTAAGCTTGTGAATTTCTTGTTCCAATAAGGGTACTTTAATTGCCACGTCTTTAAGGTTGCTTATACGTTGTTCCATTTTGGACATTTTACCTTCCATGTTGATCCATCGATCCGCAATCAGTTGAAGCTTTTCGTTGGTGGTATTCATAAAAGGTTTCAATGCACGTAGTTCATCTAGGATGGAGTCCAGAACTGGATTAGAAGGATTAGAAGATGACTGGACTGGAGATGGAGGATCATTTTTGGCTCTTTTCCGTTTGTTGCCGGAAGAGGATGCCTTCGTCAGAGAGAACGATTCACTAGCCATCTTGATGAAGTGAACTTGTCGGTGAGGAAGTGTTTTGTAATTAGAGATCCTTTCCATAAAGATATATGCTCAAAGAAATAAAGTTCAGCAAGGATATGAAAGTGCTTCAAACCTAGTAATGCAGGTCCAGATACCAAAGGAGTAATGAGTAGCAGACTGTAAAGTGGATGTATTGCAGATAAAGGTCACGATGAAAAGTAATTAGTGAAAAAAATACCTTACAATGCATGGAAATCTGTTTACATCCTCTCGAACATGAGGCATTGAGGAAGGGCCAGGCTTATTCTGCATCAATCAAGACCGGGAGAGTGGCATAGAAGGCAGCGTATGAATGAGGCAATGACTCCATCCGCAAGGGAATAGTACAGCTGGTACACAATACAAGGCATAAAAATGAATGGGGTGATGGTGTGACTTGTGTGTGACTAACCTCAGATTCCTATTTTATTTATTACTGTGTCAAATATTCAGATTATATTTGATGTGAGAGGCTTATTTCCGTTTTTTTCATCTTCATGAGGTGAAACCCAATTTATCCACTTTCCTTAAATCAACCCTTTCTCTTTCCATTTTAACCTTAATCCCTTCATTATGCTACAACATAGAATAACTATTACCCATACTACTTGCCTTCCTTCCTGAATAGTTTTCTTTAATATTTCAGTTCTCCCATTTTTTATCCCAAGATTTATTGGTCCAGAGTGTTTCTTGAATTAAAATAGACCACCACATTCTGAGCCATATGCATCTCAGCAAGGTGATCTGTGGGCAACCTAGTATCTAAGGATTGCAAGTGATCAAGTTGCGAATAAATAGCTGTCTTCTCAAAGATGGTGGCAATAATCAAATATGTATAAAGAAAACTATTGTGATATACCTCGAAAGTATGCATTTGAATATGCATCTTTATACTTTGGTAGTCTGTTACTGAAAAGATATGTCGTAGTCAAGCACACTTCCTAGATTCTATACCTACCTGGCAGATTGGACAACCTCGCCGTTTAACAGGGTGAGACGGTGGCCCAGTTGGGCAGATTGGATGTACCTTTGAAGCCAGTGAGGAGGAGAATGCTGGTCTTACTTATGTTCAGCTGTGGTTCTTACGCAGACAGACCACCACAGTGGGTGGAATGGCAGGATAAGGAGGTATATTTAACTACAGTTATTCATTGATGCGTGAAGCCTTTTTAAAGATAAGCATGAAACAAATAGACCAGTTGCGGAAGTTTAAAACAAAAAAATGACTCAAGAGAAGTGTGAGTCCTGTTGTGTCACACTGAAGAATGAAACGAGAACAAATTGGAATGGTCAGGGTTTCTTCTTTAAGACATTACCAGAAAAAATATAGGGTCCTAGCCAAATCCCCCTGAACCGAAGCCAGCCTACATCACAAAACAGGATGGGTCACTTTATTGCATGGTGTAGAAAGTTCCCAAAGGACCAAAATTGACTGGAAGCCTCCATCCGTACTCACAGGAGTTCATGTCCAGAAAAGAGCACTGCACTTTCTATCTCGTGATCTTGGTGAAAGCCCTTATTGCTAATTTGCCAGCCACTTATGAATCTTCATAAAATCTTGCAGTTATTAAACTACTACTTTCTATTAAATTTATGCAACAATTGGCAGGTGAGCAGCAGGTCAAAAATGACTTATTGCTCTCAGCAGTAGTCACTGGTCAATTTTGTGAGTAGTAGGGCATCACTCTGCTTAACACGGACTCTTAATTTTGACACTGACTAAAAGGGGAAGAGATTGCAGCTAGGAACATCACCAACCATCACAAACTATGGTCTATTAGAGATTTAGTAAGTGCTAATAATGTCAAACAGTAATGGATACCTTTTGTTTCACCTGATTTGAGGCCAAACATAAGTGGCACTCTTTCATTGCTAACTCTAAAAGGAGTCTGTCCCCCAACACTTTTGACACTGGACCCAAATTAGCAGTATTAGGAACGCTTTGTCCTGCATGTCTGGTTAGAGATAACTTTTGCAAATCACCGGAGCAATTGTAATTAGAAAAGAAATAATTTAAAACAAGCCGCATAGAAAGAGGAGCTATAGCTACACTTTTTTTGATTTTCCTCTTTACAGACATTTGATTGGGAAGCAATTATGGTAGTCCACCTATAGGGTAGATCCATTGCTCCTAACTGATGGAGACATTGTTCACACAGACAACATGTCAACTAATAGGAAGGGCACATCACAAAAGAAGCCCAGGGTCCGGGTTCGTAGGGAGGTCTAGCATGTGACTCCGGATATCTAAGTGTACAAACTGCGGATTCCCTTTTTAAGGACAGTTCCCCTCACACATGTCATGCTTCATCATGGGGGTACCTCCTCACGTGAGAACCTAGTCCTCATGTGGGCTACAACCCCCTCACTGCGAGGGAGGAGCTCAGGGATGTTTTTCAAATGGAAGGTGGGTGTACTAAAACCCCATGAAGGCTCGGTATGTACTGAAAAAAGTGCAGTGCTATATTGTGAATGAGTAGAAGTGATTAAAACTGGCTACGGGGTCAGCTATAACGCTATTTTTAATTCAGCTGCCCAGTGTCAGGATTAAAACCAAGATATTGCTGGTAGTACAGGTGCCAAGATTCAAGGCCCCTGTGCTCTTACAAGACCAACATGTTTCAGCCTGATAGACCTTGATTAGTGTCACGGCTTTCTTCAGAGTCGGTAGTGTAGCTACTTCATAAAAAAGTGAAAAGTGTGTGTAATAACATTGAAAAAAATAAGTGAAAGGATACTGAACCAGGATAGTTTTCACTGTTCAATATGTTCGACGTATACCTTAAAATGGAGACAAATGGAGACATGTCACAAAGGTATGCACAAATTCATATCATGAGTACACAATTAGATCCTCCATGCATTGGAAAAATCTCATCACATTCCTATATTATAAAAATGTGTCGCACACTTGGAAGCGTGACTCACCCTTTGAGGTGTACTGAGTTCACCACATCTATTCACGGCCACTTGGCCTAATGGTACGGGCACTACAACCTGTAGAGAGAGGTTCACAGCGTTTTAAAAAAACAGAAAAGCCTGGGGGGGGGGGCAAGGTTTAGAGAAAGAACAATAAAAGGTGCGAGAGTCGCATAAAACAGAGCATATGCACATTTGAGCTAGTTATGACACAATTGACTAACGGCAACACACTAAAAACCAACAACCAGGATCGAGCAAGCCGGGTGTGCTAGACAGGGATGCAAAGCACGGCATTCGGTGACTCCATCCCCTGATAGTAGTGGAATATTGGTGGGGTAGCAGCGAGGGGGTTGTAGCCCACGTGAGGACTAGGTTCTCACGTGAGGAGGTACCCCCATGATGAAGCATGACACCTCTGGTGTGTGAGGGGAACTGTCCTTAAAAAGGGAATCCCCAGTTTGTACACTTAGATATCCTGAGTCACATGCTAGACCTCCCTACGAACCCGGACCCGGGGCTTCTTTTGTGATGTATTAATATGAATGGGGAGTTGGCTCCCACTGGTCCTTAGACCTCCTCTAGCCCCCCCTTGTGTGATAACTAATAGGAAGGGGCCTTCATACACATTTATTTAGTACACGAGGGGCTAGAGAGGACTGGTTTCCAAGCACTGGTTGGGCATTCATTTATGAAGTGTTATTGTGTACTCTGTACAGTTTTGTCTTTCTGCCCCCACAACCTGTATGAGTACACCTTGGACTGCTCTGTCTGGCTACCCTGTTGCTTATGTTCTGAAGTTGTCCTCATGGTCCTCTGTTGGAATCCAGTAATGAGGTGGCCCCAGGGCTTTGGTTCTGCCACCTTGTTGATCAACTTCTTTGCTGGCATTTTATTGGGCAGGCAGTGTGTTAATCAACCTATAAAGTAGTTCCATTGCTCATCTCTGAGATAATGTTAACTTAGACTGTGTGTTAAATACAGTAGGAAAGGGCTTTGCCTGTTGTAACCTGTGGCAACAAGAGTAGTGAGAGGGTTTACACTGTAATCTCTGACAAAATCAATATTTCAATCATAAACTCTCTGAAAAATGCAATGGAAGGGGTTTACAATGTGAACTCTGTGACAAATACCATAGGAGGGATGCAACATTGTTTAACACTGAGAGGCTTTCTAAGACAGATCTCTAGTTCAGACTTTTTGCATTGTCTGCATTTGTAATTTTGTGTTTAGCATGTAGTTGTAAGAGATTTAAAGTACTTGTTCTTTTTAAAAGTAAAAGCACTGGTGGAGCATTGATGAATTAAGTGTTACTGTGCGCTTTACGGAGTATCAGCCATATATCTCTGCACTGAGTAACCCTAGGACTGTTCTGTCTCACTACCCTGAGGGTCAAGTGCTTAAGGGGTTACCTGGTGCTCATTTTGGATCCATTTGTAAAGTGGCCCAGGACATCACAAGTCCAAGACTCCAGTTCTCACAATTAGAACCCAGTAAACCCTTTTATTTTATTTACTTATTGTTTAAAGTGCAACGCTTTTTCCCTGGGGGCTGTCACAGTGCTAAGCAGTTACCGCACCTTTACAATGAGAACACTTCACTTATGAAGAAATACTTATCTGGGGAAAAAGCTGGTTTCTAGTTTTTTCCTAAATCTGCTGTGATTATAAATGAGACGGGCGTGCATGCCGTTGTGCAGCTGCAACATAAGCAAAAGGGCGACCACTCGTTCTATGCGTTCAGCTCGTGCAAGGGCTGAGTTCCAAGGAATCCTGTTTTTCTAGGACCCCTCCCGAAATCAGTTCCCGCCTTCAGGAATGGACGGCAATAGAGGTGCATTGCTATTGCCCACTGCCCCAGAAGAAACCTTCCTGCTTCTGTCTATATCTCACGGACATCCTTCTGGGGCCCCACAAGCTCCAACAGTGGTGGCGCCTCTGACAAATGAGACACATGGACATCATGCTCCATTCGCCACCAGAAACGGGGCCTGCACAGCATGGCTTCATGCGCGGACATTTCCCTGTTTCTAAGGTGGCTGCTGCGCTGAAATGTAAAGACTCGGTGCATTATGGAGTGGGCCAGTGAGTGCTGCAAGTTGCAATCTACGTCTCTCCCCAGCGGTAATCATGTCACCTGTTGTTTTGACTGCTCCTGGCCATCCCTCGGAGTCACCCCTCCTCCATGGGGTGATGACAGTGGTGGGTGAGGGCTATGCTGGGGTGCCCTGGTTTATCTAGTGTGCTTGTGCAGCACTCCTTGGTGCAAGGGGCTGGAGAATCTTCGGCTGCGGTGCACAGGTCCCACGAACTGCCAGAGAACAGCTGATGGAAACCTCTGTGGAGCTTTTCATGTAAGGCAGAGTCCTGGAGCAGAGGTTGAGTGTCTGTGAGCATGGGGGAGGGGGAGAGGGGGAAGGTTAAAAGGAGGAGGGGCTACAGGGTGGCAGATCTGATACTCTGTTCACTGATGTACTTCATTCGACTTTAGATTTTCAGTCACCATTTCTTAAGGCAACCAAGTGCCACAGTGTGCACCGCGGCCTTTTGTGCCCATCCTATATTTGAAAGGTTTTTACGATGTCCCAACTTTCACTTTTCACCTTTGCCGTGTCTATTTCTCTTTCCATGACTGCTGATGAAGCAAACTTGTTTCCCCTCGCTATCCATATTTATTTTTGTTTTAAATTTGAGTTTCACATAGGTCACGCCAATCCCAGCCGGACATCATACCACTTTACGGTGTTAGTGTCATGCTTACATCTTACATAGTAAATCGTTAACAAGACAAGATAGCACAGAGTATGTTCTTTTGTGTTCTATGCAAATGGCAGAAAACATGTACAAGTTCATGGAGACATGAAAAAGCAGAGCATCGGGCCACCGTGTATTATATACACATGAAGGGAACTATGAGTGAGGGCAATATAACAACCACCAATGTGATGGATGGAAGGGTTAAATAGGTCTCAGCCACTGGCGGTCACTCGGGTCGCATTCCAGTCCCTCCCATGCTCTCTGTGCCACACGGGCACCCTGTTGTGCCATCCCTGCAATACAGTCATATATGAAAACAAGAAGGACAAAACATGATATATATAGAAGAGCTCCTCACCAAGCGTGGGCTGAGGTTAAGGTCTATTTAAGGTGATAGTGAAACTATGAGGAAAACACATAAATCACTTGGGGTCTACATCTGCCAATAGAACAGCAACATTTTGACTCTTGCTAGAAGTGAACAAAGGGTGAGCATGTGGGAGCTCAGGGTGCAAGAGGGTTGAGCACACATGGAGCACAGCCAGACCATGGTTCATAAAGCCTCTTTTATCTGTAGGAAATGGGGGTGTGCATCTAGGGGGTCATTGTGCTCCTAACAGGCTCTGGTCTCCGGAGATCTGCATCTCTTGTGCTAGGGATTCTGGGAGGTGGGGGGTGGGGGCTGGGGAGGGTTGAATGGAAGGCTGTGTGTGTGATGCGAAATAGGGTGAAGACACAACTGGATTATCGCCAGTTTTTGTCAACAATAAAGTCTGTTTTTCCTTGCCATTTGCGCTTTTGTTTTGAAACTTTCTATTTCTATTCATGTGGCACTGTCTCTGTCTTTTAATTATCAAAGCCTACTAGTTTCTCTCGTAAGCTTTTTTACGCTATGTGTCAAATGTATTTTCTTTCGATATGTGTATCCCGTGGTATTGACATTCTCGGGTCATTTTTGCGACTTTATTCACACTTACATTATAGAAACAAACTTCGAGTCCTCCACTTAAGATCAGCCAACTCTAAGGTTATGCTTTGCTTATATAAACCCTGACACTTACACATGATTTCTTTTGTAAATTTTGAAAAGTTCGTTCTGAACACTGTTATTCACTTTCCACACCAGCCACATGAACGATCAACTATTTATGTCCACTAAAACCAGTTCTATATTTCCTTTGCAGCTCCAGTGACTAACAGGACAAAATACTGGTACAACGCCACCGTGGATGTGAAAATGGAGTTTGAAGAACTGAGGAGACTGGATCCCCAGTTTATGGACCACGCGCGCCTTTTGCACTCCATGGTATGTTTGTGACTGCTAATGATGTGTCACCACCCACCTTTGAGTACTGGAGAGAGACAGAGGTAAGGATAACAGCTCAATGTACTGTGAGAGGAGACGTCCTGAAAGGCGTGCCCCACCTGACCTACAAGCCTCACCATTGAGTACTGGAGAGAGGCAGAGGTAAGGATAACACCTCAATGTACTGAGGAAGAGACGTCCTGGCAGGTGTGCCCCACCGGACCTACATGCCCCACCATTGAGTACTGGAGAGAGGTAAGGATAACACCTCAATGTACTGTGGCAGGAGACATCCTGGAAGGTGTGCCCCACCTGACCTACAAGCGTCACCTTTGAGTACTGGAGAGAGGCAGAGGTAAGGATAACACCTCAATGTACTGAGGTAGAGACGTCCTGGCAGGTGTGCTCCACCTGACCTACAAGCCCTCCATTGAGTACTGGAGAGAGGCAGAGGTAAGGATAACAGCTCAATGTACTGAGGTAGAGAGGTCATGGAAGGTGTGCCCCACCTGACCTACAAGCCCCTCCATTGAGTACTGGAGAGAGGCAGAGGTAAGGATAACACCTCAATGTACTGAGGTAGAGAGGTCATGGAAGGTGTGCCCCACCTGACCTACAAGCCCCTCCATTGAGTACTGGAGAGAGGCAGAGGTAAGGATAACACCTCAATGTACTGAGGTAGAGACGTCCTGGCAGGTGTGCCCCACCTGACCTACAAGCGTCACCTTTGAGTACTGGAGAGAGGCAGAGGTAAGGATAACACCTCAATGTACTGAGGTAGAGACGTCCTGGCAGGTGTGCCCCACCTGACCTACAAGCGTCACCTTTGAGTACTGGAGAGAGGCAGAGGTAAGGATAACACCTCAATGTACTGAGGTAGAGACGTCCTGGCAGGTGTGCTCCACCTGACCTACAAGCCCCACCTTTGAGTACTGGAGAGAGGCAGAGGTAAGGATAACACCTCAATGTACTGAGGTAGAGACGTCCTGGCAGGTGTGCCCCACCTGACCTACAAGCGTCACCTCTGAGTACTGGAGAGAGGCAGAGGTAAGGATAACACCTCAATGTACTGAGGTAGAGACGTCCTGGCAGGTGTGCCCCACCTGACCTACAAGCGTCACCTTTGAGTACTGGAGAGAGGCAGAGGTAAGGATAACACCTCAATGTACTGTGGGAGGAGACGTCCTGGCAGGTGTGCCCCACCTGACCTACACGCGCGTAGGATTGTTGGTGAGTGCGATCCACTGAAATAGGGCAAAATGTGCTCTTCCTTAATGGAAGATATCAGAGCAGCATCAAGGCACCATCATGGTGGTGACTTCTGAGTAAATTGAAATAGTTTGACTCCAGTACAATTCCAAGATAAATCAATTAAAGAGGATGAATTAAGTAAATATATTAACAACTTCCTCACTTCACTTTCAACTATGAATAGAAGAATATATAAAAAATAGCCAGTAATAAAACAGTCTGAACCCGTTAGCCTTTTCGAGAAACCACAGTAGCTGTCCTGGCAGTTACTCAGGTTGCAGAAGGATGCTTCCTGAAACGCAGCGCCCAAAAGAACCCAAAGAGAAACAAGCATTTGCGAGAGTTTAAGCTCTTGGCATTGTGAATTACAATGCCTTTTATTTATCTATTTTGAAAACCAACACATAAATAAAAGGCATTGTCATTTACAATACCAATAGTTTAAGCTCTCGCAAATGCGAAACCTATTGCATTGCAAATGCTTGTTAATGAGTATTTTTGTTTCCTGGATGTCCACGCCTCTTGCTGCCTCACTCCAAACACACTGAAAGGGAGCGGGTAGTGGAGGGAAATGCTGCGGCCACTTAAGGAATTTGTTTAGGGTATTTAGGTTTCGGCCGGTGGTGTGACACAACACTAGTGGTTTGTCACATATTTTTTGTAAATTTTATTTTAATTATTTGTAATAACTGTATTGCTTACTGCATTTTTTTGTTACTTTTCCTATAAAAAAGATAGAAGGACCCTTGACTAAAACGTTTGTGAGCTGAAGGTGATTATTCTGGTGTCGAATGCTGTTTTGCCCTTTGGGACTAGTGACCAGTGTTGAAATAGTCCCCAGCAGGAGTGTGGCAAAAAGGGGTCAGAGTTGAGAGCCACTGAGTGATAGTCTCCTGGTGCACTCGCATTGTATTCAATCCCTCGGCGCTTTCAGTAGCTGTTTGATTCAAGTTTCATACATGAACGCGTTCACTGAAAGGCCATCCTGGACTTACCTCCAGGTAATGTCAGTGCTTTTTGGGCAGATATCTTAGCTCACAAGTAGTACGCAGAGGGCAGGGCGCCAAGTTGTTGGCTGATACCATTCACTTGGATCTGGGCTGGAGAGGGTCCTTTAAATCCACCGGTCTATCTCACTTTATTTATGGCAAACGATTGCATTTCACATTTTACTGTATTTTGTTCAATTCACTTGACACAAATGTGCATATCTGGCAGAAAAAAATCAGTCCTACTAATGCTGTGAATGCATAAGACATTTTACAGGATAGACCAAACACTGCTTTACTAATTTAACGAATAGTTAACAAAGTTTTCTTTTGATTGCCAACAGTGGGGTTAGATTCCAGGTCTGTGGGATCAAGGTCAGACAGAGATACAATTGAATATAGTAATAGCAGCTATTTATTAAATTGTAAGGTAGGACTTATTCTATCCACTATCATGCTAGGAAATAAAAGAGAAGTAAATATTTAAGCAATTTGTGACAGTGTGTTAAATGGGCAGGTACTGTCTGGTACTCAGTACATGCACCTCCTTAATTTGAAAGGGAGAGTACCTACACTTTTCAGCACTGCTGTAATACCTTTAATGGGAGAAAACCGGCACTCCACAGGAGCAAACAAGTACTCTAAATAGTGAGTACCTGCCCCTCTATATTTCCATTTAAAGCGCTGGTTTATAACAAAAAGGTGAATGGTGGTCCTAAATACACATTGTCCACCTATCATTAAAAAATGACTTCATGTATTGCTCTGCTTACCCCCCCCCCCCCCCCCAACACAAAGAGCTGCCGAATACAGGAGGGCTGTTGCTATTTTTACTCATCTTATGTCTATGAACCTAGAGGAAGCGGACCCACTCGTTTGCCCTCTCATGGCAGAAAGAATCAAGAAGCATGGCTTGAAACCTGTTATTGTTTCACTGCAGGAGCTGGTGACTGAGTCATTACCAAGGTGTTAGTGTATGTGATTCGCTTCCTTTGTTTCCCATGCGCTGTGGTGCATCATGGGAGGGATTGGTTGACGAATATTAAAAATCACCCGGGCTCCTGGACGTGCTTTGAGTGTTGCTGCTCTGAAGTGACACCTAGGCAAAGACTCCCTCTTCCAGTCACAATGACCGGGGCAGACAGTGAGTAGGGTGGGGAGCCGAGTAGTGTCGGCTCTCGTTTACGCACCCTTTGTCACGCCTCACAGGTTTTGGTAGGAACGTTAGAGCAATTCATTATTTTTATGCTGAAGCTAAAGCAAGGGTCTCAAACGCTTCCTGGGATGTTCGAGGACCAGAGTTAGTATAGTAAATTACCATATTCTCTAATATTTGGGAGTGTTTGTGTTTACCCCCAAGTTACAGGTGAAGTATCGAGCCCTTCCGTGAGCATAGCATAATGAATGGGCGAACTGAAGTGAGCACAGCTGCAGTTTCTTTGGTGGTTGCTGTTCGTATTGCAGGGTACACGATAATAACCTAAACCAGTGGTTCCCAAACTGGGGTCCGGTGACCCCTGGGAGCCTCTCCTCAGGGGGTCCGGGACTACTTTGAAAATTGAATAATATTAACAGATCAATAAAGTGTAGATATATAAAAGAGGCTAAATGTACAATTGAACATTATAAAGCATACTGTAAATGTGAAGGAATTTGAAACTGGAGGCTAAAAATTAAATTAGTATCCTCAGATTAATTTGTGGGAGCAGTGCAGGTACATCAAACTGAATATAGTATGGATGATGAGCTGCCTCAATTGAATTTAGAAGAGCTCCAACCATTTTATTAAAATTACATTTTGATTTCTTTATTTATATGTTTTCTAATTAAATAAAATGTGTTATTTGTGTATTTGTTTGAGGAATGCTTTTTTTTGTATTTTTGTGTATTGTTTTGAGGTTCAAATCATCAACATTGCTTAGGCCGGGGTCCCTGACTTCCAGTAATGACTCATGGGGGTCCCCAGATTCAAATAATGATTCAGTTCGGGTACCTGGGTTCCAGTAATGATTAAGTGGGGGTCCCCAGAAGTCAAAAGTTTGGGAACCACTGACCTAAACCACATCTACTCCATCGTACAGTTTAAATGCTGGGGTCCAGTGGCTGTTCTATTGTTATTTGAGCATTTTTATAACGTTGGTGTTATTCTGCCGCTGACGAGTAACGAGTGGACATGCTGCAGGGCATCGCTGGTGGTAACACAATACGTATGATAACACAAGTATAACAAAAATAAATACATTGCTTGTTCGTGAGTGATTGCATTAAACGTGCTGCCATCTAGAAATATATACACTGTATTTCCGTGAGTGAATAAGTTAAACGTGCTGCCATCTAGAGGCTTAAAATAATTTTCGGCTTGGCGATGGTTTTGTGAACTATCGATGTAAGTGTTCCAATTAAACAAAGGTGCAGCCGCCATAGTTGAAGATATGGCTGAGCATGCCTGCGCTGTAATTATAAAAAAAAATAAAGAGTTCTCGGAATTCTAGAAAACCAATTGGAGTGGAAGGGAACTGTAGTTGAGCATTGCTGCTGTGCCAGAACACGGAAGTGACGTTACGCTACCAGAGCCATTTAGGACGCAGAATAAAAGAGCAACACCGCAGTGTACCAATGGGAAACCAGCAGGCGGGAGCCAAGTCATTTTTCAAGTACTCCAGGTCTTACAGACAGTGCATGCGCTGCCTAGGCTCGACCTAAAAAGGAGCTTTCAAATCCTGACTCAGAGATTGGACCTAAAGTGTTTATAAACTTTCACTGCACCCGATTTAAGTTCCCATGCATTTTAATATATAGTAAACCCCTATCACTGTTACTGACCCCCAGCCCTGTATTAAAGGAGAAGAAAAACATAAATAAATTGTGAGAGACCGAGCACTGCATTGATAACAAGCATTGACACAGCCAATCGCTCTGCCTTGGCAATTGGGCAATGAGATTTTAAAGATGCACATTCAATAGAAATTTAAATATTCAGTGCACCGTCTAGACTATGCCATCGGAAGCGGAAAAAGTACAATATTGTGCACATTTATGCTTCATGGGTGATTCCATCGATTATGCATTAGTACTGTCATATGTGATGCCAACATTGACGTTAGCAATTCTGATTTGGAACGTCTTCTGCATTGTTATGAGCTGCACATTGTTGGGGCATTTGTTGATCCGGTTAACTTATGAAATTCTATTTTTACACAAAATAATAGCTTTGTGGAAAATAACAGAAAAGGGTGTACAGTTGCTTAAAAAATGAAAAGGAACACAGCGTGAGCAGAAAGCAAGAGATGGCTCAATCAAGAGTTTCTACAAAAACTGGTGTTCAAAGTTACATTGCATGAGGTCAGCCAGGTTACGCAGTGAGTTCTTTGTACCTGGTACAGATGACTCTGGCGATATACTTCAGTTAATTGGTATAAATCCACACTAGGCAGAAATGACATTACTGTCATGATTTTGTTTAAGGATTAAATCCCAAAAAGCAAAGGACATAGACCGTATGCCCCAAATGTCTACCTATCCCATCCAAAGTGCTGAATAATAATACATTGAATAGTGACCCAGGGAAAAATGGAGGAGGGGATAAGACACTGGAGACACTGGTTCGGAACAGTGCTAACTGTAGCCCTAGAATATCACAGAACCACTGCTTGGTAGGCCTGGGCGGAATTATAATTCCACTTGTGGAATTGGACGAAATTGGGTAACTCCGCCTTACTCTTGTAACACAGAGTTCCAGCCAAATTCTGCCAATTGGTGCATGGCAGAATTATTCTGCTCTTCGCTTCGCAGAGGGACAACGTGAGGCTCCAAAACGCGTGCTTGCAAGAGCGGGTGAGATTTGCCGGCCCCTGCCACAATTTCCAGTCACCATGGAGCTTTATGGTGCCATTTTATAATGTCGGCGGACGTAATCAGTCATGGTCAGAGAGGGCTACCATTCGAGTAGATATTCTCCCGCTCAAGTAGATTTCTGCTCAAATTGACTTTCTGCTTGAATGGCAGCAAAATCACCTTGAATGACTACACGCTGTAGCACATCACACGGTGCCATTCCCAGATGATTTTCACCGTACCAATGCTAAATTGCAGTGTTAGCAGCATCTTTTCTGCCTGTTGGCGGAATTCCGTGGAATCTCGCAGTGTTTTTCTGTAACTCTGTAAAATTCCAAATTACGCTCACCCCTACTCCCAACACCCAACATTCCAAGTTCATTGAAGCAAACCACATCCTGAACATCCTGGCTTCTAAAGCAATCACAGCAACAAGACCACCCTCCCTGCTGCCACAGACGACGTCCGCACCCTCCTCAATCGGGGCCAAACTGCAGCCTGTATCCTTCTAAAACTCTCAGTCACCTCGAATACAGTCTCCCACTGCACCCTAAGCACCAGACTCCACGACGCAAGTATCCACAACAAAGCCCTGGAATGGATCAACTCCTAACTCACCGGCCGAACACAGAGTCAGACTACCTTCGTTGCACTCTGAATCCACAGAGATCAGCTGCGGAGTGCCTAAGTGCTCCTCCCTGAGCCCCACGCTCCTCAACATCTACATGCCCCTTCTCGCAGCCACTATCAGGAACCACGGACTCAACCTCATCTCCTACGCCGACGACACCCAGCTGATTCTCTCCCTCACCAATGAACCCACAGTCACCAAGAACAACTTTCAAGATGGGAGGAAGACTGCCAAAACCTGGGTGAAGGACAGCTGCCACAAGCTCAACTCAGGGAAGACCGAAGTACTCATCCTGGGCTCCACCCCTTCTGCCTGGGATGAATCCTGGTGGCCCGCAGCACTTGGAACCCCCCACACACACAGACCACGCACGAAACCTCAGAATCACCCTGGACTCCTCGCTCACCATGAACCACCATATCAACGCTGTCTAATCATCCTGCTTCCACATGCTATGCCTGCTCTGAAATATCTTCAAGTGGATCCCCACTGAGTCCAGAAGGACGGTCACCCATACACTCATCAGCAGCAGATTCGTCTACAGCAGCGTACTCTCCACTGACATCACCCAGAAACTCCTCAAGAAATATTCAGAACGCTTCTGCCAGACGCAGCCTCAATATCCCCCGTCGTAGCCACATAGCCGGCCACCTGAAAGAACTCCACTGGCTCCCAGTCAAGAAAAGAATCACCTTCAAGCTCCTCACACACACCTACAAAGCCCTATATGACGCAGGGCATGCGTACCTCCACCAAGGCCTCGCATTCCATGCACCGACCAGAGACCTATGCTCCACCCAACTGGCCCCTGCCATCATCCCATGCATCCGCAAGACCACGGCCAGAGGAAGATCCTTCTTCTACCTTGCAGCAAAGACCTGGAACACCCACCTCAGGCAATCACCATCACTTCCTTAATTGAGGAAGGACCTCAAAACCTGGCTCTTCGACTGAACCTCAGTGCCTTTGATGGATAAGCAGCCCACCCTTAGGGGTGAGTAGTTATACTTTACAAGACACCTGATTGATTGACTGTTAGAACTCTTTTGATCAAACAATTAGCTATATAACATACACGTAGAAATGCATTTTCACCACCACTTGCTTGGTGGGAAGTAGTGTTACTAGCCCTGGCCCTACCAGGATACATGCCCAGAACCGACAACACTGAGAAGAGGAGAACTGAGCAGTTGAGATGGTAGGATCAAAGTGCAGGAATAGGAGGAAACCAAGAGCATGACGGACCAATAGGGTCAGTGGGCATTGGAAATGAGAATGGAAGAAAAAAATGAAATTCTGCGACACTAACCAGCGTGATGGACTGGTGCTGAAGCGGAGAAGGTGTAAACAACTAAGGACATTGACAGGCACCTACCTAGTGCTTTAAGAGGCTTATATACCACTGCTGCCCTCTCTGCTCCAAGAGTACCGCCCCTAATTCAGAGGTAAGGATCACGCTAGTTCACAGATTCGTTTCCGTGTCCAAGTCTTCCTTATTTTCCATTCCTGACCCCTTCCGAACTTATATGAGGGTCTAAACCCTTGACATCGAACTGTATGTACCACATCTCTATCACGTTTGTTATTCTTCCTGACAATTACATGTACATAGAAAAAGAATGTTCTTGAAAGCTTGAGGGAACAAAATGACAAACATGCACTATGAGAAAAAAAAGTACAAGCTATCCACTTTAGGACGGAGTATCCAGTCCAGTTCCACATTTAACAAAAATATGTATTTATAAGCTGTTTTCTACCTGCTGAATTTTAAGAAATTATGTTTGTTTTCATTGTTTTTGCAGAACGTGTCTGGCGCTTCACAGTTGCCGTAAGGTTCATTAAAAGCACATTATTTTTCATCCTGCAGATTACTGGTGCACTCTGGCCATGCAATGTTTCTGTTCATCCAATCACCACTGTACAAGCCGAGACCTTCACAGTAGAATCTCAATTTCTGATTGGTTTTCAAGAGCCAGCACTACTAAATGAGGTCTCTGAGAAGCTGCAAGAGATTGTGAGGCGTATACCTGAAGTTATCAACATAAACGTGAAAGGTAAGTTATTCTACATGCTTATTTGCATGACTGACTGACACATCTTGGTGTATGCTCTAAGAAGCCTCTATGAATGCATAGGGTAAGAAAGTGGGTTACTGGTTGACTGGGTTGTGAGCCCTGGTCAAGCTGCAACCATAATCCTTGGAAGGGTGAGGCACATGTCAACCCTAAATTAACCTGTGCTCAACCCTCCAGTAGTTTGCACAGAGCAGTCAGGCTTAATTCAGAGGCAATGTATAAAGTATTTGTGCAACACTTGAAACAGTAATAAAGTGACAACACCACACAACAAGTATCCCAATTCAGATTAGAAAAAATAGAGGGAATTTTAAATAAATAAAAAAAGACAAGAACGACAAAAATCCGATCAGTAGAACAGGAGCTATGCAAGTTTAAAGATTTCAGTGAAAATAGTGCGCAAAGCGCCAACTGTGGAAATCTGGTTGCGCCGAACATGGACAAAGTCACAAGTTCAGGCTGACTGTGATAGAGCATAGGCCGGCTACAGAAACCGAGTTAGACCCGCTATACAAAGTACCTTAAATCCTGTTTTGAGGAGCGTTGCGAGGGTCCGCGTGGAAGATCTGTTGCACAGCCGAGGCGATGCGTTGGTTCCGAGATGCAGAAAAGCTGCAGTGCAAGGGCCTGCATTGTTATCTAGATTCCTGTTGATGAGGGCTTGCGATCTAAAGCCTGGCATCGAGGATGCACCACGCAGTCGGGGTGATGTGTCAGTTTCGAGATGCTGTGAGGCAGCCATACGGAGTCTGGCGTCGTCATTGAGGCTACCGTCGATGTGGGATGCGCGAGCGAACACCAAGGATGTGTCACGCAGTGGCAGTTCCAATGAGGCCATGGGCTGCAATGCGAGTATTTGTGATGGGGAAGATCCATGCAGTGGTGACGATGCATCGGGGTTGTGCCATGCAGCACAGAGGATGAATAAGTTCCACAGGGTCATCAGAGACTGGCAGAACACCTTAGGCCACTTCCATGGGTCCAGGACTGGCGCAGCACCACTTGGCAGGGTAGGTCCATAGATGGGAGAATCCAGGTGCAGGGTCGAGGTTGTTGGAGCCCTCTGTCCCTGAGGCTCAAGTCAGGATGCCGGCCAGCTAGCCCTTGGAGTAACTCTGGTGTCCTGGGTTCAACAGATGCAGATCCAGCCCTTCTCACCCAGGCAAGAGGGCAGCAGGCAGCAGGTCAGCACAACAGGGCAGTAGTCCTTCAGAGTGGCAGTCCTTTAAGCAGTACAGCAGTTCTCCTTCCTGGCAGAGTATCTACAGGTCCATAAGTGTACTGAAGAGTTGATGCCTGAGGTCCAATATTTGTGCGCATTTCTGCCTCTGAAGTGGCCAATGCTTCTAGAGGCTTGTCTTTGGAGTGCACAGGTGCCTTGTCTTCCTTGCCCTGGCTCCAGACAAACGCCAGGTGGTATACAGTCTGTTGTGGGGAGGCAGGACACAGCCTATTCAGGTGTAAGTGGGGCTGTGCCCAGCTTATCTCCCTGATCCTGCCAATGATTGTCCATCCAGGCACACCTAAGCTCCCTATTGTGTGTGGCTGTCTAGAAAAAATACACAAAGGCCAACCTTTCTAAAAGTGACATTTTCGAAGTTATTTAAAATCCTACTTCATCATGTTAGGATTTTTCATTTCAATTCTAAAGACACCAGAAATGAACGAGTTACCTGTTTCTGTGTTACTTTACAGCTTATTAAAAGTAACTCCAATGCTTTTTTATGGGAGAGGTAGGACTTGCAGTAGCAAAAAACGATTTTTAGAGTTATTCACTACTAGGATATGTAAAGCTTAAACAAGTACATGTCCTACTTTTTAAATGCAGTGCACCCTGCCCTCTGAGTTGTCCAGGGCCTACACTTAGGATGACTTAAATGTATCACAAAGGAACGTTTGGGCCTGGCAAAAGAGATATGTTGCCAGGTTGAAATGGCAGTTTAAAATTGCACCCACAGTCTGCAATGGCAGGCTTGAGACATGTTTGAAAGTTCTACTTAGATGGTTGGCACAATCAGCTCTGCAGGCCCATAAGTAGCATTTAATTTACAGGTCCAGAACACAGGAAGTGCCACTATACTGAGACTTACAAGTAAATATAATATGCCAATTGGGTATAAGCCAATTCTCCCATGCTTTAAAGAGAGAGCACAATCACTCTGGAACAGCATGCCCCCTGATCTAAGGAATACTCTGAAACTTCTTTACTTCAGGAAAAACTCAAAAATGGCTGTTTGCTACTTAGGTCTCGCTGTGGTTTCCCCGCCTCTCTTATTCCATAATGCGGGTTTACTGTGGTCAGCACTGGGAAGCCCCATCGCTGGGGAAGTCATGTGCTTTACAAATCATATTATGAGTAACAGTTGGCAGCAACACTGTGCTGCCAGCCCAATCTCACAGCTTTAAAGAGTCAATATGCAACTTTTTCATTTTCAACACGTTTATTCAATATTTGTCCATATTTTTCAACTTTACTGTCTTTATCACGAAAACACTGTCCAAAGGCCCATATTGCTTCACATGAGGCGGTTGTGCCCATCCAGGCCTCTTACCACATCACGACGGGGTTTTAATCCATTTTTGCAGCTAAGATCTCAATCCCAATGCATTTCGGGATATTTTTATGCCCTTCGTCAGGTGCAGCTGTTTAAATACGAAAATAACATAAAACCCATGTTAATCTGCTGTATTTGAACACTGTACTGGTTTTACATGAATGCATTCAACCATGATACTAATGATATGTAAAACGTGACACTACCCAATTCCCACTTAATAATGACCAAAACCAAAGAATCAATAGAGAATTGTCAATGATAATGTTCTTTCCATCGCAAGAGTTTACCGCAAGCCAAGAACCTCCCCCACTCCTTCCTCGATCCTAAACCTGCCATTCTATCCGCATTGCTAAATAAACACTCAACTTGCCTCATGTTTTTTCTAAATTAACTTAGTGCTGACATTGACCCTGAACTCTACCATAAACGAAACTTAATTATAAATAAACATCGTAGCCATTCTTAAATTCACTACTGATTAAAAAAGCTTACCTGTTTGTAATTCAAATGTCGTTCTGGCCACTTGGTGCTCTCCTTTTCTAAATTCTACCGTCTAACCCAGCCTTCTCCTGAGTGAACAATTTAAACATTTACTCAATGCTGATTCAACCAATGATGGCGGTTCAGTTAAATAAGATTACTTCCGACTGGACACTGCAAGATTTGATTCGCCCTTAACAACGAAACTCAGTTCCTCCCTCATGACCTCAATAACTACATTTCCCACAAGTCTTTGCAACAAAAACTACCGTATCAAAAACCAAATAATAAAACCAAAATCGTGCTGTCATCCTTTATAATAATATATCAACACGTTGTATACCTCCCCATTAAAGTGAAATCATTAGTACCAATACAACGGATAAAAACATTATACATCTTTGTTGGACCTAATTTTAAAGTGTTCATACGATGTCTCCATTGAACTCGATATTGAAACTCAATGTTAGAACTCAAAACGACAGTCCATAGATCCTTATTGTTATCTCAATTTCCATGAATTAAGGCAGCGTTATTCGTGAAGATGTTACATGATGCGCTCATCTTGAAGCTTTGTCATTAGTTTACGTCGGGTGCAACCCTGTGTTTGAGGCAAGAAATTCATTGTAAATGCGCAAAGAAGTCGCAGTTGCACACCATTATTTATCCATTTTTCTTATTTCTCAATTTATTCCCATTTGCGTGCAAACTGGGTAAACCGTGCCTCGCCTCTTTGCACGTACATGGATATGAGTAACAGTTGGCAGCAACACTGTGCTGCCAGCCCAATCGCACAGCTTTAAAGAGTCAATATGCAACTTTTTCATTTTCAACATGGTTATTCAATATTTGTCCATATTTTTCAACTTTACTGTCTTTATCACGAAAACACTGTCCAAAGGCCCATATTGCTTCACATGAGGCGGTTGTGCCCATCCAGGCCTCTTACCACATCACGACGGGGTTTTAATCCATTTTTGCAGCTAAAATCTCAATCTCAATGCATTTCGGGCTATTTTTATGCCCTTCATCAGGGGAAGCTGTTTAAATACGAAAATAACATAAAACCCATGTTAATCTGCTGTATTTGAACACTGTACTGGTTTTACATGAATGCATTCAACCATGATACTAATGAAATGTAAAACGTGACACTACCCAATTCCCACTCAATAATTACCAAAACCAAAGAATCAATAGAGAATTGTCAATGATAATGCTCTTTCCATCGTAAGAGTTTACCACAAGCAGAGACCTCCCCACTCCTTCCTCGATCCTAAACCTGCCATTCTACCCGCATTGCTAAATAAACACTCAACTTGCCTCATGTTTTTTCTAAATTAACTTAGTGCTGATTTTGACCCTGACCTCTACCATAAATTAAACTTAATTATAAATAAACATCGTAGCCATTCTTAAATTCGCTACTGATTAAAAAAGGTAACCTGTTTGTAATTCAAATGTCGTTCTGGCCACTTGGTGCTCTCCTTTTCTAAATTCTACCGTCTAACCCAGCCTTCTCCTGAGTGAACAATTTAAACATTTCCTCAATGCTGATTCAACCAATGATGGCGGTTCAGTTAAATAAGATTACTTCCGACTGGACACTGCAAGATTTTATTCGCCCTTAACAACGAAACTCAGTTCCTCCCTCATGACCTCAATAACTACATTTCCCACAAGTCTTTGCAACAAAAACTACCGTATCAAAAACCAAATAATAAAACCAAAATCGTGCTGTCATCCTTTATAATAATATATCAACACGTTGTATACCTCCCCATTAAAGTGAAATCATTAGTACCAATACAACGGATAAAAACATTATACATCTTTGTTGGACCTAATTTTAAAGTGTTCATACGATGTCTCCATTGAACTCGATATTGAAACTCAATGTTAGAACTCAAAACGACAGTCCATAGATCCTTATTGTTATCTCAATTTCCATGAATTAAGGCAGCGTTATTCGTGAAGATGTTACATGATGCGCTCATCTTGAAGCTTTGTCATTAGTTTACGTCGGATGCAACCCTGCGTTTGAGGCAAGAAATTCATTGTAAATGCGCAAAGAAGTCGCAGTTGCACACCATTATTTATCCATTTTTCTTATTTCTCAATTTATTCCCATTTGCGTGCAAACTGGGTAAACCGTGCCTCGCCTCTTTGCACGTACATGGATATGAGTAACAGTTGGCAGCAACACTGTGCTGCCAGCCCAATCGCACAGCTTTAAAGAGTCAATATGCAACTTTTTCATTTTCAACACGGTTATTCAATATTTGTCCATATTTTTCAACTTTACTGTCTTTATCACGAAAACACTGTCCAAAGGCCCATATTGCTTCACATGAGGCGGTTGTGCCCATCCAGGCCTCTTACCACATCACGACGGGGTTTTAATCCATTTTTGCAGCTAAAATCTCAATCTCAATGCATTTCGGGCTATTTTTATGCCCTTCATCAGGGGAAGCTGTTTAAATACGAAAATAACATAAAACCCATGTTAATCTGCTGTATTTGAACACTGTACTGGTTTTACATGAATGCATTCAACCATGATACTAATGATATGTAAAACGTGACACTACCCAATTCCCACTCAATAATTACCGCAAGCAGAGACCTCCCCCACTCCTTCCTCGATCCTTAGTTTATGGTAGAGGTCAGGGTCAATGTCAGCACTAAGTTAATTTGGAAAAAACATGAGGCAAGTTGAGTGTTTATTTAGCAATGCGGGTAGAATGGCAGGTTTAGGATCGAGGAAGGAGTGGGGGAGGTCTCTGCTTGCGGTAAACTCTTGCGATGGAAAGAACGTTATCATTGACAATTCTCTATTGATTCTTTGGTTTTGGTAATTATTGAGTGGGAATTGGGTAGTGTCACGTTTTACATATCATTAGTATCATGGTTGAATGCATTCATGTAAAACCAGTACAGTGTTCAAATACAGCAGATTAACATGGGTTTTATGTTATTTTCGTATTCAAACAGCTGCACCTGACGAAGGGCATAAAAATAGCCCGAAATGCATTGGGATTGAGATTTCAGCTGCAAAAATGGATTAAAACCCCGTCGTGATGTGGTAAGAGGCCTGGATGGGCACAACCGCCTCATGTGAAGCAATATGGGCCTTTGGACAGTGTTTTCGTGATAAAGACAGTAAAGTTGAAAAATATGGACAAATATTGAATAAATGTGTTGAAAATGAAAAAGTTGCATATAGACTCTTTAAAGCTGTGCGATTGGGCTGGCAGCACAGGTTTGCTGCCAACTGTTACTCATATCCATGTACGTGCAAAGTGGCGAGGCACGGTTTACCCAGTCTGCACGCAAATGGGAATAAACTGAGAAATAAGAAAAATTGATAAATAATGGTGTGCAACTGCGACTTCTTTGCGCATTTACAAATCATATTAACATATTACCATAACATAGCATAACGTCAGCACTGGTTAGCAGGCAAACATTTATGGGGAAACCACACTAAGGATGCCAGGTCTAACACATGGTGTGCAGTGTGATCTGGGTTGTGAAGGTGCTTCATGGGAAATATTACACAGTAATCTTCAAAACTTAAACTCTATGGGTAACACTTCCTTTCTTCGTGTATAATAATGTCGGCCCTGTAGCAGTGTGCAGTATGAAGTATGTTTTGTGCTTTATCTGCAGTTTGCTATTAATCCCCCTAACTGAAGGCAAAAACAGTCTACAGTTTAAGTGTCAAGCGCATTAAAAAGTCTTACATCGATGGTCATGCCCAAAGGAAAGTATTGGTCTGCACATAGAAATCATAGGCTTGACAGTTACCAACTCACATCTGAGACATCAGAGCTGTTGCAGCCCAAAGACTCTCACCCACCCTATTAGCTATCTGCTTGAATAATAATAAAAACATCACGCCTGCCATACAACTTCTACTCTCAAAGTACTCAAGAACATCACCATGCTCTGTTCCAGTCTAATCTTCACATATAGTAGTTCAGTGAAACTTGTATTATCAATCACCTGATTACCACAATCTGCACTTTAGTTCCTGCTGGCTGTTGGACTCTTTGAAGAGATAGGAACAGTAAAATAGGAAGAAAGCCGAAATATTTGGCAAGATCATCCATATGTCTCATGGAGAACATTATATCTAGGAAGCAGAAAACCATACATCTTCTTAAAATCATCTTTGACTCACATATGACCCCCTCTACTTTAGCCAGAAAATGCTTGTGGCATTATAGACATTGATGCCCAACTTAATATCCATAGTTTCAGCATGTTATTTCTTTTCTGGTCATAAAATTGTAGCTGTGCCATAGCACAGAGCACCCACCCGCACACCTGCCATGCACTGTCTGCTTTGCTGTCTGCTCATCCAGTTCATAAATAACACTGGTCTCAGAATGGCAGGGTCTGTCTGATCTATGGGTTAGAAAAGCGTGACCATATTTCTCTCACCAGAAAAGATCTTCTACCCGGAAAGACGTTCCTCATGGCGTGCTGTTAATGCTTGAATCTGTGGTATACCTTTTAGATTTGAGAATTTCTCCCTTATTTTAAGATTTCATGTAAGTACAATTTTCAAAGAATTTTTGTTGCACCAACCTTTAAGTACATCTGGAAAAAGTGCAAGGATTTTATTTTAATAAAATGAAATGACATGGATCATGTCAATCCTGTTATGGTAAACATTTGGGGACAGATTTACAATAACTGGCGCATCCCTGCATATCAGCAGGGATGTGCCAGTTATTGTGCGTCACGGCTCCGCCACCATGGATGCGTCACATTTACAATGCGGCGCACCATGGGGCAAAAATGGGCAGATGCGTGACGCATCTGCTGCCGTAAAGGCAGAGCATTGCTGGAGTTGCGTTGCAGCGCGACGCAGCTCCAGCAAGGCTCGTGGGTGCCCTATCTTTAAAATTCTGCGTCAATCCTTACGCCTGCTTCAAGCAGGCGCAAAGTTTTGACGCAGCATGGCCTTAAAAGTGGCTGAGTAAAATCTTGTACATTTCACTCAGCCACTTTTAGGAGGCGTTCCTGCGCCGGAACGCCCCCACCTGCGCTGAAACGCCTACATGTGGCGCAGGGCTTAACAACGTGACGCATCTCCCAGATGCGTCACGTTGTAAGTACCCCGCACCATGGCGCTGGCTTTGCGCCGCCGCTACGTCACAAAAGTGACACAACGGCGGCGTAAAAGAGGCGCAAGGGGCTTGTAAATCCGCCCCATATTATTTATTGAACATCATCACCTCCAGTTCTTCGAACTGACATCTCTGATCTGTTCCCTCCTCTTCAGGGGAAATCACATAACTCAATGTTACACTTATTGCACACAGCATTTTCTGTTTTACCCCTCAAATTGAGCTTTCATAATTCCTATTAACAACTCAAATAAACAATGACAAAAAAGATGTGGTAGTAACTTGTCTCCCTTTTTGCAGCTAAATGATTCAGCATATTGTTATTCTTTTTGAAGGATCACGTTTTCATGTTCATGGAAGACAATCATCAACACAATATTTTGACTTAGATGTGGACTTCATGATATTTCAATGGGTTGTTGAACCATGCGCCCTAAACTAAGGAACTCGTAGAATCATATCCAATGTCGGTCCATCGATAAGATCTCGTTGGTTTTTCTCCTTAAGGCTAGAAGTAATCATCAGAGTAACTCATAGGGGGGACAAGGGTCGAATGAAGGTCCAGCATACACGTCCCTTTATGAGACTATGTAAGTCAAAGGAGTATACAGTTCCTGAATACAGAGAAAAAGAGGAGGTTGGGAGTAGCGTGAACACCAGACTGGGGGATCTGATTGCTCAGGAGCAAGGGCCCTCACACACCCAGAAGGGTGCCATGCAATATCATCGGGCAGCTCCTCTTCGGGCTGGTGCTGCAATGCCCAACAGGCCCAGCAGGGGGGCTCTTTGCCGGAGTTCTTTACTTTTATGCCGATGTGAAGTATGAGGTGCCGTGTTTATGTGTGCAAATGTGAGTAGAATGGTGTTATGCGAAGTTAAATGTACCTTTTTTTTTTTTTTAAGTTTCAAAGAATTTATTTTGCAATCAAATTAATTTTAGAATTTATGGGATCAAGTCTGAATACTATGAAAAGGGCAAGCACATGCAGAATGAGGATATTAGATTGAATCCCTGAGACATTTTATTTGCGGATGTCCAAACTTGGAGAATGAAAGATAATATTGGCTTCAGCCAATGTTGAGGGTGTTAGCAATTCACAGTATTGATGATGGAATGAACAATAGTTTCCCGAAAAGAGGCAAAGTTAATTGGAAGAACATAATTTTCATATTGTAAATAAAAGTCAAAGGTTTTCTATTTGTTAATAGAGGGCTTTGAAATAACCAAGTTTTCATTTTTTGTCTATAGAGTTGGAAGGTTGATTAAGGTTAAAATTTAAGTATTGTGCAACAAATTGTAAGCGTTGATTTGATCCCCAAAAATATGGTTTTCTTAGATATGATACCCGCGAAAAGTGACAAAGCTGTAAAATTATCTTAACCCCTTCGGTGCCTTGGACGTAATGGTTACGTCCACGGACATGGACCTCCTGTGCCCAGGATGTAACCAGTATGTCCAGACACCTACCCACGGGGGAAGTGCTGGCGCTCCCCAGTGGGTCACCAACATGCCCCCACTGGGAATGACAGCCTGTAGCGCTTCAGCTGCCACCCGACCGCACCTCGGCGATCTGATGATATTGGCACGCTCATGGTGCGCCGACATCATCAAGTGCAGCTGGGGAGATGCCAGGAATACAGATGCGGGGGGAAAGTACTTTCGTCCCGCATCTGTACAGAGTAGATTCCTGCTCTGCAGGTGGGGCAACGATCATGGAGCAGGAATCCACATCACTAGACACCAGCGATGTTTTTTGGTGATATTTGGGGGAGCGACCCCTTAGGCAAGGGTCGCTCCCTTGGGGGCTTATTCAATCCATGGTTCGGCCCTCCCTGGGGGCTGAATCGTCTGTTTTTTAGGCCTATCAGCACCTCAGGGGTCAAAACCCACAAGTAACCAAGGAATGTTATTTTTATGATATTGATGGGGAGCAACACCTTGGTCAAGTGTTGCTCCCCTTGTGGGCTAACTTTATTTCATATTTCCAGTCCCCCAAAGGGCGGATCAGATGTTTTTTATGCCGATCTGCCCTCGGGGGGGGGGGGGGGGCATGAACCACCAGGAACAGTTTTTTAGTTTTGGAAGCGACTCCTTGGGAAAGGGTTGCTCCCTTTGAGGGAGAATATTTATTAGTTATCCCCCCCCCCGGGGCAGATATGCTGTTTTTAAGCTGAACTGCGCTTTGTGCGGACGGAAGCCCACTAGACAATAGGGAGTTATGTTTTGAAGGGGAGAAACCGCTTAGGGCCCATATTTATTTTTATGCCACCTGAGGGCAGGTTGGGCATTATTAGGCCGATCTGCCCTCTGGGGTGTTTTTTGCCCCCTTGAGAGATTTGTGAGTGGACTGAGCCTCAGGGTGGGTGATAACACTTGAGCCAACTGGGAATAAGGTTATATATGTGCTGGGAGATCTGGGGGCAAGGTTTACTTCCACCTGGTTATACTACGCATCCTTTTGTGGGGGATATCCGTGTATTTTGATATCATGTCTGTGTTTTCATTTTCTTTTTTTTTAAATTGTAGAGCCAATTGTTTCGTTTGTGATGTTGGTGCAGCTTTTGCAGATCAGCAGTTTGTGGAGTTGTGGTTGGTACGCTACTCATTTCGTAATCTTTTCATCTAATGTGTATCCTTCGCCTGGTTGAATAATTTGCTTTTGTTCGCTTTTTGTGCAATTGTCTTTCATGCTAGCATTGATGTGTGCACATTGTTTACTGCCTTGTGTGGTATGTTTTTTTCCCTTTCTGTCCAGTAGGACTTCTTTAGTGCTTGCTGTGTATGTGCTGACTCTGGCAAGTGTGTGGTATCGTTTTAAAGTAGATAGGTCTTTGGGAGCTTTGCATTGATTGACTTATCCGTCTAGATTTTTACTATATCCCAGTAGTTTTACTTTCCATTTAATAAAGCCACACTTCATTACTTATTTTACTCAGTGTTGTTGACTTGTTCGTCAGGTTACCGTTCTTGGTAAGGATTATAGCTGGCCACAGGGTGACCACTCAGCAGGTTGTTGGTATGCTTTTCGAGTCTTCTTCTGACCATGATTATGAGACTGACTCTGAATCTGAGGCAGAGGAGGAAGGCCAGGATTCTGGCAGCGAATTTTCTGACGGGGGGAATTAACCGATGAAGTTACTCTCAGTGCGGATGAAGAGCATCTTTTAAAGAAAGACACTGGTGTGCCTATAGTGCAGCAAGAAGCATCTGGATTGCAGCTGCTTCCCATTGAAAGTGCTGGACTCTAGGTTGATCCAAACATGGCACAGCTGGTGTTACCTGACTTTAGTGGAGTTGCAGGGTGTAGAGGGAATTGTGAAATATTTTTGCCTATACTTTTTGTTCAGTTGTTTATGGATGATATATATTTTTTTTGTTTTTGTATTTCAGCTTGATGTGAACATGACAAGGCAAATGGTTAAAAAATCATGGCAATCAGTACAAAAAATGAGTGTACTATGCAGATATAGTTACAACGGCAGAGTTGGATAGGTCAGACACAGTAGGGAAAACCTTAAGTGGGGAAGAAAAACAGAGAGGATTTTTTTTTTTTTTTAAATGTTAATTGTTATACCAATCCGAAAAAGGCGCCCATATCCTCAAACCCCTCTCACGCCTCCTCCTACCACTTTTTAAAAACACAGCTGATTCCCGATTATGGAGAGCAAGAATTCTTGCTCTCCAATTCAGAAAGGTTGGAGGTAACGGGTTAATCCAGTCAGAAGTTATACATAAACGAATTAGAGACATTGCAATACAGAGAAGGGCAGACTCAGAAGATTATCTGTCAGAGCATAAATCAGTCTCACACCCCGTTATTACTAATTCAGGAGAAAATGCTACTTGAATGTTAAGGTTGAACATCTTGGAGAAATGTATATAATTTGACACAAGAAAAAAACATGTGTACATCGTTGGCTGCCGACAGGCCACATCTTGGACAACCCTGAACAAACCTGCCTCCCCATTTTGAAATTTTGGCAGGGGTAAAATACAAATCGAACAGAGCAATATAGCTTTGAGAACGTAAACTCCCAGAAATCAATACAGCATTAGAAAGATCCAATGCATGAGTAATATCTATACCAACCTTACCAAACTTAACTTCTAATTTAGCCTTCTGAGAGGAAAGATCGTCGGGAAGGCCTGATTTTGATAAAGGGCACCTATTCGAGCCCTCCTTAAAATTAGATCTATAAGAGTATTTTTAATAAGTGTGGTAGGGGTATTATTGAGGAGATAGCTGCGTAACTGCAGGTACTTAAAAAAAATCGTGTGAGACCAATGCACACTTGTCTTTTAAGAATGCAAAAGAGGCCATATTTCCCTCATAGTGTAGGTCCCCCAATGTAAGAATACTGTGGGATCTCCACCTAATTGTAACCGAATCTTGAAAAATTGAGAGTAGAAGCCTAGCGGCAGCCAAGGGTGTGTAGAAATTGATTTTGGGTATTAACCATTTCCGACGAACCTTCCTCCAGACTGCGTGCATAGCTGCAATAACCTTGAACTTAGTCTTTTTATAGTAGCTGGGTTCAAGAACCATAAGAAGAGACCCCTTAGCCTCTTGTCCTAAGCCAATCTCAAAAATAGAGGGACTACATGGTGAAGGTAGTGAGGCTCGTGAGCCAAAAAGTGGGAAAGCCAGATGTTGAAGTTAGGCGGCCCAATTATATAACAGAAGACTAGGGACTGACCACCCACCTCTGTCCAATGGTAGGACCATCCATTTGGCGGCACTACGAGGCATGCGATAACTCCACAAAAACCTATTACAGCATCTTTCTGCACTGCTAAGACTAGACTGGGAAAATTCAAAAGGGATGGTCCTAAAAATATAAAAAAAATTCTGCAAAATCAACATATTTAATACATTCCTCCTACCAAATAAGGAAAGATGTAAGTTGTCTAACCTGCGCAAAGTAGAATTAGCGATATCTATAATAGGTAAAATATTCATATCAGGTAGCTGTTCTACTGCAGCCGAAATTTTAACCCCGAAATACATTGCACTTTGCACGACTGGTAGCTCCGAGGGTGCCATAGTTGATGATTGGATAATCTGGGTTTTCTGCACATTAAGTTTATACCCTGAGAGTCGGCCAAAGGAGTGCGCGAGGGTCTTGATGGCCAAAAACGAAGATATGCCAGCGCTTTGAAATCGACCGCATTAATCTTGACAGGCGCGATATTGCTAGAAAGCTCTAATTTATTTAAAAAAGGATCAATATAAAGAGCAAATAAAAGGGGCGAGCAGGGCCAACCCTGTCTTGTGCCCCTATTTATCTCAAACGGCCTTGAGAGCGTCCCTGAAATTGACAAAGTTGCTTGAGGGGCGATATAGAGTGATTGTAGGGCATGTACAAAGTTAGGGGAGAACCCCTTCCACTGAAGAACCCTCCACAAAAAATCCCAGGCAACCCTGTCGAACGCCTTTTCGGCGGCCTACAGGATTGCTCCGGGGGGTGGCTCTGGCCCAAATCCAGAAGATTATTAAGTTAAAACAAATTTACTCTTTGTACTGGAGTGAAGACTTATAATACACAAACACAGCCTGTTCTCAGTCACCCACTTGCACACTTTAAGAAAGCCGCCTACCGTGCAATATTGGAAAATTATCAGCAAAGAAACTCTTTCATTGGTTAAAAAACATTAATTGAAATTTATTCACAAATTAAAAATAGCTATCACATAATCACAATACATAAAAATAAAATAGTCAAAAGTAAGTGACGAAAAGATAAACCTCACTTATGGCAAGAATAAAAAAGATGTGTCTGCATATTATGTCCAAAGACACACAAAGTTTAGAAATATGACTCTCAATGTAGAAAAAGGGACAAAAAGACATACATATAATACAATAGAGGGAGGAACTATAACAGACATCAAATTTCTGTCTTCAATGTGTGGATTTGTGATCACAGTAATCAGAAACAATCTGGTAATAATGCACCCTAATTAGAATTCAGTTCCGCAACAAATTCCACCCATAATCTATGCGTTGACGCGTTTCGGTGGTGTATAATGATAAAGGCCACCTTCTTCAGGACTGACAGAGATAAAGTCCTCCACAGAATAATTTTGTCAATAAAGCCTAGACATAAAACATAATTTAAACATTAGAAAAGAGCAAAATGCAAAAGGATAACATACATATGTCCGTCTTAGTCATAAAGATATAGATTTATTTTACACAAAACAATTTAAAAAAAAAAATTTTTTCCTTTCACTGGGACTCACAAAGATTCCTACAGAGAGTATGACCGCATCTTAATAAGAAACAAATTCACTTCAAAATTTCCAACATTGCACTAGAAGAGCCAAATAAAAAGCAAGAGGAGGGAAACCATTCTCATACGTCACTCATACATTGTTTAGTATTTATAGGACTCCAAATGATAGAAGTGATTTTAAGAAAGTGGCCAGAGTCCAAATTTATAAATCGATAATCTCTGTATCAATGCCACACTTTAAAAGAGCTTTTACGCAAAAGAGATTATTTGTCGTATATAATAGTTTCACTTGCATAGGAAAACAGTTAGAGAATAAATAGAAAAGTATCTACCTGCTGTTCTGTCCCAATAACAATTGTTGACAGCTGATTTAGAGGCTAGAGTTAGGCCTACAATTAGCATATGACTTTATCTGAAACGAGAAAGTTAAAATAATTTTTTCCAGAGCACTTAGAGTATAAGCTGACTCGAAGTATCGCTATCACTACCCTCATTTTCTACTAGGGATAATGGTTACCGTAAAAGAGTATTAATTTGTACCCAACTGTCTCACCTTGGTTCAAATTGATGGAGTCCCAATTCATATGTAGGGTCATGTTCTATATTTAGACATATTTATGACGTTCGTTAGTGATAAGGGAGATTCCAAGTCTTGTTTACTTGCACTTTTAAGGCGGTGCGGTCTCTATGAGTAAACAATAATTCAACATCAGTATGACCCATTTTGTTATATGCATGTCACATGAAGGCAAATTTTAGTACTATGTTGGTTTGACTGGTGACACTTACCCTGGATGGAGGTACACTAGTGGTGTATAAATTGAATTTGTCAAGGAATCCCTTGAATAAGCCGTCCTATCGAGTTGACCAATATTTTTTCCTGATTCACCCGATTATTTGGGTACGGCTGAAAATGAAATAAATAATAAGCGTATTGAAAATATCTCCTTATGTTAAAGAAGGAGGCAAGTGTATTAGTCATGAATAAGACACTATCTGTGGTACGATGGTTTAAAAGGTTCCCTTTCTAAGTGACAGTGAATAAACCCTTCTTTGCTAAATGCTAAAACGGGTTGAAGATTACCCGAACTAAGACTATTCTAACAGACGGCAGAGACACAGGGTTCGGCTCTTCTATTCTTAAGCCAAAAAATGTGGAGGTACACCGCTAGTCCTAACGCCTGTTTGATACATACTGATTGTCGGCAAAACCATTTGCTGTCTAGAGGCACGAAAAGGCGCGACTCGTTATATTTTTACGGGCCGACACTCCTATCACCCAGTACCTAATGTATTGATCTAAGTGATAACTACACTGATCTGACAACTTGACTCGGAATTACCCAGAAAAGCTGGGGAGGGTTGGCGCTACCGCCCAAGAGGACGGGTCTGTGATAAAGATTAGTATCGTAATTCCTTACCTGCGCAAATTGAAAAACGCGTTTCAACAAACGTCGCAGTGCTCACACCGTCTATCACAGAGACTACTGCTACACGCTTGCCTTTAACCAAAAGCTAATTGGTCACGTGGTTACAGAAATCGGCACGGACAGTAAAAAAGGACTATACCAACGGATTTAAAGGGGGATTAATGTCGGCTCCATCTTGGAGTGAATAATCGCTCCGGTTCTGTTGTGTTAATAAATACCAGATCGAAATTGTCGAGTCCTGTGGAATGATGGGCACGAAAATTCTCTCGAAATAATCCAGAAGAGCAATAACTCGGCGTGTCCCTTCCGGGGATAAATCCGTGTTGCCGAATAGAGACTAATGGGGATATGACCGAAGCTAATCTAGCCGCCAGGATCTTTGAAAAGATTTTACTGTCCGTATTTATCAAAGAAATCGGACGAAACGAGGCGGGATCCAGCTCGGGTTTACCTTTTTTTTTTTAACAAAATGATAGTTGTAAAACGCCAAGAATCTGGAATACTACCAAGCTGGGCGTCTCTGAGGGTCGTTAAAAGGTCCTACTGAATCTCTGAACGGGATGTGCTGTAGAATTCCAACGGAATAGAATCAGGACCCGCTGCCTTACCACTAGCTAATGAATTTAATGCTAATTCCACTTCATCCCATACAAGGGGTGCGGCAAGAACCGTATTTTGGTAATCCGAAATTTTGGCTGTATTGAGTTCCTCAGTAAAAGCACCAAATTAGAAATCTATAGTATGGGAGGTGACTTCCTCGGTATATAAGGAGCGATAAACTTCTGAGAAAACTGTCAAGACCCCATCAGGGGTATCATGAATAGCCCCCAAAGGATTCTGAATCCTAGTAATACGGTTAGCTAAACCACGCTGCTGAAGCCGCTTGGCGAGGACCCGCCCAAATTTCTCACCATACTCGAACATTGTCGAGCGGTACTGCAGATATTTAGCCGCGAGGTCTTGACCAAAGAACTCAAGCAAAGAGGCTTTGATTCGTGCAACCTACGTCTGAATAGAAATTATATCCCCACCCTCCCTAATCGTGCTTGTAAGCAAAACTTCAGCGCTGCGTAATTCGTCGATCCGAGCCTTAGTTTGACCCTGTATTTGCTTCTGACGAAAAAATGAGAAGCTTTTGGTCTCCCCACAGACAGCGGCCTTAAATGAGTCCCAAACTATGTTACAGGGGGCAGAGCCTCTATTAATATTAAAAAAATCAATTGCCCAAGGCCTCAAATGGTCTAAATAATTTGTATTGAGTAACAATTTTCGCTCAAAAGTCCAGGATCTAGGGATTCTTGCAACGGCTGGTGTAGTGCATTTAATAACTAAAAGATTGTGGTCCGACATAATTCTAGGGAAAATTGCAATTGATGAGGTGAGTGCCAGTTGATCAGACACAAAAAAATAATCCAATCGGACCATTTTCTTATGGGGGGGCAGAAAAAAAGGTGGAGCCGTCTTTATCTTTACAATAACGAAACCATAAATCGGTCATAAAATGTTCTTGGACAAGGGCTTGCAGAGCTCTATAAACTCTAGGTTTTTGGCCCAGGTTGGTCTGCCCTCCAGTTAAGTTAAAATTAACTGACAAATTAATGTTTAAGTCCCCACAAAGACAGATAGGCTGGGGCCATAAAGCCAATTCAACATTTAAGAAGTCTAGAAGTACAGGGTCGTCCAGATTTGAATTATACACGGTACAGACTGTCAGGGTTGAGCCATTAATCAAGAGCTGCGTGATTGCCCACCGCCCCGCAGCATCTTGGCTAAATCTTAAGCATGAGCCTATCCCACGTTTCATTAAAATAGCCACCCCCTTATCATAGAGGTCTGGTGGGAACACACTATCAGATCAAACCCAGGAATTTTGAGACATTCTCTATTATTCCAGGGGACGGGAGTTTCCTGCAAGCAAAGTACCTCTAAATGAAGAGCATGAATAACCCGTACAAATAAGGCTCGCTTCTTCCCATTATTCAGACCGCAAACATTCCATGAAGCAATGGAAATTTTATCCGTTGTCATTAGGAATTTTAAAGAAAAATATCACAATTTTAATAATTCGCTGATTTAAACCAAGATTGCCGTGATTAAAAAAATAAATTTCAAGCTTATTTTTTGAATGCGCCCTAAGCCCACCCACCCAGCCACCCCACACCCCTGCTGAACCACCCCACCCCCCATGCCCAAACCAACCCCCAAACAAGGCAGGGATCGAGATCCCGGTGATGGAGAAGCCGGTATGAGCAGGGACCCCCCCAGGAGTCGCTGCCAATTCCCCCCAAAAATGTTTTTTTCCATCTAGTAGCTAAAGAGAAAGAGAAAGATATATCATTGTAAACTTCAAGTTACAAACAATTACATTATACATTCATTGTAATGTAGCCAAGTATGCTTTAGCTTGGATTTCAGACTCAAAAAATCTAGTCTGGCCTTGAAAAATAATTTTAAGTTTAGAGGGAGAAAGCAAGAAAACTTGTGCCCCCTTAGACTGAAAAGGAGCGATCAGCTGGCGGAGCTGCCACCTCCGCTCTACCGTGGCTGGACAAAAGTACGGTCTAACAAAGAACTGATATCCCTTTCCAGACCTTTGCCTCTCAGGCCTGGCTAGATCATAAATCCTTTCTCTGGCTAAAAAATTATGCAGACAGATTAAAATGGCGCGAGGTCTATTGTGAGTCTGACCCAAACGATGCTTTAATTTGAAGGGGAAACGGTGGGCACGCTGGATCTCCAGCCGCCAGTTCCATTCCTTCACCTCTGGAAATACTTTCGTAAATAAGTCGATGACAAACTGGCGGATGTCTGAACCTTCCATGCCCTCGGGAACCCCCAAAATTCTTAGATTGTTTCTTTGTGCCCGATTTTCCATGTCGACCAGTTTCCCTTGAATGTCAACCCTCTGCGACTGAATTGCATCAATGGTGGATTTGTGAGTCACTAAGTCATCTTCAAGCGTAGAGATCCGTGTTTCTGCTTCAGTTTCCCCAGATGCAATATCCGTACAGGTCTTGATTGCTCTGCGCAGAGAGTTTTGGACCCTGCAACACGCCCCTTGCGTGCGGGCACTCTCCTGTCGCGTCTCCTCACGGTGGGCCATAATTGTTGGATAAATTATAGCCAATGACATTTCACCGGGAGGGGAGCCGGATTTGGATTCCAGAGGGTGGGGCGCTGGATCTTGAGAAGTGCCTTGGGGTACTGACTGTACAGAAAAAGAATAGTCCCATGCCAATGAACCAATATTTGAACCAGGATCTATAGAAGCCTTACGAACTGTGGGGGGCCTCTAAAGGTGCCAATGGAATTCAAGGCATCGTTGGTTCGCCAGTCGCCATATCGCTGCCCTCATCCTCTGTCCAGTCTTTGTCCAATCCGATGTCCTCACCCGAGGAGCCCGTATGTTCAGATAGTGAGAAACAATTATCACCATCTATATCAACATCAGCTGCAGAGAGAACAGGAATCTGCGACAAAGCAGTGTGAGGAACATGGGAACCAGAAATTTGTGAGCTAGGTACGAGGGCTGAAGGAACTACATCTCCCAGCATCCCCTGTGATGGTGCGTCCAAACCCGGACCCAGGGCAGCCTCTAAGCAGGGAGCCACCGCCACCAGAGTGCCAACCGGTTGCTCCGCATCACTATGGAGAAAAGTGGCTGAAGTTGTACCCCCTTCAACGCAGCCACATGTCACAACGGGAGAGGGAGAGGAAGAAGCAGCAACCGCATCTGCGGCTGAAGAGCCAGCTGCAGGAGGAAAACCAAAAGATCCCGCCGCAGCAGCAGGGCTCGGATTGCCCCCGTCGGCCGAACTCGCCCGCAACTTGAACATTGCAGGAACCGGGGCCGAAGGCTTGGAGATTCTGCTGGCTGTAATGGTAGCCGCCTGAGTCTTTCTGGGGACATCTGCGGTCGGCGCTGACGCTGGAGGTGAAGGGTGAGCCGAAACTGGCGTCTGTGCCCCTGCTGCGGACCTCACAGTGGCCCGAGCAGGGACCCGTGAGTGACTTTTCGGGGGCATCCCAGGAGACGGAGCAGGCTGATGAGGCTGGGGGCGCCGCTCAAGGCAGTACGTAAACAAACTAACACCGGGAGAGCGGCGCGCCGAGATCCAAGACTGAAGATCGCAGCGTAAACACCAAAGCCGCCAAAGCAAAATCCGTCAGGTAAGGACTTTGCGGTATAGAAACATCAAGATTGGTAGCTCCTGATGGGGGAGAGGACGCTAGCACCCGCTCACTCGGCCAAAGGAGTGGCCGCCATCTTGCCTCTGAAGTTAAATGTACCTAGTGTTTTAATATGTGGGTTCCTTTGTTAACGGTAAAAGTGATAGTGAACCAGTGATGGGTACTATGGTCCATACCAGTTTGGAGAGTGATAGCTTAAAAGAAGGTCAACATGTTTATTGCCTATTTAATGTCAAAACTGATCATAGAAATTCATTTCATGGTCACTAAGTATATTTCCCTCTTATTATATCCTGACTTATACCAAAACAACTTCTCAACCTGATTTCCCTCATATTTTCTCCCTTCTTTTCACTACCTATGTCTACTGATGTCTATGTGACTTTTGTCCATCTACATGTATTTATCGATCTCTTGACTGCCACAGTCCAATCCCTCAGGGCCGGCTTTAAGGCAGTACGACTGGTGCAGCCGCACTGGGCGCTGACCTGGGGGCGGGGGGTGCTGTGTTTAGCAATTACTTATGATTGGAGCGATGAGGGGCTCTTTTGCGCAGTGGTAGTGAGAGAATCAGAGGAGGCAGTCATGCAGTGTGGGGGCGCCAAAAATGAATGTCGCACCAGGCACACCCACCGCTGAAGCTGGCCCTGCAATCCACTATCTATCCCACCTTATCAACCATAGATTGACATGACGGGTGTGACCTCCCCACCCCACTACTTCACATTGCAGTGATGTCCACCTGATGGACCGTTAAATACTATAGACCAACCCCTTGATTCTCGGCTGCATATTTTTTTTGACAACCTCCTGCAGTTATGAGCTCACACCTAATACCCCTCTCACATTTCTAATTACTAGGCATTTTCATCCATTCATCACTGTTCTGCACTTATCTCCTACTTAAGCACATGCCTGCTTCATTTATTTGATATTGGGCTGGACTTTCTCTTGACCATCACCCAAAAACAGCACATTACAATATTAGTTTATGTAACCAATAAGCAGTACTGTACAAGGTGTGATGTGTTTGGCTCCAGTTTGCAGTGACCACACCACATTAACAAATTGGCCTTCCACTTAATCTACATTAATATAATTTTTTATATTGATTTTTTCTTTGTAGTGTTTGTATTTTCTCTTTCTCTTCTAATTGTGAATTGTTTTATTGTCTTTTCCATTTTCATGTATAACTTAAAATATTGTACTTTGTTGGTCCAGAATTTTTATTTTTGGATAGTTTTTCATGTTCTTGGCCAATCATTTACCATTTTTCTTATGACTTTGATTATGATATACAGCCTTGAAAAAGTCGTAGCCCTGCACGTCAGAAGGGCCATAACACGTGTTGACTGGCCTTTCTCCTATATTTTTTCCCCATTTTCTGTACAATCTTTTTCACAAAATTGACCATTCTAAGAACCAGTATAATAATGAAAAATCAAGATACGATTAAAAGTGAAATAAATGTTTCCTAATATTGATCTGCTGAAAAAAATGAAACTAATGTTATATTGTTTGGACTGACTAACCTATAATCCCACATATTGCATAATTTGCAGAGTTTGACAACATTTTTTTTCGCTCAAACCAATCAAAACTTACTATAACCACTGCCATATGTGTTGTCGCATGGCAGGCCCTTTACAAAGGTTAACTGGTTACCTGACAGTTTCATATTGCTTTACTTTCGTGGTACACATAATTTGAAACCTTGGACAAAAATATTTAAAGTAACTCTTTCACAAAATGTCCGGCGTTGCTACATTATACCACATAATTTGCCTTTTATTGCCTTTTATTGTCAGATACCTTAGTGAACACTTCAGCATAATTTGCTCTGCACACACACTCACCACACACCTACTCTGCACACAGACTCACCACACACATACAACACACACACTCTCTCGCCTCACACCACCGCCAGTACTTCAACTGCCAAGCTCTCTAACCTGGTTTTCATGAACACTCGGTGAACTAGGGATTTGTTCATTTTAAAAGCTCTAATGGAGGCGCGGCTAATGCTTGTACTTTTCCTGGGACTTTTGCACAATACCTTGTTCCACTTATCTTCTCATGACCAAACTCTAGACAGCACTGGTGAATGTTATTTTTTCCTACACAGATGTGAATGAATGCACATACCCTGAACTCAATGTTTGCTCCAAAGAAGAGGTCTGCAGAAATCTAGAAGGCTTCTATAACTGCTATGGCCACCATGAACCTCCTGGCATGAACACCAGCCGACCAGATGATAGATTCCCAGGTAAGACAACGCCACATGGCATCATATTAAGGGAAGGTGGCACTGGACACATGACTCAAATGGTGATGTTAGAGGAGGTTTTTATGTATGTTTAAAACAGGTCTGGCTAATACTAACGAGCCAAGCATTTCTATGGACTTCACTATTGAGCACATTGGACAAATCCAAACGCTCCATCTGTGGGTACATGGTTTCGAAGGTAATGCAAAATAAATAGCAATTCAAACTTACCACAAAAGTTGCTCTTATGAATTGAGATCTGTTCTGCTTTGCCCGAAGCTAAAATCCTCATCAGTGCAAGCCTAAGCTGCTCAGAGGTAATACGTTTTCAGCTGTCCACTAATACAATTTCTGGGTTTAGATCAGTAAGTGCCTTTGGGACACTAGGGTACTTGCTACTAAATTAAAACAATTATCGTCCGATCTCCCTGCTCCCCTATCCAGTCAAAGTACTCGAGAAAGCCATCAACCAGTAGCTCACTGAATACCTGGAACCGAACCACCTACTGGACGCCTCACAATCTGAATTCTGTGGCAACTATAGCACTGAGACCGCACTGATTGCGGCCACAGATGACATCAGAACACTCCTCGACCACAGAGAAACTCTGGCCCTGATCCTCTTCAACCTCTCGACACTGTCTCCCGCAACAACTTCATCAACAGACTCTACAACATAGGCATACAGCAAGATGCCCTCAAGTGGATCGCCTCCTTCCTAACATGATGCACACAGAGCATCCAACTGACTCCCTTCACATCTGCACCTAAAGACATATGTAGCATTATCACAAGGATCATCCCTCAGCCCCGCCTTGTTCAAAATCTACATGACCCCGTCGTAGATGATGTCAGATTCCATGGGCTCAACATAGACTCCTATGCAGAAGACACTCAATGGATCCTCGCTCACTGAGGACCCCTTCAATGCCAAAACCAACTTCTGCAATGCCATAACTACCGTAGCCAAATGGATTAGAGACAACTGCCTTCAACTCAACTCCAACAAAACGGATGTACTGATATACGGGAAGAACACCTCCACATGGGATCACAGCTGGTGGCCTGCAGAAGTCAGACCCACACCGACTGACCATGCTCGCAACGTTGGCATCATCCTCAATAGCCATCTCACCATGAAACGACAAGTCAATGCAGTCTCCTCCTCCTGCTTCGAAACACTTAGCATGGTCCGCATAATCTTTGGATGGATCTCAACCAACATCAAAAAGACCGTCACTCAGGCCCTCATCCCCAGCCGCCTCGACTACGGCAACGCCCTCTGCATATGCATCTCAACCCAGCTCTTCAGAAGACCCCAGACCATACAGAACGCTGCAGCCAGACTCATCCCCAGTCACCTCGACTACGACAACACCCTCTACATAGGCATCTCAACCCAGCTCCTCAGAAGACTCCAGACCATACAGAACACTGCAGCCAGACTCATCCTGGACCTCCTCAAAGAAACCCACATCACCCGCCAATAAGATACCTCCACTGGCTCCCCATCCAGAATAGATGCCAGTTCATGATCCTGTAAAGCCCTCCATGACCTAAGACCTGCCTACATTAACCATTTCCTGAACTTCCACAAGCCCTCCAGACACCATCGCTCCTCTTCAGTCGCTCTCGCACACGCCCTCGCATCCTTCCCAGCTGCAGCATGGAACAGCCTTCATCTCTAATTCTGTACAGCCTCCTCGCTGGAAGACTTCATAAAGAAACTCAAGACCTGGCTCTTTGACAGAGAAACAGCACCCAGATACCACCTGGGTGACAGTTCTGTGCTTTACAAATGATTAATTGATTGAAGTCTCCAGGGCAGGTACAAAAAAGATGTCAGAGGTCACAAAACTTCTTTTTACTTTGTGCCAATGAACCTCTGCTATCAGCTGGAATTAGCAGATGGCAGTCAGCATGGCAACTGGCGTGTGCTATTGGTGGCTGTATTATGATAATATGAGGAGTTTGTCTGGTGTACTCTTGTGATATAGCTCACTGTGCTATGGATAGTTAGTTTATGATCATTTATAGATTCTGATTAACGCACACTACTGAAGTAGCTCAATGTATGATTGGAGTACTTGTGGTAAAACAGTAAGAATCTGATACTAAGGCTAGAGCTCTGTGGAAAAGATTAATGTTGAGAGGAGTTGCTGTGCATGGAAGACAAGTTTCAGCAAGGAGCAGTTGAGTTAAGGTTTAGTTTCAGTTGTGAGAACTGAAGAAACGTGACAGGACACAAGACACCATTGATTGTCCATTTACAAGACCAAGACCCCAGAGCCCTGAAGAAGGCATCTCATGAGATAGAAGCAAAGGATCATATATTTCCCATTCTATTAGACAAATCTTTGATATATTTGTCAGTATATTAAGGCAGTCAATGGCACAATTTTGCCACTAGCTCTTTAATTATCCCTTTTCTGCTATCGGTTGGTCATAGCATAAGGGGCTACCCATGGCATATAGAGGTCATGCATGACAACATGCTGGCACAGGCACAATGGAGGTAATCATTATTGACATACGTGGGGGGGGGGCACCAATTTAATTTTTATTTTTTTAAATAGTCAACTCCGGGGAGGAGGGAGCAGCAGGCTTCATGAAAGTACTTCAATATTTAATAAGTGCCCTTTCAGAGCCTATATTTGAAGAGTCAATTTGTATAGAACTTTTGCTTAAAAATACACTATTTAACTCCATTTTATTTTTTTCTTGATAGGAGAACCATCTCAATCCCCCCAGAAAAGGTTAAACTCACTCGCTCCTCTTGATAACTCACCAGAAATCATTACAATTATTATGCCTCACCCCTTTTAAAGCTCACCAGCAGCCAATGTCAACAGTGAGCAAAATTATTCCTGCCTGGCCCTAAAGTAATCTTCCGTTTGAAAAGGCATCACAATTGTCACATTATATCTTGAAGTGGTCAATACAGACGCTCCGGTTAGAAGAAAACTGATCTCAGTTCTCCTCAGGGAGGGAATCCTCAACTAGACCTAGAGTTGTCCAGACTTAGACCCGCACTAATTCTGTATGGTCCATGGTCCTCCATTGGAGTTTTAGCATAGAAGGAAATATCCCCCTCCTATTCCAGGTAGAGAGAAATAGAATATTGCTGGGGTCTTCTTCTAAGGGAAGGAAGGGGATGATGCACGAAGGCCAGAGAGACTCCCAAGGATGCACATGAACGTTGCCACGAGCCACACAAGAAAGACTATCCATACTAGTGTTTAAGACCCAGTACACTTCCCCAATCTCCCTCGGTCTTCTACTCCTTGGACACCAGCTCTTTCATAGTTTACTTTCATGCTATGACAGGTTGATCACTAAAGCTAGAGTGCTGGTCAGTTCCTTCATCGTACCTCTGACTTTTGATTCTCAGAGCACCTCGATGGGCAAACAGGAGCCACCAACCCTATCTTCCTGCTGGCAGGATTAGTTAACTCATATGGTCAGCCACTGATGCAACTCACACCTTGGGAACCATTACCAGTAGCCACCTTTGAAGGGAAGTCATCCTTCTTCATCTTGCAGATGACAACACATCCCCTGCACAAGTTATAAGTTACTTCCGTAACACTCGCACACAGACGTTTCGGGGTGCTGAAGAAGACAACACACAGAGATAAAATAAGTTTACAGGGCACAGTTAGAAAATATTTAAAAGCCTAATAAGTGTTCAGTCTTTTCCAAAATATTATGAGTGATGGAAGCCTGTGAGGGCTGTCCCACCTGAATACTCAAAGCAGGGTACCACTCTTCCGCATGAAAGGTTGGTCACGCCTGTATCCTGTTGATGGGAAATGGTTGCTTCGGCACCATCACCCACCACAGTAGGTGCATTGTCCAAATCTGCTACAGATAGGGCATAGGGCAGAGACATGTTTAAAGAAGAGCTATCTCCAGGGTCGTCTGGCCCTGCTCCCCCATTAAAACGTTAGAGAATATTAATTAAAACACACACACTTTATACTTTGTTACTTGAATAATTCTTGAATGATTTCATGACATTGATAATAATTTATTGACTTTTTGGTGTTATAAATCGGCAATCAAGTGTTACTCATTTTATCAAAATAGGAGTTGATGAAATGTAAAGGAAATAATTACATTTGGAGGATGCTCTTGTTCCAGCTGTATAGCTTATTCATACTTTCTGTATTCTTAAAGTGAGCTATTTTTCTTTCTTTTATTTTCTTTCGGTTTTCATTCTCCTTCCTCATGTTTTTTGCATTTTATTTGTTTTATCCACTTTCCTTTCGGTTGTTCTACCTTCCTTTGTCTTCGTTCTTATTTCCCCTCTCTTCAAACCTATTGCCTTTCTATCTGTTCCTTTTCAAATTTTTACCAAATTGTCTTATCTTCCACCACTCCATTCCTTCCTTCCAATTCCTGCCATCCCTCCCTTCCTCCTGCTTTCTGTCTGCTCTCTTTCTCCTTCCTTCAAATCTTCTGTCATTTGTATTACTTCACCACCCTTTCTATGCACTTTCTTCCCACACTACCATACTTCCATTTTTCCGTTCTTCCACGATATGGTAATTTTCTTTCCCTCTTACCTTCTAGTATCTCTTTTACTTTCCTCACTCCATGCTTTCCCTTCCTCGTCCACTTCTTCTATACTTCCTTCCATCCTCTCTTTCTTCTCTTTTTCCTGTCTACCTCTGTACGTCCATTTTCTCCTGTGCCTAATATCTCAACCAAACACACCCATCTGCCTTATCTTATTTGCTCACTTCTTCCTTCTTCCTTTCTGCACTCTCTTTGCATTCTTTCTTTCTTCCATTTGATCCTGTTTTCTTGCATCTTCACCCTTTCATTCCTATCCAGATACGATGAACTCCACACCACCATCAGCACTCAGTCCTTTTACAACCAACAATAGGTCGGTCAATGAAGGGATCCCGACACCCATCTTGCCTTCCAGTCTTACCGCTCCATGGTGCTGTAAGTATTGTTCTTTTCTTTCGTGTTTTTAGCCCTTGGAATAGCTGTTAAAGCAGATGTCTAAATTCTGTTAACATGCAAATAAGGTCCCAATTATAATTCAGAAATCTGTCACTCTGCAGTGCTATTCAGTTACATAGTATAGCTTCTGACCAATTTAAGAGGATCAAAAAATACCCTATTTACTCGGAGGCTGCTAGAATATGGAAAGAATACTGATCACATCCCAAGTACTTCTATAGCGGAAATACATTTGAAGAAATGACACGTGATTTGAGTGATGTGTTGCGGGTAGCTCATTACCGCAAACTATACAAGTGTATGCACCTTTTGAGGCCATATACTCATAGTTAGAGGAGTCCTTTGGCACATTATTGTTAGACCTGTCAGCCTTAGAGTGGTCTTCCCCTAAGCTTTTTGCCTTCCTCCTCCATATTTGCTTATCTTGTTTTCGCTGGCCTTAGGACTCTGTGCACTTTATCACTGCTAACCAGTGCTAAAGTGCATGTACTTCCGCCTCAAAACATGATGACATTGTACTACACCTAGTTAACATATTTATTGTACTTATAAGTACCTAGTAAAGTGGTACTATATGTACCCAGGGCCAGTAAATTCAATTATACTAGTGGGCCTGCAGCACTGTGCAATCAACTTACGTAGCCCTTTAAACATATTTCAGGCCTGCCATTGCAGCCTGTGTGTGCACTTTTAAACTGCCATTTCGACCTGGCAATGTAAACATTTTGGCATGCCCAAACCTGCCTTTTTAATACATATGTCACCCCTACGGTAGGTCCTGGACAACCCAGATGGTAGGTGCAGTGTATTTAAAGGATTGGACCTGTACTTTTAAGTTTTACATGTCCTGGTAGTAACAAATTCTTACATTCATTTTACAGTACTGCAAGGCCTACCTCTTACATAGGATAACATTGAGGTTCCATTATTACATTAATAAGCTTTAACTTCCAAATGTGAATGGGTAACCAGTGTCTTTGGAATTGTAATAAAACAATGTAATGAAAAATCCTCTCTTATGGTAAAGTCGGATTTTAAATAACAATTTTGAAAATGCCACTTTTGGAAAGTTGTGATTTTTCTGCCCTAGCCATTTTGTGCCTGTAGCCTGACCCTGGGTCACATGACTAGATGTAGATGACAGTTGAGCTTTGTGATATAGCAAACAGTGAGCTTTGTCTATTCTCCTAGACAACCACACACAATAGAGAGCTGAGGTGTGCCAGGATGGGCCATCACTTGCAGGGTGCATGGGTGGAGCTCGACACAGCCCTACTTACATTTGAATAGGCAGTGTCCTGCCTTCACACAAAGGGCTGCCAACCCACTGCAGTTAATCTGGAGCTATGACAGGGAGGGCAGGATGCCTGGGTACTTTAAAGCGAAATCTCTAGAATCTTCTCCTACTTCAAAGGCAGAACAAGGTATAAACACTGGACCTCAGACACCAGCTCTTCAGTACATTTCTGGACCTGTGGATACTCTGCCAGAAAGAATGACTGGTGGGCTGCTGAAAGGACCACCATTCTGCTGGACTGCTGCTCTGAAGGAACTGATGCCTTGGGTTGATGACCCGCTGCCTGCTACCCTCTTGCCTGGGTGAGAAGGAGTGGACCATCATCTGTTCAAACCTAGGACCCCAAAATGACTCCAAGGGCTAGTTGGCTGGCCTCCTGACTAGAGCCTGAAAGACAGAAGGCTCCAGCAACCTTAAATCCAGCACCTGGATTCTGCCATCTGTGAGTATTGTCCTCCCACACCAGTCCTGGATCCTTGGAAGTGGGCCTAAATGTGTTCTGCCAGCCCATCTGTGGATTGAGCAGAACTGACACATCTCCTCTGCTATGTGGCACAAACCTGAGCATAACTGATGTATCACCTCTGCTGTGAGGATTCTCCCAGCACAAGGGCTCCGCATCGACTTCCCTGCTGGAATCAGAACTAGAGCTGTGTGAAGCTTCTCCAATACAGCACATCTCTCATCGACGGCAGCCTATATGAAAATGCAGGATCTCACATCACAGCCTCATTGCTGTTTGGAACCGACGCATCGCCTTGACTGCTGTGACGCGTCCTTGATGCCGGACACCACATCGACAGCCCTTGTCAACTGGATTCTCGACAACGATGCAGGACCTTGCGTTGCATCTACGCAGCTCCCAAGAACTTACGCATTACCCCGATTGCGCGACGCATCCTCAAGGTGGGACCTTACAACACTCCACAAGTAGGACTTAAGGTACTCTTGTTCAGTGGGTCCAGCTTGGTCCCTGTAGCTTGCCCGCAGTCCATCGCAGACAGCCTGAACTTGTGACTTTGTCCCTGTCCAACCCGACCAGATATCCATAGTTGGCACTTTGTGGTTTTGGGTCTAATTTTACTGAAATCTTTAAACCTGCATACCTCCGGTTCCATTGATTGGATTTCTGACTTTTTTTTCCGTTTATTAAGACTTACTCTAATTTTCTAATCAGGTGAGGGATCGTTTTGTGGTGTTTTTAGGTCTCGCCTAGCGTTGCAGCGCGAATGCGCTGCCATCACTTTGCGAGGCTTGCAGTATATACTGTAGTGTGGAAGCTTCATGGAAGCTCCGCCCACTCTTTGCCCATTGGCTTTTGTCTTAAATGCTGCCTTCCGATTGGTTTGAGGCTTGTTAGTCCCTCCTTATTCATCATTTGTATCCTTCCACGGCTATTGGCCCCTTTACTACTGACACTATTTTCTTCCTTGTCTCCCCACCCCACCGCTCCCTTCCTCAGTCTGTGACTTCTCACCCTCCCCCGCACCCCCCACTCCCCTTCGTGTTTTCTTACCTGCCGGCACTTCCGTTTTCATCTTTATTATGGCCACCTTGAAATATGCGAGTTCAAGATGCATGCTGTTCAAAAACTTCTCGTGTTTAATTAACTAGATTTTAATGTTACTCTAAATATAAGACTCTAGGCAACATTCGGAGTATGCATGGCACCTGACGCCTCTTAGTTCACAAATGGCATTGTTGTCGGGCGGGAGGAGCAGCAGTGTTTTAACTCATGCTTAAAACAAGCACTTTTAATACCTTTCTCTCAATTCAGTGCTATAATCTTGTGTACTGAGGTGACGCGCTAAAGAAATGCACTTTTTTAAATTCTGAAGAAACATTATCACACATTTACATCATGTTTACTGTATGATTAACATGCCAATCATTTTCACGGCTCGCCCACTGGCTCGTATACGCTTGGCTCGTTTCCGGTTGGCTCTACCTGCTAATTAATATATTGGCTCGCGCACCTCTAACAAAGAGAGATGAATGGATACATGAAAGTGAGCCCGGTAGATGGTAGAGAAATAGACTAGTGCAGACAAACAGACAAAGTCAGTCTCCATTGCCTCACGTCAGAATCAACACTTTCATTAACCTGGAAATTTGCCGGCAACTCCCGTATGCCCCAATCTCATCCCCCTCACCTATTCTTAGCAGAAGCGGCAAATTCTGAGCTGTGCCCTGCTGGTGCACAGGAGCACGGCAGAGTCTGTAGAAGTGCTGGGATCCCTAGCCTCTCTCGGGCGGGCACCTAAGCCTTCCGGGTGCCTTCACACTCAGGATAAATGAATACATTTTGTTCTGTGCTTTAGTCGCCCCTCTGTGAGCACTGTCTGGTAAATGGAGCTCTGTGTTAATAAACACATTCAGAGAAGTGGATGTGTACAAACAAACAACAGCCACAATACGGTACGTTTTGACATGTGGTTAAATACCTGCTCATCAAGTACCTCATTGGCTGATCATTCCAGGGCACTCCCAAAATTACATTTGGACACATTTGTTCAACTGTAAAACGCTCCCTTCTATGGGTCATTTAACAACTGGGGCTTTGGGGTTAGGTACATACTTTGGACGCTGTGTAAAAGAGTAAATACAAAAATTAATGCAATGAAACTAAGCAACCAGTAGTGTCTAAAACAGTGTGAAAACTGACATGCATTCTGGCATTTTGTTTAGTTAATGTCGATTTTCTCATAGATGTGAGTAAAATACTCTTAATACCTTAATGAAATCTGCACACTTTTAACTAATAGCACCGGGCGACATTTGAGAACTAGGCAACGAATACATTTTAATGTACCCCCAAAGCCCCCCTGCCCCTCCACCCCATTGGCAAACTTCATTGCCTCCCAGTGTTTGGAGGATAACCAAGATGCAGGAGAGTGAGTCAAATAGTCTAGAAAATGAAAGAGAAGCCGGGATTCGGATTCACATGCTCCGATCCCGAACACGTTGGTTAGTCTGTAAGAACTACTTTTATTAATGAGTTTCGCATTAGTAAAACACCACGGTGTGCATGTGTGGCAACACTTCACCCATGAGGTAAGTCCCAAACAATTGTTGACACAATCCACACTTTGTGTCTTTTTCAATATATTTATTACGAAGTGCAGGACATTTCCAAGGGATTGTGCACACTACATACATTCACTCCAAAAATAAAACTTGTAGGAAAATACATTGCCATTTACAACGTCAATAGCTCTAACTCACAAATGCGAGACCTATTTGCATTGCAAATGCTTGTTACTGTGTTACTGTTTGAAACGCTGCACAAATACTTTTCTCATTGACTCTGAATTAAGCCTGACTGCTCTGTGCCAAGCTACCTGAGGGTTGAGCACAGGCTAATTTAGGGTTTGCTTGTAACTTTATCCTGAAAAGGATTGTGGTTCCTGCTTGAGTAGGATTTCACTCCACCCCCAACCAGTAACCACATTTTTTACAATTATAATACCAGTGGGGTCTGCAGTAGGGCAAGAAGGTTGTGAAGAGTTTCCCAGTTTCTATGACAAAGATGCAGAAGGATAGTTTTTAAAGTAATGTGTCCAAATATCGGTCAAAACTGCGTGCATTATATGAGCACAGATTATCCTTTCTCATAAACATGTGTTCCAGCATGAACAGAAGCTATGTTGTTAGTTATTGTATTTTCTTGTTGCATTTGCGTAGTGTCTTGTCCTTGGGCAGATTTCACAGGCTGTTGGGTAAGAGGCATCCCTGTGTGTAGTTGGGGGAGTGTGTGTTTATAGTCCTATTTATGTTCTTGTGCTTGAGGATTGCCCCGCCTGTCACGTGTGGTTGGGCGACTGTGTGTTTTGTGCTTGATGGCTGTCCCATCTGTCGTGTTTAGGTGGAACAGTGTTTGTTTATAGTGTGGTCTCTGTTCTTGTGCTTCAAAATGCTCCAGTCATGTCACTGCAGAATTGTAGCTGTCCTTAAGCCTGTGGTGTATCAGATCGGTGCGAAGCAGAGTAGGGCTCCACTTGTACATGCCTACCATTTTTTTAACGTCAAACCCATTTGCTTTTCGCTCCTCCCCATCCTGTAACTAACTGCAAGAACTTGGAAGCATCCTTCGGTATAAATTTTGTCCTTGCCCTCAGCCCAGAATTTTTCCTCCATCTGGAACACACCGAAGTAGACAGTGGTCCATTTGTGAAAATGGCCTCTGCCAATACAGACGCTCATCACCCCATCCTTTCTGACACTGTAAAAAATTAGATTGTTGATTGAGAGCGTGAAACCCCACTCAACCAACAGCCACAATCCCTGTCGGGTTGAACCACAAAAAATGTCACTAAATTAATCTGTGGTAGCTTGGCACAGAAGCAGTCATGCTTAACTTAGAGGCAATGTCTAAAGTATGTATATACACTAGAACAGAAAGAAAGTTAAAACACAACACAAGAAAATCCCACACTAATTTAGAATAATTGAGTACATCTTAATAAATTATTTGACACCAAAAAAACAAAAATCCAATCAATAGAATTGAATTTAGAAATGTTTCAAGTTTAAAGAGTAAAATAGCACCTAAAAGATAAAAGCACGAACTGTGGATATATAGTTGCGTGAGACAAGGAGCAAATTCACAGTTTATGGTCAACCACAATGAAGTGTGGGTCAGATACACAAAGTGGATTGGGCCTGCTCTCCGCTTTTCTTCAGACTTAGAAAGATTGAAAACTGTTTGAGAGGGTGAAGTTCCGCGGGGTAAAGCAGGAGGCAGTGTCCGAGGAGGAGGCATTATTGTTAGGGAGCTGCTGAATGAAGTAGTGGTGAAGATTTCAATGTTTGGACTTAGTCTCTTTAATGGAAGTTGAAAATCTCCAGTGGGACAAAGCTGCAGGCTGTATCCGATGAGGGCTTCACAAGCCCAGATACCCCTTCTGCGTAGAGCCGCTGAAGAGGATTTCCTACTTTGGAGAAGAACGTAGCAGGACTGCTGTGCAGTCAGGCTGACCGGTGATGCAGCTTGGACAGATCGGCGAGCAGTTAGGCCCCAGTCTCCACTCGGTTCTCAGAGCACTCTTTGGCAGAAAAGTTTCTAAGTCCCAAGTTTTGGATTTGGGCTAACTGAGCATCTTTAGCACCACTTTCAAGGGTCCAGGTCTGGACTCACTCAGGTTGGGTTCAGGTGTTTGTTTGAGATAGTTGAAGCTTTTTTTGTCCCTTAGACTCTGATGAGGAGGCCAGTCAACAAGCCATTTGAGTCATTCTGGAAGTCTTGGGTTCAAGCATGAAAGGACTCATCAGACAGCAGGGCATTCCTCTGAGGGAAGAGGGCGGGCTTCACACAGCAGGGCAGTTCCCTTGGCGCAGCAGAGCAGTCCTCAGAAATACATAGCAGGCCACAGGCAGCAGGGCAGACCTCTGAGAGTCCTTCACAGGTCCTGAAGTGAACTGAAGAATGGGTTTGGTGCAAACTTTGAAATGGGAGAAGCTTCTGGAGTTTTCCCTCACTGAGTTGTTTCTAATTTCCTGCCTCCCTCTCCTGGTACCAGTCTGTCTACAGGCACAATAAGCTAGTGTGAAGTTCTTTGCTTGTGAGCTGAGGCAGTGTCTTGGAAGGGCAAGTAAGTATGTGCACAGCCTCACTCCCCAATCCTGCTTTGGATGGCCCATTCTGCCAACACCCATACCGGCTATTGTGTGGCTCTCTGGAAGGAATACAGAAAGGATAAGTACACCTAGTCATGTCACCCAGGAAACAGGCTGCAGGCACCAAATAGTTAGGGCAAGAAAATGCCGACTTTCTAAACGTGGCATTTTCAGAATTGTAACTTAAAATCATATTTTACCATTAAAGAGGTTTTAATTTGCAATTCCTACCGGATCGCAAACAAAAGCTATCGCCTATTGAATGTTATAAGGTAACCCAATGTTATCCCATGGGCGAGGTACTCCTTGCAATCCTGAAAAACAAAATTTCAATTCTTTCAATACCAGGACATGTAACACCTAACAGTACATCTAACATTTTTAAATACAACAGTTTTATAGGCTGTTTAGGGCCTGCCCTAAGGGTGACATATGTGCATTAAAATGGAAGGTTTAGGCCTGGCAAAATGCCACATCGACTTTGCATTTTAAATATGTATACAAACTACAATGACAGGCCTGAGACATGTTTTTGAAAGGCTGAAGGCCTACAAGTACCATTTCATTTACCAACCCTGGGTACATGGTATACCCCTTTACTAAGGACTTACAAGTAAGGTAAATGTGACATTTGGATGTAAGCTAATTTTGCAATGTTTAAAGGAGAGGGCACAATCATTTTAACAATGGTTAGCAATGGTAAAGTGCACAGAATCCTAAAAGCTAACAAACATGGGGTCAAACAGGAGGGGTGAAGGCAAAAGGTTTGAGGGTAGCCCTGCAGAAAATGCCATATTCAAAAGACACTAATAACACTAAAGCTTCCAGTAGGTAGATCTCGACGGCTTTAGACAATTTATTTCCGATGATATCCATAAAGTAGCATTATTCCCTTGCTGCTACACATGCTTCTCACAGGCAGTCTGGGAGGCAAAACAAGAAATCAACATATTGAACTCAAGTGGAGATCACATTATCTCCCACAGGATGAAGACATTAATTTAAAGGCACTGTGCGATTACAGTAAAATCAGATTAAATATTCTTAATAATCTGATTTTACTGGAAGGATGCAATTCATCTTGTGTGTCGTCGCAAGACCTCTGTGATGATTTCTTCATTTGTTTTTATGGAAGCATCTCGTTATTAAGTCCCTCGAACAATTATGCATTCGATATCAGATATGCTTTCAAGCTTTCCTCCTATTGAAGAAAAACTTGTGCTCACCACAATTAATGCCTTAACTTCTGGATCTACTCTTGATTCTTTTCCTGCAACACAATTTAAACACTAGACCTCTATCTTAGCTTCACAATTCACCCGGCTATACCACCAATCGCTGTATTCATGACAAGTACTCAAGTCATGAAAACTAGCTCTGGTCCTTACATTACTCATACAGACCCATTTCACTTCTTCCAAACCCTGTCAAAATCCTTGGGCGCTAGGTAACCATGCAGCTCTCATTCTATGTTGAATCTACTTGTTACTTGGATCCTCAACAATCTGTTTTTTAATATGGTTTCAGTACTGAGTTAGTTATGAATGGTGTGTCCAATGAATTATGAATGATGAATGTGCTTGGACTCTGGAAATTGACTATTATGATTTTATTTCACCTTTCAGCAGCCTTTGACATGGTGTCCCATTCTATCCTTACTTCTCTCCTTTAAGAGAAGCAGAGGAAGCAAGAGTCTGTGCCCTTAACTTGTTTGTATCGTTTGTCTTGACTCAGTCTGAATGAACTCTGGTTGTATCAATGACACCCTTTCAATCCATTTTTATAAGTATAACAGTTTATATTGAATTTTGATCTGAACACATACCGTCGCCTACATCCTAAAGGTGAAGTGGATGGAAATTAGTCATAGAGCAAGACCGTAGATTAAACTGTGTTCCAGAAAACTTCCCCTGCTCCCGTCCCACCCCTCATCTGGTGGGTCAGTTAATGTGTTGTTATGTCTAGAAGTTGTATGGTCAGTTCTTGTAGGGTTCTAAATGGGAAAAGATTCCCTAATCTTGTGGGGAGGGAAGGCATGACTGCTCTCTAAGGATGAGTCGGATCACTTTCAGGTACCCTGGACATGTTTGTTCCAGGTAATCTCAGGATAATATTTGTATGAAAGGGTCCCAGGTGACTTCATATGAGGCCGTGTTGTGCTGAATTGCCATTGCTATGTTTTTCATTGCCAATATCCCTCTAATGGATTTTCAGGGTGCCTAGGGATTTGCGTGTCATGCGTGATATCGATTACCTTGAGCACCCCCGTTCAGTGTATATGAAGCTTGTGGGATTGCCAGAGTCGGTGTAGCCGGGTTCCTGGAACTCCATATTCTCTCCAGTAGTTGGCGGAGTTCATCATGCTCCACTGTGCATTCTTTTCTGGGTTCTTATGAAAATATGTCAGGAGTTTATACTGGGATTCCCGCTAGCATACATCAGTTGGAAATCTACGCTCTCTGTCGAATATTTTATACCAGTCTTTCTGGGAAAGTTTGTAGCCCAGTTTCCTCTTCCAACGTCGCTGCCCTGGTGTTGTTTTGCCATTCAGAGAGTCTAGAAGAAAGGTAGACATGAGAGTCCTCTGGGAAGCCCATATTTAAGCCATTTCTCTAGTCAAGTAAGTGGCCTAGCTCTTCCCTCTCTCATTGTATGGTGAAGGACTCAGTGGCGCAACTGAGTGCATGTGAAGCATTCAGTCTCAGGGAGATCAAATGGTTGCTTGACATCTTAAAAAGTGAGTATTTGCTTGATTTACAAAAACAAAAACATGAGGCATTTGCTCTCCCCCCAAATTTTAAACTGGGATGGTAATTGCGCTGGGGTAAAATCTCAGTTAAACCATGATGGGAAGGATGGGAATCCGGGCCGGGGAGCTACCTTGTCCCATACCCGCAGGGTTGCTCTGGTTACCGGTGAGGGGTATAGCACCCAGCTTTATTGCAACTTTTTCTTCAAGGGTACTTGCCAAAGGGGGAGTATCGCTGTGAATTGATCTATGTAGAATCATTGCGTCTGTGGGTCCATCATACCCTATTCTACCAGGACCCAAGCTGTGCTGCCTGATGAGGGACCTTCATGACCAATTTGTAGAGGATGTGGTTTGCACTCCGTGGAACTTTATTTTGCCAGATGTAGGAGTTGATCAACATTTGAAGTTGCTGAAGGAGAGGCACAGGTAGTAGCAATGGTATAGATTGAAGATGATAGAGTTTCTGTTGCAAGATTTTCATTTAAATAACTGCTATTCACCTCATCCAGGTGAACCGTTTGGTGTACCAGCGCTGAAATTTTTGCTGGAGTTTTTTAATTAAACGTGTAGTTTAGGTTGGTCACTTCAGTAGGGGTAGGGCCTATGAGGATTCCCAAGTATTTTACATGTTCTGTCTCCCAGTTAATGGGGATAAAGCAATGTAGAGTCTCCAGCTGATGGCACCGGCCGGGTACAGGAGCAAATCTTTTCACATAATAATTTTGATTTTAAAATTGTAAACTGATTGAAATGCTCGGAGTTCCTCTAGGACCCGAGGCACTGACTGTTCGGGTTCCGAAAGTAAAAAACATGAAGTTGTCTGCAAACATAGTTAGCTGAAAGACATTAATGATGATTTTGGCGCCATGCATACCTGCTGTGACTTCAAATGGCATTAGCAAATATGATGAAACTGGACAGCCCTGCCTGGTTTCTCTTCATTGATGATGGTTTCTGATAGCGTGCCATATACTCAGATTCTGGCCATGGTTTTCTGATAGTTGGTGGTAGCCCCGTAGAAAAAACATAGGCCCACCTCTAGTTTTTCTAGTACTTCGTTCATATACATCCAGTCAACTCTATCAAATGCCTTTTCCGTGTCTAAGGACAGGAGAAGGACATTTTTTGTCTTCCTCTGAGCATTTCCTATGATATGAATGATCTATTGTCACCCACTTCATTGAAGAGGTGTACAAGAAGGGGAGCACAGATATGCCAGAAGGTTATAAAAGCTCGTTGGATATCCATACAGACCTGGGGCCTTTTCTGTTTGAAGCTTGGAAATGGCTGTGATAACTTACTCCATCAGAATTGGCTCATCTAAATTATGCTGCCAGGGCCGTGGTAAAGAGTACTGTAGGTGGATCTCCAGGTAGCAGATAACCTTCTTGGGCATTCGAGGGTCCTTAGTACATAGAACCTGATAGAACTCCCTAAAAGCATCCGCTATAGCTAGGTCATCTTGGGGAATTTGCTGTGGTTGAGCATGTTATCTTTTGAATCCTTTAATAGTTTGGGCATGCTGCTGTGCTGCCAGTAAACCTACTGCCTTGGTGGCCTGGGAGTAGTATGTTTGTTTTGTATGGGTTAAGGCATATTCTGCCTCATCCCTGTCCCAGGCTTTCAGCTGCGTTTTAAATGAGGTGACCTTGCAGCAGTTCCAGCTGGAAGGGGCTCTCCTATGTAAATGGCCTCCTCTAGTTTTTGGCATTTTGTGAGATGCCGTTTTTTGCGCCGTGCTAATCTAGAGATGAATATGACCCTCAAATAAGCTTTAAGAGTGTCCCATAGGGTGGTGGCAGATGTGGTTGGTGTGTCGGTACTGTGTAGAAAGTTCTCTATTTCGTCCACAGTTTCTGTTTGAGTAACGGGGTAATGCAAGAGGAAGTTGTTCAGCCTCCAGATGGATGGTCTATTGTATCCTGATGGTGTTGAGATAATGAGAGTGACGGGGCGTGGTCGGAGAGTGTTATGTTTTCTATGTGTAAGGGGGTAAAAAACTCACCGGACTATCCCCCAGGAGGAAGTGGTCTGAACATATGTATGATTTGTAGGCAGTGGAATAAAAAGTATAATCTCTATCTCTGTCATGAATGTCCCTCTGTCCATCTCTCAAACCTATGTCCCCTAAGCGGTCTTTAAGCACTGGGGTTGCCGCTCCTATCCCGTCGTCACAGGTTGGGGTTCTATCAGTCGTATTGTCCAAAACTAAGTTAAGATCCCCTCCGACTGTCAGATCCTCTTTTGTGTATTGGAGTGACAACAAAATAGCTTTCTTTATGAACGCTTGCTGTTGGGTATTGGGTGCCTATACATTCAGAATGGTTAGAGTCTGAGAAACCATTCGAATCACCATTCCCAGGGATCATCCCAGTTTATCTGGGTGCATCTCTAGGATCTCCCCTGCAAATGATTTACTACACAGAATGGCCACTCCATCTTTCTTTGTGGAGGTGGAGGCAAAGTATTGGTGTGCGAAGAACCTAGTGCCCATCTGGGAGGTGTGTCTCCTGGAGGAGGCAAATATCCACTTCTGTATGGAGAATGATAGCTAGAATTTTTTGGCTGGTGCGTTAAGGGTGACTAAAGGTGATTGGGAATAAGGGTCTGTCAAACAACTCTTGGCATGGTAGTGTGTAGAACCTAAACTTCGCCTAAACTTCGCCTCTGGTGGAATAATTTCTAATGTCTCCCCATGCCATGTGTGATTGTACTTCCTGGATGGCCCTCCCAATCTCACCTACCCCCAAGCAAACCGTCAACAAACAAATAAGTAAGTAACCAAAGAATAAGTTTAGAGTTAACAATGACAATACCCTCCATGGTCGTTTTAGTACAGGTGAGTAGTCCGATGCACCTCCTCTCCCATCCCTAGTGCAAAAACATCTATCTCAGTGTCATGGGGGTCCCCGTATCATCTCCTGGTCCTGATCTCCCCCTAGGGGTAGGTGTCTTCTTGTGCCTGTCGTTGCACTGTCGTGGGCTCTTATTTTCTTAGCTTTTCCTAAGGGAAGCCTTTTTGGCTGATTCAATCTCTCTATGCAGCGGCGAAGTGGGGTTTTTGTGTCTTTTATCTGAGGTCCATTTATTGGGGGTTGACCCAGGGTGCGTTATGCGGGGAGCTGACTGCAGCAGTCGGGTCCTTGTCCAGAAGACCCTGAACTTGACGGGCATCCAATTCCATATATGCTTTATGTTTTTGGCCTTCCCATGTAAAGATATGGCAAAATGGATGGGCCTATTGGTAATGGACATCGAGTGAGTGGAGACAGTGAACGGTTCCAAGTGGTGCCGCCATTACAGCGTAATTGCCATCAGTTCATTATGGGTGGGTTAGCTTGTGTGTGGCCTTCAAAGATAACCGATGTGGAAGAGTGGATTATGAAAAATATTTCTTTCTTCTCCTCATAGAAGTGCACCTGGGTGAGGATGTCTGACAGGGCTTCTCTTCGCCGGCCCATAGGGTTTGTTCTGTGAGTCCTGTCTGGCGTATCAGGGAATCATATGTGATGGAGCAGACATTAAATGCAGGTTTGAACATCAGAGCCTTCTGCTCCCACCGGGAGGCCCCGAATTCTGATGTTGTTGCATTGTGACCAGGTTTCCACGTTTTCCTGTTTCAGCTCCAGTTTGAGGTAGCATTCATCCAACAAGGCCAGGAAAATGGCCAGACCATGCCCTACATCATAGACCTCCTCCAATCATTCACTGTCTGCTCAAGATCCGCCACCTGTTGCCACAGCTCTGTTCCATCTTTCTGGATGTTTCTCAGGTAGTCCTTAAGGTCGATGCAATTTGATCCAGGCTCGTCCTTTATTTCTGTAAGGACAATAGCAGGAAGCTTTCAGGAATGGCAGTTCTCCTGGGGGATAATTTTCCATGAGTGGGCTCTGTTCAGGTTGATGTTTGTCAGGTTTTGTGGACTTGATCAGGTTTCGTGGCCTTGGGTGCTAGCATGTCTTAGCATGTCTCTGTGGGGCCTCCCTGTTTCCATGACCCCACTACGGTATGCGAGAAGTGAGGCCGTGCTCACCTGGAGCATACGGGGGGCAGATCTAGGTTCCACGGTGTTCCCTCATCTAAGAGCAGGGCCAGGAAACTGAAGAGGGTCTCAGCTCATGCCCAGTCCAGGTGCTCCTCAGTAACTATTCGGTGCCACCTAACACCATTCCCTCGTCATGGCTTGCCATTGAAAAAGATCTTGCTAAACCACTCTCCTTCACTTCTCTTCTTACCATTAGGAAAATAAAAAAGGAACACTCTGCAACCATCCTCTCCAGCATTGCGCAGGCCCTTCGTAAAATTTCAAACAAAATGTGCTATTCACTCTTAGCTTCATTATGGCACAATGATTACCTGAAATCAGAGGGCAAGACACTATTTCTAGAGTAACGGCACAAACATGCATATTGCTGGTAGGAGACCTGGGAGCTCCTACCAATCCGATACCCTTCTCCGAACGTAACTCTGAATTTGGTCTAGATGGCATAGACTTTTATCACTTCTTAAAAATTGAAGCAATCTTATCCAGACAAAAAAAAACAGACATCCCAACCTCCCCAACACATTACACACCTATACCAGAGGAGGACACATAGCCTCCAAACTTTACTCACTTCTCTCCCCAGAACATCCACTCTAACTAAATTGATACAAAATAAATGGAAATCTCTCTTAAAAGATACTTAGTACTCAGGTGAAGCCACTGAACTGGCTGTCCATCTGGGCGAACCTCACCCAAACAAAATTAATGTTAATGTTATTGATATTTCTAAAGTGCAAACTGTTACCCGAGAATGTATGACGTTACAACGCATACATTTACAACACATGCCTTTACAACGCAGTTTTTACATCGCAACATCCTTTACAACGCATACATTTACATCGCATACCACTACAACGCATTTTTTAAAACTACACTTACAACGCATTCCATTACATCGCATTATACCTTTACAATGAATACCATTACAATGCATACCATTAATGTTAATGTTATTGATATTTCTAAAGTGTAAACTGTTACCCGAGAATGTATGACGTTACAACGCATACATTTACAACGCATGCCTTTACAACGCAGTTTTTACATCGCAACATCCTTTACAACTCATACATTTACATCGCATACCACTACAACGCATTTTTTAAAACTACACTTACAACGCATTCCATTACATCGCATTATACCTTTACAATGAATACCATTACAATGCATACCATTACAGTGCATTTAAGGTAAGTGTTGGATAGTGTAGGGGTAAACATTTCTAGTCTAACTCCAGGGAGTGCAACAGTAGGGTAAGTGTTGGATAGTGTAGGGGTAAAAATTACTATTCTAACTCCAGGGGGTGTAACAGTATGGTAAGTGTTGGATAGTGTAGGGGTAAAAATTACTATTCTAACTCCAGGGGGTGCAACAGTAGGGTAAGTGTTGGATAGTGTAGGGGTACTATGCGTTGTAATGGTATGCGGTGTAATGACATGCGATGTAATGCCTGCGTTGTAGTGACATGCGATGTTGTGTCATGCGTTTTAGTGACATGCAATGTAATGGATGCGTTGTAGTGACATGCGTTGTATAGGATGTTGCGATGTAAAGACTGCGTTGTAAATGTAGTGCGAAGTAATGTTTGTTTCCCATTACCCAAAGGTGTCCTTGCGCTGAACATGATGTCCTTTGTCATGTTGAGTGCCAGTAACATTAACATTAACATAAACAAAATTACACCAACATTAGCTTAAAGTAGATACTGAACTTCTTACATGGCTCCTTGGACCCCTGCTAAACTGTTTAAACTTGGTCTCCGGAACTCTGACACTTGCTGGAGCTGCGAGAGAGAACTAGGTGACCTAAAACACATGATACTTGACTGCACTTTCTCCAAGAAATTGTGGACGAAACTAAGTGAAACCAACTCACAAATTCTACATATAAACTGGAAATCTAACCTAGCCTCCATTGCCATTGCACTCCTCCCTCAAGACACAAACACTCTATGCTAAGCAAAAAAGACCCCTTTTTATGGGATATCCTTGTTTAAACCAGTCTTAAAGCCATTCTCTCTGAATGGAAAGACCTAACCAAACTTTCGACCCATACTTGGTGAGAATGGTTACAATTCAACAGACGAGCAGATAATTCTCTAAACACGTATGTAAAAATACCACCAGGGAAAATAAGATAAAATCTGGTTCAAACTAGACATAATCATCTCCATCATGTCGTCATGGTAGAAGCCATTTTCCTCTTTCCCCAATCCACTTCTTCTACCCTTATACCACCTCCCTTCCTACCACTTCTATCACTTTGTTTCTCTCTACTATTCTCCTTTCACCTATTCTCTCACCTCTCAGACTCTCTTTCCACCGATCTTATGATACTAGCATGGGTATTCCATCTCATCTTTATTGTACACATCACATCTCATTCTTCTCCACCACATAAGTAACAAGAGACCTTGTTTTAATACCATCACATAAAAAACAGCCACACGGCTGTGATCAATTGTATCACTTATACCTTACCAAATATGTGTTCCTCTCTATGTGTACTATATCTGTATTCCTCATCTTGTATAAAAACCTCATGAAATAGGATTTTGAAATGAAAAATAAAAAGCAAGTGCACGTCTTCCTGGAGATCAGAATATTCTGCCATTTGTCACATCTGCTCAATCTGCATAGGTTTACTTTTGAAAAAAGATTCCTGTTCAATGCTCTCTTGTTTCCTCCATGCTGTGATTCACGCCTCGGGTCCCTGTTACATTCATTAGCTGGTCAATGAGTAGAAACCACCTTGTACACTACATTCTGCCTCTGTTAATCTTTTATGTATTCCTTAAATGAGAAAAGTGTGATAGGAGGATTCTTTTTCTATTATGGCCAAGAGGCTTGGAACCAACTTCCAGCCTTCCTGAGCAAGCTTTCCTCCAATCCATCTTTTAGGAAACAAAATAAAACCCACTTTTACACGCTCTATTTCATGGATAGTCTATTTTTCTCTAGTTGTTTCTGTACTTTCATATTCCCAGCACCAGGATATCTTGATTTGGTAGCAGAGTGCTTTAGAAATGGTCAGTCAATCAATCAGTCAATCAATCAATCAATCAGATGGTTTACCTTGTGGATCAAACTGAGTAATGGGCCAGGTATTTAAGAACAACCAGGCTTGTACTGCTGTTTGGAACTCCAGGTGGCTTGGAAGGCTCCTCCATTATGATTGGACGGATTTGTAGATCCAAGATTATGTATGATGGACCACCGACGTGAGACATTTTGATCATAGGAATAGTAATATACTTGTGAAGTTCTTGCCAGCAAAGGATGGAATCCACATCCACTGTCATTTCCAGCCATTTAAGAACTGACATTGAGAAAGGCCCTAAAACCCACATCAGTCTCGAAGGTCGGCAAGTGAGCGTACCTTTGCAGGTCTAGCGCTGGGACACTCCATGGAGTAGCCACACGCTTTAGAAATCCTTCATTCAATCCTTCATTCAAGTTTGAGTTCTAAGAAGAAGAGTCAAGTGCCACTGACACAGAGTGATGAACAAGCTATGTCTTTTGTTAGGAAGACGTGATTTGATCACAGATGCAAAGGTCTAGGAGTTGTCTAGCAGCTGCTTCCTTATTGTACTCCAGCCTGTGGAGAAAATAGAGGGTCCCAAGATAAAGCTGTTTTGTGCAATCTGGGCTGTGTAAAATACTATGCACCAGAAGATCCTTTGCATGGTGCATGATGAATAAGTAGGATGCCATCCTCTATCCTACATCCTTATAGTGCTGCCATCAATATTATATACTTTGCATGCTATAGCTCCCTATCACTATATGATCTCTTCATCAGTAACGGTGTGCCTCCATCCGTATGTCGATAATCGCCATCATTGTTTCTCTCAGCACATGACACATCCATGATCATACTATCATATGTCTGCACATGCTCACAACTACATCACCAACAGAGGCTAAGCAGTATATAGGTCCATGGTTGTCTCACTTGAGTACGGCCTTCCTTTCAACTGATGATGGCTCTTGTCACAGGTGATGTCTTTTCATTAAATGACCTCAGAGTTGGTCTGGTGGCTTAATGGACTACTGCGCCCACCGTAGAGGCCTGTGTTTGACCTCATGGTCACAGGTTCAAATCCCAGCATGCCCACTTAGCCTTTCATCCTTCAGAGGTCGGTAAAAGGAGTACCATTGAGTTGCATGACAATAACAATCTCTTATTCAGCTCCAAGGTACCCTTCTGGATGAATGTGCGCTTTACAAATACAGTTGTTATGTTAAGGTTATATTACCTCTGGACTGTTTCTTTATTAAGCCACGCTTTCATAGTATTATAGTTTATGGTGTATGGTGGAAGGTTTTTACTTATTTTATATATACTGTTTCATACAGCATGTACCAGACCTAGGGATAACAGAGCACATTACTTGAGGCATGAACATTAAAAGAGTCACAAATTAGGTGAAAGTTTCTGTGAGTCACAATTAGGTGAAATGAGTATTGGATGTGAATTGAATTTTTTTTTATTTGTATTGCACAGTTACTTAAAGCCATTTGCAATATAACTTACAAGCAATTTAAAAGAGAGTTAAAAGAACCATTCATAAAATGCGTTTACATACAACATTATCAAAACATGATAAAAGGATGGATTATATACATTAGTAAAACGGCGAGAGATTGCCAGTGCAACGTTTTAGCAAATTTAATACGAGTTCTATAGTTTAATAGTTCGAAATAACATCTTCACCGGCTGGATACTGGAGACTAATTATTTAATAAACCAGATTGTCTTTCGTATTGCCTGGCCCCTCTTCTACCATAAGCCTAAGTCGAAGCTCGGCCATGTATCTCCCAAACCTGGCCAAGTCTGGCGGTAGAGTACAGGAAAAGAGTACCGAAGCAGCTTCTTTTACAGTCCGGACCCCGTTACGCAGCCATATTTGTTTTAGAAGGATCTGACGGGGCTGAAGCATACCGGGACAACAACAAATCAAGTGTAGCAGAGATTCATGTTTGAAGTTGCAGATTCTACATCTGATTTTGTGTTCAAGGGACTTCCATCCAGGATTTAGTTCTTTGATTGGGAGGGGCACTAATCTGGCCCATATGATGTTTTTGAGTGCTTTCCTTCCCAGAGCTTGATTGAGATAGGGCTGGATTTTGTGCCCTGCATATGATGTTGACAGCCCTGGGGGACCTCTTCCAGTAACATGCTCCGCTAGGTCATTTGTATGAGACAGTTGGTAACATTGTTTATTAATTGAGTTTTTAATGGCCAAATAGTTTATAGACCCTTTGTCCCAATTTTCAATTGCCACACTCAGCGTTTCCACTGCTTTCTCCGTGTAGCATTGCCACTGGTTGATTGACCCTCCATAGATTGGCTTCAGCATGCTTTTTAAGCTTCCGGGTGGGGCTGTCAATACTTGATAGTAATATTTTGCGTGCATTCCCAAGCATTCTTTACTTTGTTGGTTAAGTCCAAATTCCAAACGAATTAGGCTGTTGCGAGTGTATTTGGGCAGTTTGAAAATGCGTTTATAGGCCAGGCATTGTGCTTTGTCCAACATTGCTTCCATTTTGCCCGGGAATGCCTGCTGTGCATAACCTGCAGTTGCCCTAATTTTGGCTTTTATTACTTTTCTGATAGGGGCTGTTGTTGGACTATGCATTAACTCATTTAGTTTGCACAGGGCATAAGTTGTTGACTGTGCTCTGGCCTTCATTTTGTGGAGATGTAGAGTTGCTTTACCTGTTTCACTTAACCAGCACCCGAGGTAGTAGTAGGATTTGGCAGTGGCGATAATTTCTTTGCCCACATGCCATTTCAGTAAGGCTTTTTTGGAAAAATTACCGAAAATGACTACTTTTGTTTTTTGAGCATTTATAATAAGCTCATTTCTTTCGTTATAATTATTGAGGGCGTCTAGGCCCCTTTGTAGCCCGATTTTTGTGTGGTCCATTACCACTAAGTCGTCTGCGTATTGTAATATTTGCAGTTTGTTGGTTCCAATTTTATTGGATGTGCTATATTTGTGATTAATATGCTGGCTTTACCCCCTTGCCCTGTGATTGGTTAATCGGTACTCAGAACTGTACCTATCAGCGATTCCCACTCGTGAATTGCTGAGTCTTAGGGTTCTGCAATTATCTGACTTCAGTGATATAATTGTTCATTAATATATTCTCCAATATATAGTCCGATTATTTTCAATGGAAGTAAAAAAGATCAATTCTCCTCAATTAAAATGTGTAACATCACAAACCATATGTACTTAATATGATTGGGCAACAACAATGCACTTGAAAGTTAATTTCGGAAAGGAAGATGGCAGATTGACTCCGCACTAGAGGACGCCTCCTCCATCTCTCCTCATGGACCCCGGCGCAACCGTTGATACCCCCCGCCTCCTCCTAAAAACGTACTTATGGCTACAATAAAAATAAAAAATGTAACCAAGCTGTGGCACTTACAGTCAATGTGCTGGATCGGGCAGTTGCGGGACTGTATCTTTGGTGGGCGAGCGGCGAGGTGGTTTTTGTTACGGCTACCGCTGCTGCTGCCCTTTGATTCCAGGAACCTCTCTCCGGCCCAAAGCAGCCGGCGGGGATTGGTGGCGGTGCCGGCGGCGGTGCAAGAAGGACGAATGGCCCCGCAGCGTACCGTGAGGGGAGGCGGCCGCACAGAAGCACACGCTGAAGCCGGTGATGGAGCTGGTTGTGGCGGCGGCACCGCGGAGCCGCTGCTGCTTTCGATGAAGCGCTCAGCTCTGTCTCCCAGCTGGGAAAACCGATCCTCCGGCTACTGCGCTCTGGAAGAGCCACTGGATTGCTCCGATCATGTGAGTCGGAGACCTCCATCCCGGGTCTTGAGATGGCAGAGGTGCTCAATGCAGCAGTCCAGGAGGGCTGGGAAGGTGAGGAAGGACCTGTTCAGCTTTGTTATTGCCACCCTCAGTCTCAGAATATGAAGAAGCCTGCAAAATAAACAAACTGGCTGTCAGGGTCCAGGCCAAATGGCTAATAACATGGAGAACATGGAGAAAGACACTACTGTGAGCAGGGAGACTCACTGTGATTTTAGAACCAGCCCCTCTGATACTCCAGCATTGCGTGTACTCGGCTTTGAAATCCCCGAGGAAATTGTTGAGAGCTCGACACAGCCGCAGTATGGTTTAATCATCGCAGCTGCAGGGGATAGAAACTTTTCAAGCAGTGACATAGCTGAATCATTGGAACAGTCGAAATTAGGTCATATGGATTCTCGGGCCAACGATGCCTCAAATACTGATCAATCCTTAGATACTGTGGAAACTGAACTTATGCAATGTGTGGAAAATGTACAGATCAGTCATTGGGCAGGGCATACAAACCAGCGACCCAGCCCGACTAGTTGCACTGGCGAGGCAGGGGAACCCAATACTCCAAAAGTTAGTACCCCAGTTGGGGGAAAGGCACGAAGGCGAAAGGCCCCAAAATCACTAGAGTAGCCAAAGGAGGCAAGGGCCGGGGTGGGGGAGATAAACCTCAAGTTACTGCCGCACTGGGACGGCTTAAGGATTCTGTGGCAAACAGCAAAAAGACTGGCCCTGGGGTCAGCCCCCGGCAAAAATTGGTGGCTTCCAAGGGCGATGTTAGGGCCATCATTTCAAGGCTACCTAATCCCGGCAATACGGAAACTGTAATACGACAGCTGGCGTCGGAGTTGAAGGTGAACATTCAGTATCTGCATCCAATCTTGGTGTTTCACCAACTCATACTGATGGTCCTGATGGGATATCAGGCAGATTGAACGGAGGATCTCACAGTCCTCCAGTTCTACCTTTTGCCAGGTCTCCAGCACCGGCAATAACATCTGCACCTGTGGTCCCCTCTACATCTTTGGACCAGGCTTGTAGTTCAGTACCTTCCCCCTTGGCCTCATTAGAATTGGGAAACTCTACAAAGGGCTAAGACAGACAGCAGAGAGATAAAACAAGCGCTGACGGATGTCACCTCCAAGGTCACACAGCTTTCCTCTGAGGTCACTGACTTACAGGAACGTTTTGCAGCAGTGGAAGAGGCTAATACCCATACCGTGAACTTAATTAAGGCACAGGAATCTCAAATGATGTTTATGCAGGCTAAGATTGAAGATCTGGAGAATCATCAACGGCTCCACAACCTAAGGTTCTTTGGAAAATCGAAAGGAAGGGAAGGCTTTGACCCCCGGGCCTATATTGCTAGTCTCTTTCAGCAAGCATTCCCAGACCTAGTGGATTGGATTATGGACACACAGGTCCAGCGTGCGCATAGATTGCCCTCGACTATTCCTTGGGGGAGCCAAGTCAAGTCAAGTTATTAACGGCCAATAGTGGTGTTTTTGGGCAATTTTTTGTTATGTCAAGCAATCTATTTAAAGGCACGCCCATCTGCTCCTGTTAAGCTGAACACTATCTCTATATTTGCACGCTCTGACCTGTGCAAATCTACAATGGACAAACGTTGGAGGTTGCGTCAACTAATGAACCCATTTAAGGCAGTGTGTTCACAAGTGTTTTTGCAGGAGCCAGCTCGTCTTAAGATTATTAAAGATGGCCAGTCGCACTTTTTCTTCACTGAGCAGGATGCTAAACAAGCATTAGCTAAATGGCAGTCCGATTGCAGAAAATGATTGTATAAGTAAAGGTGAAAATAATTTGTGCTCGCTCTTGGCATCTGTTTTTCGCTTTTGCTTTTTTGCTTGTTTGGACACTTTTTCACATTCACTGGGGGAGGTAGGGGGTGGGGGTTGGTGGAGCTCTGGGGTGCGGGGGAGAGGGGGCGTCTTCTTAATGCTGTCAGTTAGGGACAGCAGAGGAAGGGGGTGATTCCTTTTCGCAGGTACAGATGGGGGTTTAAAAAGGGTAGGTGATAGGCAGAGAATGGTAGCCGGCCGCCATTGGTCGACCTGGAGGAGTGGCAGGAGGGGAGGGGGTCGGGGAGGGAGGGGGGATTAAATAGCCACACTTTAGTTAAAATATCACTGGTAGAGCAAAAGGGAAAGGACTATGGAACAAGGGTGGAAGCGACCGAATCGAGCTTTCAGATACGGTTTAATATCTGATCTTAAATATATGTGTTGGAACGTAGCAGGGCTCAATCAGGCCAGATAGAGCTGGATAGTAATGGAGGAGCTTTGCGTATTTAAACTCATATATTGGACCTTACTGAGACACACTTAGCTTTCAAGGATTGATCACAGCTAAAATAGCTTGGTTTTGATTTAATTGTTTGTACCTCACAGGCGGTCTCTATTCAAGGGGTAGCCATATTAAAATCTAAGAATTGTAGAGCAACAGTTTTACCTACACTGGCCGACTCTAAAGGGAGATGGGCAATTGCTCAACTGTTGATTTTTGTGCATAAGACTACGATATGTGTGGTTTACGGTCCTAATACTGATTGCCCCGAGGTTAGCTATCATTTATGCTCTGAACTATTGGAGTGGGCTGGCGAGTTGATAGTCATGAGGGATTTTAATTATATAATTGATAAGAAGATCAACACTACTAACACTGCAACTTGGGCTAGAATGGGCAGGACTAGGGCCGCTATCCTAAAACTTCTCCATATACATCGACTGGAGGATGATTGGAGGAGATTATGTCCAACCATTCCAGGATACACGTTTTATTCATCTCCGCATAAACAATATTACCGAATCAACATGATTTTTATTAATAGAACTATGTTGGAACAAGCATTGGCATAGCCAATAGGTCTCGCTTTTGGGACCTTATAAGTGTTTAGTTATCCAGCACAATATCCTTGGTGCAACAACATGAACTGTTGCATGGCTAAACATTTATAAGGTCCCAAAGGCGAGACCTATTGAGGGCTTCGAAGCTGATAGGGCTTCTTTAGTGCCGGTCACCCACCTCGGTGACAAGTGTCTCAGCATAGCAGGAGATGGAGATTATTTGGCGCTAATAGATGCCCTCCCACCTCCTGGGCTGTGCCCGGTTTTCCAGGAAAGGCAGGTAGTTCTGAGGGATAAAAGTGACCTGAAGAGGGGCAGTGTCCTGAAGAAGAGTAGTTAAGGCCCTACTGAGATGGCAGCAAGAGGAAAGAGAAGTCCAGTGTCATGGACTCCCATCACTCAACAGCAGACTAAAAACAAGAGTAACAAGTTGGTGGGATTCTAAGGGAGGACAGAGCTTGGATTGACTTCACAAGAGTAGCGGGGTACAAGTAGTATCAATTAATGTTTCCAATGCATACACCCAGTAACAGTTCTTGACAAAGCACATAATATTTAACATAAAACTTCACATGTTCAATTACATCCCCCATATTTTGCTCAAACCCTCATGGAAGAGCATTGAGATGCATCAAATGAAGATGTGTCAGGTCATGGAAAGTCACCCTTGTAGGATAATTACTGCCCCACTCCTTCCGCGATGTAAGTGCATGAGAGGCTCTGAGTGGCTGGTAAGTGCGGTTACTGACCCTGGGGGAAGGAGGAAGAGGACAAAGGTGGGTTACATGGGGGATTAGACCCCATTCTTCTGGTGGTGATGCCCCCGAGAGGTGACAAGCCAAGGTGTAAATGAAGTTTATGTGTGGTGGGGAGCCACAGTCATCCTTCCACAAAGAAAACTAATGATGCCCTCCACAGTAACTTTTTGTGGAGGGCAGATCATAAGATGCCCACCTGGAGCAGCCTTTGAGGAAAAGAGGACCTCACAGAGAGGTCACAGAGAGGCCACTCTACCACGAGGGAGTGCCCTTTCCAGAGAGATCAAGAAGGGAGAGGCCGCCTGCAGAGGGACTGTGGGTTGAGGGCTTGGGGTCGGACCATGAGGGTGGTGCGGCCGATGGTTGGGGGGTCATGGCGGGGGGAGTCACCCTTGAGATTGCGGGTGTTGCAACCCGAGGGACCTTGGAGGGGAAGGGACCGGTGCCTGAACAGGGACAATGGCAGAGGAGGCTGGAGGGGCATGGAGGTGAATGATTCTACCTGGAGAGGGCGCCAGAGGAGACAGTCAAGGAGGACAGCAGGCGGCAGTGCTGTTCCCTGGTGGGAACCATGGAGGTGGCAGAGAGGCCTTGGGATGGATTATATATATATATATATATATATATATATATATATATATATATATATATATATATATATATATATATATATATATATATATATATATATATATATATATATATATATATATATATATATATATATATATTTGGTCATGTGATCAAGGCAGTGTTCCACTGTCGAAACGTGTAATGCTGCTATGCCAGAATTGCTGATAACTCAACGCAATAAATTGCACTAAATAACTGAACTCGCTGTGGTCCGTACCTGTTTTCCTGGGGATTCACAGTCAAGGCGGGACTTTGTTACTTTGTATATATATATATATATATATATACACACCCGCGAAAGGGGCCATGGAGAGGAGCAGAACCTTGGAGACCTACTGGGGAGAGGAGAGGATAGAAGGTGCCACACTGTGAGAAAAAGTCTGTCCTGGTCAGAGAAGCCTGTGCGAGGAAGATGGATAGAAACGCACTCCACACACTCTACGCAGCAGTGGGCGGGAAGGAGGAGGCGAGGCAGTGGGGGGGGTTGTTGCGACAGCTAAAAGTGGGAAGAGAGGGTGGGAGGGAACTCACAGGGAATTGTGAGGAGGGAGGAGGCCGAGGGTGAAAAATACACGGAGAGAGACCAGTGGAAAGGCAGTGACACACATCACTACAGAAACCGGGGAGGGGAGAGGCATGAAGCGTGGGAGAGGCGGGTGAAGCGTGAGGAGGACAAATAGGAAATAGAGAGCACCGGGGCATTAGGGAGGCAATGACAGACACCGAGGAGTGAGTAAGGGCAGGGAGAACACAGAAGGAAAGGGGCGGGGGAAGTGGGAGGTGGAAAGAGGCAGATGGAAGCCTCGGTGCCCCGCGAGCATAGGAAGTAGAGCCGAGAGGAGTGTGGGCAGAGAGGAGGGGCTGGGGTGAGAAAGGGTACATTGAGGTGAGAGGAAGGAGGGAGCAAGAGATTGGGAGGAAGGATGCTGAGGGAGGTGGGTTTGACAGACGCTTACTTTGCTGCGCACTTGCTGTTGCTGGCGCTGCTGCTGGCGCTTCGCTTTTTAAAAATCCCGTTTTTGTCTATTTGTTTTAATTTACCTTGCTGCACTTCTCCCCTGTTTTTAGCTGGGTCTTGCCCCCTCCTCATTCCGCACATAATTGGCTCCCTCACTGCCGTTTTGGCAGGCCTGGATCTCGGGGGTGGTTCACTGTGGGCGCCATTTTGGGTAGGGCTGTAATTGTAACTTCGGGCGCCATCTTGGAGCGTCCTCGCGCTCGCGCTAGGATTGGTGAGCCTACTTAAGGCGGACTCAGTTTTGAGGCGGCCTTGACAGACGCTTACTTTGCTGCACACTTGCTGTTGCTGGCGCTGCTGCTGGCGCTTCGCTTTTTAAAAATCCCGTTTTTGTCTATTTGTTTTAATTTACCTTGCTGCACTTCTCCCCTGTTTTTAGCTGGGTCTTGCCCCCTCCTCATTCCGCACATAATTGGCTCCCTCACTGCCGTTTTGGCAGGCCTGGATCTCGGGGGTGGTTCACTGTGGGCGCCATTTTGGGTAGGGCTGTAATTGTAACTTCGGGCGCCATCTTGGAGCGTCCTCGCGCTCGCGCTAGGATTGGTGAGCCTACTTAAGGCGGACTCAGTTTTGAGGCGGCCTTGACAGACGCTTACTTTGCTGCGCACTTGCTGTTGCTGGCGCTGCTGCTGGCGCTTCGCTTTTTAAAAATCCCGTTTTTGTCTATTTGTTTTAATTTACCTTGCTGCACTTCTCCCCTGTTTTTAGCTGGGTCTTGCCCCCTCCTCATTCCGCACATAATTGGCTCCCTCACTGCCGTTTTGGCAGGCCTGGATCTCGGGGGTGGTTCACTGTGGGCGCCATTTTGGGTAGGGCTGTAATTGTAACTTCGGGCGCCATCTTGGAGCGTCCTCGCGCTCGCGCTAGGATTGGTGAGCCTACTTAAAGCTCCCCTCTCCCGCGCAGCGGGACGCGCAGGTGTGGACGCCGTCGCTTGCCGGAGTCGTGCCAGAGTCCTGCCCGTCTGCGCTCGTCCGCGTCGAGGCAGCGCGAGGCGGGGCAGGCTCTGTTTCTCGTCGCGGTGTTGACTCGCCGATATTGGCAGGTATGGTGTTTTACACACGGTCCGAGCTGCTGTCCATAAGGCGAATGTCCAGAGGAAGTGCCTGTAAACCTGTGGACCCTTTAGTCGGCCCTTATAGCTGTGCCTGCAAAGGCTGGTCACTTAACAGCCCTACTAAAATCCGTTCCCTGGAAGATGCTATTCCTGTCACGCGAACGTGTGTTGTACCTCAAGATCTTCGTATTTGGTGTTTAAACATTAGATCGCTGGTAAAACATCACCTGTCCATTTATGATTTGCTAGAGAAAGAGGACCCCGATGTCTTTCTAATGACAGAAACCTGGCTTCAGGATTCGGATTCTGCCATATTGAATCTTGCATTCCCTCAGAACTATACCGTCTTCACTTCCAATAGGACCACAAGAGGAGGTGGTATTGCTATGGCAGTCAAATCCTGTTTTCCAGCTGATTGGAAACCGTCGGGACTACCTGCATGTGAAAGTGCTATTTTCAAAGTTGCTTTTTCCCATCAATTCACTTTCAGTGGTATGCTCATTTACCGTCCTCCGGGCAATGATTCTGTCTTCAGGTCCGCACTGGCCGATATGATCGGTCCTATAGCACTCGGTTGTGCCAATTTCAACATCGTGGGGGACCTTAACATCCATTTTGATAATGGGTCATCCACTACGGTGAGCACTCTGCTGGCGAACCTCGAAGCTCTCCAACTCACTCAGCTCGTCACCCTTCCAACCCACTCAGGGGGCCATATTTTGGACCCCTTTTTTTCCACACTTGAGGGGGTAAGGTTGTCAGATCCGAGGCTGATGGGGTGGACTGATCATCTGCTTATAGAAGCCTTTTGTCCGGTCCACGATAAGCCTTTTATAGCTGTTGACAGACCTATTCTAAAAAGGCTTTGGCACAAGCTTAGGCTTGAAGAGTTTTATAGCATACTGGAACAGAAACCTCTGAGCATCTTTATTAACGTGGAACAAGGTTACCAACAGTTCTGCGCCTGGATCACCGATGCCTTGGACTCTCTCATACCTTTACGGTGGTCGAAAGGCCGGACAAAAACACCTAGTCCTTGGTATAATGAGTCACTCGCAGAACTAAAAAAAGCTTGCCGAAAAACAGAGAGGGAATGGAGAAGATCCTACAGCCCTGCTCTGAAAACTCGGTATTTTACTGAGCTGAAGCTCTACCATAGAGCTATTTGCAGAACACGAGCTGCATTTTACGCTCAAGAATTTGCTACCAGCCCTAATCCATCAAAACTGATTTTTAAGATACTGAAGGATCTTATGAAAAACAGATCCACCTCGGAGGTGATTTGCACAGATTCCCACTGCGATAAGTTGGCTTCCTTTTTTGTGGAGAAAGTGGAAACAATCTTCCAAAGTTTTGACACACTCCACCAGAACCGAGAGGTTACTGTCCCCAATACGTTGGGATATGAGACCCTGGCAATGCTACCTGAACTGACTATTGAGACCTTTGATAGGCTTAGCCTCAGGGTCAAGTCAGGTTCTCCCTCGGACCCGTTAAAGCCAGCCTTTATCAACACACTTTCCCCACTCTGTCGTGACCCCATATTGAACCTTATCAATATGTCATTGTCCAACGGAACGGTACCCACGGCATGGAAACAGGCAGTGGTTACTCCTATACTAAAAAAAGCCAACTCTGACCCTCGGCTGCCAGAGAATTATCGACCCATATCCCTGCTGCCTTGGATTGCCAAAGTAACAGAAGCCCACGTCAACTCTGTTCTGTCTGAGCATCTGGCTCGCAACCAGATATTGGATTCCAGTCAGAACGGCTTCCGGTCGGGACACAGTACCGAGACGGCATTACTTTACATCACGGAACATCTTCGCCAGGTTCTGGACTCAGGTCGCACTGCAGCGCTTTTACTATTAGATCTAAGCGCTGCCTTCGATACTGTGTCCCACCATATACTGATCCAACGCTTACAGGAGGCGGGAGTGACTGATCTCGCTCTCCAGTGGTTTCGGTCTTTTCTATCAGATCGTTCTTTTAAAGTGGCCATACCACCTGGCCAATCCGCCACTTATCCCCTGGAGCTGGGGGTACCACAGGGATCCTCGTTGAGCCCTACAATGTTCAACCTCTATGTGAAACCGCTGGCTGGTGTCGTTAAACAGTGGGGTCTTACGATGGCCTCATATGCGGACGACACACAGCTAGCGGTGACACTTAGTGGAGACCCTGAGGTGGAGGCCCCCAAATTTCGAGCGGGTTTGTTGGCAGTAGCAAGCTGGCTTCGCACCAACTGCCTTCAGTTAAATGCCACCAAAACAGAGGTGTTGGTATTAGGGAAGCATGCTGAGCTATGGGGTAACCAGTGGTGGCCATCAGAGTTGGGTGTCACTCCCATTCCAGCTTCTGGAGTGAGAAATTTAGGCATCTGGTTGGACTCTGCGCTCACCTTCAAGGACCACACTAAGAAGGTGGCTGCCACGTGCTATGGCATTCTGCGGGGAATAAGGCCGGTTTTAAAGTACTTTGATCCCCCTACCAGACAGCTTGTGGTCCAGGCCTCTATACTATCTCGGCTGGACTACGGCAGTTCACTGCTGTTAGGGGTGAATCAAGAGGAGGCCTCTAGGCTCCAAAGGGTGCAAAATGCCGCGGCTCGGGCCATTGTGGGCCTCCCTAGACATTGCTCAGTGTCTGGTACCATCGCGGCCTTACATTGGCTCCCGGTCAGACAGCGAATTCAGTTCAAAGCGCTGTGCCTGACCTTTAAAATTTTGAAATCTTCTTCGCCGCCGGCACTTGCTAACCTACTCACGCCCTACGTTCCTTTGAGATCCTTGAGATCGGAGGGGCGTCACTTGGCGGTCTGTCCGCGCTTTAAATTGAGCAGAATGGGTGGCCGTTCCTTTAGGGTGCTCGCGGCAGGTTTGTGGAACTCGCTCCCGGTACACATCCGAGCTCTTGAAGACCTGCTCGCCTTTAGGCAGGCGATTAAAACTTTACTGTTTCCCGTGTCTGGTTAATTTCCTTTTCTTTTATTGTGTGTTATGTTGTAGCGTCTGTCATAGCGCCAGGACGCCCCTTTGCTGGGGCAGCTGTGCGCTATAAAAATATAAATAACATAACATAACATTTAGCAGAGGGAAGCCAGAAGGAGCGAGGAGCAGAGTGGGGGCCAAGACATGCACTGCTGTGGCCGTGAAAGGGGGCGCTGGGCAGTGTCACTGGATAGAAACAGAGGTGTGGGGGGGGGTAGAGTCAGCAGGAGTGGAGGGAGCAGGGAAAGCGAGGCAGTGGACTTAAGTCAGACACAGAAGTGCTCTAGCGAAGGAGCGTTTGGGGTGTAAGAGAAGAGACCGTGGAAGGGAAAATATTTGTATGAAGAAGGCTGAGAGAAGAAGAAATAAAGAGATAAGGGGAAGAAACATGACAGGAAGGGGTAGGGGCGTATGTGCTAGCAGAGAAGGGTAACGTGGGAACCGGCACTGCAATCATGTGTTTGCTGGCCCGGGAGTGGTGCGTGCGTGCATGCGTGCGTGCGCAGTCTGCTTTTTTTCAAAGCACATACTCGTGCTTGTGGCGCGCATCTGCGCACTCCCGAAAGGTGTATGCCACCACAAGTACGAGTATGTGCTTCGAAAAAGAGCTGAACGACGGCTAAAGGTCCTCCTAAGCAGTGTAATCGCGTTGCGTAGGCGAGACCTAAAAAGCATCTTTAGAGGTCTGTCCTAAAATTACATCAGACCACAATCCGTTGATATTAACTGTGCCGATCCAGCAGTGGTATTTAGGGAATTTTCATTTCCAAGACATCTCCTTAATAATTTTGAGTTTGTGAAATGTATGCGAGGTACATTAGGAGAATACCTAGAGAATAATAGGAGCACTGCGTCCACATCAGTGGTATGGGATTTTTTGAAGGCCTATGTAAGAGGTGCCACATTACAGTATATCCTAATGCAGAATTGTCAGTCTGCTTGGCGGCTTGTAGAAGCAAGAGCTAAGCCTATTTCGTCGGTTAATAGATAAAGTAGCTGTCAATTACCACAAGTATAAATCCAAGCAATATAAATATGGGGAAAGGGTTGGCCGCTTGTTAGCCACTCAGATCGCTGACCAAAGGGCTAGATCTTACATTAAAACTATAAAAGGGGCTGATTTATATGGCAAATCAACATACTTTAGCAAACAAACCTCCCTGGATTATATACAGGAGAGTGCGTTACCTGCTCTGAATCCATTGAACTATGAGTCTCTGCAAAAAGATATTGAACTCGGGGAGGTTGAGGAAGCGATCAGCACACTACCAGCAGACAAGGCTGTTGGTGAGGACACTATCCCGTTGGAATTCTATAAAAATGTTAAAGATATTTTGGCACCTGTCTTTTCTAAATTATTTAACTATATTATTCAAGGCGAAGATGCCCCTTCCTCTTGGAATATCACCAATATTATAGAATTTCCTAAAAAGGGGAAGTCGGTAGAGGACATGAGCTCGTATTGTCCTATATCGTTGATCAATGCCGATGCTAAACTTTTCTCTAAAATCCTTGCCTCTCGGTTGGCTCCTATTATCCATCGGTTAGTCTCAGAACAACAGCACGTTTTTGTCCCAGGTAGAGACACGGTAGCTCATATTATTACAGCTATTGCTGCATTTGACGTCTCTGGTCATTTAGATCAACATATAGGAATGTTGATGCTAGACGCCGAGAAGGCCTTTGACCAAGTTGCTTGTGGAGCAATATGGCCGACTAGGTCATCATTTGGCCTTGGTCAAAGGTTCTTCTCGGCGGTTCAGAAACTGTATAGTAACCTGACAGCAGCAGTTAAGCTGAACAGCCTCTCTTCAGCCCATTTCGCTGTTCGAAGGAGTTGTTCGCTATCCCCATTATTGTTTGCTTTCTATAAGGAGCCTTTTATAAGGCATTTGTGGCAAAACGTCAGGATATCTCCAGTGTCTCTTAGTGGTCTGGATCTAAAATGAACTGCGTATGTGGACAACATCGCTATTTTTTCCTCTAGTCCAGTAGAAGCCATAGTCGAAATCACACAACAGGCACAGCATTTTGGCTCTTTTTTTCAGCTACAAATTACATCTGAATAAGACCCAGACAATTTTAAATTTTCAATCTGAAATGGCTCCACCAATATTAGGGATTACAACAACAGCATCATATCTGGGAGTCTGTCTTAGTGGACGATGTGGTCTCTCTGAACTATGAACCATTGCTTAAAACTGTTATGGCAAAATTACGCAGTTGGCATCGGCTCCCTCTTAGCATATACGGGAGTTGCAATGTTGTGAAAAGGAATATTCTCCCAAACCGTTTCTATTTATATCGTACAATCCCTTTAAGGGTTCCGTGGATGTTTTTTAAGCGCCTAGATAGTGCCGTAGGCAGCTTTATATGGGGTTTTAGACTCGCAAAGAGAGCTCTTCGGTATATCAAACTACCATATAAACAAGGGGGTTTTAAGCTTACAGATTTCAAACTTTATTTTTGAGCCGCATTTGATGGTCGAATTCGAAGCTTACTCAGTGGGCCTGACACTGGTACTGCTTGGCTCTCACACCAACTGGCCTGTGGACCAAACACTGGGTTGCTGCTTTACAAAACAACTGACCCTAACTACTACAAATGGGTTAGGTTTAAGATAATTAGAGACATCACTAGGATATAGCAAGATATCTGTAAGGAATACTCTTTGCCAGTGCTGCTTCCATATATGATGTTGTGGGGCAATCCCATCTTGCCCGACATATTTTACGATCATATTGGTAGATGCTGGCAGCGCAAGGGTACTTCTCAACGTGGTCAGCTTTTTGACGGACAAGGGTTTCGATCTTTTTTAGCCTTGAAAGACGAGTTTGGGCTGCTACAGAGTACATTTTTTAAGTATCTGCAAGTAAGGGACTATTTTTTACGGGGCCAGGGGATATTAGAGATGGCGGGGCCAATTCACAGAACTAATCTGAGACAAAATGCTAAACTTACTACTTTTGGTATTCACAGAAGACATTTAGTAGTAGTAAAGTTAGGATTTTGTCTTAAATTAAGATTTTGTCTTAAGTTAGGATTTTGTTTTAAGTCAAACTTAAGTTAAATTGTAGTTTGTCTTAAGTTTTGGTCTTAAGTCAAAATCCCAACTATCCAAAAGCCTCTAAAGGGCAGAATGTTCTAACAAATAAAACAAAGGCTTCAGGGAGCGTGAGGGGATTGAAATCCCCTCAGGCTCCTTGAAGCCTTTGTTCACAGCCAGAGCTGTGAACAAAGAAACATTGGAATGTTTGAGCTCCGGGCTTATACCAGCCATTATAAGGCTATATTATATGCTTACCTGAGTCCCTGCCCCACTACCTCCTCTCTAAGTAAGGGTTTGACTGCTCCGATTTGTAACCATGAGGGTCGATGACCCAAGAAGCGTATTTGATGTTCGCTTTTGAGTCCAACAGTAACATTGGTGTCAGGACAGAGGTAAGGCTGTTATTGGTATCAGTAGAGCCCTGTAACCTCTGATTGCCCTGTGACTCCTAAAAAGTTTCCACGCTAGATATTTATATATTATTGATGGTCGCTAATAATAGTGAGAAGTTCATCGTCACTTTGTTAGCAAGCAACTAATGACTCTCAAAAACCTTCACCAATCACTGACGCTTTTGCATTGTTTGGGTTGTTGATGTCATTGGCATGCTTCTGCAATATAACGTTCAGTCATCCCTAAAAGCAAATCATTTTTATGTTTTGATGGGAAAAATAAAAGCGGAAACATGTTTAATTTGTTCTTTACATATCAGAGATGCAATTGAATTTATCCACTGATTTTCCCAAACTCTTACCTTTTGCAATTGTAGACTGCTCAACATTGACAGACCTCAGCATCTTCAATGTCACTGCTGACAGTTTCCAAATGTCTTGGAGTATTAATTCCTCACTCCACCATATATTTCAAGTGGAGCGCCGCAGCATGTCGGGAACGCCAGTGACTGTCAGGACGAGCGCCATGCAGTATGAAGTCCGTGAACTTGTAGCAGGGACACTATACAACGTGTCGATAACCTATCAGGACTGTGCAGGGCATGGCCACACTTTGACAGAAAAAGTCAAAACTGGTAAGCATATTTTTGCATGCTATAAATACATTGTATTATAGGAAAATTTCGAATTACCGTAAGGTGTGTCTGGGAAACATTTAGAAAACCTTGCCCGAGGACTGAATTGGTTGCATCACTTTGATAAAAAGAAACGTCATTAGTAGCAAACATCAGACATCTCTTCTTTTAAAATCAAATCAAATCCTAAACTATCAAATAAATCACGTAATATGCATACCCTGCCCCTTGTGAAATCTGCAAACAAAGCCTCAAAGAACTTACACCATAGGAACACAGAACAAAGTTAAATAAGCCTTTGAAGGGGTCCCACACGCAGTTGGAAGTATCATTTATACATACATTTAATAATCTAATTTATATCAATTATAATGGTGCTAAATGTTTTTTTCTTTGTATATTTTTATTATGTATAAATGATATGAGGGTTCATGGCTATCATAGTATATGCTACTCTCTTCACTTCTGACTTTAATCTGAATTAGTTAGAAGCCTTGTTAAATCTCAACAACCTATTGGTTAGAGTGAAACACGAGTCAGGAGTTTACATTAACACGAAGAATAAAATAACTTTTAACACCACTTTGATTGGATTACTTTATTTCATCTAATCTATAAGCAATACTTGCATCAGAGCTCCAGGCCCCTTCTAACCGTTATCAATGAATCCAGTCTGTGTAGAAGAGTCAAACTTGGTGAGTCCTACCTTGCGCCTTACCAATTGGACTCCCATCACAGTTACTTAGTGGTAGTGTTAAACTGATTAGGTACAGCTGAACATCCTGTTTTCAAATTCAAATTAACATGTAGGCCACACACTGGAATGGCAAAGGTTAGTACAACAGAGGGTTCCACAATGATCTTGCTGTCCTGGCTGACTTAAAAATGCTGCCATCAGGGACACAATTAGCAGGTATGGGCCTTCATTTAACATCTTAGAGCTTTGTGGTTCTAATCCTGGAACACCGTGCTTGAACCCATATTCTAGATTACAGTGATTCGTAGGTGGAATCAGTTGACTGGACTTTGGTGCCCCTACCGACAGTCAATCACCTGGTAGCATTAATCATTGTTGGGCAGATTGTAGACTTCCATAGTAGCTTTGGTGAAGTACAGCTGTAATCGAGTACCCACATATGGCAGATTACAAGTGCTACCACCAGAGTTTGTTCCTGTTCAGAGCTAAACCTTGTATATTTAACCATGCCTGAGTCTGGCAAAGTCAAGCATGGATGGAATCCCCTGTATTGTGTATGCCCGTTCACAGCTCATCCTTTCTCAAAATGTGTACATGGAAGGGGAAGGAAAGCATGTTGAACCCTGGGTACCAGTACTCGAGAGCATATGCCAGAAACAGGACTAAGCACACGTTATAAGCCCTTTTTAAAATTTTGGTTGTTTTAGGGCCAATAGATTGCTCAGTAATTTCGAGCCGATTGTACAAAACAATTCTCCTGTCACAAAGCCTGTGACTCACAAATTCACACGGTTTGAGCCTCCAAAACGGCTATTTGGGAAGGAGGGGGTCAAGCCAAACGAGACCAAATTTGTGTGGGTAAAAGGCCGCTTTATTGAAACAGATGCATGTCACAATGAAAACACCGGCAACTGCCTTACAAAACTAAAACCTCACTATACATCAAATAACCGATCCCTGTTTCCCTCCCCGCCCCTACGATCCCCACATCAAACCGCCCACCCTGCCGATAACATAACATTACATAACAACCACATTACACATTATTGCAGTTACAAATCCTGCCTTCCAATGAAACCCAAAACCCTACTTGCCTTTCTGCAACTGTAACTACCAAACATCTACTCTAAACTTGGCCTACCTGCCTACCCTTTCCCTGCCCCTGCTCACAAACCGCCAATACTTAGCCAAAAACCTCTACCAATCCTGGCCAACTTTTAACAACCCCGCTTGCACCTGTCCCAAGGGACACGTATACAATTAGCATAACCCTATGCACCTGTCTCAACAAACCTAGCCCTAAACTTAAGCCACTAAAACCCCAACTGAAGAAAATCCCATAGCGCCATATTTTAGGGTGGGAGGGAGGACCAAAAATGCCAGCTACCCACGCCGCTCCCAGTCACCAGGTCACCAAACCTAAAATGGTGGCTGGGAGCGCACAGAGCCCCAATTTATTAACTTTTGGGCAACAATTGAGCTATTCCCAAAAGTAGCCCAGCGTGAAAAATGACCGCTAATTGGCCAGCCCCTCCCTCCTAATCTGCCCGGGAGCAGACCTCATCGTGTTTGGCCGCCCCTCAAATCCACCTTTGGAGGGAGGGGCGTCAAGCCAAACCGAGACCAAATTTCTCTGTGTAAAAGGTTGTTTTATTGAAACAGGTGCATATCACAATGAAAACACTGGCAACTACCTTAAAAAACTTAAACCTCACTATACATCAAATAACTGATCCCCCCTTTCCCCCCGCCCCTTCCATCCCCATATCAAATCCCCCACTCTGCTGATAACATAACATAATAACATTACATAACAATCACATTACACATTATTGCAGTTACAAATCCTGCCTTCCAATGAAACCCAACCCCCTACCTGCCTTTCTGCAACTATAACTACCAAACATCTAAACTTAGCCTACCTGCCTACCCTTTCCCTGCCCCCGCTCAGAAACTGTCAACACTTAACTAAAAACCTCTAAAAACCCCGCCACCCAATAAAAAGCGGGAGCGTAGGCGGAAACACCGCCTCCCCTTTTTGCTGCACCCCTTCAACCTAGGAATTTAGTCCTTAGCAACCCTTTACATTCAACACCCTGGCTAGTACCACTCTGATTTCCAACAAATATAAATCCATGCCGATACATGACAGGTGAATACCATCACCCCTGAAAAATTCTACTGCGTCAAATCTGATTTCCTTATGAGCAATCCTCCCAAACCCAACTTCCCTTCAGAAATGAACCATTTCCGTATTGAGTTTCCCCTGACCCTGTCCACTGCCCCAGGGTTAACTGCGCCTCTCCATACTCTGCAGGGAATAAACTCCGTCCAAATGACTGAGCACCCGGACCACTGCTGTTTTATCAGGGCCAAATCCCTTTTCATGCTCCTCATTAAGACTATCCCCTCTCTTACCATGTCGTTCTCCCCTAAGTGAAGCAACAAGATGTCGGGGCACCTACCAGCCACCAACAAACATTCAGCGACTGTACAAGCTCCTTCCAGAGCATGCCCCTTCTTCCCCTCCAAGACACTTTAAACAGATCTTTATTAAAACCCAAATTCTCTCCAAAGTAACTGGTGCGGGCCTGGACTTTGACCCACTTCACAAATGAATGTCCCACATCCAAATGGACATCTCTCTCGCGAAGGGCCCAGCCACAGAACCTGAACCAAGAAAAACTGCATGAACATGAGTAAGAAAAACCAACGCACTAAACCCCCCCTGCTGCGCTGCGAACATATGGCTTGTAACAATCCGATGACCATCTCCCCAGCTTCATGATGTTCCCCCGACCCATGTTATTCGCTTCTGATGCCGCCCCAATCCTGAACGAATGAGTCCAAAAATCCCTACCATCGATGCCCAACTCTATAAGCGCTTTCCGCAGGACTGCCAATAGTTGAAACGCCGTAACCCTACTTCCATTTGCATGCAAACAGACCAATCCAGCCTGCAATCTAGATAGGGCCCTCCAAAGCTCTTCCCACCTGCAAGGGCAAGTGAACTGTGGGTCCGAAGCCTGAAGCGACACCCATTTTTCCACGCCCCTCTGATCCGTCTTTGACTTTCATAGCCATATGCAGACTCTGTCGGGACGCGGTGCCACATCTTCCCAATCAATACCTCCCCCCCGACCTCAGGCCCAACAATTCTGATATCCGAAAAGCCCCAAAAAACATCCATACCATCACTGTGGAAATAAGACTCGCCTTGTATTCGTCCAAGCATACTGTCGGCAATATCTGTATCACCCTGCCCAGCAAGTTCCAAGACAGTGGTTTTCTAGCCCGTCCCACCTGACCCTGCTCTCTAGCCCACCCCTCCAGCGTCCGTGTGCCGATCTCCCCGGAAACTCCATAATAATTTCCCTACAAATGCTATTCCTGCTAACTTACCCGTGATCGTCACCCTAGATAGCCCCTTGGCAATCAAGTCAGAATAAATTGAATCACATCTTTCCTTCTATTGTGGAACGCCGCTGGGCTCCCGATAGTAGAAACTCCTCCCAAGCTAAGCTGTATGCTATCCTCGTGGATTGTGCCAGGGACCCTACCACCAGTTGTAGCATCCTGTGTTGCTTACGTACCACATTTGCTGCGGCATGGGGGTCGGAGTCCTGTCTGCATCCTTGGTGAGCCCACGGAATCTCCCCCACTGTGAACGAGACAAAGCATCCGTTATGTCATTGTCCACCCCTGGCACATACAACGCTCTGAAAACAGCAATTTCAACACCTGTTCATCACTGGCGGTTTACGATCTCTACAACTGCCATGTTGTCAATCCTGAAAGTCACCTTCTTATGCGCCAATTGTTCCCCCCACAATGTCATCGCCACTACTAGAGGAAAGAAATCCAAAAATGCAATACTCCTACCCCCCACCCCATTCTGCTGGCCACTGCTCTGCACACCACTTTCCTTGCCAATAAAGGCAAAAGCCTTTCCTGCCTGCTGCGTCTGAAAAAATGTGTATGTCCCAAACCATGTCACCCTCCCATGCCAAAGGGATGTCATTGAATTCCCGTAAAAAAAACTTCCACATCATCAAGTCTTCCTTCACACCCGCCGAGAGGCATACATGGTGGTGTGGTGCTCTCTGTCCTGTGAGCGCCCTGTCTAGTCTTCTACAAAATGTGCTCCCTACTCTCACTACCCAGCAAGCAAAATTGAGATGTCCCAGCAACACCTGAATCTCCCTCACTGTGACCTTGTCCCTCGCTAGCATTGCTATCAGCAGCCCCAGCATTTGTTGCCTTTTGTCATCTGGCAGGTATCCCTGCATCAATTGTGAATCTAGTTCAATACCCAAAAAGGAAAGAGCCGTGCTGGGCCCCATTGTCTTTTCCGGCACCAAAGGCACTCCTAGCTCCCTCATGATCTCTTTAAAGCTGTCTAGAGCTGCCTGGCACTATGTGGAGTCTGAGGTGCCCACAAAAAAGAAGTCATCCAGGTAATGTGTCACCAACTGGTGACCCATTTGCCTAGAAAACAGCCACTGGAGAAAGGTGCTAAAACACTCAAATAATGCGCATGACACAGAGCAGCACATCGGTAATGCTTTGTCCACGTACCATTTTCCATTGAAATGGATACCCAGGAGATCCCAATCATCCGGGCGGACTGGAAGCAAACGGAAAGCTGATTTTATGTCACATTTTGCCATTTGTGCCGTTGCGCCCGTGGTAACCATCACTGACGAATATGACACAGTAGCCTTCCTTTCATTGATGAAATTGTTCACCGAGCTCCCTTCTGGCCATGACAAATGTTGAATTAGGCGGAACTGACCTTGTTCCTTATTTGGTACAACTCAGATGGGAGAAACAATCACATTTTCCAAAGACCAGTCCTCAAATGGGCCCACCATACAACCCTTGCGCACTTCTTTATCCAATTTATCCTGCACTGTTCTGGGGTGTTTTTTGCAGATTGCAAACTGTCCGCCCACCTCCTGACCCTAGGTCCCTCATACCCCAGTCAAAAACCCTGTCGAAACCCTTCTCGCAAGATCCTTGCAGCCTTCTGGTTGCCATAACCCTGTAAGGCTGCCTCTAGATTGTCTGCCCTAATCGGTGTATGAGCCCTTTGGCCAGCCCCCATAGCCCCCCTTCCTCATGTGAAAGGCAGCTGCTGCTGCCCGCCTGCATTAAACCACCCTTGCTGCCACTGCTGGTCCCCTTGCTGCTGACCTGGCCCTCCCCAAAGCAATTGACCAGAGCTTGCCTGCCGCCACATTTTGAGCAGTCATTACTGAACTTACAAAGGTCTGGAGTGCACATCCCTTTACTGAAGTCCCAGCATGCCCCTCCCAAACCTGTCTGCCCTCTGCCTGTTCCTCCCACCCCGCCCCGGGTGGACTTCCCCTGAAAGGGCCAATAAACTATAGGTAGCCCGCTGGCCGTGAAAATTGTTTTCCCGGCCCTTGATGCCCCCATTGTGTGCTGCCAAAGATCTGTGCCTAACTCTCCCCTCTTTGCTTCAGTGTCTCAAGCCATGCATGCCCGAAATTCCTCATCGTATTGTGCCCTTGCATATCCCCCAGTGATCTGTGCCTCCTGATCACATCCATTTATTTAAACAGGGCTACGCAACATTTCGGATACTTCTCGCAATACAAACTTGCATATATTAAGAAAGCCACTGTCCAATTCTCAATGGTGAGTGGCACCCGTGGCCTCTTGGCCATTTCGTACTCTTCTTCCTTTGAACCCTCCTTCGCGCGCACCTCCCCGTGTAGTAATTTGAGCATCTCCACATACTCACCTTTCCAAATCCTCTCTTTAGTTGCCAACATTAAGTGTGCGTCCAGCGGTTTGGTCAACCCCATAAAAGGCAATTTTTTAATTTTAAACTCCTTGCTTTCTAATTTATCTTTCATCTCTGCCGCATTCTTTTCCCCTGCATCGCCCGACCCCTTCGCCTTAGTGTTTTCTAATGCATTCGCAAGCGACTTACCCGAGTCGTCCGTTCCCACCCCGACGTCTAATACATACTGACCTTTCCACACAGGTGATTTTAGCAGACCTAAAGAAAGAATCCTGTTGCCTATTCCTTTGATTAGCTTTATTAGTTTTAATCCCAGTAGCGCCAATATAGTTGTATTTCTGTGATCTCATGAAGTTAAATATCGAGCATTATCAGAAGACATACTAGGCGCCAACTCTTCAATTTGTGCAGAGGAAAAAGAACTGCTTAGTGGTACTTGAGCAAATAACCAGTGTTGGTTATCTCTGTTTATCCACCTCTCCCGGGCAATTGAAGTCTGCAAACACTGATCTGCTTTTGATTCCTGCATCAGCTCGGCTCTACTGCTTTGCTTATTACAAATTGAAAATAAAATTTCTCCTCCATGGTATTATTAATTTTTTTTAAGTTTGAAAAGCTTTATTGAATAAACAGAGAAATAGACTTTAAAAAATACCAGCAATGAAATCAGATATTGAGGCAGAGTTATTACAAAAGAAGCTAGTAGCTAGTATAATAAAAAAGGAAATAAAAGCTATATTTTATGGTTTTATATGGAGTGAGAAAGGAGAGAAGGGAAAGGAAGGGGGGGAAATAATAATATAATATTAACACAACAGAAAATTGCATATTACATTGCACATTATAACGGAATGCAAACAAGGCATTGACCAATTAATACTATAAATCAGAACATCGGAAATGATAAAGAAAGAGAACTTAGAGAGAGTATTCAAGGGGGTTTAAAATGTTCAGAATTGAGGGAGGATTTACGATGAACAACAATCTGGTCTGAATAAGAAGTAATGGGTAACCAAAAAAGGTCTCAATTAAGTGTTGGTTTACAAGAGGAGGCGAAGGCAACATCAAGCCAATGAAAATGGCAGAGACTATTCCACCAGTGTTGTATAGAAAGTTTAGAAGGATTTTTCCAATTGAGGGTAATGTGTTGAAAGGCTAGAGCAAGCATGAGATCAAAGAGACCATGATCACATGAGTGTATAGGCAAAGAGTCGTAGAGACTACCAGCAAACAGTAAAGGAGTAGAGTAAGAGATAGAGAGTCGAAAAATACGAGAGATATGGGACCAAATGGAACTCCAAAAATTGGAGACCGAGGGACAAAGAAAGAGAAGAGGCATAAAGTTAGCATCAGGAGAACCACAAGTCCAACAGATAGAGTCAGAATTACAGGAGAAACGAGCAATAGAAACAGGGGTGAAATAAAGTCTATGATAGAGAAAAACATAGATTGAGTAAGGGAGGCAGAGCAAGAGATTTTTAAGGACCTAGACCAAAGTTTGTCCCATAGTGAGAAAGGCCATACGCATCCCAGATCAGAATCCCAGCAGAGTTCTAGTTTAGATTTAGCTCAATAGGATTGGGGGCCTTAGAAATATTTATATATAAGGGAAGCTTTGGGAAAGGAAAGGAGACGTTTAAGAAGAGGGTTTTGGGACTCAGAAAGAGAAGGGGGAGGAAGAGAATAGTATACATCAAGAATGATAGCCATGGGAGAAGCGAATTTCTGTAGAAAGGAATGAGGACAGTGGAATAAGGCTTGAAATTGGGGAAAACAGCATGGCGAGAGACCATCAAAAAGGTGTTTAACCCAAATAATACCATTTGATCTCCAAGAACTCCAAAAGATGGGTCTGTTGTTCAGAAGAATAAGAGAATTGTGCCAAATAGGAGAGTCTAGGAAGGCATCGCGAGAGAGAGGGTTAGGCAAGACTAAAGGATTCAGAAGGGAACAAGTGTGTTTAAATAGGGGGGAGGATGTGTGAGGAGTTTTGACTGAAATAGCCGTTACTTCCTTGAGGGAGAATGGTAACAATAGGGCTTGTTCAATAGATAACCAAAGGGAGGTAAAGAGAGAATGTACGGATAAGAGCCATTTCGAGATTTGACGAAGAGAGAAAAATTTATGATAAAGGCGAAAGTCAGGGAAGTTGACTCCACCATTAGACTTTGATTTACGAAGAGAAGAGAGGGCAATTCTAGCTTTCTTATTCTTCCAAAGGAATTTAGATAGGTAGGAATCAATACGCTTCATGTATAAGGCAGGAATGTGAACGGGAAGCTTAGAAAGCACATAAGTTAAGATGGGGGCAATCATCATTTTAATTGAGTCTAAACGTCCCCACCAAGAGAGGAAAAGGGGATTCGAGGAAGAAAGCAAGTTATCAATACGAGATAGAGCAGCGGTCATATTTAACTTAACCGAAGATTCAATTGAGTTGGAGAACCATGTGCCTAAATATATACGTTTTGAATCATTCCAGGCAAAACAAGAGAATGAAAAAGAATGGGGAAGACAAAATTTAGTGAGGGGGAGAATTTCTGTTTTGTCTGAATTGATCTTGTAACCAGAAACCTGGGAGAAGGAGTCAAACTCATGAAGTAAAGGAGAAATAGAAGTGTCAGGTTTGGAAATTAATAAAAGGATATCGTCCGCATAAGTGGAGAGTTTTAATTACTGGTCCCCAAAAGGAAAACCAGAAATAGATTCATTGTTATGGATAGAAAAAAGAAAAGGTTCAAGAGATAGAACAAAAAGAAGAGGGGATAAAGGGCAACCTTGACGAACTCCACGCTGAAGAGGGAAATAGGATGACGTACAACCATTAACTAATACTGAGGCTTTGGGAGCAGAATAGAGAAGAGAGAAAAGTGAAATCAATTTGGGGCCAAAACCATGCCATTGTAACGAGGCAAATAAGAAGGACCAGTCTACTCTATCAAAAGCCTTTTACGCGTTAACAGATATGGCTGCTAAGGAAGTGGAGATGGAGGGGATTTTGTTTAAAACATTGAGAAAAAGCCATGAGTTATCGGAGGTATGTCTTCCTTTGACAAATCCACATGTCCTTTCCCAAGAAGATGAGGCATGAGAGGATCTAAACATAAGGCAAGAGTTTTAGCAAATAATTTATAGTCAACATTAACCAAAGATATAGGACAATAGTTCTTGCAATATTTAGGATCTCGGCCTTCTTTATGAATTAAACAAATTGTTGCCTCCTGAAAGATACCTTCTGTTTTACCAATTAAAGTAAATGATTGAAAGAGTGACAAAAATTTCGGTAGTAGCAAATAAAAAAAATGCAAATAAAATTCAACCGAGAATCCATCTGGACCAGGAGTCTTTCCTTTGGTGAGAGAATTTAAGGCATGGGACAGCTCTGTGAGGGAAAAGTCTATTCAAGATCGAGAAGATTAAGATGAGATGAAGGAGGAGAAGGAATTTTGTCAAGGTATTGTTGAATGGCAGAGGAGGATGGAGGAGATTCTGGGGTGTAGAGGTTTTGATAGAAGGCTTAAATTCATTTAGTATTTCTTGGTCTTTGTGTAAAAGGGAGTCACTAGAGGAGTAAATAGTGTCTATGAGGGTGCGTACCTTACGCATTTTGAGATAATTCGCCAGAAGTTTCCCCGACTTGTGACGGCCCCCATAGTCACGAGCACTACAACGCAGAAGGATGGAAGATGCATTATCGGAAGTGGTTTTAATAAAAGCAAGCTTAGCACGAATCAGTTCCGACAAAACCGAATCTTTTGAAGAAGTGTAAATGTATGATCTAAAAGTTTGATATGTGCTAAAGTGGATTTACGTTGATGAATAAATGGTATTATTAATTTGATTTAATTGATATGCATTTTATAAAGCATGTGATTACCCCAAAGCAGGGTATCCTGACGATAGAAAACCAAATGTTTGAGACAGTCCTACAGAGGGAACAGATACGTTATCTTTGTATGCCCCTTGCGACTTCTGTCACAGCCTTTGCGACCCCTGGCCTCATTTGTGGAAAAATAGTGCTAAGAGCACAGTGTCGGGCACGTACCTCCTTGGTTTCTGCTATTTTTTTAAATTACATTAATAGTGAATATTGTCTATCATTCACAAATGATGTAATACAAAGTGGAGCACCAGGATCAGGGATGGGACTTTCACTCTTTCACTGGCATCTTAAGTAAGTAAAATCACATTATTTTAAATGTATGTGTTGTTCATGAATGTGGATGAGAGGGAGTTTGGGTGAGATAGTGTGTCTCTGTGTGAACATATATGTTTGTATTTATGATCATATGTGTGTGTGAAAGTGAGTGTGGGAAAATATAAGTGAGTCAGTGTAAGAGTGAGTGAGAGAGTGTTCATGAGTGAGATAGGGTTAGAATGAGGGCAAATGAATGAGTGAGCGAGAGTGAATGTGAATAAGTGAGCATGAGTGAGAATATTATATTACGCTTGCAACTCTACTGTTGGACTTGGCATTCTTCCTGGTTTATAGAGGCCCATTGATGTCACTTCCTGTGATGCCATTAAGGTCACTGGGTGTATGATGTTATTTCCGCTACCCCAGGCATTCTGGTGAATCTACCCCCATGAGTTTAGTTCTGTCATACTTTTAGCCGCCACTGGTGCAGGTTTCATAGCTTGTCTGGGCAGTAACTGTTAGGGCTATTGTTTCCTGTACAGTCATAGTTTTGGCTATCACTGCATGAGTTGGCACATTTATGTATCTGGTAATCTGCACAGTTGGGGCTATGGTACCCTGTTGTATGACTGGTAGGACAATGAAGCCCAGGCTATCACTGCTAGAGTTATCAAAGGCTGGGCTGTCACTGTTAGGGCTGCCATATGCCTGGACTGTCATGTTCATGAATACTTCAATCAGGGTATCACAGCCAGGCTTAACTTTATAACAATGGAGACGGCATATTGAATATAATGTGACTTTTTAATAGATTATACTGACCAATAGCCTGCATGTCACCAGGTAACACTGACCTCTATATTTGTTCAATGTTACTGCAGAGATGTGAAGCATGGAAGGTCAGTGTTTTAGAAGGCCAGTCTGTTATGGTTCATGAGTCCTGTGTGGGCAGTTTTTAAAGGCAATAAAAAGTTGTGCTTACAAACCTGAAAGGAAGGTAATCACTTACATTTAAATGTTTGCACTGGCATAACTGTGCGTCATGGGGTAACCTGCCATTTGTGATTATTCTGTGTTGTTTGTGACAAAGACAACGAGGTTTAAATACAATGCTTCATAGAATGTGAACATGTGGAAAAATTCTGTTTTACCATTTTTTGTTTGTGCTTTCTTAGATGCAGAAATAGTGACTGGTTCATTGAAGATCACAAACTACATTTTTACAGAGACATTCAACAATACAAGCAGCTTGGAATACCAGAATTTTACAAGTATGCTGGAAAAAGAGGTAATACTAAAGGGCTTTGACACTTCATGTCTAACAATACACAACAGAAAAAGGTGTAGGTGCTAGGTGTTTCATCTACAATAGGTGCCCTAAAAATAGATTATGTGCACTAAACTGTAGAAATTCTGGACTGTGAAATGTATAATTATGGTCATTGTGGCACATAGGAACTGACTCACAAACAAATAAAGCATTGGCAAAGCCAGTAGCTCAGGGTGTTTACTGAAAGTGCTTCTTCGTTGGTTGACAAGTTTGTGCCTGTGGTTGAGTGAATGGGTAATGGGATTAATGAGAGAATGGGCCAATGGTTGGTGATGTGTGAGTGAGTAACTGTATGGATGAGAAATGCAACTGAATGAGAGCTATTGGTAACAAATGGAAGTTCAGCTGAATACCAAAAAGTGCAGCAAAATAGAGATCTGCTGTAGCATCAGAATAAGAGGTACTTAATTAGGTGTAGGTGCAGCAGAACAAGAGATGCAGCAGAATGAGAGGTGTAGGAGAATCCTAAAATGTGCATCAGAATGAGAGATGAAGGTGCACTGGAAAAAGAAATGCTGCTGCTGTGGTCTGAGAGATGTGACAGAATGAGAGATGTAAGTGGAGCAAAAAAGAGAGGCGCAGAATATAAGAGATGCAAGTGCAGTAGCTTGATGTGAGGTAAAGCAGAATAAGTGGTGCTGTAGAGGGTAAACAAAATGAAGGCACAAAAGAATGAGAGACTCAGATATAGTAGAATGAGTGGTGCAGGTGCAGCAGAAATGGATAAGCCATCAAATTAAATGAAGTAGAATGATTCAAATGGGTTAAGAAAAGTAAGAGGTGCAAGTAAAGCAGAGTATGTTGCACAGTTGCTGCATAATGTGTTTCTGTACAATGAAAATGTGAGGTGCAGGAATCGTGCCATCTACTTTATTTAGACTTTCCCTTTGCTCCTAGTGTGCTTCCTTCCATAAACTGCAAAGTTACAAAACTGAAAAAACAAAAGCATGACCAAGTTAGGGCCAATAAACAGAACAATAGAAGCACAAAATAAATTTAAAGGATGCAATAATTAAAGCGTAAAATACATGTAGCTGTAGCAAAAACTGCACAGCTTCAAACTCCGAATAAAGAGCTTACCTAGTGGACAATTCAGACCAAGTGATTGTTATACAGACCCAAAATGTATTAAATTAACTCATACATCTTTTATGGTTTTTTTAAAATGTACTATATTTTGTAAATTAATTTGATTTTTGTAAATGTTTATTCTGTTTAAATACATATACTTACATATGTAATGCCCATATTCTGGTCCACAATACTGCAGTACTCAATAGATTTCAACTTTACACTACGTGTATCTGGCGGATATTTGGGTTCTTAATATTTTTTCTGCAATATTTTTGCTGTCAAGATTCTGTTATACAACCTGTTCAACATTTATCAGCCTTCCTGCTTTATCTCCACCTTCATGTTGTGCGGGTGTGAACGTTCTGTAGTCATGACTTCCTAAGTCTTCATTTGCCGCTATCAAAGTAATTGTCTTTAGTTTTAAGAGAGAGGTTTGTCTTTGCATCCTGTAGTAGCCTACATTCCTAGTCCCAAATGTCTCTTTCCAATTTAGTCACAGCATTAGGCAGATCTCATCCTCCTCAATATGTATTATCCCATACATTTACCTCTGGTAATGGCCTTGAAAGCCTCCCACACCAGGCCTGGCAATTCTACTGAATCTTAATTAGTTATAAAGAAGTGCCCTACTGTTTCATCTATATTATGTGAGTGTGGTACATCTTGCAGTGCCTCTCTTTTTTAATCTCCAGTGAGAGATCTTGAAGCTCCCTGAAGCCCCAAGTGCCATGTGAATTCTCAACGGCACATGATCTGAGATGGACCTATCCAGATACTCAATCTTGTTAAATCAATTTTTTCTGATTGTGATAGGGAAAAATAAATGAATGGGTATTTTGTGGGGTGAGAAAAAAAGCAGGCTTTAGAATATTTATGGGTCTTGCACCATAGTTCATTGAGATTTAACTTACTCAGTCTCTCCTTGAAACTCTCTGTGGTTAACCAATTTATTTTGATAGATCTGCTCATTCACTGTTTTGGATCGCGTATGAACAGGTTGTGTGTAGCATAATATTTAGAATAAGCCAGATTCTTTGTATGCCAAGTGGCTTTTGTTATGGATAAGAGGTTCCACTCAGCTATTCATAGCAACATGGTTAGGAGGGAGGAAGCTTGAGATGCACATGCTCTTGCTACCTGGTTCAGAGGAACATGATCATGGAGAGTGCTTGTGCAGGAAATAAAATAAAGCTGGTCCATTCCAATATCCCATCTGTAGGTTAACCCGAAGGACAGCATCACATAAAGCATCTGCAAACACTTTAAGACTTTACTGCCCTGATGTGTAGAACAGGTTGCCGAGTGGGAAAAACACAAACCCTTTTGTAAACTGTAATGGTCGCTCAGTTGGTTTGATGGTCCTCCATGAAACATTATAGGTGCAAGTTCAAATGCAGCAACATTGGAATTTCCCCACACAATTTAAAGTGTTAAACAATGTATTAATCCGGCTGCCACATTCTCGAAGCTGCCGAAAATAAATATGCTCTCTGTGCAAAACTCAAGAACTGCCAGCAGGTTTAAATTGGTGTTGAATGGAAATAGTGCATAGAAACTGCAATGCAAACAGCAATAGTTCCTCCAGACATTTTCCAAATTTTCCTGAGCTTTGACCGCATTTTAGCATTTATTTCAAATGCCTTTTTACCACCAGTGCAGTCATGGGTACAACAGGAGAAACAAGTGTGAGTACACTTTCTAAGACTAAATGAGGTTTTCACTGTTTTGGGTATTGCAGCGGTGGCCCTTTCCAGTGGTCCTCCAAATACTCTAGAGCAATCTGAAATTCTGTCCAAAATAAAATTTAAATCTCCAGTCTACAAAATCAAGTGGCTTGTGGAGGGAGTCGGCAAATCAGAGACATGTACGAAGAAAGTTTCATCATCTACATTCTGAGAATATGCCTTCACAAACATCACCTCCATGCCGTATAATGTACTGCTGTTTCTATGTGTGACCTACCAGAGTCTTTCATGAAAGAATCCACTTTTGGAGGAAAATGTGGTCTGATCTAATGTAGAACTCCTCTGGTGAATGAAATGAAATGAAATGAAACCCTCATTCAACACCCCATTCGGACCTTAATTTGAGATGTTCCACTTGTGTACAATGTGCTGCTTATAAGATTGCTTACAACATTACTCCTATATTGATAGGACATAATTCTATGTCTCTTGACCACGCCATTCACTCCTGCACATTCCATCATATTAGGGTGGAGTCACCTGTCATTTCTAATTGTGAATATTAAGCATACCACCACTTAATTTTCCCATCTCCTTGTGAATACCAGTGTCACTAGACTAGTCTTCAGACCACCATTACCCCCGAAATCCTACTGATGCAATTGATTCTCCAATCTGACTGCATCATTTACATGCCAAACATGAAAACTAAGTAAAAAATACGCACATTATTGGTACTTGTAAAAAAGCATCCATGGTGCACCATGCTTACTCTATCTGCTAGAAACTCTGTTTGCAAAGCCACCTTTCCTCATGAAATATCCATAATGGCACTAACACATAATCTCCTTACTATGGTTTAAGTTGCATACCTATTGTAATTAACAACAGTCTTGCGATCCCAGTCAAAATTTGAGGGGTTATTTGCCATCCTGTGTTAATGAGGGCATGTATATTGCCACTTGTCCTTGTGACAATCTTAACCTTGTCTTTATATCGCTGCATGTGAATCATTATCATTTATGTGAAACCAAGGCATTTGCCTCCTCGTGGGGGACCACTGGGCTTGGCCTGTTTGAATACTTTAATAAGACCTCTTGATCAACGATTCAATGGGATGTAATCATGTCCTTTCTGGTAAACCTAGGAGCCTCACATTATTTTTCTGTGACCTGTCCTCTTAGTCTGTAAGTTTATGTTCCTGTTTCTTTGCTAATTGTTTTTGGTAAGTTATATGTCTTCCATTAGAGTTAGAAATATTGTCAGAATCTGTTTTCTGTTCCACATTTGTTGCTTTAAATATGATCTTATTGAAATCTTGACATAGCAGGGTGATATTAATGGTCATATTAACAACATTGTCAGTGATTTGTTTATTGCCATCTATTACGAATTGTTTCATATCAGTTGTCTCCGTGACGCAGCATTCGTGGCTTCCCCCCTTGATCATCACCACAGATGTGGTCTGTGCTTTCATCACAAACTTTTTTTTTGATAGTACTTCTAGTACATGATTGACAAACTGTTTGTTCCTTGTGGCTTCCTGGCCATGGGTTATGTTTTTTAACTGTCTGACTTGCCAAGGAGCTTTACTCTCATCACTCGAGGAATCAAATGGGAAGGGGTGTCAGTGTTTCTGTTACAGCATACACAGTTTTAATGTGTTCAAATGACCTGTTTGCAAATATCTTTTTAGTAGTTGTGCGTCACAGATTTGTGTCATCGCTGTAGGTTTTGTTGATCTCTCTTTCTCCATATATTAAGTCCCAGCTATTTACAGAATATTACATTAGGCTTCTTGATCTATATGAATCATCACACTCGTCCTATCACCTTCAGTTCAGTTCTGTATCTCCATCTTAGTGGGATTTTCACATACACTTGTTGCTGTGTCTTGTGAGTTACCCTCTTACATTGTAGCTGCCCTCAGCTCAGCTGAGGTGCACTGCACCCAACGGAATCAGTTCCTTCCTCTGGGTCTACTTATGTGGCAGCACTCGAGTCCTGCTCATGCCCTATTCTTAAGCCTGGTCCTGCCTCCAATATAAGATGTGGTTGCTCCCCTGAACCTTACAGGCCTATGGTCTCCTCCGCTATAGCCTTTGACTGGGTCCGACAGTGCTGCTGCAGTCCTCAGGTCCTGAGGCCACACTGACAAGATCCTCAGCTGGCTTCCCCTCCATTTGGCAGCCATAATACGTGAGCATAGAATCTGGTGTTTTGAAGAATCCTCTGCTCTCATTTTCAGATAGGGGTATTCAACAGGGGGATGGACTTCAATTTTTGAATGTCAATATTCTTTTAGAAGCTTTTCAGTGTTGGGTGCTAAATCATGGTAGCTCTGCAGAGCCTCATCCAAGCTCCATTACTTATATGACCATTTTGTCTCGTCTTCCATTTTTAATTTCTGCTTTTCCATTTGGTTAACTTTTTAATTATTCATGTGTCGTTGGTTTTGCAATCTTCATGAAAAATGTTTGTGATTTTTTTTTGTTGGTTGTTAATTTATTAATCAATATTTCTCTGATATTTGTATACAATTTATAAATTGCTATAGAACATCAACATATTTACATTATGATGATCAGTTTAGTAGAATTATATTCCCAAATGCATTCAGAATTCCAGTCTTATGAATATGTTCCAGTCTTGTTATGTGTAATCAGAGTTTTCTCCAATAATTCAAACCTAAAATGAATAATATTTCTTAGGAGCTTGTTCACCATACCACATGCAATATATGACATGGCAAACCATATGGCAATATTAATGTATTTACTACATTGATCACTAAACAATACATTTTAAGGTAAGTATGCATTTATTGCTCATAATTTCACTTATAGTGAGTACAGATTGGCTTAAGAATAGTTAAGATATACTTATCTCACAAAACAGTGGTATGTCAAAGCAGTGGATTCAATGTTATTGAATATCAAGCCTTCTTCTAGTACAATTTTAAAATGTTACTTTTTCCTAGCTCCTAGATGCATTGTCACACACAATTCCAAAGGAAAAGCTGAGAGTGAAAATCATCTCTCTGAGAGCGGGAAGCATAATCGCTGAATTTAAAGTGATCATAATGGATACGGATATCGCTGCGAACATTTCAAGAATGAGTGATTCTCTCTCGTACCTCAACCAAAGCAAAACCTTTGTGATTGATCCTAGCAGCTCTTCATTGCGAGGTAAAAACCATGTAGTATAAGGTTAGAAGGAGAATTTCAAACCAGCACAGGTGTTATTGCCACATGATAAGTTAATGTCATTAAATATGAGGCCCAAATTAATTTCTTATTTATATAGCCGTACAAGGAAATGGCAATAACAATATAAAATAAATGTCTTATTAAATGTATAGTGACCATCATGGATCCAAGCATTGAGAACGTCAAAACGGACAGGTGAAGGGTGCATTTCATTCCATCATTTTTGCTCACTGTGCGATTATAGACATTGAACCAAAAATATGCAAGAAATGTGCATGAAGGTAAACATAGTATTATTTATAACAAGTGATAATCAAATTCTGATACAGTGGCTGCTTGTCTCCTTTTTAAGACTGGATACAGATAGCTGTACTTGTTTTGAATATCCCATGTATCCAAACCTTTAACAAATTCAATATGAGATAACACACATTGAGAGTGTGGGCTTTGGTCCTTGTCCATTGACTTGCATGTGTTTTCACTCTCTGACATTGCTTGGATGGGCTGTTCTTCAGGGCCATGGCTTTGCCCTGTTTGTGTTCCCATTAGGTTTTGGTGATTGGATATTGAGTAGCACTTTTTTACACTGCAGATGTGATAGGACCCATAGCCCGAAGTTGAGAAGCACTGTTTGTTCTTTGTTTTGTTTCCATTTATATAACAGTGGTCTGTTAATTGTGAATTTCTTTCATTTTTCTTTTGGAACTTCATGCTGTTTATATGCCGTAGACTGTCATAAAGGCATGGTAACAATCACTTACCTTCCTTGCTTGATCATCAGTTTTTTCCTTTGACATCTTCTTGGATTTACAACTTAAACACACAGCTGTCACCAAGGTCTTATAAAGATGTTACACTAATTGTGCTAGTAATTCCTAGGCGTTGTTTATTTCCCACCATTTATTCTCTTCTCCCACAAAGGAGGTCAACATGTTTAAGAAGTAAATACATTTAAGCCATAGCTTATCTTTCCCGCACACTCTTTAGGAAGATAAACAAAGGCAAACTTAAAATATCTTAAACCTAAAATTACCCTTATTTCCCTTTGTCCCTGCCCACCCCTCAATCCAAAAATAACCTTCCCACTGCACACCTAAAACCCTAAAATTCATTACAGGATGAATCTCCACAAAACTTTCAAGACCTATTTTTCCTTTCACATTGACAGATAATAGAAGATTTTGCGGCAATTGATTTAATTTGTGCAAAGCAAAAGGGGGAGCAATGTGGGGTCCCAAAACGAGTGTTGTCCCCAAATTATTTTCCACAAACTTTTTGTATTGGACATAGCAGACAAACAGCAAGCCAGATTTGGATGAAAGTTGGCAAGACTATACATTACTGTGTGCAGATGACCATTTCTAGGGTTAGTGGTAAGTAGGATAAGTATTTTTTAAGTTATAAGGGTTAAAAAGTAGTGATATCTGTTGCCACTGTAGTTTCGCTGTACTTTAGCGAAACTAATGTGGTGCATGCAAATGACAAGGCATTGTATCATTAGCTTTACAAAAGTTAAAAGCAGCCATATTGTGCAATTTGGCTATGTTCTGGGTCAGGGCCTAAGTAGTAGCTATTGTTATTTTTCCCTTCCTATGATGATCACTTAACTAAAATAGTAATAGGTAGGGAAAAATAATTATGTTTAATACTTTTAAAAAAAAGATGACGTACCGCAGTACTGCCTTTGAGGTACCACAATATCGAAAAAATATATATATGTTTAAAAAAACACTCCAATGCACTATATTTTACTAATATAGTGTACTGCAGCGCATTTTCAAAATTTTAAATATTTTAAAAAATAAAAGAAAATTTAGGGTGTAACACAAGGTGTGCTAAAATAATGCGCAAGTAAAAAAAATGAAAGGAAACAGGTAAAGTGGGCAAAAAACAAACGTACTTGCTAACTACTAGTGCACTACACCATACACTTTTAAAAAATATATGGAGAGTTTAAAATTATTTTCTATACCTTAAAAGAAGAAAACCTACTAGTTACTAATATGTAAGGCCCTAACCCAAAATACAGGCAAAGTGTGGAAAAAATTAGATAATGGCAACCCATCGCCATGTACTACAGTATATCACAAAGCACTGTGGTATAGTGGCATGATGTATTACTAACACCCAGATTTATTATTCTATTGCGTTACCCTTGCATCACACATAGTGTCACAAGGCCAACGCAATACTTAAGTGAGATTTACAAAGCAAAGCAAGGACACCATGAATGGCTCTGCATTGGTTGGTAAATCTGGATAAGGACAAGGCAGCACAAATGACTGTCTTGATTTACTTTTCACACCATATTCTATATTCTTACCTAATTTCATCTACATCCAAACACCTCCTCATTCCAAGCCACTCCACTCAACTATATTCCACTGTATCTCATTCCACTGCACACTACTCCACTCCACATCAATCTACTGTATACCACTACAGTTTACTCTATTCCAATCTACACTACTATAATGTTTGCCACTCCCCTCTACACTATTCCACTGTTCATACCTCCACTCTATTCCACTCCACTGTATGGTATTCCACTGATCACCACTCCAGTGTACACCACTCCACTGTTTGCTGCGCGAGTGTACTCCATTTCACTATACACCACTTCACTCTATGGTATTGCACTGGAAGTCACTCCACTCTACACCACTCCACTCTATGCCACTTCACTGTACTCCACTCCACTTTATGTCACTCCAGCCTACGCCACTCCACTGTATGCCACTCCACAATACACTCTCCAGTATGCACTATTCCAATCCATGCCATTCCACTGTACGACCACTCCAATCTATGCTATTCTGCCAAATGCCACTCCACTGTTGCACAGTCCTCTGTGCGCTTTTCCACTGTATACCGCTCCACTGAATGCTACTCCACTGTACACCACTACGGTGTACGATACTTCACTCTACACCACTCCATTGCATGCTATCACAGTGCATGCCATTCCATTCTACGACACTTCTCTGTATACACTTTCACTCTAACATACTGTACTGTGGCTATGAAACTCCACTGTTAGCCACCCACTCTACGCTACTCCACTCTACGCTATCCCACTTTCTGCTAGTCCATTGTACTACACTACACAGTACTCCACTGTAATGCACTTCATTTTACACCATCCACTCAATGCTATTAGACTGTATGCAACTCCACTGTATGTTATTGCAGTCTACTCCACTCATACCACTGCAGTCTACGCTACTACACTGTATGCAACTCCACTCTGTGCCACTCTACAGTGTGTTTTTCTGCTCTACCTCACTCCATTGTGGCACTGAACTGTATGTCACTCTACGCTACTCAAGTATATGCTATTCCACTCTACACCACTGCACTGAAAGCTACGCCACTCTACACTATTCCAATCTATGCCACTCCACTCTACGACACTTCACTGTTTGCTATTCCAATGTATGCCACAATGCTAGACAGTACTCCACTGTACACCACTCCATTGTACACCACTCCACTGTACACCACTCCACTGTACACCACTCGATTCTAAACTATTCGATTGGACAACACTCCACTCTACGCCACTCCATTGTTTTATATTCCACTCTACCCCACTCCAGTACACGCCACTCCAGTGTACGCTACTCCTCTGTAAGCCACTCCACTGTATGCTACTGCACTGTATGCTGTTCCACTGTACATCACTGCACTGTGCACTACTACACTCCGCTATTCCAGTGTATGCCTATGCCTCTCCACTGTACTACATTCCAGTGTTCACTACTTCACTGTATGTCACCGCATTGTTCGCCACTCCACTGTACAGCAGCCCATTCTACGCTATTACGCTATTCCATTAGATAACCTCCACTCTAATCCAGTCCACTGTATTATATTCTTCAGGATCCTACTCCAGTGTATGCCACTCCGCTGTACGCTACTCCACTGTACGCCACTCCACTGTACGTTACTCCACTATGCGCTATTCGTTTCACTGGTTGCACTCTTCCATAGTACCTCACTTATATCATGTGAAATTATAGCATTCATAACAACATTTATGACATCGCAAAGGACATCATTTGTAAGAAGACAGTGCATGTAGAAGGTGCGGGTTATAGCTGGGGAGAGGATGTGGCTTAGCGGCCAGATCTGCAGACTCCGGTGCTGGTGATCCGGGTTCAAGTCTTGGCGTTGGCGCAATATCCTGTGATTCTGGGCAAATAACTTAATCTCCCTGTGCCCATGGACAGCACCTGGATACCCTCATGGATGATAAGCTGTGCTATATAAATAAATAATAAAATAGTTCATTTTGTGTGGCCAGTGATGTGCCAGCATTGGATACGGAGGTGTACGACTTATTGTAAATTGAAGCTGGTGTGTAAATTATAATTTTAAGTTATAACTATAACTTTAGAATTTCTAATGTTTGTCTAGTTTAAGTTGGGTTTGTATAGAAAGTATAAATAATGTTTTCCTAACTATAACTTATCAGTAACCTTTGTTGTTTTAATTGAATATATACACATGCGTGGTAAAGGCACCTGCGTGATAAAGGATGTTTCCCCATTTGGAAGCATGTGAAAGCATCATTTGATGCTGTCTCCACAGCCAATGTCTGACAGGGAGGCCGAGAGTTATTAGGTTCCCTTATACTTTTTCTTTTATGTTTCACTAACTTCCCCTTTCCTTTAAACGTTTTCAATTAAATCCTAATCCTAGTTGAATAGTTACACAAAAGCAAATACAACAAATCATGCTGCATTTACATCATTAATTAATTTTAAATGTTTACTTTTGCATTTATGTTGTAAAGGTCTGCTATAGAATAGTTTAGTTTTTAGTGGACTTTTTTTTAAAAGTGAGGTATAGCATCTCTTAAAATTAAATCGATAAAAGAAGTAAAAAGAAAGGGAGCAAAGTAGAAATCAAGGGGACCCAAGAAAGTAAGTGATGGAGCAGATAGTGGTGATCTAGAAGAGCTGCAGCAGGGCGAGAGGAAGGAGGTTAAGCAACATGAGTTGGGGTGAAATAAAGAATGAGTGGCACTGAGAGTAGTCAATTTAGAGATTATGCAAAGGAGTTGTCTAGTGTTGGAAATTTTATTTATATAGTATCATTTATATAATATGTAAAGAGCACTGCACAGAGGGCTACAGTGCCCGTTTTGGTTAGGAAATCATTAAATTATTTATTTGACCCAGGAGCGCTTTTTTAGTTAAAATACATTTAGGAAATTGTGTTACTGGTTGAGTGGGGTGAATCCGTACTCAAGCAGAAACCACAGTTCTTGTTGGGTGAAGTCACAAGTAAATCTCAAATTCACCTGTGATTAACTGTCTGGTAGCTTGGCACAAAGCACTCAGGCTTAACTTGGAGGTAGTGTCTAAAGTATTTATGCAACACTTGAAACAGTAATAAAGTGACAATACAACACAAGAAAAACCCTACACCAATGTAGAAAAATAGAGTAAGATGTAATAAATTATTTGAGACCAAAACAATGCAAATTAAATTATAGATCCAGAGTTATGAAATTGTAACGATATGAAATTGTAACGATTTCAGGTGAGTATAGCGCCTAAAAGAACAAAGTGTCACTCTGGGGGTAAAAACAAATGGCTTGAAACCCTTTGTGAGTGTGCTGGGCAGAGCCTTTGTTCGGTGTAAGTGTGGTAGGTGACAGCTCCTCCCCCCCCCCACCCTGATGGAGATGGCCATTCCTGACAACACCTATTCTCCCTTTGTCTCACTGTCTAGGAGGAATACACAAAAACCTGCTGGCTGTTACACCTAATCATGTGACCCAGGAGCAGTCTGCAGGCACTAAATGGTTGGTACAAGAAGCTGTAAAGTGACAGTTTCAGAATGGTGACATGACATCTGTCTATACCATTAAAGAGTTGTTAGAAATTGGGTTACTGCTTGACAGGGGTGTGAGCCCTGGTCAAGCAGCACCCACAATCATAGTCAGGGTAGGGCACAAGCAAACTCCAAATTAACATGTGCCTAGTCCCCTGGTAGTGTGACACAAAGCAGTCAGGCTTAAATTATAGGCAATGTGTAAAGTGTTTGTGCAACACTTCAGACAGTAAAACTGTGAACACACCACACAAAAAGAACCCATACCAGGTTAGAAAAATAGATCTGAATTTAATAAATAAAACAAGACCAAAATAACAAACATAAAATCAGTAGAACCCGAGTTATGAATTTTTTAAAGAATAAATAGAATACTAGCGCCTACAAGCATAAAGTGCCAGCCACGGCTATCTGGTCATGGTGGACCGGGTCAAATTCATTAGTTCAGGCCGACTGTGATGGAGCATGGGTCGGATAGAGTCCCAGATTAGTCTCATTGAAGATTTACCTTCTCAAGTTCTGTGGCAAGAGTATTGGTCATGCAGGAGAGGGTCGTGGGAAGCCAGGAAAGTGTTGTGGGTGGCATGGTATGAAGAGCAGGCCGGGCTTCGCAGACAGGCAGGCTGGATGTTCGCATTGGTGGTTCTCCGCAGGGGATCGATGCTTGCTGTGAGAAGAGATGAGATGGCGTTGGCTCGTGCTAATTTGCGGTGCGAGCAGTGTGGATCCGGTATGAACATGCCTGTTCACAGTCATTAAGAGCCCAAACGCTTAATTTCAAGAGCCCCTGAGCCACACCAAGGGCCCAGGACCTGAATTACACCACTTGGAGGTCAAGAACTTGCTGCAGCTGTGTCCAGGAGGTGGTTGAGGAGCCTTCTGTGTCCCTGAGATCAGGAGAAAAGCAGATTAGCCCTTTGAGTCACTCTGCGGTCCTGGGATCAAGATGAAGTTGCAGGTCCAGTTCTTCTTCGCCAGGCAAGGGGAAAGCAGGCAGCAGGTCAGGACAGAAGTGCAGCAGTTACTTTAGAGCAGCAGTCCAGCAGAGTGGCAGTCCTTGTAGCAGCACAGCAGTCCTTCTTCCTGGTAGAGTAACCACAGCCCAGAAGTGTACTGAAGAGTTGGTGTCTGAGGTCCCTCTTTTATACTCTGATGCCCTGGTTCTGGAGGGTGGCAGAAGCTTCTAGACAGAGGCCTTGAAGTGCAGGGAATTCACTGCCTCCTCTGCCCTGGGTCCAAGCTGGCTGAAGTTTCAATGCAGGGTTGTTAGGCCCTTTGTTTGAAGGCAGAGCACAGGTTATTCAGTTGCAAGAGGTACCGTGCTCAGCTCTGCCCTCCCATCCTGGCTGCAGTTGGCCCATCTAAGCTGACCTAATCCCTCTATAGTGTCACTGTCCGGGAGGAAGTCACAAAATCTAACTATCAGCTACACCCAGTCATGTGACCCAAGACAGGCACATAAGGACTATGGACAGGAAAATACCAACTTTCTAAAAGGGGCATTTTCAAAATTGTAATTAAAATTTGACTTCACCATAAGTTAGGATATTCATTTCCAATTCCAGAGACACCAAACATGAAATGGTTACCCGGTCCCATAGGAAATTACAGGTCTCACAGTATTGAATGAATTAGGCGTTTTTCACTACCAGACATTTAAATTGTAAAAGTACATGTCCAACCTTTTAGTTACACATTACCTAGGGCCTATGTTAGGAGTGACTTACTTGTAATAAAAGGGAAGTGTAAGGCTTTGCAAGGGTATTTTAATGCCAAGTCGATATGGCAGTTTAAAACTGCATTTAGGCTGCAATGGAAGAACTAGGACATGTTTTAAGGTGCTACTTAAGTGGGTGGCACAATCAGTGTTGCAGGCCCACTAGTAGAGGCCCTGGGTACATGTAGTACAGCTTTACAAGGGGCTTAAAAGTTAATTAAATATGCCAATTAGGTATACGCCAATTTAACCATGTTTTAGGGGAGAACACTCAGTGCACTGTAGCACTTGTTAGCAGTGGTAAGGTGCTCAGAGTCCCATGTCCAGCAAAAATAACGTCGTCAAAAATGGAGGAGGTGAGGCAAAAAGTTGGTGGGAAGATCAACGTAAGGCAGACATGTCTAGTAAGAGGGATTTAGATTACAATTCTTTAGACACCAAACTCGATCTTCCTGACTGCTCCCAATGAAAAGTTATCACGTATTGAATGTAATTAGGTAACCCAATGTAATCCTATGGGATAGAAGCAGGCTTTACAGTAGTGAAAAACACATTTATGAGTTTTTTACTACCATGCCATGTGAAACTTAAAAGTACATGTTCAACTTTTTAAATACATGGCACCCTGCTTTCTGGGCTTTTTAGGGCCTACCTGAGGAGTAACATAGATATCAAAAAAGAAGGTTTAGGCCTGGCAAACAGATTATTTTGCCAGGTTGAAATTGCAGTTTAAAAGTGCACACACAGGCTGCAATGTCAGACCTGTGACATGTTTGAAAGACTACTTAAGTGGGTGGCACAATTAATGCTCCAGGCCCACTAGTAGCATTTAATGTACAGACCCTGGGCATAGGTAGCATTGCTTTGTTTGTGAATTATAAGTATATTCAATGTGCCAATTAGGTAAAAGCCTATTCCACCATGTTTAGAGGAGATAGCACAACAACTTTAGCACTGGTTAGCAGTGTTAAAATGCACATTAATGCACATAAATTAACTCTGCAAAAATAGGAGGGGTGAAGGCAGAAGGTTTTGGGGAAGACCATCCTCGGGATGACTGACCTAACATCTGGGTGAGCTGGGTAGCAGGGTGAGCTTCGAGCCCCCCATGTCATTTGGCTGATGGGGATACATTGAGAAAAATGTACTAAATAATTTAAGAGGAAAACAATAAAAATTCAATCAGTAGAAATGGAGATATGCAATTTTAAAGATTTAATTGAAAATAGGGCCAAAAAAGCACCAAACACCAACTGTGGTTATCTGATCAAATTGGACCGGGACCGGGAGAAAGTCACCAAGTTCAGGCTGGTCACGATGGAGGGTGGGCCGGCTACAGGGACCAAGTTAGGCCTACTAAACAAAGTACCTTAAATCCTGGCTGCGGAGCGATGCGCAGCCCTGCGCTGAGTATGTGTGGCACAACAGAGGTGATGCAAGGTTTTGCTTTAGAGATGCATCGAGCAGCGACAGGTCTGAAGGGCTACGGGAGGCAATGCAAGGTCCTGCAAGGAAATACATCACAAAGCGGCAGTTCTGGGGAGCTGCAGTGGTGATGCGCGGTCCATGATGTGAGGACCTGCATCACACAGCAGTGGTTCTGATGAGCTGTGGGGCTGTGATGCGAAGTCCTGCGTGGGGGATGCATTGCGCAACAGTTCTGATGCGGAGTTTGGCGAGGTCATGCATCGTGCTGCATTGGTTCTGCTGGGACCACAGATGAGCTGGCAGAGAACCAGCTGGCTAGTAAGGTCACTGATTACAGGGAGCTTGCTAGGCTGGATCAACAACAGGGTCAACAAGAAGGTATCTGGGGAGGACTCCCAAAAGGGTGGTCAGGGTTTCCATCTGAAGAGAGAATTATTGCAAGACCCATTCCCTATTTGGCCTCCAGCAGAAAGATTTTGTAGATGAAAATACTGGTAATTTTGCTCCTAAATGCTATGAGTGCTACCAGTATGGTCGCAGTCAGTATGGGGGGCAGCTGAGATACCTTAGTGTTCCTAGGTGACAGAGAAATAGTGCCAAAACCCACAAGCCTTCCAATACATCCAAGTATAGGCAGTGGGTCACCCTCAATGGGCAGAGGGTGGAGTCTCTGAGGGATACAGGATCCAATATGACTACTGTCAGGTGCCATCTAGTGCCTCAGAGCAGGTGATACCCATACATTCCAACAGGTTGTAGTAGCAGACAACCTTGAGAGCCACTGTCCAGTGGCTCGGGTTCCCTTTGAGTGGGGGAGTTCTGTCATGCTTAGGGATTATTTGTTAGGGAATTACTTGGAACACACTACCTGGAAGACAGGGGAGCTCAGGTCACACCTGAAAATGTTGGGGTTGCCTGAGAGGTTCTGCGCGACCACTTAGTCCACGGCTGCCAAAGGGGGAGTAAAGAGAGCCTAAAGCTTGGAAGAATGGTCCCAGCAGCTGCAAAGAAGGGGAACAGGACGGGGTATGGGAAACCAGTCCCTGAAACTCCCATGGCTCTAGCGTATGGGGTGCAAGAGGAGGCTGCCCCGGAGCTAACAGGGGAGGACATTGCCTCCTTAGGAGACCTGCCTGAGCTTGCTGGATGGCAAGTTGAGGATGGGTCCTCCAGGTAGGGGTTCTGAAAGGTGCAGAGAGAGTGCCCAACCCTAAAGGGCAGAGGCGGCAGGCCAAAGCCGAGGCAGCTGGTGACATCTCTGGAGATCACCACATTTACTGGTAGAACAACTTCCTTTACAGTGAGCCTTGGGTGTCTGTGCATGGGGCAGCATGTGTGCTGGTGGTCCCCCAGTGCTAAAGGGCCTTCCTACTGGCTCATGAGATACCCTTGGCAGGACATCTGGGGCAGGACAAGAACTTTGCCAGGCTGGTCACCCACTTCTATTGGCCCTGGATGAAGATGCCTCAAATCCTTTCTGTAGGACTTGTCTCACCTGCCACGCCAGTGGGAAGACAGGGAAGAAGCTTAAGACTTCCCTGAATCCCATGCCTGTTGTGGGTACCACCTTCAAGAGGGTGGGCATTGACATTTTGGGCCTCTGTACCCTAAAACTGCTCTGTGCAACTGGTTTATCCTGTTTTTTGTGGACAATGCCACCAGGTACCAAGCGGCCATCCCTCTGACGACCGTGACTGCTCCTGCAGTGGCTAGGGCCTTTATGGGGATTTTCACCCAAGTGGGTTTCCCATAGGAAGTGGTGTCGAACAGGGGCACCAACTTCATATCTGTGTACATGAAGACTATGTGGGGGAGTATGAGGTAACCTACAAGCTCTCCCCATCCTACCATCCCCAACTAATGGGCTTGTTGAGAGGTTCAACAAGACCCTAAAGGGCATGATTATGGGATGGCTTGGGCCCATGAGGCAGATGTGAAACACCTTCTTACCATGCCTGCCCTTTGCATACAGAAAGGTACCACAGAAGGGAGTAGGGTTTAGCTCTTGTGAACTCCTCTATAATCACCCTGTCAGGGGACCTCTCAGTTTGATGAAGGAGTTGTGGAAGCAAGCTCCCAAGGAGCCCTCCCAGAATACGGTTAGCTACATGCTAGCCCTCCGCAAGCAAATGGAGAAGATCTGGTAGCAGGCTTCCGAGAACTTAGAAGCTAGCCAGGAAGTCATGAAACAATAGTACAACAAGAAGGCCATTTTGGTGGAGTTTCAAACTGGCCTGAAGGTGTGGATGATGGAGCCAGTTAATCCCAGGGCCCTCCAAGATCATTGGACAGGGCCCTATGAGGTGATTGAGGGGAAGGGGGAGACCACCAACCTGGTGGACCTCAGGACCCCCGGAAATCCCTAATGGGTCCTCCACAGCAATCGCCTCAAACCCCACTATGAGAGAGGTCTGATGTCACCATGCTGCTGGTGACAGATGCCGAAATGGGGGAGTAGAGTGGGCCAGTCCCTAACCTCTTGACATTCAAAGAGAGAAGGATCGGTCAGTGGAGGATGTCAGCTTTTCCCCTACCCTGACCCCAGATCAGCAGGTGATCATGTGGTCAAATAAGGCCCAGGCAGGAACACCACCATTTTACATGCTCAAATTTAAAGCTGCCATTTCTTCTTGAACGTTGATATTTGACATACATGTGTTTGCGTGCTTGTATGGATAATGTTCGATGAAATAATTTTGCTTACATTTACACATCTTCGTAGGCATATTATCAGAGCCTTGAACATTCTGTACAAAAGCTAAAGTTCACTGCACAAAATGTTGTTTGTTATTGTTCACTCAGCAACAGCTTTGTCAGGATACCATGAATAATGACAGTTTGACTGGGACTTTGCCATTGCAACATGATTGAAGTTTATTATATAAACAACATCGCTCCTTGGAGTAGTTAGAGGAGAATTTTGCGGACACTGACGAGGTCGCCCCATGCCTGATTTCCAGCCCAGAAGGATGGTGCCCAGCTCTACACCACGAACTGCACCCAGATGAAACATACCCACAAGTAACTGGGGAGTTAGATCACCCTACAGGGATTCCCAGCAGATTCCCCACCCCCCAGGCACACTAGGATAGGGAGTGCTAGGAAGGAGCGCAATTACAACTGTACTTATATGCACGCATATATTCTTTGTAACAGCACCATGGTTGAATTGTTCATTTTCTTTACAATTCTCGTGATGCTGATTACTCTGATTTGTTACCTTCTATTGATTATTGCAGAGCATGTATTTTTCACAAGAATCTTATTGCTTCGATAAATATTGAAATGCTAATTTGAGTATTTCTTGTGTTTCTCTTTTGGCATTCATGAGTTACCAAACAAAAGGGGTTCTAGACCTTTTTCCATGATTTACTTGGGGAGTTAGGGTTGTCATGTTCTGAGGTTGCACATACCACCTGCTACCTTGTAAGGTTAGGGCTGCAGATGGTGCACTGTAAGCTAGCCAGTACTCAGGCCAACATATCCTAATACTGTGCATGGTCTCGCACAGTTTTGACCTTTATGTTGTCCAACAAGCGCACAGTTTTACAGTATGAGCCATACAACAAGAGGGGCAGTCACCAGCTGTTGGGACAGTTCAACCCTCTGTTCTCCCTTATCCCTGGGCTTTCACAATTGTGTTACCATTACATTGAACCAGGTGACAGTCCCCCTGTCATGCCATGTCGTGCCCCCCTGTCAAAAACAAAATCTACAGACTGTCAGACAAATGAGGGCCAGTATCAAGGAGTAGTCAGCCAAGATGGTGGCGCTTGAAGTGATTGAACACTCAAGTAACCCCTTGTCCAGCCCAGTGGTGATGGCGCCCAAAGCTGCCCCACAGGCGCCTGCCCAGAACTCTGGTTCTGTGTGGACTACAGAAGGCTTAATTCAGTCACAAGACTGATGCTCATCCCATCCCCTGAGCCGATTAGCTCATTGATTGGTTAGGGGCAGCCAAGTTCCTGAGTACTTTTGACCTTACTTCAGGATACCGTCAGATAGCCTTAACTGAGGGGCGAAAGAGAGGTCAGCATTCTCTACCTCAGAGGGCCACTTTCAGTTTAGGGTGATTCCGTTTGGATTGAAGAATGCCCCTGTCACCTTCCAGAGCTTGGTGAACAAGGTCGTCCTAGCTGGGATGTGGACTTCAATGCTACTTATTTAAATGACATAGCTGTCTTCAGCAGCAGATTGGGAGGATCACTTGTTTCACATCCAGGAGGTGCTTCAGGCTCAGCAACAGGCAGACCTGACTATCAAGGCCAGTAAGTGCCAGATTGGGCAGGGTTCAGGGGTGTACTTGGGACAGCTTGTGGGTGGATGCAGTCCCTCATTGCCAAAATAGAAACCATCATGGCCTGGGAGGCCCACGAAAACTCAGATAGAAGTGAGGGCCTTCCTGGACCTCACTGGATCTTACAGGAGGTTTGTCAATGGGTATGGCACCATTGTTGCACCTTGACTAAGCTGACTTTGAAGAAACAGCCAAAGAAGCCAATCTGGAAAGAGACCTACCAGGAAGCCTTTGACTCCCTCAAACAGGCAATGTGTACAGGCTCTGTACTCAAGGCCTGCCTTTTCCCAGAAGTTCATTGCGCTAACAGATGCCTCCGAGCATATCATAAGGGGCAGCGCTGTCATAGTTAAATGAGGAGGGCCTAGACCAACCTATAGCCTTCATATGTAGGAGGTTGATTCTCCGGGAGCAGAGGTGGAGTATTATTGAGAGAAAAGCCTTTGCTGTAGTTGGAGCACTGAAGAAGCTGATATTACACATGTTTGGGACTCACTTCCGGGTTCAGGCAAACCACAGGCCCCTCAGATGATGTATGCCGATGAGGCGATGAGAATCCCGAATTGTTGATATGGTCCATCTCCCTACAGGGAATAGAATTTACGGTGGAACACCATCCTGGTTCAGACCACGCCAATGCTGATGGTATCTCCAAGTTTTTCCATCTGAGTGATTAGAACTCTCAGGAAGTTGGGTAGTTCTTCCTACTTTCAGCTGGGGGGAACATGTGTTAGACCTGTCAGCCTTAGGGTGATTCTTCCTCCAAACGTTTTGTCTTCACCCCTTCTATTTTGCCGAGTTTGTTTTTGTTGGCCTTAGGGATCTGCACACTTTACCAATGCTAACCAGTAGTAAAGTGCTTGTGCTTTCTCCTCTAAACATGGTAGACGTGACTTATACCAAATTGTCACATTTAATTTAGGTTTAAGTCCCTAGAAAAAGTGGTACTACCTGTACACTCGGCCTGTAAATTACATGCTACTAGCAGGCTTGCAGCACCTATTGTGCCATGCTCGTCAGTAACACTTTAAAACATGTCCCAGGCCTGCCGTTGCTGTTTTAAAATGCCATAACAACCTGACAAAATAAACCTTTTGCCAGGCCTAAACTTCCCTTTTGAATACAGAGCTCACACTCTGGCGCAGATGTGCAAGCCTGTCTGCGCCCATCCACACCCGGCCAGCGTCCAGCACCAGCCATGCGGGAGGATTTGCAATGTTCCCTCAGGGTAAGGCAGTCTATAATTTGGAGCAACTAAAAACTTTAAATAGAGCTCATTCTTGTACCCATAAGTTCTATGTTAGTTCCCATCACAGTCCCATTTCCTGTCCTTTTTGCCGACATCAGGGGTTTCACCCTCCTTTCCAGTGGGTACTATTTAAAAATGGAGACACAATATAGAACAAGCACTGCAAGGCTCACCGAGTAAAGGCTTAAGGCCCGTTTGATCAATGTGCACTTCCATCCCAAGCATTCATTATATTTATGTTTTGATTTCTTTGAATAATTATGATGCCGTTTTCCTCACTGAAACCCGGCTCTTTGATACACTGTGCCCCGCTATTGCATCAGCAGCCCATCCTAATTTCTGTATCCACCACACTGACAGTCAGGAAATTAAGTGGGGGGGGGGTGTGGAATTGAGATCATCTTCCACTCTGAGTGCATCGATACAACTTTCTCTGCTTTGAAGTTCCCCCTCCATGAAGGTGCTGTTTTCTCTCTCAAACTCTGCTGCTTCATGAAGTTGTTGAATACGTTGGTGGTGTGAGACAGTGCTGAAGGCTGCAGAAAGGTCTAGTAAGTGAGGATTGTGATGCCACCTCTGCCCATGACCATCCAGATGTCATCAATGGCTGTGATAAGAGCGGGTTCTGTACTGTAGTTGGGTCCAAATCCAGATTGAGTGGTATTGAGGAGGTGGTTGTTGTTGAGGAGGGTAGCTAGGCATTTGTTTATAATCATTTACATGGCTTTTTTCGGGTGGGGGAAGGGAGCTAGGCAGGTAGTTGAGTAAAGTATTGAAGTCTGCTGAGCGGTTCGTGCAGAGGAGTACTGTGGCATGTTTTAGGCATACAGGTTGGCGACTATGACAATTGAGTCACTCAGGATCGGGATGAGGACTCCGCTGATGGGTCCAGAACTTTGATAAAGATGTGGTGAGGGCGGGGGTCCAAGAGTGCTCCAGAGTGTACCAAGTGCATGGTCGTTGCAGTTTCTTGAGTGGCGGTGGCAGGCCATATGGTAAGGGTGATTCTCTGGGTTTTGGCTGATATAGGCAGATATACTGTGAGGGTAAAAGGGTTGGTTAGTGTTCTAGATTGTCATCGATGCTGATGATCCTGTTGCTGAAAAATAGGGACAGCTGGGTGCAGAGGTCCTGAGAGGAGTTTATTGTCGTGGAGGTTGCTGCCGGACAGGTGAAGTCTTTTACTAGAGTAAAGATTTTCTGGAGCTGTTGGTTCTGCTTTCTATGTGGTTGATGAGTGCAGTGAACTTAGTGCCTCAGCTTTGCTGATGGTAGCATCTGAGGGCTGATTTTTAGGTATTCTTGTAAGTGTCATATTGGCTTTGTCTCCATCTCTGTTCAAGTTGCGTGCAGTGGAGTTTGGTGCACCACAGCTCTTTCATGTACCATGTTGCTTGCGGTCTGGTTCTCGTAGCTTTATTGGCTTTGAGAAGAGCCAGATTGTCTGTGCATGCATTTTTCCAGGCTTTGAAGTTGGAGGTGGATTCAGGTATATTTTTGTGTCAAGGTTAGTGGTGTAGGAGTTTGGAAGACCAGGATGCTTCTGGGATCTTCCAGTTCCAGTATGTTTCTACGGTGGTGTGGAATGTGTATGCTGAAATTGATGAGGGTTTGGTTGGACCAGATGATTGGTGTGGGCTTGTCTACTGTGATGTTGCTGAAGCTGGAGAAGATGGTGTCCAATGGGTGTCTGGAGGCCTGTGTGGGATTTCCACTTACTGGCTGAGTCTGAGGTTGGACAGGTCCTCAAAGGGACTGGTCGTTGAGATCAGTGAAGTTGTTGTTGTGACGAAATTAAGACAGGAACACAGTATCCTTTGTCATGTAGATTTATTTAGGCAGAAGTACACCCAAACACAGCTTAGCCAGACACAGCTGGGCTCTCAACTGTTATAGCCTCTGACGGAACTTAATGACATCAAGTAGTAGAACCTGACGACATTACATCACAAAGGACTGCAGCCCCAGCCTAGCTCGACCTGCCTAAGTACAATACAACACATCTCCCCACCTTACGCACAAAACAAGGATAAAGCCACATACACACCCAATCAAACTAAAAACAGAGCAGAGACAACACAAAATAGACTCACACCCATATGAGACAAACACCAATAACCACAGAGACCAAAAACAAAGAACAGGCCTAAATATAACTGAGCTCAATGGAAAACCAAGAAATAATGGGTGCAGAGAACATCTCAAGAAACACAGTCGCCCAAATAAGCTGGAGCCCTTCTCTCGCTTTCCTCCCTCTTAACATGTGATGTACCCGTGGACTCATCTCCTCCTCTTAACATCACCTCCTCACCATTAGCTCCCACACCCTCTGCTACCAACAGATTTTCTTCCACTCGTTCTCCAGAGAAATCTCCATCACTCATCATTAACCATAGTGAATCAAGCTCTCTGGAGTCCTCTGGCTCCATTAACTTCTCAGTGACACCACCCTTTTTCCAACTTCAGCCAATTTCCTCCAACAGCCTTAAGGGCCCTATGAACTAGTTAAACTTGTCGGCGAACGCTGGGATTCAGGTAAGGCAATCGCGTGCACGTGAGAATGTATTATTTTACAGCGCGAGCAAGCAAAAAATTTCCGGTAAAATGCGGATTGCGGAAATTTTGACATTTTCGCGCTCTCCACGGAATGCGAAAATGTCACATTATTGCAATTTCCGCGAGCGGAACGGAATTTTAGCCCAGGCCTAACTGTAGTCCCACAATATATCACTGACAGCATCTTGCACTGACAATCCCATGCTATGTGCCAATTGCATTGTGCCTTTCACCATTCTGTTAATCCTCTCAACCAACCTGTTGCCTTGCGGGTTGTACAAAGAGCAACAAGTGTGCTTCACACCAAGTATATCCAAAAGCTTTTTTATCTCTTGAGAGGTTAGTTAAGTGCCATTATCAGTTAGAAGCATGGAAGGAACTCCTTCCCTCTTAAACACTTCACTCAAAACACGAATTGTGGAAGAAGTAGTGATCCCCTTCATAAACACAACCTTCACCCACTTGGACTTGCCATCCACCAAAACAGCAGCAAATCTCTCATGTTTATGGAGAAATTCAAAGGGTCCAATAAAATCTAAACACACCTTCTCCCAAACCTTCTCAGCCTCTATTGTTCCTCATGTGAAGTCCCCAAACCAACCCTAAGGCGTTTCTCAGAGTCCTTACAGGCTTCACATCTCTCCACCCAGTCTTTGACCTGCCTGTCCATGAGAGGCCACCAATAACTCTCCCTCAACCTCTTAATGGTGAGTGTCTGCCCCAAGTGTCCTTTGTGTGCCAAACTTGTCAATCTGGCATGCAACCCAGTTGGTGGTACAAACCTTTCCTGACCCATAATCAACCCATCATCATTCACTGATCACTCGTCCACAATCTTATAAAACGGTCTCACACCTTCCGGTAGACTACTCTTTCTCCTCTTGGTACCTCTGACCTTGTGTGCAACTTCCTTCAAGACGGTATCCTCATTCATCGCGTCAACCCAATCCTTCCTTGCAATGGTACAGTCAAACCCCTCCATGGCATCGTCTACATTAGCTATCAACTCCTCTGTGGGCAACTTAACTACACTGGCAGCTTTGTCAGGCAATCTAGACAGGCAATCAGCAACACGGTTTCTCCACCCAGGAAAGTACTCCACTCCACAATCAAATTCCTGCAACCTTACAGCAAGTCTCGCCAGCCTTCCTCAACAGCTCTTAGTGCCACCTGGCCCCAAATCTTTCAGGAGTGGTTTGTGGTCAGTGCGTAGGGTAAACACACTGCCCCACAGAAACACCAGGAAGTGATTAGTGGCCCAAGCAGCCGCCAATGCCTCACGCTCAATCACGGAATAGTTGCACTCCGATTCAGACAAAGAACGTGAGGCAAACACAACTGTCTTTTACTACATAACATGTAGTTGGGCCAAGACCGCCCCAATTCCTACTGCACTTGCATCAACAGTAACCATAGACCTTGCCCCACTATGAAATGGTGCCAACAGACTTGCATGTGCAGCATCACTCTTGAATCTTGAAAAAGTCGTACTTTGCTGTTCGTTCCACTTGAACCTTCTACCTTTCCTCAACAATTCTCTCAAGGGTTCAGTTTTGCGTGCAAAATCATGTACAAATTTAGAATAATTTTCTACAAGGCCCATGAAAGATCTTAGCGTCTCCCTATCATGTGGCATTTGTGCGTTCACAATGGCACTAACCAAATTCGCTTTTGGCCTCACCCAGTCTCTTGTCACCAGATGTCCTGAGTATTCCACCTCCTGCGTCATAAACACACATTTCTCCTTATGCAACGTTAAACCCACATTACCAATGCTAGGCAAAACTCAAGCCAACACCTAATTATGCTTCCCCACATCATCTCCGAACACTAAGATATCGTCCTGGAAAACCACAGCTTCGTCCAGCCCTGAAAGTATTGAAGACATTAAACGCTGGAACACGCTAGCTGCGGAGCATAATCCAAAAGGGAGTCGGCAGAACTGAAAAGTACCCTCATTCATGATAAACGTTGTGAGAGGCATGGAGTGCTCACTAAGTCTTACTTGATGATATCCACTCCGGAAGTCTAGTTTTGAGAAAACTTTGCCTCCAGACAACATGAGGAACAGTTCGTTAATTTTGGGCAAAGGAAAACTGTCCATAATTACATTGTCATTCAAACTGTGCAAGTCAACACATAATCTGAGTGACCCATCAGCCTTCCTGGTGATGACGACGGGGGACAACCACTCAACAGCTTCAACCGGTTCTATCACTGTGGTAGTTGAAATCACAGAGGAGGATGAAAGTGCTGGAGTCAAGGTTCAGGAGTTGCCAAAGTCTGTAAGGGTGCTGCCAACGTTTGTGTAATGTCCAAGGGGGTTGGAAAACAACTGTGCTGCTCGAGGTGTAGTTGGTGATGAGGAGTTGTAAGATCAAGTATTCTATGATGCAGGTGATGGTTTCCTAGGTGGTAGAGTATTGAATGGATTCTTGGAAGATGCTAGCAATACCACCTTTGTTTGTCCTGACTTGTCTTGAGATCTTGTATCAGGGGGCTGGGATTGCCGTTGCGATGACAGGAGCTGACGAGGGAGTTAGCCAGGCTTCAGTCAAGAAGAGTAGGTCAGGTTAGTGGTCATGTATAAGATCCCAAGTTTCAGTGACATGTTTAGTGAGGGAGTGAGTGTTGAGGAGTGTGCTAGACAGAAAGGGGTGCTTTGCATTGGGGGTCAGGTGACTGCAGTCTATGTTGAGTGTGTTGGCTGTATGAGGACCAGCAGTAGTGAGGTGGGTGTGGAAGGGTGCATGTGAGATCGTAGGTGGTGCAGGAGAACGTACCCTCAGCGTTGGGCAGTGAGTCACCACAGCAGCACAGGGAGATGTGACTTGGATTCAGGTCGCGGTGGAGAGGCGACAGGGGTATGGGGTGAATAGCAGGAGCACTTGGGAGTCTGGTGCTGGGCGTTGGCATTGCATGGCTGGACGCAGATGGAATTGCTTTTCGCGCACCATCAGTTGCCTGCGGCTGTCATTAAGTAAAGACAATTTTGGTTGGAAACTAGTGATATCACTTCCTGTGCCGATGGATGATGGGAAATGCAGTGATCTCACTTCAACGCAGGGCAGTGCAGATAGGATTACCGTGCTAGCAGCGGGCCCCATCGTTGGTACATGGCGAGGCAGATGCACACATCTGCAAGTTCTGTGCGAAGTCATAGCACTGGCCCCTCATGTTGGTTCTCAGTGTCAGATATGCTTAACAACTTGTTTGCCAGGTAAGGTTAATACAGCGTATACAGCAAGAATGAAATAGGCATGCTAAAAAAATTACAACAAGGTAAAGGCACAAAAAATACAATTGGGCTTGAACGGTTTGTGACGCACAAAAGCAAAACAAATTAAAGAGACACGTTTGAGACTGTACGATGTTTACTTCAAATTGTGGGACCTGTGCCAGAATGATGAGGTCACCTCAGATCACTGAGTGACTCATGAAAGGCGCATTTATCCTGAAGGTGAATCATACTTGGCGAATGAGAGCAGGGTAGGCTGCTTTGGTATTTACCTTGTCAGGTTATACATCTCTGCCATCTAGTGGGAGCAATGATCTAAACAGTGTGACCGAGGAGCCACATTTTTTTATTCAAACGGGTTTGCAGTATCCAAAAATGTAGCAAATCTATTGTAAAAAATGTTTTTCTTACAAAATAAAAACATGAGGAATTCTCTTTCCCCGCGTTGTATATGTAAAGTATGAAACCAGACCCTTTGGAAACGTTTATGTGTTCATTACGTGAGAAAAGTAGGATACATTTCACCCCGGGCTTGCTGTATGTCTTCTGTGTACAGGGCATGAATGGCCTATCGGGCAATCTGTCATTACCAGAAGGGCTGGTCTGACAGGTCAGTGTGTGGGCCACTTTTTTGGTTTATTGTCTAGTGGGCCGTGTTTTACTGTTGATTTCCCTGATAGTATCACAAACATGCATACCTAAACAGGGTGTACTTACAAGTTCAAAGCTGCCCTGATTTGCAAATATTGGCCACTTTTTTTTAGCTACCTGATTCTTTAATTGGGGTGAATTTTATTTTGTTACCAGGGACTATTTTCAGTCCCAGTTTGACCCTGTCTGTGTAAGCACTAAAGAGGATATTAAGATAATAAACGCCCACAGCATAAAGTGCAGCATCTTTCTGATGGGTACTTCTAACTGCAAATACCTCACCTTGTGAATATTCCCTCAATCTGAAAACAAAAGCAGTACTCCTAAACACCGGTAAGTGGCGTTGTACAGCTCTAGTGCTAATCTTGTTCCTCTCTGAAACTGACGAACAGAGCCCCATATAAGCACCACCCATGCATGCTGATGTCAGTTCCTTTCTTTCCGGCCTTCTGACGTGGATCTGGGGCCACTCCTCCATCTTTTGATGAGACTTTTGTCTTCAAAATGTTGTTCTTTTCCAGTGAGCAAGGGAAATGTGACACTTCCCCAAACAGCAGAGTTTAACGCTTAGGGATTGTTGCAAACAGAAGTCTATGATAGACTCCTTGGAGGTATACCTGTGGTACTCTGAGCCGTGTAGTACATGACTCCAAGGCCTTTGAATTCTGCGCACAGATGAACCCGAAGGCCTAGCAGGACTGCAAGAAAAAAACTCTACTTTGGCAAACATCTGAAGTCTCTGCGCTGTGACTGGTCCAAGTCAAAAGGAAGGTCCCATGCCTGCTTATGAAGTAGTTCCCATGGCAGATCTTCATTATGGCTGAAGTCTTTGAGTCAGTCACAGAAAAGCACAAGAAGTCCAAGCAGGCACCTGCCCCTTCCTGCCAATCTCGCTCTTCAGAGAGTGCGCCAGGATATCACCTAGGCCTCTGAAGAATTCCGATTATGTCGCAGTAATTAGAATAATTACGGTAATTTAGTGTTACTGCTTGATGCGGAATTATCAATAATTATGCAATTACTCTTGCTTGTGTAAATAGGAATAACTTTGGGAAAAAGTCTTCCAGCCGGAGTACATTGAGCCAGCGGCGTCACTAGGGTTGGTGTCACCCAGTGCGGTAACTCATGGTGACGTGCAGTCCGCACCCCCCGCACTCCCCCTATTGACGCCACTGGCTACTTACAGTGTCACTCAAAGGCAAAGAAATGTCAGACTTGAGTACACCAAAAACACAGAACTGTCATACACAAGTAATCTGAAACCTTGGCAGCTATGGAAATGTGTTGTGTGGATTTGCTAAATCATACGTCCTACTCCTAATACAGATACTGAACACCAGTGTGTAGTGATCAAATCCACTCAGTTCAGATAGTTCAAAGAGGTTTAATACAAGATGGTAAAAGATCACAGAGAGACAATAAGTAGATCAAATCAAGACCCCACCAGGAGCAGCCAGCAGGCAGCTCAGCCCAGTCAACAGTGACTCATTTGACTAACAACATTCTAAACCATGTCATCACTGTAAGATTCTACAGGCAGGGCATGCATAGCAATGAAGTCAGGATATAACATATCCCCCTTTCTTCCACATAACAAAAGACAAAAATGAGAAAAAAGAAGAAACAAGAAAAAGAAAACACAGAGAAGCAGAACCTCAAGACAATCGAAAGAAAAACAACAAAAGCAGAAAGAAAACAACATAAAAGGAGAAAGAAAAACAACATAGAAACCATCCTCCCTTCTTACACATTTGAAAAGAAGAAAAACAACAACAACGGCCTAAAAAAATCAGGATATAACACAGTGGCCAAGACCAAGCGCTAGTCATAGCGGGTCAATCTGACGCCTGCTGCTACCCCTTACTGCACCGCACACACGCACTTCCTGGCACACTACTGCCGAAGCCGCGCGAGCCCGACTACCAGAGGCCGAGTCAGAGCGGTGTCAGACTGGCGAATCAGTAGGGCGCGAGCACAGGATGTGAGAATCGGGCTGTAGTAATGATCAGGGCTGTCCACCATGCCGATTTAGATTTGTGTATTTACACCTTACATATGACAGATTTTTTTAGTGACTCCTTACCTCCACATTTTCCTTGTGCCCCCGTGTCACCCCATGTGATGGTGTCACCCGGTGCGGTCCGCAACCCCCTAGTGACGCCACTGCATTGAGCAGGCACGAACGACTGCTCGCCATTCGTGTTAGTGCTGTTTCGTAGTGCAAAATCCATCCTCGAGTCCATTTGGGCACAAGGGTGCATTTTGTGCTAAATAAATAGTGCTAAAGACCAGTAGTCAGTTGGGGAAAATCCTACCCAGGAGCATAATCAGCAAGTTGGAGCTCGCTTTTCGCACTCTGTTGCATTTAGCGCTATATCTTAGTGCAAAAATGCATCCTTGCATCCATTTTGGATGCAAGGGGGCATTATTGCATTAGGAAGTAGTGCTAAATACCGAATGACCCTTTTCAGGTAATTCAAGTGTAATTTGCATAATTCTTAGGTAATTCCACATGAATACTCTACACGGAATTACATAAATTACGTCCACCTCTAGGATCACGGTGTAACTCAGCCTTGTTCCTGAACTCCTGAGAAGCTGAATGTGGTTCCAACACAACCCGAATTTCCTGGTCCATCTGCGATGTTGCAACAGGTCGAGACCTTTAAAGAGGCCATGCTGCACATATACGCCATGCTTCCGGTCCCATCTGGTGACCCAAGCATCTGTAGAGTCCTCTAGTTACGTTCTGCCGGTGGTTTCACCCTCTATGCCTCTTGAACCCAGGTTCTGCATTGGCCTCGGTGTCGACTTCAGTTCCAGCACTACTCCCTGTGCAGGTTCCTTTGACATCGATGGTAGTGCCAGTGCTACCGCCACTGGAAGAGGATGCACAACCCAAATGGTTGTCTGACTGTGAGCCAAACCTATCTCAACCTCAGCCGAGGCTGTGTCCCAGTCCCATTTGAATGCAGCCACTCAGCAACCTTTCTGACTCTGACATATTGCCCTTACCAAGCAGCAGAGTTGAGACTTTACATCACATTTTTGGCTCTGATTCAGACAGCACTGTGATGAGGAATAGAGGATGCTAGTGATATAGATACTTTCCCAGATACTGGACTTGTTTATCCCCTGATACTGCCTCTTTTGCTGTTGCTATGTGAAAGACTGAAGAGGTCCCTGATTTTCAACTGCCTACTCCTTACAGAGGTTCTCTGCCCTGCTCAGGCACCTACTAAACTTCTAATGCCCTTTAACAAAGCCCTTACGAGTAGCCTACTGGGAACCCCGTTCTGGACCTCTGTTTAATAGCCAGTCCCATTCGAATGCAGCCACTCAGCAACCTTTCTGACTCTGACATATTGCCCTTACCAAGCAGCAGAGTTGAGACTTTACATCACATTTTTGGCTCTGATTCAGACAGCACTGTGATGAGGAATAGAGGATGCTAGTGATATAGATACTTTCCCAGATACTGGACTTGTTTATCCCCTGATACTGCCTCTTTTGCTGTTGCTATGTGAAAGACTGAAGAGGTCCCTGATTTTCAACTGCCTACTCCTTACAGAGGTTCTCTGCCCTGCTCAGGCACCTACTAAACTTCTAATGCCCTTTAACAAAGCCCTTACGAATAGCCTACTGAGAACCCCGTTCTGGATCTCTGTTTAATAGGCAGGTCACTCTTAACCATAGACCAGCACTATGCAACCCTGATTTCCTCATTCAACACCAGAAAGTTTGGAGGTTGAGGACTCCACCAGTAAAGAAAACCCTAGCTCCTTTCCTCTGACTCCTCTTGACTGCTAATCCAAATGAAGAGATACCTTTGGCAGGCATATGTTCTCTTCTGGCAGTCTTTCCCTGATTTCTGTCAATGTCAGCTGCCTTCTAGGTTACTACAACCATGCATTGTGGTACATGCAAGGACAAATCCTGCAGGCAGTTAAGGATGACCCACAAGCGACTTTTGTCCAACCATTCAGAGTGGGTGTGATGTGGCAAATTTGTTATATGTTCAGGTTTAGGCACAACTGATTGCTTGGGTTGGGCAATCATCGCACGTGTGTTTCTTCAGTGCCACACTTGGATGATGTCCATGCTCTTGCCTCTGTGGTGAAAAAGCGGATTCAGACCTGGAACAAATTAAAGACAGTCATACCACAGCACATTCTTTGGCTTTGTCTGCCCCTATTATGCTGTTCCATCAACAGTTTTTCCCCTTCAGGTATACACCAGGGGTTTTCCATATCACCAATGCCGGACTCCGCCACCCGCAAAACAAGCTTCTCAGCCCTTTCGTGGCCAAGCTTGTGGCTCACAGAGGCAATTTTCAGGGCATCAAGAATAATGTGCATCTTATTCCATCCCCTCTTGCAACTGCAACCAGAAAACCACTTTAGTGTGTCTTTTCTGACACACAGTCACCCTGCCGGAGGCAGGATGTGAGATTTCCTTCACAGGTGACAAGCCATGACTTCAGAGAAATGGGTCCTCGAAAGTTTCAACCGGGACTATGCCTTCACATTTCTTTCTACTCCACCACAACTTCCACAACCACCAGGGTAGCTGATGGAGGACAACATATCCGCTTTGCAGCAGGAATTGCATTTTCATTTGGTCAAAGGGGGCCATAGAGAGGATTCTGGCCTCGGAAGTAGGAACTGGTTGTTACTGTCCCTATTTACGTGTGCCAAAGAAGGACAGAAACCTTTGTCCTATATTAGATCTCCGCTCTCCCAAAGTCTTCCTGCAGAAGGAAAAATTCAAGATGCTCATGCTAGCCTAGATCCTGTCTGCCCTGGAGACTGGATAGGAGCATTGGACCTGTTTATTTTCATATCCCCGTTCTGCAGGCTCACAGGCATAATCTGCAGTTCACAGTGGCCCAGCAGCACCTTCAGTATGTGGTGCTCCCTTTTGACCTCACCATTACATACCACTCATATTTTTGCGATGGCAGTGGTTGCAGCACACTTTCAGAGGTCAGTTGTTCCAGCTTTCCCCTACCTTGATGACTGGCTGTTGAAGGCTGCCTTGAAGCAAACAGTCGTAGACCACCACCAGATGGTGGTGAACTGCCTAACATCTTTGTTTACTATCAATGCGACAAAATTACATCTGATTTCTTTGCAGATGCTCCTGTTCATCGAAGCCATCCTGCATAGTGGGCAGGTTTGTACCTTCCCTCAGGAGCAGACAGCCCAGGATATTTGGTCCCTGATCCCAGTGTTGCAACCTCTATCCTGGATCCCAGTGAGGGTGAATTTGGCTCACTGTATCCTGCTAGTCAACCATGCCAGCTGGCACATGTAGGCTCTACGGTGTGAACTAAAATCCCAGTGAACACAGCACCAGAAGAACATGTCTTGTCGGACTGTATCCAGATTTCAGAGGAGACTGCAAAAGATCTGCAGTGGCATCTGCTAGACTTAGATTAAGTCAGTGGCAGACCTCTCTCCTTTACCTCACCCTGACCTGAAGGCTTTCCTGTCCACCATTTAACCCCTTGCGTGCGCATGACGGAACCACGCCGTCATGAGTCACGGGCGAGCTGTGCTCATGACGGCGTGGTTCCGTCATGCTGCGGCCGCTCCGCCCACGCGGCACTAATTCCCCGCCTGTGCGGGCGAAATGAAGAGTGGGCGGCGTCGTGACGGAACCACGCCGTCATGAGCACAGCTCGCCCGTGACTCATGACGGCGTGGTTCCGTCACGAGCATGGCGGCGCCGTGCTCACCCCACACCCCCCCAGCGCCGCGGCGGAATTTGCGCCGCGGCGAAGGGGTTAAAGGAGGCTGCCACAGGTGCTCACAGACAACACCACCACCATGTGGTACTGTTAAAAGCAGGGCGGGTATGGGGTTTTGGGTTCTGTGCCAGGTGGCTCAATGTCACTGTTAGTAGCTGAATCACCAGGACATGTTTCTGGTTATGAATCACCTGGTGGGATGTCTAAGCATCATTCTATAAACTGAGACTTTTGCATATAAAAATTTCCCAATTTGAATATCTGCAGACTTATCATGTAAATCTACCAATGGGCTATTTGCATCTGAGGACGTGAAAAAGACTATAAAAGCAATGACGTCATTGAGCATGAGTTACGCAAATATGCGGCTTCGCTCACCACTTCAGGAGCAGAACAACACTGGCACGGAGCCGCATGACACCACCTAGCGGGGTGCAGGAGTGCTACTTTTAAGTTGCCGGATCCAGTCTGACGCATGGGAAATATTCACAAAGGGCTATATGTAGGTAAAACGTGTTTTGCGATTCTCTAATTGCAATTTTTAGGGAATCGCAATTAGAGAATTGCAAAATGCAATGTAGGTAGGATTAGCAAAATATTTTGCGATTCCCACCTATTCCTTATTTGCGATTCTCTAATTGAGATTCGTAAATAAGGAATACCTTGCCATTCATTCCTATGGGCTAGAAGGCCCATAGGAATGAAAAGGAAGACATTCTCAATTTGCGATTCTCAATTAGAGAATCGCAAATTGAGAATGCAATTTCAAGGTTGCAAGGGTGTTAATAGGACACCCTTTTGCACCCCTGAAATAAACATGTGTGCACATGTGGCGCACATACATGCGCTAAGGGCATGTATGTGCGCCACATGGCACTTTGAAAAATGCCATAAAGTGAATTTTTCAAAGAGATCGCAAATTACCACCTACCTGAAGTTGGTGGTAATTTGAGATTCCTTAAGCCAAAATCACACAACTTGGGTGCTTCCTACATTGCATTTAAGGAATCGCTATTTGGGATTCCTTAAGTGCATTAGCAAAATAAGGAATCGCAAATTTTGCGATTCCTTATTTTGCATGTGGGTTTTTGTGTGCTACATAGCACACTGCCCAAATTGCGATCGCAAACGCTGAAATTCAGCGAATTTCAGCATTTGCGATCGCAATTTGGCTTCCTACATATGGCCCAAAGCGAGGAATCTGCGGTTAGATGGAGCATCCAACCTCACAAGCACTCCAATCAGTCAGTTCAGGATGAGATCGGTGTCCACCATAACGTTTCATTTGTGGGGGGTTTATTGTAAAAAAAATTATCAAACAAGGTGGGTGAGGGTATAGTGGGTTCAAGATGTTTGAGAAATGAGGGGCGCAAGGAGTAACATCAGGGACTTTTGACATGACTGGGCTAATTGAAAGCGGATCTTTCCCATCGTTCAGGGTGCAGCCTCTGAGGACGAGAGCATACGTCACTTCCTTCAGGATGACATGGTACACCATATGCAAAGTGGCAGCGTTTGTGCAACTGCCCCAATTTTGGAAGTTAGTCGTGATGCCCACTTGTAAAAATGCTAGTGTTTGAAAAACGAATCTATTGTAAATAGTATCTTCGAAACGTGGATTGAACGGGGTTCTCTATGTTGACATTTTTGATCTGTGTGTTTTAGATTTTGATGAATGTGCGTCACCGTTGGAGAACGACTGCTCGCCAGACGCCCTTTGCATAAACACAGACGGCTCATACACCTGCGAGTGCAAAGCAGGCTTTACAGATATGGAAGTCACAGGCCCTGGAAGAAACTGTAGAGGTAAAGCAACATCATGTGAAGTCATGCCTGTGTTGTAAGCTGCACGTTCGCCTATGTAGGGCCAAACGATATGATTGCATTAGCAAGCTGACAGTGACCATATCACACGTGTCCTCATTGGGCCACACACCCATCCTTTAAACACGTGTGCAAACTTTGTGCTTTTAATGGTACTTCCTTGTCCGTTTGAAATGGAATCACTGCCGTGAATAAAGGAGTATTAGGAGATTGTTTTATTGGATTGAGCAGCATATTTAATGAGACAGGTCAAGATGTTCCATTTCAGAAGTTGTGTAATGAGCCTCACATCCCGGGTGAGTAATACAGGGGATTGTGGCAATAATCAAGCTGACCCCTCAGGAGTCGCTGTGGGTGTAACTGGCTCAGGGTTAGATAAGCTATCCACCATAGCTCCTCAGGCTCTAACAATGTCAATCTTAACTACGTCATGACGGGCTCTTTTTAGAAGTATCCTCCCCTCACCCATTTTATAATTTCTCTCCTCCACACTGCCCGTCAGGGACCCCCTGGTGCCCTCCAGTTTCTCCCAATCTCACGAATGGCAATGACAAATGCTAATTCTTGGAACCTACTTGTGACTTTTGTCTTCGCCGAGTGGGGGACCCACCCTGATAAGCCGTGTCCCAGGGTGCGCAGGATCTCTCTCTCGATGACCTCCACAACCGTGCATATGACCCCTTCCCAAGATATGTGGAGGATGTGTGCTCCCTCTTCTCCGCATCTAGGGAGGACTCACCAGCAATCTGGAAGCATCTACCTGTGCACGCAGGGGCCAGGTATGATCTATGCAGCACATAATAATGAATGAGTTTGAAGCGTGCGTTGCTAGAAACCTTAGGTTTTCTGCCCAGGACGTTATCCCAATCCTAGCTCGTGATTTCTCTAATGGCAGCTTTTGATCTCACTCTAGGGCTCTGTATAAGCAGGAGACCGTCTTGATGGTGCCCGCCGAAAGAGCTATATACTGACAACTCTGCGATGTCTGTGGTTCAGTAGTCCCTGGGCTCCAGTGTTTCCTTATTGCTGCTGTGAGCCCTCAATGTAATAGAAAATATCCCCGGGTAGGTGAAATTCCGCCCTGAAGACCTCAAACTGCAGCAGCTCTGAGTCCCTAGAAAGGTCTACCACTTTTGTCGCTCTGCTTCTATCCAATGATCAAGGTCCCACCGGTTTCCACCAGGAGCTACAGAGGCTGTTCTGTGGAGTATGACGTTTTGGTGCGTATATGCATTTTGACAACACTTGAAACCCTTGTGAGTCATTCACATTTGGCCTTCTCACTCGAAGGAACACTTTAAAGAGGTCAGACAATAATGGCACGAAGGGGCCCGGGTTCCGGTATGGGTTATGTCTGTGCGCCAGTCCCTGAATCAGCAACTGCAATTGAGTGGTGGTGTAATATGTCTAAAAATTAGGGACCACCAGACCACCTGCAGTTGTCGCCTGCGGCATCGTCAACAGAGTCACCCATCTGCTTCCTGCCCTCCAGGTGAACACAATGATCAGTGAGTCCAATTCTTTAAATAGCGCTTTCGGGATCCATATGGGAAGTGTATTTTCAGGAGAGCTATTCTGCCTGCCACCAAAAGTGGTAGCGTCTTCCAGAAAGTTATAGAAGGTTGCAGGAACCTAATAGCACGTCCTACATTGCTGTCCAATAGGTCAACCTTTTCATGATAGACATTAACCCCCAGGTAGGCCAAGCATCGGGGTTCCCATTTCAAGTGGGTCAGGTCTTCTGGAAGACCGTCATTCTGCACTACAGGGAAGAGCCTGGACTTCTGCCAGTGGGCTCTTAAGCTAGATAATTGACCAAACGTGGACCTGGCTCCCCTCAGTTCCTCCTCTACGTTGCACAAAAAGAGAAGAAAGTCGTCCGCATACAGCACTATCCAATGGTAATGCCTCCCGATAGAGAGTCCCCCAGACTCCTTTCCAGTCCTAGCAGAAGCCGCTAAAGGCTCCATGGCGATGGCGAACAGCAGTGGAGGTGGGGCACCCCTGTCGTGTTCCCTGCTCCAATAAGCAGCTCTCAGAGAGTAACTGTCCCGTGCGGACTCTGGCAGTTGGTCTAGTATTTAGTAAACATGTCCAAGTTATAATGTGCTCTCCCAACCTCATGCGTGACATCACCTCGTACAGGTAATGCCATTCAACGCTGTCAAATGCTTTTTCAGTATCAACAGCAAACACCGCAGCATCTTTCCGATCATTGTCCCTGGCTCTTGAATGGCCAGGAGGTGTCGGTTGTCGACCGCCATAGTGCGACCTGGGATAAACCCTGCTTGCTCCGGGTGGATCAATTTAGGCATGAGGGGCAAGAGATGAGTCGCAAAAATTCTACTCAGGATTTAGTAATTGATTTCTAGCATCAATAAAGGCCTACACGCTGACCTATCATGGGCTGGTTTACGTGGTTTTAGGAAGAGGACTCTCACTTCCTCCCTAGTAGAGTCTGATAGAAGTTTGGAAGCCTTTGTTGCCTTGTATAGTTCAACCAATTAAGGCATTACCTCCGAAGAGTAGGTGGTGTAAAATTCCACCGGGAAGCCGGGAGGTGTGGCGCCGCGGCCAGGGTGACTGCCTCCGGAATCTGGGGATCAGGGTTCGATCCCCGGCACCGGCGGCAGATTAACCCAGCACCATGTGACTCTGGGCAATAGCTTGCTTAATCTTCCCGACGGCCCACAGCGCCTAGAGACCCTTACGGGTAATTGTTCTCGCTTTACAAATGTGGATTATTATCGGCACCTGGGGTCGTATTGCGTGCCGTATGCTTATTGGCATACGTAATTTCCTGTGAGAAATATCATCCCCTTGTTCTATTGCCTCCTCCACCTCAAGAGGATGTGGTCCGTCGGCTTAAACTGCAGACTTTGGTGCAGGAAACCAGGGTTCGAGCCTCGAGGTCGCGTCCACATCCTGGGATTCTGGGCAAATCACTTAATCTCCCCGTGCCTGAATATGTCATGTAAATACGGTGCTCATGAACAGCGCTCCAATACCTTCGGGTCGAGTTCGCGCTATATGAAAGATGCAAAAAAAGAAAAAAAGGCGCGGTATGGGTAGAGTCTCCAAATATGCCTGCATAGCCGCAACATCCGGCAGAGTGGAGCCAGCACAGAGGATCAAGTAATATTGGGCAAATATACAGTTAATGCCTTCCTGTGTGTATAGTCTGTTATCCCCCTCGTCTTTAAGTTCCACTATGATCGAGCTGCACTTATCTGGATTAGCTAACCAGGCCAGTAGGGAACCAGATTTATTTTGCTCAGCGTGCGTACTGTTCATGTATTGCTTGTAATCAAATAACTGAAGTTGTTCTATTTGTACTGTCATTTCCTCCTCACCTTCTAAAAGCTCAGTCTGCAGCTCATGGTGTTCCGGTGGCCAGGTCTCTATGTCCCTGAGCGCCCTCTCAGCAGCCCAGACCTCCCCCAGTAAATTGAGCCTGATACCTTTTGTCTCGGCTAGACAATGCCCTCGGAGAACTGATTGAAGGCATCTCATGCTATCTGAGAGGAGAAAGCAGTTTCAGTTTTTTTTGCAACATGCTGGATTATCTTGCCTCTGATTGTCTCTCAGAAGACCTGGTCTTCCAGAGATTCTGGTTTAAGCTTTCACGTAGGGATGGCGGGACAAGGCTGTTCCACTGTAGGTGTCATAGGACAGGCTTATGGTCTGATATGGTGTGGGCCAGATACTCCACTGAGCATACCAAACTATGAATGCTCGGGGTGCAGAGAAACAGAGCTAGGTGGGCAAGGACCTCGTGGAGCCCAAAAAAGATGGAGTAATTCCACCCTGTTGTGTACATTGTCTCCATGAGTCTATAAGCCCCCAGTGCTTTTGCCTGTCTTTAAACCCACGAGCCATGTGAGTGGTCTGACAGTCACGGAGTGGGGGTGTGTGATCAGTACAGCTGAGTTTCGGACACACATTTGAAGTCTCCCCCTATAACGGATGAGGCGGTCAAGTATGGCGCTAACTGTCTCGATTGGCCATCTAAGAATGCACTCTGTTCTTATGTTTGGGGCAAACACATTCAGAATAGTAATATCTCGGACATTCAGTCTCCCCCTCACTGCCACAAATCTATCCTCTGGGTCTACCACTTTGTCAATGAGTTGGTAGGGCACCCCCCCCTCTAATCCATATCAGGGCCCCCCTGGCATAGGCCCAAAATCTAGTGTAGTATGCCTGGCCTCCAGCGACGCTGCAAATGTTTCTCCTGTAAAAGTGCTATTTGGACACCTCTTCTATTCAAATAAAAGACCACCCTGTAACGTTTTGACCTGGTATGCATTCCCAGGATGTTCCACTGTATATATTTATAGGCCAGCATCCCTGCCCTGGATGATAGTTTAGGAATAAGCCGAAATGAAGTCGTCCTCACATCTCCCCGACCCTAGCTCCAGCATGCACAGTATTTATACATTGCGTGGCAATGTATGACTCATTAACCCCCAACTGTTCAAACAGTAACTAATACCCCAATTTCCCCTCCCCAGGACAAGTAGATCAACACCACCCATCCAAACAGAACCAGCTGAAGAAGTCCTTTCATGCTATGTATAAGTGAAGGGGGTGGTCACTGAGCTCCCGCAGCCAACAAATATTCCACCCAGCTTACACCAGTATCATTTCAAGCTCAACCTAGTGCCCAATAAATTTCTCAATCAATCAATCAATCAGGGTACTTGTAAAGCGCGCTACTTACCCTTAAGGGTCCCAAGGCGCTGAGGGGTGTTCCAGGTTTTGGCGGCGAGGTAAGAGAAGGATCTGCCGCCGGTGGTCATACGTTGGATGCGGGGCACATCTGCGAGGGCGAGGTTGGGGGAGCGGAGCTGGCGGGTGGGGGTGTAGAAGCTGAGTCTGCTGTTCAGGTAGGCTGGTCCGGCGTTGTGGAGTGCTTTGTGTGCGTGGGTGAGGAGCTTGAAGGTTATCCTCTTGTCGATGGGGAGCCAGTGCAGGTCTCTCAGGACAGGGGTGATGTGGCTGCGGCGGGGGCGTTGACGATCTATCGGGCGGAGGCGTTTTGGATGCGTTGTAGGCGCCGTTGGTGTTTGGCTGGGATTCCTGCGTAGAGTGCGTTGCCGTAGTCCAGTCTGCTGCTGACGAGGGCCTGTGTCACTGTTCTTCTTGTTTCGGTCGGGATCCATTTGTAGATCCGGCGGAGCATGCGTAGAGTGTTGTAGCAGGAGGAGGAGACGGCGTTGACTTGCTTGGACATGGAGAGGGAGGAGTCGAGGATGAATCCTAGGTTGCGTGCGTGGTCGGTTGGTATCGGTGCTGTCCCCAGGGAGGTCGGCCACCAGGAGTCATCCCAGGCTGAGGGGGTGGGTCAGAGGATGAGGACCTCCGTCTTGTCCGAGTTCAGTTTCAGACGGCTGCTCCTCATCCAGTCGGCGATGGCCTTCATGCCCTCGTGAATGTTGGTTTTGGCGGTGTGAGGGTCCTTGGTGAGGGAGAGGATGAGCTGGGTGTCGTCGGCGTAGGAGATGATGTTGAGGTTTTGGTGGCGGGCCACTTGTGCGAGGGGGGCCATGTAGATGTTGAACAGCGTCGGGCTGAGCCCTGGGGGACGCCGCTGATGATGTCTGTGGCTTCTGATCAGAAAGGCGGGAGGAACACGCTCTGTGTTCTGCCGTAGAGGAAGGACGTGGTCCAGTCAAGGGCCTTCTCTTGGATTCTGGCTTCTTGGAGGCGTGTCTGTAGGGTGCGGTGGCAGACTGTGTCGAATGCGGCTGACAGGTCCAGGAGGATGAGGGCTGATGTTTCGCCGTTGTCCAGTTGGCATCTGATGTTGTCTGTGGCGGCGATGAGGGCTGTCTCGGTGCTGTTGTTACATCTGAATCCGGATTGGGACGGGTCCAGGATGTTGTTGTCTTCGAGGTGGCGGGTCAGTTGAATGTTGACGATTTTCCCGATGACTTTTGCCGGCAACGGGAGCAGGGAGATGGGTCGGAAGCTCTTGAGGTCCGTGGGGTCCGCCTTGGGCTTTTTGAGGAGGGCGTTGATTTCAGCGTGCTTCCAGCTTTCCGGAAATGTCGCTTTTTCGAAGGAGATGTTGATGACCTTCCATAGTTGGAGTGCGATGGCTGCGTCTGCTTTGTTGAATACGTGGTGTGGGCATGGGTCTGACGGAGATCCAGAGTGGATGGAGTTCATGATCTTGCGTGTCTCGTCGTCGTTGGTGTTGGCCCAGGAGGTCAGGCGGTTGGCGCTGTTGGTGATTGCGGGGCAGGAGGAGTCGTGCATCGTTGTGCGGTCAGGTTGCCACACTCAAGGGATTATTGAAATACAGTACTATTTCTCCAACCCCTTACCAGTCTGCAGTATAGTTCAAATGATGTCATCAGATGATCCCGGTGTCACCTTGGGCATCTGCAGGCTTGAACTTTCCAAGGCATTTGAGCAGTGATCAGAGTCCAAATCCTCTGTGGGTGCACTCTGGATCAGCGTTGGAGGTCCCGTTTCCTTTCCAATAATCATGGCACAACCTCCAATGTGCTCTTCCTCCAGTTTTACTTCAGCATGTGAAGGGGCTGCAGATCCACAACGCAATCCTTTGTGTTGGATGCTGGCACGGCAAACCCGCTGCTGTAGAGGGCTCTGACCTGAACTCGGCACTTGTTGGCAGTCAAGGCTATTCCAAACTTCCTGCGGAGAATGGAAAAATTGAGCCCCCTCCAAGGGCGTCACTCTTAACCTCACTGGGAAAATAATCACGGATTTGAAGTCCAACTGGTGTAATTTCTTCTTGGCTTCTTGCAACAAAGTTCTTTGTCTCTATACTCCTTAGAGAAATCGGGCAAAATTCCTACAATAAAATTATCAGGGCCTGTGCCAGATGTGATCATGATCCTTGTAACATAAAAGCTGAGCCACTACAGAATGTGGAGGAGCTCCGGGAGAGGTGGTTTTGACGGGACCCGGTGTGCGCATTCGAGCACGTTGAAAACTGAAAGGCCCTCAGGCGCTACCTTAGTGTACAGCCAGTTCTCAAGATAATCCATCATGCTGGTATCCTCCACCTTTTCAGGCAGCCTCACCACCCGGATGTTGTTGTGATGAGAGCGATTTTCAGCATCCTCTGTCTGTAGTTCATGTGAACCTTAGCCTCCACTGCGGGCAGCTGCTCTTTTATAAGGTTATAGGCAGGCACAGTCTCCGCCAGTGTTCGTTCATTCGCGTTTCTCTCTCCGCAAGCTGTTTATGATCATCCCGCAGGATTCCCAGGCTCGTGCTGATAGTGTCTATTTTGGATTCCAGTCTCTCACAGGAGGCTGTGATGACTTAGAGTATATCCTGCAATGTGGAGTTTTTGGGGGCCTCGAAGGCCCGGATGAGTTCTCAGCCTTGTTCATCAGGTCAGCTGCATGCTCTGTGTCCTGGTCGCATCTACGGGTAGCCTTGCCCATGTCTCCCATTGGTGAGTTAGTGCCAGAAGAGTCACCCCCACTTCACCCCTGTACTCTGCGAAGTGCAGGAAGCACCAGTTCATCAGGGGAAAGGTAACTGCTCACCGCTCCATTGGTAGTATGGGGGAAGGCATGAAAAGCCCTAACCAACAAGCAATGTGTCCCTCACAGTGGTGATGGTCCATCTGAGGATGGCAGGGGCTGAAGTCCAAATAACATCAGCGAGGTTCTCCCAGATCTTGGGAGATGCCTGGACACTGTTGGTTGGGACACCCAAGGCCATGGGGCATCAGGTTCAAGGGTGTCTTTTGGCGTTGTATTCTTCTTACCAGCTCCAGTCACGGTCGGGCGGACCCTTAAGGTGGAGGCTGCAGGCATCGTCTTGGAGCTTGAGGGAGGTTGAGGATCACTAGATCCAGGCTCTGGATTGCTAGGGAGACCTTCTCGTGGTGCTATGCCACTCAAACTCATACAGTGGCGTCAGGTGGTGGTGCAGAATTGCAGACTCACCTGAATCCGGATTCTGTGGGTGTGTCTTGGCTTGAGCAAATAGGGTGCTCACGATTAGACAGAATCTGATGGAAAAGTGCAGGGCAGGTCCTCCGGGCTCTGGGGATTGCTGGATACTGGACTCGATGACGATTAATCAGGTGGGGGAGAAGGAAGAGGTTGAGATCCATTCAGCTTCCTTGAAGTAATGCTCAATATCAAATGGGGAATGGATCACTTGACCCTCAGGGCAGCGTAGGAAGAGTAAGCACAAGTCGCACGCACCGACGGCCACAGAAAGTCCGTAATGCTCACCAGCTACCCTGTTGAAGCCCTCTACATCGGGCTGTAAGGTACCATATGACCTTTTCCAAGAAGAGTGAACCACAAAACGTTTACTTAGGTAGCTATGTGAATTGACATAGCGACATCACACTTTCGAGGTCTTGAAGAAAGCCCCCACCGACCCACAAGGGCGACCGCAAGGGCTGAAACATGTCGACCTATCTTGGACACTACTGGTGCGTCAGACTACTAATCCGTCTACTCACGCACCACACTGTTTTTACTCACCTCTATTCCGGCCCAATTAAAGAATATTGTCTAGGACATATGAGGCCTTTTTAATTCACTTCACCAGAGCACCAGAAATCCACTCGTTTCTGATCACTACTGTAATAACCAGTGGTTCTTCCTCCGGACGGAGGTAAGCATACAACAATAAACCCTATGATGATGCTGTCACGTTTCTAATCTTGGCGGAGAATCAAGATATACCGCAACCGACCTAGATACGTGAATGAGGGTTTTTATTTGAACACTTTGATAACCCTGGATACTGGACTCTCCAGGGTTTTCGCTGTCGGCAGGTTGAAGCCAGGACAGGCTTGGCAGGGTTGGAGCCAAAGCAGTAGGTGTCCTCTTCTTCTTGGGTCAGCATGGCTCTTCGGTCCTGCTTCTTTCTTCCTAGAATCTGAGGAGGCAAACCCAGAGCTGCCCCCGAATACTAAATTTAGGAGTGTGCAGGTCGGGACCAATGGTTCCCTTCCTTGGGGTGAGTACACACCCTATTATGTCACCCTCCACTGTGAGCCTCTTCCTAATTTGTTGGGTCCCCTCATCTCTAAAATGGAGGGGATTGAGATGTGTGCTTCACCTTGCCTTTCCCACCTGAGTGGTGGGGTTAGCAAAGGTGGGAACACCTCTTTTCCTAGTTAGGTTTTCCCGTGGATTCTTCCACCCAAATTGGGAGTCAGAATCGGTGGGAGCCAGTTGCTGGAGGCAGCAAAAGGCAGGAACAGCTTACAAAGGTGGTAGGCCTTTGAAGCTTCCCCTCTTGCGGACCCAACCCATCCTGGGGGAGGAGGCATGATACCTCTGCCCAAGATGGGCTTTGTCTCTGGACCCAGAGAGCGGAGGCTCTCTACCCAGGGGTCCAGAAACCTGTCTGGTGGTGGAAAATGGCAGGCAGCCATTCAGGAACCACACCAGGGTCAGTCATTTTTCAGGGGGCATCTCTAAGATGCCCTTTATGTGCATTCTACATTAAATCCCACACTGGCATCAGTGTGGGTTTAATGTGCTGAGAAGTTTTGCTCCTCAAATATGTCTCGCCATCATTGCTATGGCTCCCTTGGTAGCAAAGCAGTACAGATGAGGTAATTAGGGCTCGTTTTGTAAGTATGGTGCTGGATGTAGGTCAGCTGCTTCTATATTCATGTAGCCATTGTAACTTCACTATCAATGTGGGCCTTGATGGGCTTCCACATGTTTCTAAAAAACACCATAAACCAAAGCACAAAAAACCAAGTACCCCTACTCCTACATTCCCTACACCCCACTCGAGGTGAACACCCTGTTAGATACAACCGTTCTAACTCCTAGTCACCGTTAGTGTGCATTATATTCATTGACCGTATACCTAGTAACCATGGTATATAGCAGTTACCATGATCATGCAATTCATGCTTTTGTGCATCTCATCAACACCTCACATACATATGCGACCCTGGGGGGGCCTCTTTAATCACCATCTTTTGAGACCCTTCCTCCCCTGTATAGGTTCTCCCCACCTTGGCCAGTCTGCATACAACTTTCCAGAATCGAACATTAGTGGACATGACATGTTTTTAGATTTGACATACCAGGCAATGGTAGGTTTATTTTATTACGTACAGGACTCTATTCATGCCTTATCGCCATAAGTATTTGCAAGCAGACTATTTTCAGACAACCCGACTGAATATCGATTTTTTGGGGAGGTAGAAATTGTATTTTCTTTCCCCCTGGGGATCACCACAGATCTCTCTGGAGGTGATCGGTGCTCACTCTGACCCCATCAATGAACCCAGGATAAAAATCTGCAGAATTCACAGCATTTCACAAACACATTAAACAGCAAAAAATGGTGAATGGATACAATTGATTAGATTAAAAAAAAATATTCAGGCTACACAACCATTAGAGCGTTTTCTTTTCTGCGCCTTCAGTCTTAATATAAAGAAGATTGGCATTATATAGCCCACCTCACACCTTAGAGCGATGCAGATATCTAGAAAATGACTGTACTTATGACACTACTGCACATAGCGGACTGTGGACTCAAGATGTGGACTTGCGCTCAGCCCTTGTGTACTCTGGGGTAGATTTACAAGAAAGTGACGCATCTATAGAGATGCGTCACTTTCCTTGCACCACCCTAAAAAATGCTTGCGCCAGCATGGATGCGCCATATTTACAATACGGCGCACCATGGCGGAAGGATTGAAAGATGCGTCAGAAATTCTGATGCATCTGTTGGGGCAAAAGTCACGCATTGCTGGAGTCGTGTCACAAGCACGACGAAACTCTAGCAATGCATTTTGTGGCCTATTCCCACTACACTGCGTCACTCCTTACGCCAGCTTGAAGCAGGCGTAAGGTTTTGACGCAGTGGCATCCTAAAAGTGACGCAGTGAAATCTTGAAGATTTCACTGCGTCACTTTTACAAGGCTTTCCTGCGTAGGAACGCCCCCCTGCATACATTATACCTGACGCAGGTATAATGTGACGCAGGGCTTTACAACGTGACGCATCTCCCTAGATGCGTCACGTTGTAAATAGGGCGCATTGTTTGCGCTGCCGTTGAGTCAAAAAAAGTGACGCAATGGCGGCGCAAAGAGGCGCAAGGGGCTTGTAAATCTGCCCCTCTGTATCTATTGCAAAAGTCCAGTTACTGCTCCAGAACTCCACTGAGTATAGGAAACGAGTAAAGTACATTCTGGGTGACAGCGGCATTGCTCTCCTTCTTTGATGTCATCAATGGTGCCAATGGTTGTGTGCTGTGTGTTTTCACCTGTGATGTTATCTGCAATTTAATGGCTTTTGGGCAAGAGCATCATGCCCTCACCACAAACTCCAGTGCATGCAGACTTTGAGCAGCTCTGACGTCAGGGTAGGGCCTTTAGACGCACTCTGCATTGACGCAGCTTTGAGAAACGTTTTGGACTTTTCGCACTGAAACTGTTAGCGCTGTGTAATGGCGACTTCAGCCACTGTTCTAGTCTGTGACAACTGTTGTTTTGGATGGAGGTCACGCTGTTCTAGATCCATTCTGAAGCTGAATGTTCACTAAGGCAGCTGCCTACCTCCGTTTATTTTCTAGATGGGAAATACGGGGCATATTATCAAGGACGGAGTTAAAATTATCGCCACTTTATCGGCAGGGAACTGCAGCTAAAAGCAGCGATAATGGGCTTGATAATATGCCGCAGAGAATTCCAATAGAAGCCCATGTTCTGGTGTGAACATGGGCTTCTATTGGAATTCACTGCGGCATATTATCAAGCCCATTATCGCCGTTTTATCGGCAGTTTTCTGCCGATAAAGTGGCGATAATTTTAACGCCGTGCTTGATAATATGCCCCTCAGTTCTTTATAGGTTTCCAATCGGTTCTTGCCCTCAATGTTAAAAAAACACAAATATGAACTTGAAGCGCCCACCTTCTTGCATGACAAATAGTGCAAAATTACTGAAAGAATTTCGAACAAGCCACAAAAATATGCTATCCGTAATAAAGTTATACCTTTAGGTTTGGTGTTATTCACTTTAGAACTGTTTGCTGCAGTTGAAAGCGCAGATTGCCTTGTCTTATAAAATGGGAAATTCTATTTTTACCCTTCATTATAATGGTGCTGTGTGGCTGATCGGCACAAACATGAAAAGTCGGGGCTTGACACAACAAGTCCCTGTCAGATTTTAATGCAGATTCGTCAATAGCATAAGTAGAATAACGATTTATTGTATTAATCAAAGATTAAAATATTAGGTTTAAGACATCACACATAGTATAAATATCAGAAAATGTCAGAAGAACCTTCTAAAATGATAGGATTCTAAAATCCTAACATACACGCAGCTGGTTTCTATGCATCTATTCTCCAGGTGTACAATTTCAAGTATGAGCGTAATCTTTAAATCACAAGTTAATAATTAGTACATCTTGGGCCAGATGTATCAGAGAATTGTTTTGCGATATTTTAGAGAATCGCAAACTTTTCTCCACAGGTGCAGGGGAAGACTCCCTGGGCACGATGGAACCCTGTCCCAGGTCTTTGGCAGAGCGGCAGGCCGGGGGATGGGGCCCAGGGCTGGAGCAACCGACCAGGTGCCCGGCAGGGCCCCTGGACCCAGCCGGCGCTCCCTGGCCCGGGCGCGAAAGGGAAGCTTCCACGGGCCTGCGGGACCCCGTCCTGGGCACCCTGCCACGTGGCAGGACCGAGGACGGAACCTGGGGTGGGGATGCTACCCTCCCCGGGGACCTCAGGAGAGGGAGTGTCCCCGGGCCCGGCGGAACCCCGTCTCATGCCCCCTGGTGACGTGGCATGTTGGGAGACTGAGCCCGGGGCCCCTGGACTCTGTTGAGGCTCCCGGGCACAGTGAATGCCTCCTCGTGCCCCAGGCACCACACCACACATTTGCCCAAGAGATGGAGCCCTGGCCTGGGGGACATCCTGGCCCATCCAGATGCCGGCTGAGGACCGCCTGGCTGAAAGAGGTCCCGGAGTACCCTGTCCCTAGTAATCCAGAGGAAGGGTACCCACCTCTTCTGATAAGCCGTGCGCAACGCGAGACTGAGGGGACCCAAGGCACGGACGTGCCTGACCTCCTGGATGGGATCAGGGAGGCAAATGAGCCCTCCCTTCCAGGGCAGCCCGGCCATCTGGTCGCCCCATTGGAAAGCATTACGTGCGACCAGATGGCCGAGGGGATAAGTGCGACCAGATGGCTGTGTTTGAAAGTCAAGGCCATCTGGTTGCTCTGTGCCCCAACCAAAGAGTGAGTGGGCAACAGGGCATGGGGGTCCGGAGGCCTGGGCCCCAGCTGGGCCTCAGCCATGGGGGCTGCGAGGAAGAGCCCACGGGCCCCCCCGACCCAGGGCCCGCGGACACCTTGACGAGCAGGAGAATCAGAGGAGGCCTGCACGGGACCAACGGACCCCCGTTGGTGGAGCCAAGGGCTGGAGCACCCGACCGGGGCCCGGCGGGCCCCTGGACCCAACCAGGGATCCAGTGCCCAGAGGCACAGGGAAAGCCTCACTGACCTGCGGGACCCCGTCCTGGGCACCCTGTCACGCGGCAGGACCGAGGACAGAGCCTGGGGTGGGGAGGCCGCCCTCCCTGGGGCCCCCCTGAACCCAGTCGAGCAGAGAGAGGCTCCCGGCAGGACCCCTGGACCCAACCGGCGATCCCGGACCCAGAGGCGCAGGGGGAGCCTCCCCAGGCCCACAGGACCCCGTCCCGGGCACCCTGCCATGCGTCAGGACCGAGGATGGAGCCCGAGTTGGGAAGGCCGCCCTCCCTGGGGCCCCCGGGAGCCCCTGAACCCAGTCGAGCAGAAGGAGTATCCCGGGCATGACGGAACCCCATCCCAGGCCTTCGGCAGGGTGCCAGGGTGGGGGACGGGGCCCAGGGCTGGAGCACCCAACCTGGGGCCCGGCGGGGTCCTTTGGACCCAGCCGGGGATGCCGGTCCCAGAGGCGCAGTGGGAGCCTCCCCGGGCCTGCCAGACACCATCCCGGACACCCTGCCACGCGACAGGACCAAGGACAGAGCCCGGGTTGGGGAGACCGCCCTCCCCAGGGCCCTTAGGGGCCCTGGCCGGAGCTCCTGAACCCAACTAAGCAAGGGGAGGCTCCCCAGGCACAACGGAACCCCGTCCCAGGCCTTCGGAAGAGCGGCAGGACGTGGGACGGGGCCCAGTGCCGGAGAACCCGACCCGGGGCCGGCAGGGCCCCTGGACCCAGCCGGGGCTTCCAGGCCCAGAGGCGTAGGGGAAGCCTCCCCGGGCCCTCCGGACCCCGTCCCGGGCACCCTGCCACGCGGCAGGACAAAGGGTGGGGAGGCTGCTTGCCCCAGGCCCCCGGGAGTCACCTGAACACAGCCAAGTAGGGGGAGGCTCCCTGGGCACGACATAAACCAGTCCCGGGCCATTCGTGTTGCGTTAGGCCGGGGGACGGGGCCCAGGGCTGGAGCACCCGACCCAGGGCCTGGCAGGACCCCTGGACCTAGCTGGGGCCCCCGGGCCCGGAGGCGCAGGGGGAGCCTCCCCGGGCCCGGGGGACCCCGTCCTGGGCACCCTGCCATGTGGCAGGACCAAGGACGGAGCCCAGGGTGGGGAGGCCGCCCTCCCCGGGGCCCCTGGGAGCCCCTGAACCCAGTCGAGCAGATAGAGGCTCCCGGGCATGATGGAACCCCGTCCCAGGCCTTTGGCAGAGCGGCAGGCTGGGGGACGAGGCCCAGGGCTGGAGCACCCTACACGGAGCCCGGCGGGGCCAGTGGACCCAGCCAGGGATCCCTGGCCCAGAGGCGCAGGGGGAGCCTCCCCAGGCCCGCGGGACCCCGTCCCGGATACCCTGCCACGCGGCAGGACTGAGGACGGAGCCCGGGGTGGGGAGGCCGACCTCGCTGGGGTGCCCGGGAGCCCCTGAACCCAGCCGAGCAGGGGGAGGCTCCCCCGGGCACAACAGAACCCCGTCACCGCGCCTTTGGCAGGCAGCAGGCCGGGGGACGGGGCCCAGGGCTAGAGCATCCGACTCGGGGCCAGTCGGGGCCCTTTGGACCCAGCCGGGGATCCCAGGCCCAGAGGCGCAGGGGCAGTTTCCCCAGGCCTGCGGGTACCCCGTCCCAGGCACCACGGAACCCTGCACGGGGCCATTGGTGGAGGGCCAGGCTGGGGGACGGGGCCCAGGGCTGGAGCACCCGACCCGAGGCCCGGCAGGGCCCCTGGACCCAGCTGGGGCTTCCGGGCCCAGAGGCGCAGGGCGAGCCTCCCTGGGCCCGGGGGGACCCTGTCCCGGGCACCCTGCCACGCGGCAGGACTGAGGACGGAGCCCGGGGTGGGGAGGCTGCCCTCCCCGGGGCCCCCGGGAGCCCCTGAACCCAGCCGAGCAGGGGAAGGCTCCCCGGGCACAACAGAACCCCGTCCCAGGCCTTTGGAGGGGCGGGGAAACTGGGGAACGGGCCTAGGGCTGGAGCACCTGGCCCAGGGCCCGTCGGGGCCCTACAGACCCAGCCGGGATCCTGGGCCCAGAGGCGCAGGGGCAGCTTCCCCAGGCCTGTGGGTACCCCGTCCCAGGCACCCTGCCACGCGGCAGGACCAAGGATGGAGCCCGGGGTGGGGAGGGTGCCCTCCCCGGGGACCCTGGGAGCCCCTGAACCCAGCCAAGCAGGGGGAGGCTCCCTAAGCATGACGGAACCCTGTCCGGGGCCATTGGTGGAGCAGCAGGCAGGGGGACAGGGCCCAGGGCTGGAACACCCAAACCGGGGCTCGGCGGGCCCCCGGACCCAGCTGAGACTCCCGGGCCAGGAGGAGCCTCCCCGAAAGGGGACCTCGTCCCGGGCACCCTGCCACGCGGCAGAACCAAGGACAGAGCCCGGGGTGGGAAGGCTGCCCTACCCTGGGCCCCTGAGAGCCCCTGAACCGAGCTGAGCAGGGGGAGGCTCCCCGAGCACAACACCACCCTGTCCCAGGCCCTTGGCAGGGCAACAGGCTGGAGGACAGGGCCCAGGGCTGGAGCATCCTACCCGGGGCCCGGTGGGGCCACTGGACCCAGCCGGGGCTCCTGGGCCGGAGGTGCAGGGGCAGCCTTCCCAGGCCCGTGGAACCCTGTCCCAGGCACCCTGCCACGCTTCAGGACCGAGGAGAGAGCCCGGTCTGGGGGGCTGTCCTGGCCGGTATGGCTGCCGGCTGAGGACCGCTAGGCCAGGAGGGGTTCCGGAGTACCATGTCCCTAGGAATCCGGAGGAAGGCTACCCCTCTTTCTGGTAAACCGTGCGCACCCCGAGACTGAGGGAACACAAGGCGCGGACGTGCCTGACCTCCTGGAACCCTGGCTGGGATCGGAGAGGCAAATGAACCCTCATCGGGACTTCCAGGGCAGCTCGGCCAGCTGGTCGCCCCATTGGAGAGCATGACATGCGACCAGATGGCCGTGGGGATAGGTGCGACCAGATGGCCACCCATCCGCACGCCCTGAGCCTTCGCGGCAGGGCTCTGGGGCTGCACAACCCGGCTTAGCATCAGGTACGGGGAGGCCCGCAGGAGCTCTCGGGCCCGGATGCCCGGGTGGGGGGGGACTGCCCGGAGACCGATGGAGCCCGTCCCAGGCACTTTGCCACGGCACGGGCCAGTCGGAGGGAGCCAGGGATGGTGGGGAGGTGTCATCCAGGCCCAGCCCATCTGGTCCCCGGCTGAGAACCGCCAGCCCGGGAGGGGTGTCACGGCATACCTTGCCCCTAGTAATCCGGAGGAAGGCTACCCCTCTTTCTGGGAACCTGTGCGCACCGCGAGACTCAGGGGACCCTGGGCGCAAACATGCCTGACCTCCTGGAGCCCTGGCTGGGATCCGGGAGGCAAATGAGCCCTCAACAGGACTTCCAGGGCAACCTGGCCATCTGGTCGCCCCATTGGAAAGCATTGCACGCGACCAGATGGCTGAGGGGAAAGGTGCGACCAGATGGCCGGGCACCGAAAGGACGCCCATCTGCCCTCCCGAGCCTTTGCTGTAGGGCTCCCGTCTGCCCTTGCAGGGCTCGGGGTTCCATGCTCCGGGGGGCTCGGGGACCCCGGCTGGGCCCTAGGCACGGGGAGGACCACCGGAGTTCTCGGGCCCAGACGCCCAGGGTAGGATTGCCCAGGACCCATGGAGCCCATCCCGGGCACTTGGCCACGCCGTGGGCCAGAGGAGGGAGCCCCCGGACAGAGGGGAGGTGTTGTCCGGGCATAGCCCATCTGCTCCCCGGCACAGAACCGCCAGCCCAGGAGGTGTGTTCCGGCATACCCTGCCCCTACTAATCAGGAGGAAACCTACCCCTCTTTCTGGGAACCCGTGCACACGGTAAGACTCAGGGGACCCTAGGCCCGAACGCGCCCGACCTCCTGCATCCCTGACTGGGATCGGGGAGGCAAATAAGCCCCCACCGGGACTTCCGGGGCAGCCCGGCCATCTGGTCGCCCCATTGGAAAGCATTGCATGTGACCAGATGGCCGAGGGGAAAGGTGCGGCCAGATGGCCGGGACCAAAAGGACGCCTGCCCCAAGCAGAACCTTCGCGGTAGGGCTCCCGCCTGCCCACGCAGGTCTCGGGGGCTCCACATCCCAGGGGGCTTGGGGACCACGGCTGGGACTCAGGCATGGGGAGGACCACCGGAGGTCTCGGGCCCGGACGCCCGGGTGTGGACTGCCCGGGACCCATGGAGCCCGTACCGGGCAATTTGCCACACCATGGGCCGGAGTAGGGAGCCCCCGGACCGAGGAGAGGTGTTGTCCGGGCATAGCCTATCTGGTCCTCAGCAAAGAACCGCCAGTCCGGGAGGGGTGTTCCGGTATACCCTGTCCCTACTAATCCGGAGGAAAGCTACCCCTCTTTCTGGGAACCCATGCACACCGCGAGACTCACGGGACCCTAGGGCTGGACGCGCCTGACCTCCTGGAGCACTGGCTGGGATCGGGGAGGCCAATGAGCCCTCATCGGGACTTCAAGGGCAGCCCAGCCATCTGGTCGCTCCATTGGAAAGCATTGCGTGCAACCAGATGGCCGAGGGGAAAAGTGCGACATGATGGCCGGGCCCGCAGGAGGCCAATTTGCCTGCCCGAGCCTTCACCGGAGGGCTCCTGCCTGCCCATACAGAGCTCTGAGACCCCCGGCTGGGCCTCAGGCACTGGGAGGCCCGCAGGAGATAACGAGGCCCGGACGCCCAGGGAGGACTGCCCAGGACCGATGGAGCCTGTCTCGGGCTCCATCGCCACACCACAGGCTAGAGGAGGGAGCCCCGGATGGTGGGGAGGTGTTGTCCAGGCCTAGTCCATCTGGTCCCCGGCTGAGAACCGCCAGCCCGAGAGGGGTTCCGACATACCCTGCCCGTAGTAATCCAGAGGAAAGCTACCCCTCTTTCTGGTAACCCGTGCACCCCGAGACTGAGGGGACACAAGGCGCGGACGTGCCCGATCTCCTGGAGCCCTGGCTGGGATCGGGGAGGCAAATGAGCCCTCATTTGGACTTCCAGGGCAGCCCAGCCATCTGGTCGCCTCATTGGAAGGCATTGCGTGCTGCTAATCCAACACCTTCCCTACTGGACTTGCTCTAGATGGCGCTGCAACCTGAGGATTATTCCAACACCTTCCCTACTGGACTTGCTCTAGATGGCACTCCAACATAAGGAATATCCCAACACCTTCCCTACTGGACTTGCTCTAGATGGCGCACCAACCTAAGGAATATCCCAACACCTTCCCTACTGGACTTGCTCTTGATGGCGCTCCAACCTAAGGAATATCCCAACACCTTCCCTACTGGACTTGCTCTAGATGGCGCTCCAACCTAAGGAATATCCCCACATCTTCCCTACTGGACTTGCTCTAGATGGCGCTCCAACCTAAGGAATATCCCAACACCTTCCCTACTGGACTTGCTCTAGATGGCACTCCAACCTAAGGAATATCCCAAAACCTTCCCTACAGGACTTGCTCTAGATGGCGCTCCAACCTAAGGAAAGAATAGTTTTGGAATTCTCAAATTGCGATTCTCTAAAAATCGCTATTTGAGAATCGCAAAACTATTCTTTGATACATCTGGCCCCTAATCTTTAAAAAAATCCTTTAAAAAAGTGCTGTTTCTTAAATACAATTTCTAAAGTGCAGTAGCGTCCTTGGACATATACTTGTACTCATATTTTCAGTACAGTTCGTATACAACTTAATCCATGCATAGTCGGTGTTTTGTTAACATTTACATAAGTGCAAGAGTGGACCTTTAAGTTTCGCACAATAACAGCACTGACCATATAATTAGTACTGTTGACCAGAACACTTTCAGCCTCTTCCTTCGATCTCACATGGCCTACTGACTTTTCTTCCCAGCTCCAATAAAGTGCTAATGTGCCAAGATGTGCAAGAGAGCATATAACTTCAACAGGTTTTGTGTAATTCAGGATATATAACTAGGTAATAAAATTGTATGAATGAAGCTATATGAATCTTTTTCTTTAAATACATCAGTTTAGGGCATACAATCATACTTTTAAGGCTGTGTAAGCCTGATATAAATATTTTGTCAGCATTATTATTACACTTTCTTCCGTGACTCTAAAACAATACCTGACGGCTTCCACAGTTGATCTTATTTTGTCTTTGTTAAACATGCAGCGTAAATATTCTTTCACTAAGTGCAACAATTTAGGACAAATACATGTGATGTGTAGAAGGGATTCAATTGCAAGTCCACAGAAAAGATAGGCAGCTTTACCTTTAAAAGCTTGGTTCCAGTTCCCTTTAAACTCACAAATCAGAACATAAAACAATCTTAACCTTAAAAATGTATTTTTAACATAGCCAGGAAAATTGATGCTAAATACTCTTGATTCTGCAAAGAGTAGGTATCGGACACTGCATCCATGTGCTTGTATTTTCTGGCTTATGCCAAGTTAGAGTCCCACTGTTTAACAATAAAGGTATTACGGAGGAGGATTTTCCAGGCTGGTCAATTAATTTGCTCCAGTGTCTGTGGATCGGGTAAATCATAATATTCTAAGACTACTAGTAAGATGTTCAACTGCAAATCTTTGTATATAGAATTACCCAGTTTTGGGCATAAAAGATGTTTTAGTGAGGTTGAGTCTGCTTTTGCACATTCACAGTTGTAATTCACGGTGCTTCTGTAGTGGAGTAATGCTAAAGATTTTAAATCTAATTTGAGTCTTATAACACAGTGGGGAGTTGCTGTGCATAGATGTAATAGGTTGCGTACACCTGCATTAAACTTTTTAGCAAGACTAGAAGTGGCCTTGTGATTAAATGCGGGAGATGCATACAGCTGATATGGAACCAATTTCATATTTAACACTTTCAATGATGGCCTAATCACTTTTCCACCTAACACATTTGCGAATCTTAGACCTGATCTGGTGATCATTGTTGACTTCAGTTTTTCTTCTGGCCAGATGGTTCGACCATGATATCTTACTGTCGAATGTCACTCCAAGATAGTCATATTGTTTCACTTTTTCAATTGAAGTATGTCCTAGAACCCACCCCTCGGAGTTAGTTTGCTGCCTCAAGGTCATGATTTTCAATTTGGACAGATTGGCAATTAATCCATTCTCCAAGTTGTAATCGTGCAATTGAAATCAGCGATGTACAGAGAGAATAATAAAGGGGGCTAGGATACATCATTGTTTAACCCCTTCGCCGCAGCGTGAATTTTGCCGCGCCGCGGGGGGGCCTAGGATGTGAGCACTGCGCTGCGGTGCTCATGACGGAACCACACCGCCATGAGTCACGGGCGGCGTGTACTCATGACAGCGTGGTTCCGTCATGACCCTGCCCGCTCATTAATTCGCCCGCACAGGCGGGGAATTAATGCTGTGTGGGTGGAGCGGCAGCCGCATGACGGATCCACGCCGTCATGAGCACACGCCGCCCGTGACTCGTGACGGCGTGGTTCCGTCATAAGCACGCAAGGCGTTAAGGCAGTTCTCTGTGCAAAATTTAGAAGATAGGGTACTGTCAGTTAATAGCTTTACCTGTAGCCATGTTTCGATATGCAATTCAATGATAAAATGCAGAAGGTTAAGATCTATTTCCCACGTTATAAGCTTGTCCCAGCGCCTTTGCCGGTTTACTTTGTCAAAAGCCGTGGAATAGTTCATGAAACAGGCATATAGCGTTGATTTCTGTATACATGATTTTTTCCCGAGTAGAACCAGTTTTGTGATATTATCAACAGTTGAACAGCCTGCACGGAATCCTGTTTGTGTTGGTGGAATTTATGATTTTTCTTCTTCCTAAAGCCTTCATTTATTTTGTAGGTGCTTAGCAAACAGTTTCCCTTCAAAGTCTTAACGTGCTATCAGTCAGTAATGGGTTGGATCTTGTTTTAGACCTCGTTCATATATTGGATGTGCAATCGCCCCTCTCCTAGAACATGGAACTTTCCCAGATTTCATTGTATACGAGAACAGCTGTTCTAGCAGGGTACTCCAAAAAGTGACACCTAACTTGACCAGATCTACTGGTATGCCTTCTGGTCCTGTTGCTTTAGACGAGCAAGAACTTCTTATTAGCTTTGCTGTTTCTTACTTTGTAATATCTGCATATGTTCCAAGTTCTATTAGTGGTTCAAAAGAGCAAATAATTACTGATTTCTACAGGGCCTTTATGCGAGTTTCCCATTTATCTTTGGAGATGAACAGATCATCAGGCTGCTTATACGAGCTTGTGCCATATCCCACCAAAGACCAGAATGCTTGTTCATTTTGTGATGAAATCAAATGAAACAATTTTGTGTAGGCATTACCTTCACTGTCCTTTTTTATCTGTATATTTCTAATCTTGAATTCACTCTTCAGTGTTTGAAGTCTTAAATCATGATCCTTAGGCACAGAAACATTCGAGTATGCCGCGCTGCCTTACAATAGACTCTCATTGACTCAATTAATTGCTAAGAATTAGATGAATAAAAGGTGTTTGGTGGTAGATTTTGTAACTTTGTCATCAAAACTGACAATATGCACTCCAATGTGGTTTCTCGGGTGTTCATCCAGTTGTTGCTTGTCTTCAGTTGGATAAATAATATAAGAGCTCTACCCAGATCTGATACTTTGTTAGCTCGCTGTTTCAGATGAGCCTCTTGCCATTAACATCGATCGGTCAGTTACAGTTCGCCGTTGTCCGGGCCATCCATTGTTCATATTTGATGTTTACTACTAACCTTGGAGGATCAAGGCCACTCTCAGGCCTCTGAATGATAGCAGAGATGATAACATGAGTAATGAACAAATGTATAATCTATGATGGTGGAGGCCACAGGACCCCAAAAAGTTGGTACAGCGGGCTGATCTTCTGCAAACCTCCCATTTAGTGTTCTGTATGCGTAGTCTTCCAGAAAATTATAGGTAAATCTAGTTTGGGCATTAGAGCCCTTTTGTTTTTTCTGTAGTTGAATTTTTGGGTGAGGAATGTTATGACTCAAATCTGGATCCTGTATAATGGAGAGCTGAGTCGCTGATGGCAGTAACATTTGGTTAATTCCCCCGTAATAATTACAAATAACTGGCCGCCTGTTTCCATTATTTGCTCCGGTTCGTCTAGTATTTTATGATATCTAAGTTTATTTTTTACAAGATAAGGGAGAAAGTAGATATTTATAATCAGCAGTTTAGCAGCAGATAGATTTGTGAGTAGAAGTGCCAATATGTAATCCAAAGATGTTATTATATTTATCTTTTCATGCACAGTTTATTACTAATTGATACTGCCAGCCCTCCCCTCGATCTCCTAAAGACATACTTTTTTGCTTTGATTTCATGAGTGGTGTAGTTTGAGACTGTTAAAGTTGAAGGCTGTTATGTTTCTTGAAGACAAACTAAACAGTGTTGTTCGATGAAGTTAGACAGTTTTATCCCTGCTTTTTTCAGGTGCTGCTCATAACCTGCAATGTTCCAAAATATAATGGAAAATTAATTGTACCAAGATTCCCCTGCTTTCTGGTCTTTAGGTGTTCTGTTTTGGATGCTGTAATTGATGATTTGGTCGTGGGTTTGCCGTCCATGTGACTAACTGCATGTTGGGAGCTGTTTCTCCTACCGTAATTTGTAATCTGTCATTTTTCAAATCTTGTTGTTACCCCAGGGACTTTATACAGCGGTCTAGTTGCTCATGATTATTTGTGAGATTCTGAATGTCTATTTGAGGTTCTGAGCATATGTGTATATTTTGGTTTCTCTGGTTGTGATACTGTCGTTCCCCAATCCGCTAGACCAGTATTCTTTGTGCTGTGTCTTGCGAAGCCCATGTTGTTCTGGTGGTTTCGGAATCCTCATTTGTTTTATGGCAGAAGAAAAAATTAACAGTTAGCAGTGATTGTGAGTCAAGGGTTTTCAGGTCCTCAAAAGAACTTAGTAGCTTCAATATATTCTGACGATTTAATATGTCTTGAGAACCTTCAGATTTACAGAACGGTGTAAAGTCAATTGTATGTTTCTCTTGACTGATAGGCGGTTTGCTGTGGAATGTTGTTTTGATGTACGGACTTGGACCACCTGTGACCGCCATCTGTGCCTGCTCTCTGTTTGTCTGTTGTAAATTCACATAACCACCATTCAATTCTGTTTCTGTTTCTGTGTAGTTGTTTGTTTCCAAAGTTGCATGCACTGTAATTGGGTGAGTCAAGACAGGTGAATTAGAGGGCTTATCCTCTAATGTTTTTGCTGTCCCAGTCAATGACACAACATTTCTTAGTAACTTAAAAACATATTTCAACTAAACTATGACTGGCCACTCAATCTTTTACATTATAGATTTGGCAACACCCTCTCTGTAGTGATGGTATAGTTGCACTGGAAATGTGATTTTCGTGTTTTTAATAAAATTGCGCCATTTGACAAACAAATATGAAGTTTCCAAGCTTATCTAAGTTTTCTGAAAATCCATGAAGAGAGTCAAAAGTAATATGGGAAGTCGAAACAGTGGTTTTTACTTTGTTAATTTCCATAGGAAAAATGATGCCACATGTGTAGCAGAAACCATTAAATTGATTTTCCCATATACTTGGATGAGAAGAAGGGATCTGTTCAAACTCTTGATCTACTATTATTTTCGTCAAAATCCATGGAATGGTTTCTGTAAAAAAGCAAAAAACAAAGGGCCAAATGAAATAAAAAAAGTTGTGATATTTCAAACTGTTAAAATCACAATTTCATTAACCAAATCATTTATTCAGCCACCTTGAAACCTCAATTTTGGCCCTGGGGATAATCATTTTCTATAGCAGAGGAAGGCATAATTGAGTAAGTGCAGTCCTAACAAGGGGGCCATTTTGTAGCAAACACATTGCAAGTTTAGAACTATAAAATGGTTTCAAAGCTTCATTTTGAAACAAAAGCCCAGTTCTGGGGATATTGAAGTCCATGGGGTGTAGACTTGGTGGACTCTTTGGGCGAAGACCAGGTCCTGCCCTCTGAGCCAACTGTGCTTGTCAGAAGGTCTTGCACAATAAGAACTTTGAGCTCAGGGATGAATCCCGGACTTTCATTGAGTATGGCTATTGGCCATGCAGAGTTGGTTCAATGGATAAGTGAGTTAGGACCCACTGTGCTAAAAGCCATGTACAGTTGGATGGGGGAGATACTGGGGCTGGGCACAGGATGTAGCCAAAGACTGCATTCTGCAGCAAGACCCCACAGAACAAATCGTGTGCCCAGTGGGTCCAGTGGTCAGGGACACGATGTTCTCTTAAAGGAGGGAAAGAGAGAAAAAAAGCTTTGGCAGGTACTCCAAAAGATAACTTTCTTTTGTAAATTCTATGTAAAAAATTTCAGTTGCACATAGTGAAAAATGAAGGACTGTTGTGCACCACACTTGGATGGAGGTAAGTGACCTAGTTATACTTGCAATCTGTTTAGAGTTTGTTAAAATCAGTTGAACATGCTGATGATTAAAAAAAGTAGTTGAGACACTGGGTCAAAAAGGCATAGATATTTCAAATATGTAGTATTGAGATATCTATATCTGTCAATTAAGATTTAAATTTATAAGAAATGAAATTGGTTAGTGAACGTCTTCAATTTAATATTTTTGCCCCATCTGGAAATTGTGAAGTTCATCTGAAGTGACAGCTTTGTGCTCCTGGGCCATTAAGGGTTTTATTTAACTGTAAGGGGGTGTGACAGGTTGTCTACGGTAAGAACAATGACTATTTTAGGATAATGAATAATCTTGATTTTAATATCAAATCATGATTCTAAAACCATGGTTTTGCCTCACCCAAAGTCACTCTTTGCTACGGCAAGGAGTAATTAATTACAAAACTCACAAACATCACTACCTTTAAAGTAATGCTGTTGCTTTAAAGTTCTTCTGTGATATTAGATATATTTTACATTATTTCACGGTCATTAAATTAAAAGGTAAACACAATCCAATGGTCCAGCACCCAAAAATTGATACTGCCAGCTGGACCATTGGATTGTGTTTATGGTTATTTGAAGCATTTAGCTTCAGGAGATTTAGGGGTTTTGGATCTCCGGTCACTAGCACCGTGTTTATATAAAACTCCACTAGGGATAGGTGCAATTGTGCTTTGCCCCAAACCCTTTCTTTTTTTCGCTTAAATAAATTAAATTAAAAGGTGATGAGTTACACAGTGGCTGACACCTTCAGGACCAGTAATCATGGTAGGTGGCTGGTGGTGTATGCAATGCACATTCATGTTTCTCCTTACATATATTCAGAGTCACAGCTACATAAGTGAAACCAGCTAGGGTTACAATGAATATCCCAACTGTGTTTATCTGCTGAAACGTATTCCTTCCCTCTGAGATGCCATGCTTGAACCACATTGACCTCTTGAGCTTCAAGATAAGTGTAGATAGACTGCACCCGAGTACAGCATAGGTAGAATTTCTTAAACTCCAGTGTCAATTGGGACATTGTTTTCTTACCATTTACAAGTAAAATTTACAGATCATGTTCAGGAGCATTATTTCATGAGATGGTGGGAGAGGTGGGGGGGGGGGGGGTAGGAGAAGGGAATACCGCCCTGGGTGATTCTGAGGTGGCCTGGTGTTCCTGCACCCAAAACTACCAGGAGTGGGTTGCTGGCCTGAATTTACAAGGTTCCATAATGTAACCAGTGAAGGCATGTGGGCCAGCCCCTATCCAGTCTCTCCTACAGCACTAGGGAGCATAACACAGCCTACCTTTCCCACCGCATGACCTCCACAGAAAAGTCCTTGGAATCAAGGGGAAAATCTGCATAAAAGGATATGCCACTTCCAGGACCCCGGGTTATTTGCCATTCTATGCACAATATCTCAAAATTGACAAAGATAGGATGAGAGATTCCAGTTGGAATAATTAAATTCCTCCCGAATATCTCTCACTTTAAATCTAGCCAAATTAGAATGAGGGTCATAGAACCTAGTTATGAGGTGGCGGTTCGGCCAGTGCCACACCAACGGTCCAACAGTCTCATTCCGTGTTTGGCAGTGGCAGTCAGATCCCCTCAGGACCTTCGCAACCACCAGGGAGCCGTGATCCCGTGGAAGTGCTGCAGTGTTCAAAGGTTGCAATATGCTGGCGGTGCCGGTGCAGCACCAATGAGCAAATTACGACTTACCTGACTGCGGCCCTGTCAATGGTGGTGAGCCCGCCATGGAAAGGGTAGCAGTGAGGCAACTCAGGGGACCCTTACAGGGTCCTCTGTAGCCTCTATGCAGGGGGGCACATGTAGTGCCCAACTGCATGTTTTAACCCCCAGTTCCTGCACAGGAAGAAAGGCATGACATGGTTCATTTTCCCTGTGCAAGAATGTGCTGCAGCGCTTCCATGGCCCTGCTTTTGTATGACTCTCCTTTGAGCCTGAGAAAGGCAGCGCCATGGGACCGCTGCAGCAGGACCGCCCACCAGGATTAATCTTATAATCCGGTGGGCAGTCTGATTACTGGTGTGGCGGTCTCGCAGTGTGGCGCTGGCATGGCGTAACTCGTAATGAGGCCCTTAGTCTTGTTTGGAATATAAGCACTTTTTAAAAATACACCAGAATGCTGTCTTTAGTTCAACATGATGTCATGCTTAGGAAAACCAGATCATGTTTCTTTGAACAAAAGCTAAAAATAGATGTTGGTTTGCTATGATACATTAAAGAATGCCTTGGGTTTCATTAGCTTCCACTGCAGGCTTTTATTTTCAATGTTGAATATTATAGAAGCAAGCATTTTTTACATTGATGTTTCAATTTGTTCCTAGTTTCCCTCCTGCCCACCAGGAGAGCAGCATTTATTTCTGTCTGGTTTTGTTGTTAGCAGTTCAAATCATAAGAGGAGTTTGAAAATATGCATCATAGACAAACTAAAACAAAATATATCCATAACTTAATATATAACTTAATAAAATATTCTTCCTTACTCATAGTCATTGCAATGCCAATACCAACTTCTAGGCCAACAACAGCAGGGAGCAGCGAGGTTACATCTGCAAGAACATCAGCAACTGCTCCTTTGGCTCCTTCAGGGCATCCTCCCACCTCAGACACAACAAATGAGAGGACTCAAATGACAACTAAGAGCAACACAACTCAGGCGAGTAGCAGTGATCCCCAGACCTGGGTTGCTGCAACACATCAACCATCAACAACAGATGTCCCAAGGGAATCAAATATATCACTAATCAACACAACAATGTATGCATTGCTAGGGGCGTCAAACCACACCGGTGGTGGAACCTCAGTTGGCCACTCTTTGATCACTACTCCCAACAGCAGTAACTCAAGTCTTACAGTGACAGAGGACAGAACAGTAAACACATTGACTCTTAAAGTGGAGCAGAACAACACCATCCATGCCACAACAAGAAGCAAAAGCAGAATTGATGAGTATTTGCCTGAGCCTACCGGGAGTACAGATAACTTGACCACAAGTAGTAAGTACAATGTTTACATTCACCTCACAGAGGCTTCTGTATTTTGTATTGTTACTGATGCCTAGCATGCCAAAAGGGTATGTTTTGTATTCTATGCCCCGAGAGTCCTATTTTTGGGAGAGTGCGTATGCAAGTGCTTGTTGCATTCAGTCTGGGTGCAATGTGGAATTCAGGGATGTTTTCGCTGAATGTAGAATGCAGAGTGCAGTCTTTGAATGTGCAGGAAGTTCCCCCCCTTCAGCTGCCCTGCCGGTTGCAGTATCCTTTATTGATAATACACTTACCGTATATAGTTTAAGGCTTTTCTCCTCCTTCCAACCACAACCTTTCGATGCTCCACATCATTCAGTCAGAATGCATCTATCAACATGCCCCATAATCCCTCAGATTCTTTTAAGTTGTTTGCAAAGAAACATTGTTACAGCAAACTATATCGTTGTACCCTGAGATGAATAAGGGAAGACGTCAAATCATCTGTCACAAATTGAAATCATTTGTTGAAATTAGCAAAATACAGGACATTTATACACGCCAGGAGGCAAGTTCTATCGGGTTTACCAAGCAATAAGCAAGAATGTGAACGAGAAATACAATATTGATCAGATCTTTTTTTTAAAGAAATGGTAGTGCCATTGGACACTGGGGGAAAATACACTGTGACCCAGAGATTGCACTAAAAGTGTAAATACTGTGCTTTATGGTCCTTGACAGCAGGGAGCCTGTTGTCTCCCTAAACCCTTTTTACATTTCCACTGTGAGCCCTATAAAGACTAACCCGCTCACCAGAGTAGAGTGTGTGTGTGTCTGTGAGTGTAAGTGTGTAAGGAAACAGGCTTTTTGAAGGCTTACCCCCACTTTTTACCCCCATTTGGACTTCTAGCTCCTGGTTTTTCGACTTTGAGGGTGCGCTGAGGCCTGCTGTCCAGCCCTCAGGGCCAGTGTTCTGATCCATTGCAAAAGACATGCCAAGCTGGATGTCCCCAATTGGCAAGTGCTGACTTACTTATAAGTTCCTAGTATATGGTACCCAGGGCGGGAAACATCCATTTCAGCTCACAGTCTTGCTTTTTTTTAATGTGTGCACTTTTTAAATAGGCTTTGCTTTTATGCACAACCACCGAGTTTCATTTCTTTCATTTGTATTTTCCAAGTTACTGTTCCTTTACCCAGGGTTTACTTGGACACTCAGGTCATAGAGCAGATCTTTAGTAGGCGGAAGACAGATGGATGCAGCATGCATGCCTTGGTGAGCTAAGATACTATCAGCCCATCCAATTTGGTGGTACCTGCCTTTCAGAAAACCACATGGGGAGGAAAAAGCTTTTTTTAAGTCAACAGCCTGCCTCTTGATCTCAAAACAGCCCTATCCCTGACTAGGTTCAGGAAGATCCTAAAAACGTGGCTCTTTGCACAGACTTAGCTGTTTTTTTGCATTCCTAAACTAATCATTCAGTTACAGGAGACTAATTCACACCTTCCTATGGCAACTAGAGCCAAGATGCTTCGGGGCATTTGTTTCCACTTTAGAATTATTTATTCATTCATTCATGCAGAACAGGCATGACGGAGCAGCACAGGAGCACACGCTTGGTTATGCTCCAGTGTACTAACTGTACCAGGCTACAAACTGTAACAGACCCTGACGTATTACAATATTTCACGCATTTTGCATCAGAGCTGCCTATAAAATCTATGGCACCGCTGTGAATTAGCCCTTGTCATGAGAGTGACTTAGATCCAGCAGAACTAAGTATGCTGCAACTTGTAGTTTCACGGTTTGCTTTATAAGAATAGATCGACAGATCTAAGCGTGCCAACTGCTAGTGACTGAATAGCCAAGACTGAGTGAATGGTACCCTCATGAACCGGTGCTAGATGACAGCTATGCTTTGACTTTTTAGCTCATATGTAAGGAAAATTGCACTGGTTGATTTCGCCAGGCTGAAATGGCAGTTTAAAACTGCACAAATAGGCTTCAATGGAAGGTCTCAGATATGTTTAGTGGGCTACTTAAGTGGGTCGCACAATAAGTGCTGCAGGCCCGCTAGTAGCATTTAAATTCCACGCCCTCGGCACAGGTGGTGCCACTTTACTTGGAACTTGAAAGCAAATGAAATAGGCCAATTAAGTGTAGGACAATGTTACCATGTTGTGAGCAGAGGTAAAGTGTGCAGAGTCCTAAGGCTAACAAAATGGACGTCAGCAAAAAACAGGAGGTCTGAAGGCAATAAGCTAGAGGGAAACCAGACCAAGGATGCCAGGTCTAACAACAGCTATATATGTGGAAGAGGTGTAGCGCAGCAGCCAGGGTAACTGACTCCGGAATCCGGGGGCACACGGTTCGATTCCTGGCACAGACGGCAGATCAGCCCAGCACCATGTGACTCTGGGCAAAATTTGCTTAATCTTCCCGACGGCCCCCATCGCCTTGACACCTTCGGGTAACTGTTTGTGCTTTACAAATACTGGACATTTATATTCAAGGTAGGCCACACTGAAGGCATCCATCCAAACCAGGACTCTGTTTACCAACCTCTGGAAGGTGACATGGGTATTTTTTAGTCTAAAGGACATCACCCTAAACTGGAAGTGGCCCTCTGGGGTAGAGAAGGCTTATCTCTCTTTAGCCCCGTCAGTTAGGGCAATTTGCCAGACTTTAGGTCAAAAGTGCTGAGAACCAGGGACTATTAGAGTGCTCAATCACCCCCAATTCAAGCATTTTGGAGACCTAATGTATTGTCTCCTGTGTCAATATTATGGGTACACAGATGTGTAAGCCCGAGGGTAAGAGAAAAAAGAGAGGCAAACTGCCACAACAACTGGCAACAGTCCCTCTGCTGTTCTGGGATCGGGGTAGGAGAGTGTTTGACACCTTCTACTGACCCATCCTGCTCCTTGGATGATGGGATGGGATAGGTTCACACCACTCTTCCATCCCATGACCGGTCACCAGGAGCTTGGCAACTCCAGACCTCTCAAATTGGGGTTTGAGGCAGTTGAAATGGAGTACCCTTACAGAGTTCCTGAGGCTCTTAAGGTCCACCAGGTAGGTGACATCCCCATTTCTCTCCTTCACCTCATAAGGCCTTCACCAGTTGTTTTGTAGGGCCCGGGCTCAATTGGCTCCTTACCCACACTTTCTGTCCAGGCTGAAACTTGATCACAGGGGCCTTCTGATCATGCCAGAGTTTCATAACTTCGTAGGGCTTCTAAGTTCTCGTAAGAAGTCTTCTAGAACTTTTGCATATAGTTTCTAAGGGCCATTATGTAGGTAACTACATTCTGGGTGGGCTTCCATAGACCATAGAAGATCTCAAAAGGGCTAAACCCAGCTCCTTTGATGCCTCCTTGTGGTAAAAAAGCAGGCATGGTAAGAGGATGTCCCACATCTGCCTCATAAGGCTCAGGCAGGCCCATAATCATGCCATTTACGGTCTTATTGAACCTTTCAACAAGCCCATTAGTCTGAGGGTGATAGGGTGTGGAGAACTTATAAGTTACCCCACACTTATCCCACATTGACTTTAGGTATGCAGAAATTACTTTTGTGCCTCTGTCATGCACTACTTTGGGGAACCCACTCAGTTAAAATCCCCATCAAGGCCTTGGCGACTGCTGGTGCAATCCCAGTGTAATCCCAGTGCTCAGAGGTATGGCCTCTGGGTACTTGTGGCATTGTCCACCTAAACTAGGATAAACCTATTGCCCAAGGAGCAAAGCGGCTCCTCCGTTATGGCAGAGGAGCGACGCCCAAATGAAAAATAAAATTATAATAACTAACCCCGGGCGGAGCAGGCAGAGTTGCATGGGCCAGTCCGGCCCTAGCTCCAAGCACTCAGGGGCATATGTACAAGAAAATGCCGGGGCGTGGAGCTGCGCCAAATTTGGCAGTGCCATGCGCAGACATTTTCAAAACATAGGGATGTGCTCTATTTTACAAAACTACAGGCACCACTGTGTTTCCCCTAGCGCCTGCTGCCCCCCCCAAATAAACTGCCTAGGGCCAGCGCACGCACCCTGCACCATGTTCCAAGGGCACCTGCACTGCAGGCACGATTGTTTATGTGAAGGAAGAGATACCTTCCTGCACATAAACAATCAATAATGGCAATGTGCTATTTCTATGTGTGCTGCAGAATGCAGCACACATTAAAAGAGCAAAAAACGAGGAAAAATTAATAATTTCTCTTCGTATTGCCATTCTAAGACCTGGTATTCCCTGGCCTTAGTTTTGGCACTGCCTCAGCCTTGTAAATCTGGGACAGAGTAAAAAAGCGATGGGTGTTGCAGTGGAATGTCTACAGCGACACCTATTGCACGCCCCTGTGCCGCGGCGGAAAGTGGCATATTTACAAGGTGCCGTTTACCCACATTAAGTGGCTTAGCGCCACCTTGTAATTATGAACAATGGCGCAACGCCATTGGAGCATCAAAAAAGTGACGCTCTGGTGGCTAAAGAGGCTTGAAAATATGCCCCTCACTCCCTTGAAAATGGATGAGACACTCACTTTCAGGGCTGTTCTAGGCCTTGGATTGGCTGTGCCTCGGCGATTTCAAATCCATTGCATGTTGACAGTCTTGACACATCTGCAGACACACAGGTTCCACGCTCACTGAAGAGGAATGCGGCTTAATCTCACTTTCTTTGATGTTTTATAATGTTCGCCAGGACATTACGTAGTATTACAGTGACTAATTGCACATTGATGGTAAGGGCTCGTGCCTCGTTAACCGTGCTGTGCATTGGTGACAACCTCATTAAGAAACGAGCATGTGATACGAAATCGATTTTTGTGCTTCACCGGGCTAACAAAAACTTGCCCCAAACTGTAGGAAACATAAAGCTATTGGGCTAAAATGTAAATCTTCCCCTTTCATTTCTAATGTGTCTGAATCCTCTTATGTCTTAACTAATTTTTGTGTTACCTACTAAATGTTAATGTATTTATAAAGCGTGCAAATAAGTGCTCGGTGCCACAGCGCTATGGACACCATGAAACCCAAAAAAAACCCACAAAAAATAACGCAAGGTGGTGGTGGATTACATGAGCTGTTCGCAGCCATCAGTATCTGATGACCTCCCACCGCGTCAGCAAAAATCACGTGGTGCCTCTGGTTCCCCTTTAAGTGAGTAACACTCAGGGAGCATCACTCCTTCAAGGGGGTCTGCTCGTGCACACTACAATAACGCATCCATTGTGTTGATCCACGTCTAATAAAGCATATTGAGAGTAGAACTACGAATGACATATCTAGCTTCTGTGGCTGGGTTAGGGAGCCTACACATGGCCTCTGCTGCCGCTGCAAACACACAAATCAGGAGACAGAATTCAAAACAATTCACATTATACAATATTCCGCTACATCCATTTAAATGGACTTGATTAAGTATATCTGTGAGTTCACCTTTTACAGAACCCCCGTATATGGAGGTTCACACACAGCTCTTGTCACAGCTCTCAATAATTTCCAAAAATTACATTTGATCACAAATATACTGTAGCTCCAGATTCCCTACTCACACGTTTTGTGGACCCCACCACCAAAGAAGCAGCTCCCTCCAGCCAACCTCTCAGAAGTTTTGGGATGAGAAAGGATCACAGAACCCCTCTCTCTGGTACCCGGTTTCAAAACATCCTCTTTCATGCTGGGCTGGGACACACCTTGAGTAAACACATTCTAATTGTCCCCTCCAGGCTGACAATGTTACTGTACAAGGCAATGGCATAACAAAGGTTTAAGGCCCCCCCCTGCAAGTACACAGAGGGGCCCTGCTCCGAATTTAATCCGGAGCTCTCAGGCCTGTGTACTGTGCTGAGGGGGCCCCCTGGAGCTCAGGGCCGGGATTCGGGGGCCTGTGTTACGCCCCTGGTACAAGGGACTGGAGTGTGTCAGCGCCCTCTCCAGGTTGACCCTCTGCAGTGCGGTGGTGGGCTGTCTGCGCCCAGGGTGGTGGGATTACTGTCTTCTGGACCCCTTGGGGCAGATTTACAATCCCCTTGCGAGACATTTACGCCGCCGTTGCGTCACTTCTGTGACGCAGCGGCGGCATAAACCATGCGCCATGTTGCGCCTTATTTACAACGTGACGCATCTAGGGAGATGCGTCACGTTGTAAAGCCCTGCGCTACATTAAACCTGCGTCAGGTTTAATGTATGCAGGGTGGGCGTTCCGTCAGAAAAGTGGCGCAGTGAAATCTACAAGATTTCACTGAGTCACTTTTCCGACACTTCTGCGTCAAAACCCTGCGCCTGCTTGAAGCAGGCGTAAGGCATGACGCAGCATGTTCTGTATGAGCAGCCCCTGAGCATTGCTGGAGTTGCATCGTGCTTGCGACACGACTCCAGCAATGCGCCGCCCTTATGCCATCAGATGCGTCCCGCATCTGTTTATCCTTGCGCCACGATGCGCTGCATTGTAAATGCGGCGCATCTGCGGTGGCGCAAGGGCAAACTTGCGTGACGCATCTTTCCTGGCGCATCCCTGCTGATTTGCAGGGATGCGCCAGGAAACATAAATCTGCACCCTTATGCCAGTGCTTTGTAGATGAGGCTGACACCAGAGTGGAGTTTACCCATTGTGAAGTCAGAGATCCTGCCAGAAGGACGGGGATTGGAAGAGAGGCAGCACTGGGTCAACATGGCACCTAGATCAGGGAAGGTCCAGGCTGGGCCTTCCTTCAGGGTGTACAGAGATGCCGCCTCAACCCACTAGGGAGGTCCTCCCAGGACGAGGTGACCAATATCTACGCGCTGTCCCATTTCCATGCTGACTTGAGATGGGTAGGTGGACTTTCCTGTGAGGCGCTGAGCCCACGTACAGCGCATGCGGATCTCTTCTCCTTGGCTGTCATGTGCTGTGGCTGGACTTGCTTTTATCCTCACTGCCACTTTTAAAACGTGTAAAACAGTCGGATCAGTCAATGGAAATGATCCTTAATGAAACAAACATTGATTGGTTTATGATTACTGCGTCTTTGTAACTGCAAGAGAATATACCCTTCCAAATGCGAAGAACAATATTGCATTTATTTTCTCGGACAATGAAACCACGATTGGATTGTAAAGTTTATAACAATTCTGCAGACTTGAGTTGATTTTGAGAATGAAGGGCTAATTTATGGAATCATAGACAAAAGAGGATATTTACTAAAGTTTTGCGCTAGCATGGCCCACAGTGGCGCGAAGCATTCTGTCAATTTACTATCTGTTATGAAAACCTACGAGTGAAGCGGAAAATTATGCTGGGCAACCTGAGCACTAGGGCAAGCCTTAGTAAATTATTCCTGAAGTGTCTCAGTGGTCTGTAGAATGCCAAGTGGTGGCCATTCCACTGGCCAGCAGGCTGAAAATGATGACCTCCTGGGGGCAGAAGGAGGAAGTGGAAAGAGGCTGTCAAATTAAATTTCCTTTCAGATCTTGGTTGACCCTGGCGGTAGCAGCTGCTACCGACGCCAAGTGGTGGGCATTGTGCGGGGGGGGGGGGGCGGGGGGTGTGTGTAAATCTATAAATGGACTTACCTGGCCCTGCCACTGCTGGAGACCAGTTTCTTCCTTGCGACCGCTGCAAAAGCTCCCAGACTCCCCACCCAATCCGACGCTGCTCTCAAGCTGTACCTAGCATGAGAGGATTTGTCTGAGAAGCCTGGTGTGCCGCTCAGACAGTGCCTTGGAGCCTGGCACTGTTGTGCAATACAACTGGGTGCAACTCTCCTCCTCCCTGCCCAGCCTGCTATCGTCAAAGACGATGGCCTCGCCTCGCCCTAGACTTGGGCCACTCAGCAGTACCAGCAAAAAATTCAAATGATAATAGTTTTTTAATCTTTTTATCTTCTGGCACTGGCCAGTGGGGCAACGCTCCTCCGCTATAACGGAGGAGCCACACCTGGACCCTGCTCCATAGAGTACCACTTGGCCATTGTGCTGCCATGCAATACATCACATGCCCTCCTGTGTCCCACCAAAGGTGTTAAACCAAAGGGATGTGGACCGCACGTGTTCGCTCCTGCATCAGACATCTTGTGTGTATGTATTCACTTGACGGCTCCCACCATACCCAGAGTGGCCTAGTCCGACCCCCTGCACTGCTCCTCTTCCAACATCCTCCATCCCTGGCCTCATTCTACAAATAGGGCGCTGTTTAGTGAGATAACTGGCTTCTTCAACTCATCTTTCTGCTGGGCTGGTGGAGCCAAGAAAGACATTCCCACCCTCACTGTTTGTCTCTGAGTGCTGACTAATTGCTGGTGCTGAAAAATTCCGGAGAGGAGGGGGCTGCATAGAATTCCTGGATGTGGTGGCAGGAAATGTAATTCTGTGAAAACAGAGGCCCTTTCATTTTCCAGATTTTTTCACTGCTTTCCTCTTTAGTTCAATTTAAGAAGAAAAAATTGTGGTTTCAATTGTTTAATTGTCGTGAAAGGGTCCTGGCTAAACATGGAACGCTCATTGGGTGAGACTTGCATAAACCACAGCTCCTTATGGTCCAATTTCTCAATATGCCTTCTGAATGGGGCTAGTTCATGCTTTCACCTTGTTTTCACCATTGTGTGATGGAATGTCTTGCATTAACCTACCAGCAATCTTCTCACTATCCCAAGAGATTTTGTTCTAGAGTAACTATAGTGCCAAAATTCTTATATTAAAATGTTGTCCTTAGCTAAGATAAATGAATGTGTTATATTTTCTAAATAAATCCATAAATCATTTGACTGAACATGTGTGGGAAATTGGGTTACTAGTTGAGGGGGGTGAAACCCTACTCAAGCAGCAACCACAATCTCTGTCAAGGTGCAACACAAGCAAACCCTAAATTAACCTGTCCTTAACCCTCTGGTAGCTTGGCACCAAAGCAGTGAGGCTTAATTTAGAAGCAATGTGTAAAATATGTATGCAGCACTTCAATGAGTAATAAAGTGAAAACACAACACAAGAAAAATTTCACAGTAACCTAGAAAAATAAAGTAACATTGAATAAATTATTTGAGACAAAAATACAATCAGTAGAACTGGAGATATGCAATTTCAAAGTTTTAAGGGAAATTAGTGCCTAGATGCACACAGTGCCAACTTTGATTATCTGATCGCGCGGGACCGAGATAAAGTCGCAAGTTCAGACTGACTGCAATAGAGTGCAGGCCGGGTACAGGGACCACGTTTAGCCCGACGAACAAAGTACCCTCAGGTCTGGTTGAAGTGCATTGAGAGATCCCATGAGGAAGTGCCTCGTATGGGATTGAATGAATTGTATACCTTTTTAACTGATAAGTGCATGTGGGGAACGTGCCTATCAAAAAGCACACAGCAACATTGTGTTTACACATTCTTTTCCATGCTAAGTAGTGTGGGGTATTTGTTCTGATCAAAGCCTTTTGACCCTGCCCGGGCACTACAATATGGCTGAAGACTTCTCTAGATGCTGAGGTTCTACTAATTACTCAATAAGCATCATCTGTTCTGTTTTTAATCATGCCACAAGGTAGCATAATAAAGACTTTTTTAAAATATTCTTTCAGGCAATTTTATCTCATTAACCTGTTCTACCCTCCTTATCACAAAAGAGCTCCTTTGTGGTTCAAGGCTGAGTCCACCCAGATACAGATAGTATCTGAATAAGGGCCCAATGACGAAGCATGCCACTGAAATTTTGAGTGTGTGAGTTATTTTTTAAAATAAAACATCTCCCCAGGTATTGTGTGAATGAGAGTGAATCATAGCTACCCTATTGAGTACTCTCTTTTGTGGTATATTGTTTCAGTTAAAAGTATAGGGAACCCACTTTACAAACCTTCTAACTCCCCTCTTTCATTTGGTGCAACTTTTTAAATACACTGCATCCTGCCCTTTGGGCATTTTAGGGCCTACCATCGGGGTGACATGCATTAACAAGATATGTTTAGAAGCAACAAAAGTTTGGTTTCGCCAGGCTGAAATGGCAGTTTAAAACTGCACAAATAGGCTGAAATGGCAGGTCTCAGATATGTTTAGAGGGCTACTTAAGTGGGTCCCACAATAAGTGCTGCAGCCCCACTTGTAGCATTTAAATTACAGGCCCTGGGTACAGGTGGTACTACTTTAATTGGGACTTGAAAGCAAATGAAAAAGGTTAACTGGGTGTAGGACAATGCTACCATATTTTGAGCAGAAAGCACAAGAACTTTAGCACAAGTTAGCAGTGGTAAAGTTTGCAGAGTCCTAAGTCCAACAAAACGGAAGTCAGCAGAAATAGTTGGTCTGAAGGCAATAAGCTAAGGGGAAACCACACTAAGGATGCCAGGTCTAACAAGAGCTATATCTTCAAGGTAGGCCCCACTGAAGGCATTCATCTAAACCGGGACTCTGTTTACCAACCTCTGGAAGGTGACATGGGTATTCTTTAGTCCATCTTAAACTAGAAGTGGCCATCTGAGGTAGAGAAGGCTGATTTCTCTTTAGTCCCGTCACTTAGACCAATCTGCCAGAAGTTAGGTCAAAAGTGCTGAGAACCAGGGACTATTAGAGTGCTCAATAACCCCCAATTCAAGCATTTTGGAGACCTCCTCTTTAATGTATTGTCTCCTGTGTCAATATTATGGCTACACAAATGTGTAAGCCCAGGGGTAAGAGAAAAAAGAGAGGCAAACTGCCACAACAACTGGTGACAGTCCCCCTGCTGTCCTGGGATCAGGGTAGGAAGGGGTTTGACCCCTTCTACTTACCCATCCTGCTCCTTGGAAGATAGAATGTGGGGGATAGGTTCACACCACTCTTCCATCCCATGATCTGTCACCAGGAGCTTGGTGACTCCAGACATCTCAAATTGGGGATTGAGGCGATCGAAATGGAGTACCCTTACAGAGTTCCTAAGGGTCTTGAGGTCCACCAGGTAGGTGACCTCTCCCTTTCTCTTCTTCACCTCATAAGGCCTTCACCAGTTATTTTGTAGGGCCCCGGGCTCTACTGGCTCCATTACTCACACTTTCTGTCCAGGCTGAAACTTGATCACAGTGGCCTTCTGATCATGCCAGAGTTTCATAACTTCGTAGGGCTTCTAAGTTCTCATAAGCCTTCTTCTAGAACTTTTACATGTAGTTTCTAAAGGCCATAATGTAGATAACTACATCCTGGGTGGGCTTCCATAGACCAAAGAGGAGCTCAAGAGGGCTAAAACCAGCTCCTTTGTTTTATGCCTCCTTGTAGTCAAAAAGCAGGCATGGTCAGAGGATGCCCCACATCTGCCTCATAAGGCATAGGCAAACCCATTATCATGCTCTTAACGGTCCTGTTGAACCTTTCAACAAGCCCATTTGTCTGAGGGTGATAACGTGTGGTGAACTTATAATTTACCCCATGCGTATCTCACATTGACTTCCAGTATGCAGAAATGACTTTTATGCCTCTGTCATACACTACTTCTTTGGGGAAACCCACTCGGGTAAAAATCCCCATCAAGGCCCTAGCCACTTCAGGTGCAATCCCAGTGCTCAGAGGAATGGCCTCTGGGCATTGTCCACCTAAACTAGGATAAACCTACTGCCCAAGGAGCAGAGGCGGCTCCTCCGTTATGGTGGAGGAGCGTCGCCCCACTGAAACATACAATTATAATACCACTACTTTATTATGATTTTATATTTCATTACTGCTAGCCGAGGTTAGGGCAGGGCCATCCTATCAAACATCACGCTACAGGGAGGAGTGTTGGTTACTTCTAAGTGCACATGTCAGTTTGGCTGGACGTTTTACACCAGCAAAACAGATATGCGCATTCATGTTTCTCCAACCCAGCTGTGTTGCAACAGCCGGTTGGAGAAAAGCCCAGACTCCCTGGGCCTGAGCGAGCATCAAGTCAGCCTGCTCAGGCCAATCACAGAGCTGCTTTCATGCTGGTATTACCAGCATTGGGAGAGGAGCACCGAGGCGGCGGGCGCAGGACCAAGTAAGTGTTTATTTTTTATGATTTTCCCCTCACCCACCCGCATTTGTGTTGCTCCACTACCCCAAAATTAGAACAGCAGCCACTGCTAAGGAGGCAGTTTTGGAGTCCAGGGACCCAACAATGTTGATGCCCAACCTTTCAAAGGGAGTGCCACTGACTGGTAAGGGAACCAGGGAAGCCTTCAGCTTTTTCCCTGACTTCTCACTGGCCTGGCAGATGGCACATGACCTACAGAATGCATCTGCAGCTATCGTCTTCCGGGACCAATAGAAGTGGATGATAAGCCTGGCAAAGGTCTTGTCCTGTCCCAAAGTCATACATCCAGTCTGACACTGACGGGTAACTTTACTGTGGTGCCACGAAGCCACTGGGGAATTAGCTGGAGAGGTCTCAATTCCCACCAAAGCTATCACTCCTTAACTGAGTGCTACGGCTCACATAAAGTGTCCTTCACCCTCACAGTGAGTACAATTCATTACACGGGGTTCCTATCACATATAACACCCTCTTTGGAACATCTTCATACTACTTGGCTTATATGCCCTATAATACTCCTTTGTACTTATGAGACCCCTGTACCAAGTTGGGGGTTGAAATATAAAACTGACTTTTGATATTGGACTAATAGTTATTAACTGTTGTTGCAGTTTCTTTTTAAAAAACCCCACAAAGAAGTGTTTTTGGAATTCACTTTTCACTTGTCATGTTACACTTTGGAGTGTGTTTTTCTTTTTCACTGGGACACATTGCTCTAAGTATTTGCTGTGATAAAGAACAATTGGTGTTCTAAGTATAAGTTATGTATGACACATTATGGTCTGGAGATTGTATTCTTGGTTTGACCTCCTTAGGCTGGTGTCCTATGCCCGCTATCCTTCCGCTTTTTGGCAGCTGCCTGGGCAATTTTCCCAGGCTCTGGGGTGCCTTGAGTCCCCTCACAGACTGCCATTGATCTTGAGGTCAAGCACACCCACTCAGGTAACCCTAACATCTTCCGGACACTGTGCTTTAGGTCATCCCTAACAGACAATCAACAGGCATGGCAGGACCCACAGAGAACCTGAGACCACCTCTCACTCAAAGGAAACTGAAGCCACTGGTTAGTAACTCTCACAGTTGTCTGTGGCTACCACATGATGGAATGTATTAGGGATTACCTGCTCTGAGGACACCAGACGACACCTTACAGCAGTCATGCTGGCTCCGGTTTCCCTCAAAGCCTCTGCCCTCTGCCCACTGATGGTGACCTGCTGTCTATACTTGGAAGTATTAGCAGGCATGTGGGCTTTGGCCACCATCTCTTTGTCACCCAAGGACACTCGGGTAACCTCTGTTCTCTGCTCCACAATCACTGGGGCAATCTCCTCCCCAAGCGATACACTGGCCAACCATTGTGTCTGTCAACAGTGGTTGGCAGTGCCCTCTTGGGACACTTGGCATCTCCCTGCACGTTATCATACTGCACTTGGGGACAAACTTTTCAGTTTTCGTAGCCACAAACCCATATTTTTTTTGGTCATATTGGGACTGGGTCTCCTTTTTCTGTGAACTATTTTGCAGGCCTTGAGGGAAGGCTTTACCTTTATTTTTATCCCCACTGTGAGAAACTGGGTTATTGGTTGAGGGGGCAACAACAACAGTCCTTATCAGGTTGAACCACAAAAAGGACTAAATTAACATGTGCTTAACCGTCTGGTAGCTTGGCACAAAAGCAGTCAGGCCTAAGTTAGTGACAATGTGTAAAGAATTTATGTAACACTCCGACCGGTATAAAGCCACCGTGATGAAGCATGGGCCGGCTACAGGACAGAGTTCAGCCCACTGCGCAGTGTACCCGGTTGTACTAGGACTGGGATGCGATGTCCTGCTTTGTACTGCTTTAAGTTGCGTAGGTTCCAATAGGGCCATTAATCAGAAGCTTTGAGGTGCTGCGTCGAGTTAAGTTGCACTGAGTCAGTTCTCATGAGGCTGCTGATCAGGAACTGCGAGGTGCTACGTTATGAGGTCCTGCGTCATGATGTGTCAAGATGTGTTAGTTTTGAGGTAACCCACAGTTGGACCTGGCAAACCACACTCTACTACTACCACCTAGGAGCACCTCTTGAGGATCAAGAGTCAATATGGTAGAGGTCAGCAGCAGGGTTCAGGTAGGTCTGTCTGCATCTGAGCAGCTGGGCAGATGCAAGACAGGTCTCTGGAGCTTGTTATGTCAAGTTGTTGGAACTGGTTGTGTCCCTGTATCTCAGAACAGGAGGCCTTGGAGTCACTCAGGTGGTTCTGCATTCAATGAGCAGGTCCAGTGTTCCTTCTTCAGGCAGCAAGGTAGCGCTTCTTGCAGAAGGGCTGCAAGGCATTCCTTATAGCATCAAGGGAGCACAGCAGCCCTTCTTCTGTGTCTTCCAGAGGTCCAGAAGTAATGCGATGAGTGGTTCAAGAGGTCCAATATTTATACCTCGTGCTAGGTTTTGATGGAGGGAGGAACACCAATACCCGTCCCTATTTGGTTTTAGAAGTGTCCTCCCATTCCAGGCTCCGAGTTGTCTGGGGTCACAAAAGGCTGTTGCCAAGCCCCTTTGTGTGTGCTGGGTCAGCACTTTAAAACTGTAATAGAAGCAGAGAACAACTTTTATCTCAACCATTTTGGCAGGATGGCTCACCCTGACAACACCTAGTGCCCTTTAGTGTCACAGTCTGGTAGGAATACGCAAAGGTCAAGTGTCAAATACACCTAGTCTTGTGACCCACGCAGCAAATGATTAGGACAAGAAAATGCCAACTTTCGAAAAGTGGCCTTTTTAGAATTGTGACTTCAAATCCAACCTTACCATTAAAAAGGGTTTTGAATTACAATTCATTTGATTGTAAACATAATTTTCTTATCTGCTCTCAAACTTAACTTATCACTTAAGTGTCACAAGGTAACCAATTGTTATCCTGCATGAGATAGGTCTTGCAATAGTGAAAAACTAATTTTGGATTTTATCACTACCAGGACATGTAAAACCTAAACCCAGAGGTTCTATTTTTTAATCAATCAATCAATCAATCAATCAATCAATCAATCAATCAAGCAATCAATCAATCAATCAATCAATCAATCAATCAATCAATAAATCAATCAATCAATCAATCAATCAATCAATAAATCAATCAATCAATCAATCAGGGTTTTTGTAAATCCAGACTAATCACCTGTTAGGGTCTCAAGGCACTCGGGGAGAGGGGAGTTCTACAGTTCAGTCGAAGAGCCAGGTCTTGAGGTCCTTCCTGAATTGAGGCTGTGACGGTGATTGCCTGAGATGCAGAGGTAGGCAGTTCCAGGTTTTTGCTGTAAGGTAGGAGAAGAATCTTACTCCAGCCGGAGTTTAAATACAAATCACCCTGCCCTAGGAGACTTTAGGGCCTAATTTAGAATGTGACATATATGTATTAAAAAGGAAGGTTTGGGTCTGGCAAAAGGTTTATTTTGCCAGGACAAAATGACAGCTTAAAACTGTGCTACAGGCTGAAGTGACAGGCCAGAGACATGTTTCAAAAGTCTGCTATAGTGAGTGGCAGAATGAGTGCTGCAGGGCTACTAGTAGCATTTAATTTACAGCCCCTGGGTACATGTTGTGCAACTTTACTAGGTTCTTTGTTTTCCTAATAGTTTTTATTGCCATTTTCTAGTTTTTTGTTATAATACAGATCATGTGGTACAATTTTTTTTTTTACATCACATGCTTCCAGAGAAGTGTGAGTACAGGGCACAGAAACATATAATATCTCACACAATAAATGCTAGGTGACTGTACAATAAGGACCAACAGGACCAGTTAAAGAACAATAGCACAAATACAAAATGGAATACATATAAGGAAGGATTATTGCAATTAAAAAATGCCAAATCGTGTAATTGCAAACACTGAGAATGTACAAAACAAATGAAAAAAGCAAAACAATATAATCCTGCACTCACTCAATGCAACAAAGTAATTAAGACATAGAAGCTCGAGCCCAGAGGAGGCAACCAGCGTCACACAGACCGTGTAAGTATAGAGAGAGCTACAAATGACTTCAAGTATATGTGGTGCAGTGCGAGGAGGGGGAGGGGGAAGGGATAGAGACCGCAGAAGTCCTCAAGGAGGGTGGGGAATAGCTGATGTACCTTCACTGAGTTTTCCGAGAAGAACATCTCATGTCTCAGAAATTGGATATTTATGGAGACCTTACCTCTTCCCTGTGCAGTATCACACTCTCTGCCTGGGCCTACGCCTCTATGCCGAAGTAGCTGGGTCACCACTTTCCATTCATGGGTGAACAGCCGTTTTGTCAAAATTAGGGCAACGTCCGCAAACCATTGCGCTCCTCTATATTTCTTAACATGACAACTGAGGTCCAAAATGCACACCTTCCATGTATAGGTCACAGTAGTACCCATACATCATGTCAATTGTGCAGTGACATCTCTCAAATTATCTGTCAGTGATGGGCAGTAGCAAAGTATGTGTAAGAGTTCTACATTAGGAGTTAAACAAAAGGGACAGACTGCGTCATTATATTAAAGTAACAATTATATTTGCTGGTAGTTAAATAGCCTCTGTGTAGGATGTAAAATTGCATCAACCTGAAACAGGCTTTTTGGTACACTAAGGCAGGGTAAGCTAGAGAATAGTTTGCGATTCGCTATCCATACAAGCACCCCCAAAGTTTGCGTCCCAAAGTCCATGCAGTGAGGTGAGGGGAACGACAGCATGCGCAGGCAAGGCGCAGGTCAACCATCGGGTCTAGTGGCCACCTGTACCTAAGACATGTAGATATTGAATGGCAAGATGTTGCGACCATTTTACTAGGGTCTTATAAATAAATGAAATGTACCAATTAAGTGTAGGATAATTTTACCATCTTTTAAGGAGTGAATACAAATACTTTAGCACTGGTCAGCAGTGTTAAAGGGCACAGATTCCTAATAAAACAAAAACGAATTTCAGTAAATAGGAGGGGAGCAGGCAAACAATTTGGGGGAAAACTACCTTAAGGCTGACAGGTCTAACAATAAGGCTCAGAAATACAAGTAAATTGCTTGTTTATATTGTCTGAGAAAGAGTTGCATGTTTTGAAAAGGCAATTAACAATTTACTTTCACACGTGTAACAATTCCATCTGGTTCTAACAAATGATTTCCCTTGCCTTGCCTACTTTTAAAAGTGTTCCTTTGTGACACTCTTGATTGAATGCAGTGGCGTAACTAGACCTTTAGCTGCCCCATGTGCTGGGGATTCCGGTCTTTGCCAGTGACAGCCACAAAACTCACGCCGCACGGGGCGGACCGCACCTACCACCCCCCTTTTCTACGCCACTGATTGAATGTAAACTAACAAGGAGTAATGAAAAATGTAAAATTTGCGAACATACATGACAAGAATTTTCAATTCTATTAAGGACAACGGAGGCGAGGATTATACTTCTCATTTCTTTGCTTAATTCACAGCAGCCAATCAAACTTCTTGTATATAAAAAACTACAAATCCCATGAGCACCTAGTGCCTACAATAACCATAGGGTCCACCTTATAATAGGTCCTGCAGAGGCAAACACCTCCTCTTTCTTTGCCTGCTCATAACCGAGAAGTCCAAGACAATCCGAAAGTCAAACCGTAAACTTGGAGGAAGAGTCCTTCACAACTAATTGACATTCCATTCTTCAAACGTGAAGAAGAATCCTTGATCCCTGACGAAACTGCGGGTCACCGCAACTGAACTCCAAAGGGAAGCTCCACTTCCAACAGCATAAAGAGGGTAGGCTCGTCATTTGCCATCAGAACCTGAAACAGAAACAGGAATCCGTAATACTGGACAACCTTACAGAGATCATAAAGACATCATCTAAGCACAAGGAAGGGAAAAAATTAATGTAATGCAAGATACGCAACATATATCACAAATCACAATACTGAACTCTGGGTGGGATAATCCTCGCCTCCGTTGTCCTTAATAGAATTCAAAATTCTTGTCACGTATGTTCGCAAATTTTTAATTCTATGTCAGGACCGGAGGCTCCGATTATGCTTATTCAAAGCTGTGCCACCACAATTGACGCAACATCCAGAATAGGCTTATAATAGAAAGTCTTAAACGTATATCAGTAGACCAATCTGCTGCATTCATTATGTCTGAACGACTTACACCCATGGAAAAAGATTTGGACGCCATTGCCCCATGGACCGAATGGGCGCCAAATTTGGAGACATCAATGCCTGCTTCACTCATGAGCCAGCACACCCATCTAGACAAGGTGGCTGGAGTCACTGGCCTGAAAGGCTTTTGTAATGCAATGAACAGTTGACCATGTGAATGAGATCTGAATTCAGCTGTACTTACCTCGTACTCTTTAAGACATCTGACCACACATCATTTGGGATTATCCGGAAAGGCCAGATATGACACTGAAGTAGAATTACTTTTTGTACGCCGTGATATAGTAAATGTTACCCCATCAGGGGAAAACTGACATCCTGCGAGATCTAGAGATCGGATGTCCGAAACCCTCTTACAAGAAACCAAACACAGTAACATGGCCAATTTTGCCAAAAGTTGTTTACGTGACAAGTACTTGTTAGCCGGCCAGGCTTCTAGGAACCGAAGGACTATTGAAACATCCCAAAGAGTCGTGTACTTAGGTTACGGGGGTTTGACCATCTGGATACCCCTAAGTAACTTGCACACTAAAGGGTGTTCCCCCAAAGGCTTTCCATCTATCTGTACATGTCCTGCTGAGATAGCCGACCTGAAATTATTAACGGTTCTATAAGCTAGGCCCGATGAGGCCAAGGAGGCCAAGAAATTCACAACCATGGAGGCAGTTGCTGTAGTGGGATCGTTGTTCCGTGGAGAACACCAGCTACACCACCTATTCCATGCTGATGAATATCTTTTATGTGTATTGGAAGACCATGCCTCGCTAATGAACCTGTGAGCGTCTCTCGAAAGGCCTGGGACCTCCCATCTATCCCTGAAACTTGCCAAGCCACCAGAGGCAGTTGTCCCGACTCTACCAAAGGGTGAGGATTCTTCTGAGGGTCCAGCAAAAGATTCCATCTCTGCGGAAGGAGGAGAGGCGCAGCACAAGACATCTCTAAAACCGATGGGAACCAAACCTGCGCCCTCCACAATGGAGTTATTAGAATCAACTCCGCTTGCTGACGTCTGGCCTGAGCCAACACCCTGGGTATCATCGCAAACGGTGGAAACGCATAGTTCAAAGTCTCGGACCAGTTCTGAAGAAAAGCGTCCGAGGCTATCGCCTCCGGATCCGGACGCCAACTGTAAAAACCCGGAAGTTGCTGATTGAGGCGCGAGGCAAACAGGTCCAGGTGGCACGGACCCCATAATATGTTCAGAGCGCAGAACACTCGCGGGTGCAACCTCCAATCGCTGAAGTCTCGCAGGTAACGGGAGTGCCAATCGGCCACTTCATTGCTGCGCCCCGGGAGGTATTCCGCCACCACAGAAATCCTGTGAAGAAGACAATAATGCCAGAAGTCTTTGGCAATCTCTGTCAGTATTTTGGACCGTGTCCCCCCTAGTTTGTTGATGTATCAAACCGCTGACACGTTGTCCATTCGTCCATGCAACAATCTGCTTTCTGTGGCGAGAGACTGCGAATCGCGAAAGAGCCTGCCAGCAGCTCCAAGCAATTGATGTGTAAGGCTAGCTCCTCTTGAGACCAGCGACCCACCGTGGATACCGAGCCGCAGCGGGCTCCCCATCCCCATTGGCTGGCATCGGACTCGATGACAACCTCGGGAGTGGACCCGAAGATGGCTCTGCCATTCCACGACTCCATGTGTTCGAGCCACCACTGCATCTCCCACCTCACCTCCTCTGGAAGAGGAATTCACTCTGCATACCCGAGGCCTTTGCGGAGATGCCGGATTTTTAATCGTTGTAGAGCCCGATAATGAAGAGAGCCTGGGAAAATGTCTTGAATCGAGGAGGCTAGGAGCCCCACTATCCGGGCCACTGACCGCAACGAGACAACCTGCTTGCTCAATAGCGACCGTAACTCTTTCTTGATGGTTCTGATCTTTTGGGGAGGGAGGAGAAGCTGGCAGGATCGAGAATCTATCTGGTAACCAAGAAATTCTATGGACTGTGTGGGAGACAACACGGACTTCTGAGGATTCACTACAAACCCCAGGTCTTGGAGGAGAGAGATCGACCATTCCAAGTGCTTGATGACCAAGCGTGGAGAGCGTGCCATGATAATGAAGTCGTCTGAATAGACGATCATCCAAACCCCGCGCGCTCTCAACGACTCCACCACTGGACGAAGAAGTTTCATAAAGCACCATGGTGCTGATGAAAGGCCGAAGGGAAGAACCGCATACTTGTAACAAACGCCTGCCCAGACAAACTGGAGGAAGCGTCGGTGTGGGCCGTAAATGGGGATTGACAGATAAGCGTCTTTTAAGTCGAGGCGCACCATCCAATCCCCCTCCTGCAGCAGGTCTCGTAGCAGATGGATGCCCTTCATCTTGAAATGAAGATACATGATCCAACCATTGAAGTCCTTCAAATTCAAGACTAGTCTGGACCCGCCCCCTTTTTTCTCCACCAGGAAGTCGTTGCTGAGAAAACCTCGGGGATGTATTTGAGACACAACAATGGCACCTTTCCGCAGCAGAGAGGATATCTCTTCTGCGATAAAGTTCCGCTCGTGTTGGGAAAAATGTATTGGAGGGGGCATAAGGCCCTGGACCGGAGTGCCGTACATCTCCAGTTTGTATCCCTGTACAGTCTCCAATACCCAAGCATCCTGAGAGATTGTTTGCCACGTCTGCAGGAAAAACTGAATGCGACCCCCCCAATGTCACCTCGGAAGCCAAAATCAGTCTCACCTGTATTTCCGGTGTCGTGCTGATTGTTGGAGTTGCCGTTGTACCTGCCCTTGCGGAATCTATGTCGCGCCCTGCGAGTGGGGTAGAAGGAGGAATTGGAATCTTGGTATCCTCCGCGCTGCTGTTGTTGGTGGTACTGCTGATACTGACCACGTGGGGCGTTGGAATTACCACGGCCCAACGACCGCCCTCTATGACGTGCGGCCCTGGTAAAAACTGGACGAAAAGCTTTCTTTAAGGATTCTTGAGCCTTGTCCAGGCCACTAAAAGTGGCCACAAACCTCGTCAGCTCCTTCAGGAACGGTTGGCCAAGGTTGGTCAAATAAGAGGCCCTGGGCAACCGGGCCGGCCTCTGAAGTAGAAAGCTCCGCCAGTTTGGGGTCTAATTTAAGGAGCGTAGAACGCCGTCTCTCCGCAGACATGGCGCAATTTGCATTGCCCAGTTGACATATTGCTCTCTGCGCCCACCCTATGAGTTCCTCCGGGTCGACGAGAGAACCACTTTCTTTAGCTTGAAAGCCCAACTCTAAGATTTTTGTAAGGGGGCCAGAGAGATCAACTAATTTATCTTGGCATGACCGCCATGCCCGGTCAATGCCTTTCTTTGGATCCTTGGCGTACTTACGAAGGTAAGTTAACATAGTGGGGTCCATGTCAGGGGTGTCCGCCACTTTCCCTGCCAGCTCCGGTCGAGGGCATTCTGAACGCAACCGCGCCCTGACTTCCCTATCATAGGGACGGCGGAGGTGCGATTCCACATAATCCGCAACCTCTTGGGAGGGATACCATGTAGTGGAGTTGGGGTGGATAATGTCAGCGGGCTCGAAGGTAAGGAACTTGGGTTGAGGGGGCGGCTCAGCGTGATGTTCCTTCTTCTTTTTCTTGGCAGGCTGGGCTGCCTCATCATCATCAGATCCCTGGTCGGTGTCAGTATCGCCTGTCTCCCCATAGAGAGACTCTGCAGGGTCCGCCTGCGGCGAAGCAAGTTGGCCCTGAGCCAAAGAGTCCGTGAGCCGCGCAAAATCTGCTTTGTGGGGGTTTTTCTCCTGTGAGGCCCCTGATATGACGGGAACATTTGAGGCGGGAATCCAACCTTGCTGCATAGCATACTTATTGAGATGGCATTTTAAGGGCGCAATCGCTCTGACCAGAGCCGTGTTCACAGATTTTTGAACGCCTTTGTCTAATGCCTCAACAATATCCTGTTCAAGAGAACCAGAAGGAACCTCTTCGTAATAATCTTCATCATAGCAGGACTCTGCCATCGTACCCCAAGGGACAGGCTTGTATGCAAAGATTGTATAGGGATATAGCAGTGGTAACCCACGTCACACCCCCGAACAGGGAGTCAGTCACAAGGAGCAAGAACCTCAATCCGAGTCCAAGGAATGGACACTCAAGGGGGAGAGGCGAAACCCCAGGAAAGCTAATGCTCTCTTATCAACACTGATTAATGGTGGAGGGAGGGCTTGCCAGTAGCCTCTCTAGGCAAGGCCTATGCTTAATTCTACAGCCCTCTGCTCAGATATGCATTGGGTGTAATTGGGGGCAAAAACGGGCACAAAACTGTTCACAGAACCGGGGTTTTAGAAGGAAATGTCGCTCCGATCGCAGCCAGCGCAAAACTGACATCTAAAATGGCCGCTGTGCATGCGCGGCGCGGCCGCCCGTAGCAAGTGAAAGTGGACTGCGTGATCGAGCGATGGCGCGTCCTCACCCCCAAACTGCCGCTCCACCTAAAGGACTGCGGCGGGCACAAAGCGCCCAGCAGGGGAGGCCGAAGCGCTCCCGAACAAAGGGATTCAATAAAAGAACACGCTACTCCACGCCGAGGGCACCGGCAGTAGCGGCAAGCAAAGCGGTCACAAAGCAGCACGATCTGAGGCAAATACCAATAAGGGGTAAGAGCGCACAAAGCGTGATGAGCGCAACAATTACAAAGCGGCAATAATACCAATAAGCGCACAAAGCGATAAGCCAAGCACACAATAAGGAGAATAAACAGGCAGCGCTATCACGCACTTAACGAAGTACAATCTAAATCATTCACAGGTACAATACGAGTAAAGGCACTTAACTGGCTGCGCAGCAGCAAAGAAAGAGAAGGTGTTTGCCTCTGCAGGACCTATTATAAGGTAGACTCTATGGTTATTGTAGGCACTAGGTGCTCATGGGATTTGTAGTTTTTTATATACAAGAAGTTTGATTGGCTGCTGTGAATAAAGCAAAGAAATGAGAAGCATAATCGGAGCCTCCGGTCCTGACACAAAATTGTGATCAGTTCTTATTTCTCACTCACTTATAACTAGTCTGAGTTAATGTAGGTGGTGCAGACAGCAGCGGTCTGAAACATGGAGAGACAATCACTTTAAATTTGTTTTATATGCATGCATTTTAGACGCTGAAAATGAATCAAAAATGTAATTCCAGAAAATATTTTTTATCCGAGGCATGCTATTGAATGAAACCATTGGTTGAAGCATTGGATCACGAGGAATTGTGGGAACCTGTTATGTTTGGATACTTGTTATAACATTTTATTTATGTTTTGGTGCTTTAAATGCTGGATTCCACTGTGTGTTCTAGTGTTGCTATGTGATGCATCATAGCTGTGTTCCTTTACTGTCAGTTGTATGCTGGCTGTAATGGGGATACCAACGTCATCTCTGTGCTCTGAATAAAGCATCTACTTTATTGAATATTGACGGTGTGGAAAGATACTTTGATAACAACAGAACCCTATATCATGAGATAAAAAATCTTTCCTGGAATCAATTCTGTTAAGCCCTGAGGAAGCGAGAATTCCGCGAAACACGTTTTGGCGGTTTGAATCATTATATGTATATGAAGATGTATACCCTTGTATCTGTTGGGTTGTAATACCTATGTAATACCAACTGAAGATGAACTGTTTCAATTGTCCAGGAGAAGGACGTGCAATAAAAAAAGCATTTATATGGACAATTAAGCTGCCATTTGTGTTTTTCTCAGTTCATGATTTACCATCTAATGTAAGTCAGGTTAACAAATGCTGTGAGCGAGATTGTGCAATAAATGCAGAGAATTCTTATTCCTGCAAAGAGATGACCTATAATGTGGAAAAAATAATAAACATGTCACTATAAATAGCTTCTTTCTGCTGATCACTTTTTATTTTTCGAAAAAGTTATCAGAAGAAGGAAAAGTCTGTTTCCGTTTTCCTTGTTTAAAGTGCAGCTGTATTTATGCTCTGTCACCTGCCTTTCACACAGGCTGCTGACTGGCAGTAAGCATTGTGATGTCAGAACTCAATTATAATAAGTTATTACAGTTAAACAGCTACAACATTTATTATTACAGTTGACTAGATACGTCACAAATCGCATGCAGTATGGAAACTGGAAACATGCTTTGTTCTGCATTCTGTCCATCAACTGTTGTTTTTGCATTTGTCACCCCGAGTGGTACGGGTATGCTCAGACATGAGTCCCGTGCTCTCCTTGCCACTGAATCAAGCTATCCTGGCTGCCGAGGGGTGAAACCCCGAAACCGGTCCTAGGATGCTTGTTTCCAGTCCAGGTAGGATCTGGCTTGGCAGTTCGGGCTGGACTGTTCCCATGAGGCACAGGGTCAAGACTGATTTGCATATGGCTGGGTCCAAACTGGAATGGCATGGTGAGCAAAAAATACAATGGATTTAGGCCCAGATCTCTGTACTGGGGTGAATGTATGACATTCGTCTGCATTCTGTCCATCAACTGTTGTTTTTGCATTTGTTAAAGAGATTACAGGCTCACATGTATTCTTTTTAGTTAGAAAAAAATGATGGGTAGAATACTTCAAGTAATTTCAGCGGCTAATGATTACATTGCAGTATATCGCTTTTCGTCCACTAATTCACTCCAGACAAAAAACACCCTTGTTCAAATGAGATTCCATACTATTCCAACAGGAACAGTCCAGCCCTAACTGCCAAACCTGGTTCCCTCTAGGTAGACGAAATGAGGCCAGAGTGACTGCAAGTGGCTGAGACTTTTGCAAACATTCAATACTTTTGCTGTTTCATTTGATGCCCTAACCGTGATGGGTGTGGCAAGACGCGGGCCCCATGATAGTTGTGCCATAGGTTACAAGTTGCTTCACCCAACATGGCTGACGCAATGGATGCATAGGGGGCATAAGGGTCTGTGGAAAGGGAGAGTAATGTGGAATGGAAGGGTACGGAGTTAGAGAAATTACAAGATTTTGTGAAAATAACCAAAATTTTCGAAAACGTGCAAAACAGAGAGGGAAATTGTGTGTGCGTTTTTGTCTGTGTATATGTAAAAATCTCTGAATAACCCGACTGACACCTCACCATACCCACTGAAACCACTTGTACCTAACTATTTATCAGAAAATATATTTATTAGGGGAATGTAACACCCCAAACACCCTGAAGCTATGCCCCAGGTTTGCAGGGTCATCTAAGGGGATACATGCCTCCCTTACTGTTTATACCCCTTTTTCTCTAAATATGAGTTTCTTCTAGAACACTTTTTTACCCTAATATATGGGAAGCAGAATGTAATGATGTACATTGCTGTTTGTTTCTTATCTTCCTCACATATGAACAAACTCTCCACCTGGGCCATCCCTGTCCAAAACAGCTAACTCAGGGAAATTGCTCACCTTACATATTGTGAACGATCTCCTACCAATTAGAAACTCCCTCAACACCAGGTCTTCTTCACATCCCAGAAGGCTTTTGAAGCCTAGGCAAATTAGGCAGCAGCTAGTTTTAACTATAAATGTAAAATTTGTGGACCTCAGATTTGCAAATATTTTTTGTGACCACCTTAAACTGTGCAGCAAGAGTTTCCCAGAGTGAAAATAGTCCAGAATAAGATGGATTTATCTCTAGAGTTGATTAACGTGAATATTTCTTTTGGTCTTCCAGATTTTTAGGGTGGCAAGAATCAGCAGAAATGGGTAAAATATTTATAGGAAGCAAGTCACTCTGCACAAGTGAAAGACAACTCTGATGCCAGGAGGGGTATCTGGACACTGTGTCTCCGTCGAAGAGCCAAGTCTTGAGTCTCTTTCTGAAGTCAGGCAGCGAGGGGGTTGTACGGAGCTGGACATGGAGGTTGTTCCAGGTCTTGGCTGCAATGTAGGACAATGATCGGCTGCAGTTGCTGGTGTGACTGATGCGTGGGGTGTGTGCGAGGGTGAGTGAAGAGGAGTGAGGGTGTCTAGCGGGTTGGTGGAAGTTCAGTCGATCGTGAGGTAGGCCGGTCCTAGGTCATGGAGGGCTTTGTAGGTGTGCATGAGGATCTTGAACTGGCATCTTTTCTGGATGGGGAGCCAGTGTAGGTTTCTCAGGTGGGGGCATTGTGGTTTCATTTGGGATTGCGAAGGATGAGTCTGGCTGTAGCGTTCTGTATGGTCTGGGGTCTTCTGAGGAGCTGGATGAAGATGCTGGCGTAGAAGGTCAGAGAGCGTGCTGCCGTAGTTGAGGAGTCTGGTGACGAGTGCCTGAGTAATGGTCTTTCTGGTGTTGGTTGGGATCCATCTGAAGATTCTGAGGAGCACACGTACTGTATGGAAGCAGGAGGCGGCAACTGCATTAACTTATCGTTTTATGGTAAGTTGACTGTCGAGGGTGATGCCAAGGTTGCGTGTGTGGTCGGTCGGTGCGGGTCAGAGTTTTGCAGGCTGCCAGCTGTGGTGCCATGTGGAGGTGTTTTTCCCGAAGATCAGTACTTCAGTTTTGTCGGAGTTGAGTTGGAGGCAGTTGTCTCACATACATTCAGCTACGGTGGTCACAGCGTTGTAGAAGTTAGTTTTGGCATTGGCGGGGTCCTCGTGAGCAAGAGGATCATTTGAGTGTTGTCTGCATAGGAGATTATGTTGAGTTCATGGGATATAACGATGTCTCTGAGGGGGTTCATGTAGATGTTGAGTAGGGTGGGGCTGATCCTCATGGTACGCCACATATGATGTTTTTGGGTGTGGAGGTGAAGGGAAGCAGTTGGATGCTGTGTGTGCATCCTATGAGGAAGGATGCAATTCACTTGAGGGCATCTTGCCATATGCCTGTGTTGTGGAGTCTGTTGATGAGGGTGTTGTAGGAGACCGTGTCAAACGCCGCAGAGAGGTAGAGGAGGATTAGGGTCGGCTTTTCTCCACGGTCCAGGAGTGTTCTGATGTCATCAGTCGAAAAAGAGGACAAGGGAACCCTACTCACTACGGAACCAGGGTAATTGAACAATACAAGACAACAGTGGTTCCTGTGGAGTCGTATGGTTATAGATAAATGCAACAATGTGTAATAGCGATATAAGGGTTTTAGATGATGTCAGAACGGAAGAATCACACACACCAATGATTTTGTTGACACATATATGTATTACTCAATTAATACATTGAAAATAAGCATTTGTGCAAAAGTGTCCCAAGTGAAACATGAACCTAAGGAGTGCCTAACATAATGTAATAATATTTACACGGTTTCAAAAGAATCTTTCTGCAGAAAGCTAAAATTTCAAAATTTACACATGAATATTCAGTCACTGTATACAATCATAAGCACTGAAACATTGGGTCGCTTTCATCTTTACTGTCGACCCTATTAAGGCTGTAGAGTCTCGTCAGGACCTATAATAATGGGGATATCTAGGGAAAGAAAAATAAAATTAGCATGTGGCCCATATACCGGCACAGATGCAGTGGACTGGATCAAAGGTAAATGAGTACATATGGGGTACCTGGACGTTTGATTGCTCTGCTGCATGTAGGGAGTGTGCAACCCGTGTGTAAGGTGAAAGGAAGGTACTCACAAGGAACCCAGCCGGGTTCTTGGAAGGTCGAAGGATGAAAATGAAAAGGAAAAGGAAAGAGAAAGATGCAAGTTAAAAAAGCGCTAATGCTGGAGGAGAAGTCCATATGTGCAATACAGCCAGCAGACTTTGGAATTTCACTTACCCCTGATGAGGGTGTGAGCAGGCAATCAGAGGATAGAGCAGCACGTTGGCTGGTCGCATACCTCGGCGAAAATGGGCCGGAACAGGTGGGGGAACTCAGGAAAAAGGATACATATTAGGGACCATGGAGAAAAGGTTGGCGGTGATGCAATGCTAAAGAATGCTGCACATAGCAATAAGGCACTATTGTCTGGCGGTTATAAGTTCTCACCTAATAGTGGCTTGTGGTCGACTAAACGATCTAGAATCATGGGTGTGTCCATGGCAGCGAACTCACCACGTATGGGGGCTGGATGAGGATTCCTATAATTGAGGAATCTGATTGTTAGTGGTGGTAGCTGACAGTCAAAGGACCGAAAGACCGGGCTTTACGCTAAGTTCCTTACCTAAATAGGAATGGAGTTCCAAGGGGCACGTGACATGCTACATGCAGACAGCAAGACCGCATCCGTCTGCTTGTAGAAGACCAATGACAGCGAGCGTGCACAGGCTTGGGCTTAAATGGGTTCTTGGTAATCCCGTCGAAAACGAAAAACTCTGCAGGCATCATAGTGGATTGCCGCGACATGGAGTTATCTGATTTTCGGTAAGGGAAACTTAAAAGAGAAGAAAGACCTACGGGAGAGGGTCAAGAGAGAATAATAATAAAAAGTAACAAGTGTACGAGTGAGGAGAGGGTCGGATCAGGGTGAAAAATTAAAAAGGAACGGATATAGGCACATTAGTCATAAGCAGCTGAAGACAAGAGAGGGGTACATGGAAGTACAGGGTATCACTTTTTTGTGAATTTAAAAGGCCACTTGAACTTTTCAGTGTCCATATAGGTAACGTATCAGGCGTAGTATAGTTACATATAGCTGCACGTAAAGGGTACATGAAAAATTCTTAGCGGTAAGATGTGAATAAAAAGGCGGCAACTTGCATATTTGCTATGGAAATCTCCCTAGTTAGGTACAGTTATGCACTCTACTTGCATAGTGCATTATAAACAAACAGAATGTAGCCATGGTCGCAAAATTGCAAGTGCATAATTAGATTGTAATCCTAGTTGTAGTATTGCAAATACACAATTGCGTTTGTACTGATGGTTGAATTGGGCATCGATTTGTATCCCAGAGAAATTAACAATATGGATATGTAGGATAGTTCTTTCTGGGGCAGTAAGTATATAAAAAATTACCTGGTATAAACATAGCAATCAGAGAGGTATCCGTAACGTACATGAGAGACACGGAAGTACAAGGTATTGCAATGGTTAAATTTGTATCACAGACACATTGACAAAATATATATATGTATAATCGTTCTTCCTGGAGCAGTCAGTATATAACGTATTACATTGCATACATAAAGCAACCAGAGAGGTCTCCGTGACATACATGAGGGAGAGCGAATGAACTTAGTAACAGTATTATTATTGTCCTTAATGGGGAGACATAGCATACATGCAGTAGACAAATGGGTATTCAAAAGACAGATGCGATGGAAGGTAAGTGTCTGGGAAACGAGGCAGTGCTGAATATACCCAACATGCGGTCGAAATACATAGCAGTCCACGATAGTTAGTTTGCAATTTTGTAGAAAACAGAAGATTGATCTAGTCATGTTAATGAGGCGACGAAGCCACGTCACTCTTCAGCGGAGTTGAGGCCCTGGTTGATAGAATCAATTCTGTCTATCCAGTTGCATTCACGCCATTGCAGGATCTGTGTGATGTCATCTCCTCTCTCAGGGATCAAGGCAATGTCAATAACTTGCCATCTGATCTCATCAGCTGTATGTTTTTTTGCATTATAATGAGAGACCAGTGGGGCATTCTCAACTGAGCGTCGTATGCGACTTCTGTGTTGCCCTATACGAGCTTTGACAGGTTGTTGGGTCTGGCCAATGTACGGCAGTCCACAGGGACACCATATACAGTATACAACATTGCGCGTATTACAATTAGAAAAAAAATCTAATGTATGTTTACAATTCGCATGTACAAAGGTGTGGGTATTGGATGTAAAAGGACAGGCAACACAATTGCCTTTGACCTCAGGTAGACCCCATGTAGATTCAAGCGTGTTGCCCCTCCGTTTGATAGTCTCAGTCGAGGATCTGACTAAATGATCTTTAATGTTTTTGCCTCGCTTGTAGGTGAACATCGGGATATCCATTTCTGGGTCACTGCCCTTGATTATGTTTCAATTTTTGGTGATTAGGTTACGAACTTTGTGAGTATGTACTCCAAATGTGGTGACACATACAATTTTGTCTATAGGTGCCTTCTCTTTTGTGATTAGGAGTTCCTCTCTAGGGCAGTACCAAGCCCTTTTTAAAGACTTCTTGACAACTCTGTTCGGATAGCCTCTGGCTACCAGTTTCATTTTCAAAATTTCTGCCTCTCGCATATAATCTTCTTTTCGTGTACAATTCCTGCAGTCACGTAAGAACTGTCCGAAGGGTAACCCATCTCTCAGTGCTCGCGGATGATGGCTTTTTTAGGATAGTAGCATGTTCCTCTTGGTGGGTTTCCTATGAAATGAGGTATATAGTAACTCATCTGTGTGTGTGATATTTAGATCTAGAAAAGCCATGGTTGATTTGTGTAATGTTGAAGTGAAAGTTAAGTGTTGAGATAGATCACGAAGTCATTGAATTCGATCTCACTGCCAGACCAAATGAGAAAGATATCGTCTATGTATCTGTGCCAGCACTTGATGCTTGAACGTAGGCGATTTGTGCTGTTGAGGGCATAGGTCTGTTCTATGTGGTCCATGCAGATATTCGCCAGATTTGGTGCCAAAACTGCACCCATGCTGGTGCCCGAGCATTGTTGTTAATAATCACCCCCTGACACAAAATAGTTGGTCTGTAGGGCAATACGTAGCAGTGAGGTAATGAATGAGGTGGGTACCTGAACTGGTCTTGGTCTGGAGTCTAGTAACTTCTCTGTGACCAAGATACTGTCATGTTGGGGAATATTGGTATATAGAGATGAGATGTCAAGTGTGGCTAGACAATCTGAGGTGATATCGTAGGGTTTGCCATCAACCAAGTTGATCGTATGCATGGTGTCTTTTATGTAACTGTCCTGTATGGGAACAAACTCCTTTATGAAGAAGTCTATGTAGCGACCAATGGGTTCCAAGACGGACCCACACCCTGATAGAATTGGTCTCCCAGGGAGGTTGGTGGTGCTTTTGTGTATCTTGGGTAAGGTATATAGTACTGGGGTTCTGGGGTTGTCAGCATTAAGAAATTCAAATTCCTTTTTGTTTATGTAACCTGCATCCAGGCCTTCTGTGGTAACTCGAAGTATCTCCTTTCTAATTTCTGGTAGTGGGTTGTTCTGTAACTTTTTATAGTGGTTTTCTTCATTAATTTGTTTATCAATCTCAGTGTCATAATCTTTGCGGTCTTGAATGACAATTCCACCACCCTTGTCAGCAGGTTTGAGTATTATAGACTTGTCATTTTTCAGGAAATTGAGGGCTTGTCGTTCTTGCAGTGTGAGGTTGTAGGGTATGAATTGCTTGGTCTGTTTCAGGCTATCAATGCCGGTGAGTACTAACTTCTCAAATGTTAGCATTTCGTGTGGCATCATGTCGTTAGTGGGATAGAAGGTAGATGGGGATCTTAAGCCCGTCACTGACTCTTGTGTTGTGTACTCTTTATCCTTAAAAAATATTTTAAGGCGTATTTTTCTAAAGAACTGAAATAGTTCTGCTTTAAGAGTGAAAAAATAGTTTTTTTCGGTGATGACATAGGATAAACCTTTACACAGAAGTGACATCTTAGAAGAAGATAGTGTATGTTGGGAAATGTTAAAGATGGGGATGACCTCCATGTTGCTCATATTCTGTTCTAATATGGTTGGGACCCCCACTGATAGTGTTTGCTCCTCGTTTGTCTCTTCCCTGGGTATTGATACCAGGTTTTCGTTTTGGCTTTGCCTCCTCAATCTAAAAAAGGCTGACCAGGGTGGTTGTCTATACGGCTGGGGCCTGGATGTGAGTCACTTGAACCCCCTGAGGATTCAGAGAAAGTGATCGGTTGGTTTCTCCTAAATCTACCCCACGTATTTTGTCTATTTTGATTGGTCACTGTTATGTAGTAGTCCTCTCTAAGGTAGGGATAGGCCCTTTCTTTTGAGAAATTCTTTATGTCCTTTGTTACCTTGTCAGCTTTCTTTTTCAATTCGAAGGAATAAATTCCTCTATAGTTTTGTTCAGTTTGTCTAGCAATATTTTTGCCTCCGCCACTCCGTCACCCCCAAGCACTTCTTTTTCTAGGTCTTCAATTTCTTTAGGTTCAGCTTTAGCATGTTCCACCGCAGTCTCAACGCCCAACACCATCCAATGGCGTGAGCAGGGGGTGGAGATATGGCTAAAGCCGCCTTTGAATTTGGGGTCCTCTCGAAATATACATGGGACGTTCCTGATCTGTAGCCCTTGTGGGATGATGCCTGTCTTCAGGTACTCTGTCAGCATCCGGGCGTGTAGCTCGGTTCTGACGTGTTTTTTCTTAGCCTTTTCCAATTTGTCCAGAAACTGTTGCCTAGGGCTAGTACTGTTGATTGGTATATTAGAAAATAATGATGGTCCACTGATAATCTTAGCGATGTATTCATCAGTGCATAGTGGTGCTTCTCTCTCTGACATCGTAACCCTTAGTGGAAGAATGACCCTATATTCTTATAGGGTATGAGGAAAAATCCAGTACGGATAAATCCCTTGCGGTGTAGCCACTGTGCTAAAAGTCGAAAAAGAGGACAAGGGAACCCTACTCACTATGGAACCAGGGTAATTGAACAATACAAGACGACAGTGGTTCCTGTGGAATATTATGGTTATAGATAAATGCAACAATGCGTAATAGCGATCTAAGGGTTTTAGATGATGTCAGAAAGGAAGAATCACACACACCAATGATTTTGTTGACACATATATGTATTACTCAATTAATAAATTGAAAATAAGCATTTGTGCAAAAGTTTCCCAAGTGAAACATGAACCTAAGGAGTGCGTAACATAATGTAACAATATTTACAAGGAATCCTCATCTAGCCCCCATACGTGGAAATTTCGCTGCCGTAGACACACCCGCGATTCTAGATCGTTTAGTCGATTACAAGCCACTATTAGGTAAGAACTTATAACCGCCAGACAATAGTGCCTTATTGCTATGTGCAGCATTCTTTAGCATTGCATCACCGCCAACCTTTCTCCACTGTCCCTAATACCCTAATATGTATCCTTTTCCCAGAGTTCCCCCACCTGTTCCGGCCCATTTTTGCCAATGTACGTGACCAGCCATCGTGCTGCTCTATCCGCTGATTGCCTGCTCACACCCTCATCAGGGGTAAGTGAAATTCCAAAGACTGCTGGTTGTATTACACATATGGACTTCTCCTCCAGCATTAGTGCCTTTTTAACTTGCATCTTTCTCTCTTTCTTTTTCCTTATCATTTTCATCCTTCTACCTTCCAAGAACCCAGCTGGGTTCCTTGTGAATACCTTCTTTTCATCTTACACATGGGTTGCACACTCCCTACAAGCAGCAGAGCAATCAAACATCCAGGTACCCCATGTGTACTCATTTACCTTTGATCCAGTTCACTGCATCTGTGCCAGTATATGGGCCATATGCTAATTTTATTTTTCTTTCCCTAGATGTCCCCATTATCATAGGTCCTGATGAGACCCTACAACCTTAATAGGGTCGAAACACCGTCGACAGTAAAGATGAAAGCAAACCAATGTTTCAGTGCTTATGAATGTATACAGTGACTGAATATTCATGTGTAAATTTTGAAATGGTCGCTTTCTGCACAAAGATTTTTTTGAAACCTTGTAAATATTGTTACATTATGTTACGCACTCCTTAGGTTCATGTTTCACTTGGGACACTTTTGCACACATGCTTATTTTCAATTTATTATTTGAGTAATACATATATGTGTCAACAAAATCATTGGTGTGTGTGATTCTTCCTTTCTGACATCATCTAAAACCCTTATATCGCTATTACGCATTGTTGCATTTATCTATAACCATACTATTCCACATATGATGTCATCAGTGGCAGCAATCAGCGAGGTCTCAGTTCTGTGGTTGGCATGAAATCCTGATTGAAAGGTGTACAGTAGGTGATTCTGCTCCAGAAACTCGGTGAACTGCTGGTTGATGGCTTTCTCCATACAGGACACAGTGGGAGTTTGTTGCACAGCAGTGTTATAGTATCATAGCTGTACCAGGCAAAAAGGTAAAAGTGATTTATCTTGTGAAAGAGGACTATGAAAACAAAGAATGGTAAAAAGTAATATTACAAATTTAAAATAAAAATAAAAAAATTAAATTAAAATGGAATTTTCTACTATATATGATTGAGTTGTAACATTCTCAATGAAACATTTGTGACTAATGGTTTATTTTGTGATGTGTCCTGCAAATAGATACTTCTTCAACGACAACAGAAATTTATACCAACAATTCTTCTCTTGCTTTGACGTCTTCCTCAACATTGGTACCATCCATAGCTGTGCCTACTATTTCCAACGATACGCTTCATACCACAGTAAGCACACTGGCGGCATCGATACCACAGCATTCTGCAACAGCACTATTAGTACCAAGCAACGCAACATCTGGAGGAAATACAACCATAACAAGTAAGAGCGAAAGTGCTTCTTCCTCAGGAAAGTTACCAAGCAGAGGGGTTACTGCATGCCTGTAGCAACATTGTGTTCACAGTCAGCAAGACGAATGTGACCAGCACATTCATCTATGAATCGTTCCAGTCTGATGGGGAGCCTCAGTCTGCCTTGTCTGTTGGACAACTACATGTCTTTTGGTTGCAAATTTCATGGGCTGATTGCTTAACAAAATCACCTTCTATTATCTATGCATTTACTTGGTGAGTTTTCAATTTCCTTTAGATATGTCCTTAGGCATTCTGTATTTGAGGCAGTCGTTTAATGTTTTCCGAGTCCTTTAATTTTCTATCCATGAATATGAATTACTGTTTTTTAGCTAATACTCTTTGCTCAGGGAATGTTTAATCTTGTTTCCCTGCTAAATTTATACCTTGACTAACCTTTTTTCCCCAAGTAATGTTTCTACAGTACTGGTAGTAAAAACACTAGAAACACTTCCGATGACTATTTTTACCATGGCTTTATTATGACTTTTTACTGTTATGTGACAAGTTATTTGGTATTGTACCACAATATTGAGTTATTGATACAAACCCACAAACATATTGAGGGCAGGATATCGACTGACACTATATTTTCAAGATAAGTATATATGTCAGTCTAGATTTCATAATTTACTACACTTCTATGTATCATGTATATTTGAACATGTGAATAAAGAGAATCAATCAAAACACATATTTTCATGATTTCAAAAATCGACCAAAGAAATCATGTGTGTATGAAAGCTTACAGGACCTGAGGATAAATTTGAAGCATCCTCTTGACTGTAGTTCACTGCCAGCATGCTGCTGTGAAATGAGTCCTGACAACGCTGACAATCTGTGAGGACTGCCAGCTTTTGCTGTGCTGAAAAACATTGAGGACCTGATTTTGAGTTTGGCTGACAGGTTACTCCATCACAAACGTGAATGATCTCTGGTCTGCCTCATTATAAGTGCACTCTATCATTGGGCACTATTAATAAGGCTGGATGGATATCCTTCAACAGCAGTGCTTAGTTTGTAAAACAAAGTAAGTGTCAGGGCACTTCTCAGGAGGCCACTGCAGCCTGCAACTCCCATTGCCTCTGCCAGCGCTGCTAATAACAGTACCAACACAATGTCTTACCATCACAGTCCTACAAGTGTGACAATTCAGACTGTCCCAGGCTACCGAAAGCTATAATAGTGTCTTGAGCATCAGGCATCATTCTTTTTTTTATGTATATTCACTTGTAAACACTGTTGTTGTTTTCATTGCCAAATTAGATTGACAGCGCCAACATGTGGTGGACTGTCACTAGAGCTGAGGCTGATTATTAAGTGCTGGTGCCGAGCACTGCAAACCAGCTGCTCAAATTAAGCACTGCGGTGCAAATAGATTATAAATATGCTTCCCAGTGCTCAAGCCAGCCTGATTGATGACCAGTGCCTCCAGTTCTGTTTCTTGGCAGTTTGACATGCAAATCATTGCTTACTTTCAGGTCAAATAGCAAGTGAGTGTAAAGTCACTTTAAAACCCATGCCCCCATATCTCTGCCCTAGTTGAAGAATTATGAAGGGAATACTTTTCATTGTAAGTGGAGGTACTGTCTTTAAAAAAAAAATTTTTTTATTGAACAGTGCTCATCATACAGCATATACCAGAAATGAAAGCAGAGTATCTCATGTAGTTTACAGCAGTAAAGATCTACATCGTAAAGGACAATGTATATATACACATAACAAATGGCTCTTTTACAGCCTGTTTCAGAGTGCGGAACCTTCACCCCTAGTAGCTCAACAGGAGAGCTGCTCATCCCTCCTCTGCCCACCAAGCCTGCCTCCCATCAGTATCCCCTAAAGGTGCGCCAGGCCCCCCACACTTTCTCCGATTTCTTGGAGCAGCCCTTGTTTTGGTAAACTACGTGCTCCGCCCTCGCTCCAATCAAGGTCTGACTCCCAATCCTCAATAGATGGAGGTGCCCCCTTACTCGATGCCCGTGTTATGTTACGCTTCGCCACCATGGCTGCTTGCGCTAGCCAGATCGTTTCGTACCGGGGCCAGGTTTTGTCCCCGGTGATTGTTAAGTGGTGTCATTTACCACTCATGGGAACCTCCAGGGACATTAACGCAGTGACTCCTCGCCAGGATATGAAAAAATGTGCCTTCTTGTCTTCACCATGAAGACACTGTACTGTGTTCGCTCTTCCTATCCAGTGTAGCAGTGTTCTCAAGTATTAAATCTTGTGTAGAATTCTGATTGCATGAGCATGAAACAGGCCCTGATTGCTATTTCCTGTGAATTTTGTATGGAGTCCACCCACTCATTATTGTCTATGTCACCTAGGTCTGCCGTCAATACCCACAGCAGAATTATCTGATAAACTGTAAAGATTCCCTTGTCACGTATGGGCTTCATAAGTAAATGGTCCTCCAGAGGCTATGCCTCTGGTAGCTGCTCGCGTGGCCCAGCTGGAGGTACCTATACCACTCTGTTTCAGCTAGCTTGTATTTCTAGTGAAGGAACTCAAATTGAATTAGGGCCTAATCTCTCCAGACATCCCCCAGGTGTTCAATACCTATTAGCTCCCATCTTGAGGATCCCTCCAGGCTACCCAACTCATGTAGTAAGTGGCTGCCCAATAGTCATGTCAAGTTGGTGAGCCTACCCTTCTACCCCAGATAAGCCGTGGCCTCCCTCGAGATCCTGACCACCGTCTGAGTGTGTGCTGTCAAGTCATGCTCCCTCTTCCTACAATACAGGATCATCTTGTGTGCTCCGTGACCCATGGCCTCTCTATCCATCTAATAGGCCTGTTCCTGATGGCCCAAGAATACCCAGTCATTTATCACTAATAAATGTGCCACCCAATAATACTGCAGGATGTCCGTGACTGCCGTTCCACCGTAAGACTCCCCTCTGCAACTTTTTCAGCTCAATTTTCAGGGGTCTGCCATTCCACAGTAAAAGTCTGACTTTGTGCTCAATCTTCCAGAAGAACTCAGGAAGGACTATGAATGGCGTGTTTTGGAGCATGTACAAGAGGCGTAGGAGGTCCATCATCTTGTACAGAGCCTCTCTGCCCATTAATGACAACAGCAGAGCCTGCCAGTGAGCCATGTCGTTCCAGAACCTGTCTAGTTGCGGGAGGACATTTCTGCACAAGAATTCTTGTGGGTGGCGGGTGACATAGATCCCCAGGTATTGACACATCTCTAGCACAACTGGCACCGTGCAGTCGGAAGGGAGCCTTGGTGCTTCCCCCGACATGGGGAAAACTACTGACTTGGCCCAGTGGATACAGTAGCCCGAGTAAATTCTGAAGATTTTGAAGACATGCAGTATTCGGGTGACTGAAAGGGAAGGCTGAGTAACGTGCTGTAGGATATCGTCGGCATATAAGGAGATATGCTCCTCCCAGCCTCCTTCTGCCCTCACTCCTCATTTCAGCGGGTCTTGATGAACCCAGGCTGCCAGCGCTTCAAGTGCTAGTCATAAGTGAGAGGGAGCATCCCTGTCGGGTCCCGTTTTGTAGGGCAAAGATGCAGAACAACACACCGTTGACTCTCACTCTACCTAGTGGCACCCGATATAGGAGTCTGACCCATTCACAAAATTTCGGCCCAAAGCCCAGTCTGGCTTACTATAAAATGCCATTTTGGCCTCAAGGAACAGTAGCACTGCCTGTCGCGTTTTAAACAATCTGGCCACATGGGGTGCGCCATATATGTGTCTCAGGTTGAGGCGGGTATTCCTATGCAGCATGAAACCCGACTGGTCAGGGTAGACGATGGAGGTGATTACTTTGGGCAGCCTGGTTGCCAACACGTTAGCCTCTACATTCAGCAAGGATATGGGCCAGTCTGTCTGTAGTTTACTTTTTTGAGTATTACGGCTATGTTGGCAATCCACTGGTCTATCAGCAGGCATTACTCCACCCGCGCTGCTTGGAACATGGCTATCATGGGTTTGGAAACCTTGTCTGTCATCCCCTTGGAGAGTTCTATTGGCAGGTCATTGGGCCTGGCCATTTTCCCAGATTGGAGGCCTCTTAGGGCCACAGTTACCTCCTCCTCCATCAGGTTAGCCTCTAGAGACTCCCTTGCCTCCCCGTTAGTGTCTGGAATGCTATGTCTTTCAGAAAGTCCACATAGTCAGCCTCTGTCCTGTCCATTGCGGGAGGGTACAGGTCCTCATAGTAGGCTACAAAGGTGTCAGCAATTGTGGCACTTGTCATCTACATAACGAGGATTGCAGGCACCCAGGAACGGTCCTTGTCTCTTTTATATATATGATGGCTGTGTCCCCTATGTTGTACAACCCTGTTCTCTGTCAGCATCCTGTTGCAGGTGTAGCTGGTTTATTGTCATTTACAGGACACCGTTTCGACGCACCTGCCTCTGGATTTTCTACTCTCTTTTTGTCCCTACGCGTATGTGATCCCCACCTATTGTAGTCCAGGTAGAGTGCAGCGCCTCGCCTTCCTGGGACTAGCCCACTTGCTGATATTATGGTGATAGGGTCTAACACTTATCTGTTTATTGCACCTACCTCTTTTTCTTCTGGCACCAAGATGCGATTGGCTGTTGAGGCTCTATGAGGTTGAATGCATGGTATCTTCACACTTTCCAGGTGTCTGTTCTTTCTTGCACTTCTGTTTAGACTTTCAACTTCTTTAGTGATTTTATTTTGTGACACGTCTCCCAATTTTAACATTATATCAATTTCTCTTGTATCATGAGCCTATTCCTCACCTGTGTATTAGTCCCACCTGAGTAATTATCAGGTTTACTCTATTTTTACTTGAATCTATATATGCATCTTTGTTTTGAATTTTTTGCAGGCGCTTCCTTGTTTGTTTTGTCTTCATACTGTGCCCTGAAGAAGGTGAGACCCAATAGTGGGGTTACACATCGAAACGCGCGTTGGTGCTGAAGTTCCTGTTTCATTTGTCTCCCCCCAAACATACTTTTTATCCAAGACATTAAATTGTTGTGTCAACCAACGATATAACCATGTGGGTCTAACAGATGAACAGATATTGTGTTGAAACCACTACATAGGGATCCAGGATTTTGTGGCTTTCCAACATTGTCAACTTTTCTGTTGGAGGGTGGACTAGTCATTAGATGTGACTGTTGTAGCTAGTCTTGCTGTATTTGTGTGTATTTGAGGATATGTGGGAATGAATGAGTATGTGTTGGATTGAATGAATGGTTGTGTGATATTATCTTTGGTTGCGCCTGGTTTATCTATTTTTGTTATTAATGTTCCATGATCATGTTCTATGTGATTTAATATAATACATTTGATGTAACTTACTTTCATTATATCTATTGATTTTGTTCTGTTATCCTGACATATTTCCCTGAATTGTGTGCTGTACTGTGGTAGGGATAGTTATTTCGGCCTGTTTATTGGTACCAGTGACTATTAGCACTATTTATATATAACTATAATAGTTATTAGGCAGTGGGGTTTTTGTCTGTGAGTATTACTTTGCAGGTGTAGCTGGTGATAGAGGACTGACGTTCTCTTCATCTGTACCTTGGCTTCCAAAATTGCAATGTCTTTCTCTATGGCCTCACACTCAAGCTTGTCTTACTTTTTATTTCCCCCTATCAGGGCTTGCTCTTGTACGATGGTTTTAAACACCTCCCATAATATGGAGGCAGATGTCACCATCCCCTGGTTCTCTTGAAAGTATAAATACAAAAAGAACTGTGAGTCTGTCGGGCTAGGTGACCTTTATACAGCTACACCATCATTACTAAACGAAGAATGTGTTTCTACCAAAATATCTCTCTGGATATGTGCATGCATTTAAGATGTGAGAATGCATCTAAGGTTCCCATCACCCACATACAGTGGCTTGCTTCATCATTTGGGAGACCAGGGACTTATCTGAGGACCGGATGCCACCAAGTTGATATGGGGCAGGGTTCCGAGTTCGTCCCGGATGCACCTGTGGCGAGGTTATTCCAATGAGAAGACCACTCTAGAGATTTGTGTGGGGTGATGTATGCAGTGCAATAGGGGTGAATGTGATATAATAAAATTGGGAACAAGGCACAAAAAATCATTTATTAAAGTGCTACCTTGGTACCAAATTAAAACAGTGCTTTTGGCAGTTTTAACAAATAACTGCGATGGAAGTGGTCGACATGTTTCAGCCCTGGGTGGATGTACCCTAGCTTTCGTCAGGACCGATAAGCTACTGCATAATGATTGTGAAAAAAAGGTAAATCATACAACCTGCACCTGGGATAAGTGTGGAAGAAATTACCCGAATGAATCTGGGTATTCGCCTCGCCTCACCTGGCACTTGCTCAGGCGTCGGGAGGCACCGCTCTCTCCGTCGGTACCTCGGACGCCTGAGCAAGTGCCAGGTGAGGCGAGGCGAATACCCAGATTCATTCGGGTAATTTCTTCCACACCTATCCCAGGTGCAGGTTGTATGATTTATCTTTTTTTCACAATCATTATGCAGTAGCTTATCGGTCCTGATGAAAGCTAGGGTACATCCACCCAGGGCTGAAACATGTCGACCACTTCCATCGCAGTTATTTGTTAAAACTGCCAAAAGCACTGTTTTAATTTGGTACCAAGGTAGCACTTTAATAAATGATTTTTTGTGCCTTGCTCCCAATTTTATTATATCACATTCACCCCTATTGCACTGCATACATCACCCCACACAAATCTCTAGAGTGGTCTTCTCATTGGAATAACCTCGCCACAGGTGCATCCGGGACGAACTCGGAACCCTGCCCCATATCAACTTGGTAGCATCCGGTCCTCAGATAAGTCCCTGGTCTCCCAAATGATGAAGCAAGCCACTGTATGTGGGTGATGGGAACCTTTGATGCATTCTCACATCTTAAATGCATGCACATATCCAGAGAGATATGTTGGTAGAAACACATTCTTCGTTTAGTAATGATGGTGTAGCTGTATAAAGGTCACCTAGCCCGACAGACTCACAGTTCTTTTTGTATTTAGATTTAGGATTGGGATTTTTACTGTTTGAGTCTTTAAACCTATATCCCTTAGACCCTCCACTCTTTTTTGAGATTCGTTTATTATTGTCTCTTGAAAGTATGCCTCTGCACCCTTCCTTAGCTTCCCTTTTATTCCCCTGTCCTGGAGGTACCAAGGGTCGATTCTTGGGGGTAGTGAAAAGTCTCAGACTGGTCCACTCAGCAGGACCTCAACCGGGGAGTGGTCGAAAATGCCTCTGGCGTGGTGTGTCGCTGGCCTGAAGTTGCCAGCATTGGCATGCTAAGTAAAAATATGGTCCAGATGGGAGAAACTATAGTGAGAGGGTGAAAAGTATATGTACTGTTGTTGGTGTGGGTTATGCTCCTGCCATATGTCCATAGGTCCATCAGTCTTAACTACGCCACAAAAGGCCCCAGTGGACCGAAGGCTCCCCGTGTGGCAGCTCTGCTCATTTTGTCGATCTCAGGCTCCATGACAGCATTCATCTCCCCTTCCAGTGTAAGGGTCCCAGTGGGCATCTCTAAGAGTCAGGAAGTGTTGTGGGATGGAGCCTGGGCAATATGTATACCGAGCAAACATTCAGTGTAAAGCTCTCCCTTGTCCCTGACAAGGCCACACAGCAACCTTGAGGGTCGTGCCATGTGTGATGGATGGTAAACTGTACTGATTTCCTAAGCAGGATGCCAAAACCTCACAAATCTGTGAAGTCTGTGGAGTAGCCTGCATGTGCCACTAGTTTGTAGCCGAAGCAGTTGAGGGCTTTGTAATGATTACCCCAGAGGTGTGTTTCTTGAAGCAACACGAGGTCAGGGGCCAATCTAAGGTATTGCAATATGTGTGAGCTTAACTTTGATGCCCAGGCCATTTGCATTCCATGACCATATGGTTAATCCCTGCTGTCCGAGTCCAGTGTCGGTGTAGTGATTTGGTGTGGAGAGGTGCCTGCCCGCCAAGAAGCAGGCCTGCTGTGCCATACCTAATCATGCACCCTGTCATGTGTCTCCCCTGCCTGCATTTCCTTCAACTGCATGCGTGCTGAGATGAGTAAAGTTAGTATATAGCAAAAACATTGAATTCAAGTCTCCCAACTCCCCCCACCCTGTTACCCTGCATGCAGAGCGCCTGTGTGTCATACTACTAACTACAGTTGGCTGGCACCGCCTCAACTGGCTGAACTAGTACACCCATGGTGTGGCATCCCATTGAAGTATTGGCAGTGGCCCTGTCCTACACTTTGTTGGACAACGTTGCTAAAAATCCCCCATCCCACCCCTAGCAATTGTTGTAACCCATCCCTGAGCAGGCTCAGACCGCACCAGAGTACCAACATAAGAGTCTACAGTCACCTTCCAGTTTGATCGCAGTGGTCCATCAAGACGTCCAACACAGCAGTTTGGTGAAGCGCCGCCGCTGGGCCACAGAATTGAATCACTTGCAATCCGTCTAAGCCCCTTCTTCTGCCCGCTCGCCACCATGACCCGGTCACGCATCCAGCTGGCCGGTTGGGCACCACTACTCGCCTCTCTTTCCGACCAATGGCCAGGGGTGTGCCAGTCCTCCAGCCACTCCCACACCTGCTCGGAAGTAGTGAATAGCCATGACTTGCACTCCGCCGGGTACAGCATTGTGTATTTCTGTTCTTTGGTGCTTAACACACTCTTGACCTCCTCAAAGCTGCAGCGCTGGTGCTCTGCCTGCAGGATGACATCTGTGAAGAAGCGTATCATGGTGTTTTCATCTGCTAAGTCGCCATGTGAGTGGGTCGCCTGCAGAATAGCGTCCCTATAGCGATAGTTGAATATCCTGGCTGTGATTGTCTTGCGGGGACCCCCGGCTTCGGTTGTGGAATTGGTACCCTATGGGCTCGCTCAATAGAAAAGACTTTAGAGAGGCGTTTGTGGTGGAGGGTATTAAGTATAAGAATTTTGAGGTATAGGTCAACAATGGGCCCCTTCAGGGACCCCCACCACCCTAATGTTGTTTCTGCAAACCCTGCTTAGATCTTCCAGCTTGGCTGCCTGCTGCCTCGTGAGGTGCTGCACCTGCTCCTCCAGTTTCTTGGACTTGGACTGCAACATGTGTATGTGTGATTCAGCCATTGTTACTTTTTCTGAGATCTTTGCTGACGGCTGCCATTATTGCACTGAGGGAGGGCTCCGCTGCATCTGCCGCATCCTACTCCTGCTCAGCTGCCACATGAGTCGGCTTGGATATTGCATATTTGTCCACTGTCTTAATTTGTATAGGTGCTGGTCCCCTTGGTCTCACCGTAGCACCACGGAGTGCTGCCGCAGGAACCCCTGCACTGAGCCCGTCAGTCCCTGTGTGTGACAAATGAAGAAAGTGAAAGGAAAAGAATAGGACATTCTTTGTTCCAAAAATACCTCTTAATCAGGTGCGATTATCTGCATTACGCTATGGGGGACACAGTTCACATGGACATAGCGTAATGCGCATAATCGCACCTGAATAAGAGGTATTTTAAGAACAAAGAGTGTCCTATTCTTTTCCTTTCACCTTCTTCATTTGTCACATTTATGGTCCTGACGAAGCGAGGGGATCCACTAGGGACCCAACGACGGCAAGAAACATGTTGACCAGCACACACACCTTCACACACGGGCACTAGGAGCAGTGGAGTAATACCCCGTCCCCTATGTCATCTATTAATCGAGGATTGCCCCTTGTCCCTGTACTTATTTTATCTTACCCCCGGACCAACGAATAAAATTATCCCTACGGTACCAGTGGGTAATTTTAAGACACCACACTCCCTCTTTTTAGGCCCACACACCCGCATGCACAACTGCGGCGTCTCCTCAAAAGATCTCTGACGAAGAGCCCTCTCGCGGGGCCAGTGTGGGACTGCATCGCCACCCCCACGAGGAGCAACGCCCGATGATGAAGCATGACACTCGCAAGGGTGTGTGAGGGCACTATAACCAGAAGGAGAGATTTCCACCTAGCACTGATAAGGCACACTTCCTTTATAGACTTTGTTCTTCTCTATTTCATTCAGCGACCAAATTGGCTTCTGATCCCTTCCTTCGGAGGAACAGTTACCACAACGTGATTTAAGCCTTCGGATGTAGGCACACTGAAGCCTCTGCCTTTTTTTGGGAATCCTCATAGAGGGAGAAATTCAAAATATGCACCCATGCAGGGACCGGATACATTTGGTGCCTTTTCGCTGTGAAGGTTTCTACCTTCGCTCTTAAGTCACCTTTTAGGAGCTTGTATTTCTCCAGCCGGGCATGGCTGCAAGCTACTGCTAAACAGGCCGTCACAAGGCCGGATACATTCTCCGCAACATCCTGCTAAAATGGATTTGCTTCTGCGGAAAAGTTATAAGTGGGAGTAACCTGAGTCCTTGGCCTAGCGGCAATGCACCTTTGCTGGATTGACTTGGCAGGTTTCTCCAGGTCTTCTGTCAGTTAATGTCTTGAATCATTTTCTAAGTCCCAGGTTTTAAGTTTAGGTAGTAGGAGTGCACTCTGACACCAGTCTGGGGTTCTAGGACCTCAGGAACTGAGTTTGGGGGCAAGAATTCAATCCAAAAGAATCCACCAGCAGGGTTCAGTAGAAAGTGGTTAGCTGGGCTCCTTCTAGAAGGCGGGCTTCTTGCAGATGTTGTGTCCCAGTAGCTTAACAGGAGGTCAGCCAACGGACCCTTCTTAATCCTGGGTACAAGTGGGAGCAGATCTAGCCCTTAGCATTCTTCTCACAGGTCAAAACAGTAGGGCAGTCCTTTTTCTGTCTTTTAAAGGTCCAGTAGTGTTCTGAAGAGGGTGCCCAGAGGTGCCACAGTTATGCCTGGCACTACCTTGTGGGTGGTGTGACTAGTGCCCCCCCTAACCATTACAGAAAAGGTTCCCAGGGGCAACCCAACCAACTGTTGTAGCAGCCCTGTGTGCCCTACAGCAAACTATCCCAAAGTGACCCTTTCCACCTAAATCCAACATGGTAGAACCTTCCTTCCTTGTGCAGAGTTCCTGTGCCCTCCCTAGAAGTATGGTCAGGGAAGGGAGCAAACACTCCCCTGTAGTCACTCAATACCGGTTCTTGGGGCAGCACCCCTCCCACTGGGATTGGTGCCTGGCTGGCTAGTTAGACAGAAAGAGGGCAGGCCTAGGTGTGAGCTACATCTGTCAGTGACATAGTAGGCATCCTTTGAAAATATGCAAGGGGCTAGGCACAGCCCCTAGGCCATCCTGTCAGCGGAAGGTCAACTTCTCTCCACACCCAAGGCCTTTATCATAGCTGTGGGAGCCAATTCCCACCTAAACAAGGAGCCATTCAGCTCTTAGTTGACATATGGAAGCACAGGCAACTGGGCTTCTAGAGACTTTAGGCAGGCTAATGGTAACTGTTTTTTTATTGATTCTGAAAGTACCTTTTGTAAACTATTTGTTATAAATCCAACTTTTCCAATGAATTGGACTTGTAATAAATATTTTAAAAGCAATTAACTTTTTATCTGGTTCCTAGGCAGAGATAACTGCATTAACTTTAATAAACTCCCAATGATTTCCTATGGAACAGCTAAACTTATAAAAGTGAAAATAGCTTTTAGGGCATTGTCACTATAATGACCTATTTAACAATACACTACCTACTTTTAACTAGCATACACCCTGCCTTATGGGCATTTAAGCCCTAATTACTTAAGACGTATTAATATGTTAAAGTATGATGAATTGCATGCATAATTTATTATTAATTTATAATGCCAAAATAACTTTTCATCCACTTTGAACAGCATTACAAAAACATTCCAATATAGCTAGAGGTGCATGCATATATGTGAACACATATGCATCTATCTTTGAAGTATTTTTGAAAATACTTTATTAATAACCATTTCAAGATGTTGATCCATTTGTGTGGTCATGTGTGTGGATGCAACTGAGACAATCTTTGCTTTTTGTTGTATTTTGTACCCAAAATAATTAACAGATGGCTGCCCATTCATGTGCATTCATACTTATGGGCAAGCAGCCATCTTTGAAAGGTTTTTCACAAAGTGTAACAAAAACTATGACAAGATGGCTGCCTGTGCATCCGTATGTATACGCAAATACAGATGACCACAATGCACTTCTTTTTGTTATATGTCAACATTACTTTACTATTCTTAGATCCCAAGGTGTTGCTTTTTGGAACGGTAAAGTCATGTTAAAATATAGCAAAAGAAGTAGTGTGGCCGAAGCTTTTTAGAGCTGTAGCCAAACCTAGACATATTGGCTTTGGCTATGCCTGAGTAGTTAACATTCCATTTAGTAGAGAACAGCCATCAACACCTTTGAACTAATAGCCATCCCCCCCTCTACTTCAATACACATTCCCATAACAGTCACTGCCAGGGACTCTGGACCTAATTTAGATATTGGCAGAGGGGGTATTCCGTCACAAACCTGATGGATTTCCTGTCTGCTGAATTATAAGTGATATACAATAAAATTCACTTCATGTTTGTGATGGAGAAACTCATTCGCTAAACTCTAAATTAGGCCAGTTGTATCAACATTTACTGCAGGCATAGCTTGTACCTGTTACACATGGCACCCTGTGTGCTCAGATACCCTAAACATTCAGACTGTTTGCTGATGCTCTCTAGCCATTCTCTTGGAATATGCCTTGGCAAGTCTTAAACATCTAGCAATGATCACCTTAGTTTATGGACCACTGCTTCTTCAAGTCAAAATCAAAGACTTGATGTGTCTATAGATGACTGTGCATGTTGTGTATCTTTACCAAACTATGCCCCAGCAGGTATGCACTGCTGGGACCCTAGGGTCATAACCCTATTCCGTATTCCTGCATGACACAAAATCCCTAGCATACCACCTTACTTAGGATGAAAGTAAATAACTCATCTGTGGAGGACAATTCAGGCTGAATTATTAGATCCTTCTGTCCACTGCACTGCAGCAGGGAATCTGCCAATATACCAGGGCACTGGTTTATTGCAGCCATCTAGTCACTCTCCCTCAGTTGTTCTGCACAAATAACCGTAATCAATAACTGTGACAGTATCTGTTATGCACCTAGGGTGAGTGGGCTCTTTTTAATGTTATCCTGTGTCAAGTTTCTCTAACTGCTGTGGATTTTCTCCCATATCAATGCAGCTTCCACCTTAGTTTATTGTTAAGTGTGAGTTTAAAATGAGATGTGATGTCACCACAGTCAAGATAATGGGGTCTGCACTGGGTACTTGGATTAATAGAAGCTTAGCAAAGCCCAGTTGGTACTGCTGTCAACAACAACATAGAAGACAAATGCCCCATGCAAGAACTCATCCAGGCATTACCAAAGAAGAGGAATAATTCCATAGGTGATTAAAAGGTGCATTGGAATAGCAGTGCCCTTATGATCATCAGATGAGTGAGGAAAAAGGTTGTAGATCTAAAAGCAAGAGACAAGCAAGGTAAAGTTGAAGTCTTTATTAAAGGTGACAACCTATGGATGGTCATTCCTGGCCAGCCAGCCTCTCATCTGACAAACTATGGAATGTTCACACTTAGGTAGAACTTCATTGAAATGTGGCAGTTCCAATGTGCCTTAAACAAAGCCATAACATATCTCCTTCATATACCAAAGCAATGCATTACAGAATTAGTATACAACAGAAAACAACTCTGGAAAAGAAACAGGAAGATAAGCAAGCCAGAGAAAAAACACAGGTGAAAGTCCACTCACAAAAGTGGGGAAATGAAAACACATCAATCACATACATAGATTTGTAAATACAATGGTGTTCTTCTGGATCTGGTACCATTAACCATGGTCCACATTTCTCTCTCAAAACTAACACTTTTTCTACGACCTCTTTCATATTCACATTCATATTCACATTTCTCCTCTTACTTCAGGAAAGCGGCCATCTATTGGCAAATATCTCATTCCATAATCGCCATCAACATGAACCCACTGTATCTCTCACCTTCTCCTTCTTTACACCAACCACCTGTTAATAGACAGCCACACTCCAATGTTTACATTCATCTCATTAATTACAATTACACAATTAGGATGGACCTTGAAATTTAGACAAGCCCTTTCTCCTCTATCTCAGTTTGACTTTAACCTAATCACCAACAGACTCCCAAACACGGGAACCCTCGTGTCTCCTGGTAACAATTGCAAGGAAGACCTACACCGTTTCCAGTGATACTAATTCTTTAATCCACAAAGGAACCAATTTTGTTCCTAGCTCCCTTCCTCTCATGATACAAATGGGCACTGCTATTACTGTGGTACAGTATGCGCAGACCAACTCCAAAACCATATCTCTACCACCTGACACAGTCAACGGGACAACTCCTTTAATCAATCTTTTGTTCTCTCCACTAACCTACTGGATTGATGATTATATAAAAATGTGCAACAGTGTTTAATGAACAGTCTTTCAAAAATGTCTTCATCTCGACAGAGCTCAATTAAGTAACATTATCTGTGATGAAGTAAAGGAATAGCCTTTCGCTGTAAACACCTCCTCAATAGTACATTTGGTAGAAATTGCCCTATAAAATGTCACCACCAACCATCTGTAATTTACATCAATCATTACCAGAACATTTTTTATCTCTCGTTTCAACTCAATTAGAGAGATAATGAAGTCTATGTAAATACTCGTTCAAGACATTCTAGGATCCTCTTAGCTACTTCCACCTACTGTAAGGCTTTTTTCTCCCTTCTTGAATTCCACATAGTACTCAACCTACTTGAGAACTTGGTCATCAGCACTGGTCCACTGAAAAACTAGCTTTCAGTCTTTATTTTCTCAGAGTCTGATATCAGTGTTTCTCTTTGACCCATCTATCCAGAGGAGGTACAAATCTATAACCTCATGTTACAACATTCTCCAGCTACTGACAACTCTTCTATAATTTTCACATGTGACATCACAGTGGGTTGCACAGTACTGTCCCTCCTTTTCCCAATTCTGAACCATGTGAATACCCTCTTTCAAGACACAAGACTTCACCATTCATCATGGCTTTTTACCACTCCTTACAAATTGAATCCCCTACTCCACGCACCCACATCTGAACCCCTTGAACCTACACTTTCTCTCTCTCTACCTCTATCAGCATTGCGATCAAATTCTTACCAACACACAGAAAGACAAAGCAAGTAATGAGTTTGGACATTATACCAACCTGTAATGATAACAAGGACATATCAGTATTCCTGCAGTCATGTGACCAACCTTGACAGCCTTGCAGACTGTTTTTCCGGCACCCCAGATAATAAATTTCAAACAAGGAGTTTCGAACAAGGAGTTTTCCATACATTGCATGAAGGACACTAGCCAATACTCTGCTACTTAGCACCCCACGCACAGATATTCTATAGCTCCAAAAGCGGGATTCAAGCAGGTAAAAGTAGAGCTCTTTCTTAAAGGTGACAGCGATCCGTTGTCATCCTTGGCCAGCCAGTTTCTCAACTGACAAATTATGGAAAGTCCGCACTTAGGTAAAGCTCCATTGCAATAAAGAGGTTCGAATGTGCCTTAAAGGCACAACATAAACACATCAAGAAACAGAAAAACACAAATATTATCGATTCCTTAAGACTGTTTATTATTGTTTTATATATATATACTTTTTATTACGTTTTCAAACATGTGAGCAAGAGCAGCAGTTACATGTGCAGTCAAGGAACCAGGACACATGCATTGCAGTACTGTAGTGTGTAAAAAAAACCTTCTGTGCAGAAATCAGCACTAAACATCTATGACCTCCCCGGGCGACCTATGGGTTGTTCGTGCAGCACTTCAGTGCATCATCGTCTCAGCAGGAGGGTAGCTTATTATTCTAGTGAGCAGGTCGCCTCAAATTGTCCCACTCCATGGAATTTACTCCTCTGGTCAATTGCTCCTTATTTGTGGCAAAACAGTCAATGGCCCCTTAACTCCCATCACATGCAGTGCCCATCCTGCTCAAACAACATAGAATGCAAATTAAAACCAAACAACTAACTTTCCCATGCACACATTAGGACCAACCACTACCAGGGCGAGGTGGACTAATACTGGTGTGATAACTAGGCACACCATCTCAGTCCCCTCTTCCCACCTAAGTGCAGGGTGTGTGTTAGTACCTGAGGTCTTTCATTACCTTCTCATCAATCCGTATTTGTTTGAGGTGGAGTTCCTCTGCTAGTGCCCACTCCTGCTTGTCCCTAAGCCATCTATCAGTATTGGCCACCCACTATAGCACAATGCAACGTTTCGCTAGCAGGAGGCCCAGTTTTGCAAACCTGTAGTGTATTGCTCTCTGTTTAGGTCTGGGTATCATACCCAGTAGACAGTGATGGATTGACAGTTGTATGTCCACACCCCTCCCTTGTCTCAGTCTCCTGACCACATCCTCCCAATACTCAGTCCCCATCCCACATGTCCATGTCATGTGGAGGAACGTGGTCCTCCACTCGTCACATTTGGGGCATGATGGTTATCTATTGGGGTAACTTTTATGTAATCTGTCAGGTGTCATACATGTCTGATGTAAGGAGTTCTGCCTGTCGCCTTTGAGTCAGATCACGTGTCAGTTGTCTTTGAATGCCATAAGATTTCGGCATGCATTCACCTCTCACCACTGCTTTCAGCGCTTCCCATTCAGTTGCCTGGGTCTCCGTGAATCCCCAGTTATGCGCAAAATAACCCTCCATGGTAACCTTAACATCCCTTTGAAAGGATAGATCCTTAAGTTCCTCCGGGTGTATTCGCCACAAAGGGGACCAATCATCCCCACCACCATCCACTTATGTCACCAGCATCGGCGCGTGATTCGAGAGGATTAAGTGTTGGCCGCTATGTATACTGGGACTGAGCTCTTGGATCACCATTATTCGATCCAGTCTAATATGTGTGTAGTGTGTCGCTGTATAGCAGGTGTATTTGTGTGTGGGCTACTACGTGCATCATATGTCTATACATCCCATCCAGGCCATCACCTCAGCTAACGCAGCGATCATTCTCGGTTCCATGTTGTGACAGGGGGAACACCAATATAGATTCATGTCTATTATACAATTGAAATTCCCCCCTGATTGAGCGGAATGGTATATATATAGGACCAAGAGGTCAAGTAAGACCCAGTAAAAGGTATTGTCATCTGTGTTGGGTGTGTAGGAGTTCAGAAACCATACCTCCCTACTGTCCAGGATACGAAATAGGAACACAAAGCGCCCCTCCACATCTGCATGGACAAATCAGTGCTGAAAGGGTGCTCCGGGTCCAACCAAATTGAGGCCCCCCTTGTGTAGCAGGAATACATCAAGGAGTACATCTGACCCTTCCATGTCTTTTTTAGTTTGCACGCTTCGCTGTCAATCAGGTGTGTCTCTTGCTACATGGTAACCTGAATGCTATGTCTGTACCTTGTAATGCTTTGTGTAGGCATTAAGGCCTCCAACGTTCCAAGTAGCTCATTTGTACTGCCATTAGCCATTGTCTTGATGTGGCATGGTTGTTCCCCGTTCCCCATAGTCACCCTAAGTAGCCAATAGAGGGTCCAATCCATCAGGACATGATGCTAAGGCCTCCCTTTGCCATCTCTATTGTGTTCCCCCAGTGTGCATGCGTCCATTACCCATACTGTCCCTCCCCCAGGGTCAACATCCCTTAAACTCATGAACCGGTCCTTTCCCATGCCACCCCCAAACACGGGGATATCGCAACAGTAGACCACCAACTGCAGTGGCCAGGATCCACTCACGTCCCTATCAACTATGTCCAAGACTAGGAGGACCTCTCACAGCCTAGACCATCACACGGACCATGATGTACTGCATCCGCCAGTTGCCCCGCTTGCCTGCATTTCATATTTGTGCTCACCCACAGGAGTCCAGGCATTACATTAGTTCTTCTGCCTGTCCCTTAGGTATTGCAGGCGGCCTACGGTGGGGTTGCACACTCCACCCACCCCACTCCAATGCAAACAATAATATGATGTGCGTAAGTGTTTCAAATCAGGTCTCTGCCCGCTCATGTTGCAGTATGGATGAGGTATCAAATTGTCTAGGCTTCTGCAGGTCAGTTCCACATGGTAGCTAAATCTTCTCCCCCAGTGCTCTCACTGCCAGCCTTTGCACCCGTCCACATTCCAGTGGGGTCAGTAGCACCTGCGCACCGTCAGGTTGCACCTCTACGAGGGGACAAAGGCGGCTGGTGGATTTTGAAACTGGTGAAGCAAAAAATTTGTAGCCTTCTACAATGCACAAGCATTCATGTTACATAAATTGAGTTTAGCACAACTACATTATAATTCTGCTAATGTGGATTATCAAACTAAAATGAAGCATTAGTTTAAACCACAACTAAAACATTATGAATGTAACACAGGTTTGTTCAGATGAGTAATTCCAGATGTCATGTCTATTTCCTATGTTATTTTGTTCATCGTCTAGATAATTGCTAAAATATGGCATGTAAATGCATTAACATGGTTTACATTTCTAACACACGTGTTTGCATGAAACATGATTATATGTGGGTGCGCTTGACATGTGATTATGATGCACCTCATCTAGTGTCCAAGTTTACAGCTACTTTTTACTTATTCACAGGGGCCATCGATTGACCCAGTAACTGGCAGAAAGGCCAGCCAGCATCACTAAAAGACTCAAAGCACTGCCCTACTCCATCACACCACTTGGATCACTAGATCTTTTTCTGTTATACAAAATGAATACAGTTGACCAGCTACTCCTCACACCATTTTTTAGGCTGAAAGAAGAAGAGAAGATGCAGATCAAAACTTTAGGACCAGATAGGCCTGAAATCAAGCTCGAACAATCTACAAAAGATCGTGGAAAAGATTACACTGAAATAAATCAAGTCTGACACAGGGCAGTGCCGAGTCGTGACTCGTGTCGCATTTGCATCCCGATTCCCCGTACCTCCCACTCACATCGCTGCGCGCTACTGTACTCTCTCTGAGGCTGATAAAGAAGGCACTTCTACCACCACAGCACAGCAGGCCTCAAAGGGCGTCTTGAACTGCAGAAACAACGTTTTATGCACAATGGCACCGGACACCCCCACCAGGCCTGTACTACCACGCCACCATGACAGGGCTTCGTCGTCATCCATCAAACAAAACAGTGCCCCTATAACTAAGAGGTGGTGCTGCCCAGTCATGTCGCATTCGCATCCCCATGCCTCCCACTCACACACCGCTGCGCGCTACCGCCGGGGTACGCAAACTCGCAAAGTGCTCTAAGGCTGAAAAAAAGCCACCCGCCCACCACCCTCCTCCCCCGGTCCCAACTAGCACTACCGCCACGGCACAGCAGGCCTCAAAGAACGGCTTGAACTGCAGAAACAATGTTTTACGCACAATGCCACCAGACACCACCACCAGGTCTGTACTACAACGCCACCATGACAGGGCTTCGTCGTCCTCCATCAAACAAAACAGTGCCCCTATAACTAATAGGTTGTGCTGCCCAGTCATGTCGCATTCGCATCCCCGTGCCTCCCACTCACACACCACTGCGCGCTACCGCCAGGGTACGCAAACTCGCAAAGTGCTCTAAGGCTGAAAAAACTACCGCCACGGCACAGCAGGCCTCAAAGAACGGCTTGAACTGCAGAAACAACGTTTTATGCACAACGCAACCAGACACCACCAGGCCTGTACCACCACGCCACCATGGCAGGCCCTCATTGTCATCAATCGAAAAAAAACAGTGCCCCTATAATTAAGAGGTTGTTGTGGGGGACGGGTGGCCGGGTGGGTCGCACTCGCTTACCTTAGTGTCCTCCTGTCCTCAACGTTCTCCAGCCGGGCTTCAGGAGGAGGACTGCAGTGCAGAGTGAACTAGAGTTTCAGAGACAGCGTGGCAAGCACTCAGGCAGGCACAAGCCAAACTGAAACTAGAAAATACTGGATTTGGTCTTTGGACTCCTCCCCAGATCCCAGCAACCAATCACTTGCAGAACAACAAGCAAGTTGCAACTGTTGCTGGGTCTGGTGAGGTAAATGCCACTGCCACACCCCCACACATCTCTAAACCTGCGGACAGCCCCGCCCACAGCCATTGGAATTAATGGAGGGACTCCAACTCCTCCCTGGGCCAAGCTAATAACGCCCAAAATCAGGATGTTATTCTGGCAGTGAGACACAGGCTGCACCCACCACTGTGTCGTCACTGCCCTGCTTTCTGGCTCCAGGTCGAAGAAATCTTCGCCCAGCCAAAAGCATGCACAGAGCAAGGGCCATCCTCCCCCATCCCCCTAAAGAAAACCACAGATTTGCACATGTTTGTCAGGACTCACGAGCAGCCAGCAGAACAATTTATTTCTAAACTGCTCAGTGCCCATTAGGCATTTATTTGGTCCCCCAGGGTGGGAGGGCGACGCCCATCTCGCCCGTTTACACCAGCCAGATCGTGAATCACTGCCATCACTCAGACCAACACCATCAAGTCAATCCTACACATCCTCCGCCCCCCCCAAAGAAGTGTGTACAGCCTTTATGTATCACACGCAGTTTCGCTGGAAAGAGTAACATGTAGCGGATATTTAGTTGTCTCAGTTTCCGCTCTGCTTCCAGGAAGGATTTCCGCTTCATTTGCACTCTCCTAGTGTAGTCAGGGAAAATACGGATTATTCAACCTTCAAACTAGAACCCATTTCAGGATGGTGTCTCTGTGATGATAATTTTGGATCTGAGAGATTATCGCCCTAGGCTGTCCACCTGAGAGGCCTGGTGGCCTTGGTTCGGTGAGCTCTCTCTGTGATAAATAACGGGGTGGATCAAGACCTTTAGCCAACCTTCCAGGAACTGCTCTGGCATCGTCCCCTTTGCACCCTTAGGGAAGCCGACAAATCAGTTGCATCTCCGTGGCCTTCCTTCCGTGTCTTTCATGCGGACATCCAAGTATGCTGCTTTGTCTGTGAAAGTGCAGACTATTGTCCTTATTCCTCTAGTTCCATAGTGAACCCTCCTACAGTAAGTTCAGTCTCTAATGAGCGCTCATTCTCTTTGCATAGGTCCGCCCTCAAAAGATTCTCATCAATGGATACTGAATCCGTTTTTGGTTCTAAGGTGTGTTCTAGCTGCACAATGGCTGTCAGTATCTGGCACCCAAGGCCCATGTGCGAAGTTCTGTTGTGACCCAGTGCAGCGCCAGCCCAGCTGCCCCAGAAATGTCCAGTGGGTTTAGTGAAGGGAGACCACTAGGAGACACATGTGTCTCAGCAACGACTGGATGGAGGGGGAGGATCGATGGAATCTGGCCTGTCTTAGGATCACACAGTCGTCGGTATGGCCACTCCACTCCCTTGTAGACTAGGATTGAGCGCAGCTATGCAATCTGTAGGAGTCCAGTTCCCCTCCTTGTGATGGGAGGTGGGGGGGTCTTGTCTTCTTAGTAATATATGGCTCAGGATGCAATCCTCTCTTCCAGTTCTGCCTGCCCAGCCTGGCTTCGGGTTCACACTGATTCTGTCACTGCTTCATCCCAGCACTGCATCCTCCTTAGCAAGGGCCAGGTCCAGCTGACAGGCCACACTTCGTTGCCTCCCCAGTCAGGCCCTCTTTTCAATACCCGGCATCAGTATTGTCCCTGGACTGGGCTACGCCAGACCACTGCAGTTTCCTTGTGCGTGTGGGTCATACTACTGCATGTCATCTCCCACATCACTCACCTCTCGGACATGTGAGCGGAGGGGGGCCGGTTCACCAGATCAAACCGCTGGAGCAGTTCAGTAGTCTCCCGGCACCAGGCACCTCCTCTCTGGCAGGCAGACCCAGGAGCTGGCATGCTGGAGCCTATCTTCCGTTGCTGTGCCCCCTTGCCCTAGTTGGGTCAGAGCCAGAGTCCAGATCAAGGCCCCGCCCAGTTTTAATCATGCAGCGGCAGGTCTGGGCTGCTTGGTGACATTAGGGGGCTCAGGCAATCAATCCATAGTCGGGGCAAGCAACGTTTTGCCAGGGTTTTGCCAAGAGAGGAAGAACAGGAGTATCTGTCCCGCTTCGACTCGTCCCAGCGCGGCAACAACCAAGCAACAAAGAGCAGAGGTGGGACGTGTCCAATTCTGCTGGTCCTACGCCTTGGGCTCTGGGCAAGATTTGGCCATTGACCGCAAGGCTCAGTCTATGGAGCTTGCCCCTGGAGCATCCAATTGGCCATTTTGTTTTGCCACACCCCATTATTTATTATTGTTATGATTATGCCTAAACAGGAGCCTATGATACTTGACAGCAGACTTTATTTTCTGTTGTTTATATCAGTAAAAGAAAATGGGCTAATTGACTGGTAATACTGAAAAGATCCGAAGTTGTTGTTGCTTTAAGGACAGAGGTCAGTTTGTTATGAAAAATGTTTAAAAATTTGAATATAGCATGTGAAAATATGCAAAACAATTTAACATGTTAATATAAGTACTGACAAATCTTACCTGAACACTCACCAATTTTGTGAGTACTATGAAACTGGACTGCATTTCATGTGAGACTGCATCAAGGGCTTAGAACTACTCATGTTAAATTATAACTGGTCAGTACAAACCCAAAGAACTTTCATTGATGGTGCTTATGTTCAGCTCACACATCCACAATGTAATGCATAAAGGAAGTTTTCTCTGACGGCTTTGAGGTTTTGTTCCCAAGCCCTGGATTAATCCCCCGTCACGGACCAATTGGTTTGGATTTCGTAATTAAAATTGGCCATCGTGCTCAACATTGGTCTCTACCCTCATGTCTCTCATTTAGGATCATGACCACTTAAATAAGCCACTGCCTCTGTGCTTTACCGGCCCTTCCCACGCTCTGGTCGGATGACCATCCTGCGTTCCTCTCTCCCTGGATCCCGAACCTTTAATTATACAGCGTCCCTTCAGCTACTCAATTACTCATGTTCCGCTTGATTTGTATCAGAAGCATTACCCTTTAACCTATGACCTCTGTCCTGATGATGACCTGAAATCATCCAGGTCGAAACGCCGTCGACTACACAGCCTAGAACTAAGGCCGCTCTGTGGTCAACCAAAACATTCCAAATAATTGTTTGTGCTTAATTGTATATATTTACCTTGTTTGTTGACCCCTGACCCTTTTTTCTATTGCGCCGTTCATGCTGTTTTTTTCACACTCCTGTGTCACTGCGTCGTTCACCATTCACCAGCACGTTCAGTCTTCACTTTGTGTGTTCAGGTCATTGTACAAGTAAATGTACTGTAGTGCTTCCTAACTACTTGCAGAATTGTATATAAACCTTTTCTTACTTAACTTACGCTGTGGTCTCCCTCCATACCCTCTGTTCTCTTGTTATTTATCTCACTTTGTTAAATTGTTTTTCCCTCCAAAATATCCTCCAGTTGAGACATTGTTTTTGTTGTAAAGTATTTATGCAGCAGCACTCAAATAGTAATAAAGTGAAAACAGAATACAAGAAAAATCCTAAACTAATTTTGAAAAAATAGAGAAGACTTTGATAACCAAAATGATATCAGAATGGCAAAAACCAATCCAGTAGAATCAGAGATTTTCAATTTTAAACTTTTAAGTGAAAATGGCACTTAAAAATCCAAAGTGCCACTCAAGGTCATCTGGTTGCCCGAGACCGAGGGAAAGTCACAAGATTATGCCATCCATGATGGAGCGTGGGTTGGATACAGAGATCAAGTAAGTTCCGTTGATGAGATCCCCATCCATGTCCGGAACAAAGAGTTCCACTCGTGTTGGAGGAGAACACGAGCTGCAGGCCTTCAGCTCAGAGAGATGGTCGAGCATTGTGGATCGTTGTTGCTGTAGTGAGAAGTGTAGGTCCCGCATGGCTGGTTGTCATGGACAGCCGCTTTCAGCCCACAGAGCAAGTCTCAATGAATCTTTGCTTTGGTCATCATTGCTGGTAGCAGAGTTTCGGCACAAGCAGTCGCAAGGGGGACAAACTTCAGGATTTTCCTCTTATTTTGGTGGAGGAGCTTCCACTGATGCCAGCCAAGGGTCCAAGACCTGATGGCCACCTCTTGGGGATCAGGACAAGGTCTAGTAGAGGCCAGCAACAGGGATCTAGACAGGTCAAGTTGCAGGTTCAGGCAGGCCCAGTCACAGCAGGTCAGTTGGACAGTGCAGGCAGGTCTCTGAAGCTTGTTGTTGTCCTGTCACTCATTCAGCCAGCGGGCTCTTGGAGTCACGCAGGGTAGCTTGGGATGAAGGTGAGCAGGTCCAATCTTCCCTCTCAGACAGCAAGAGAGTCGATCAAGCATCAGGGTAACCTAAATCCCAGTTGTTAGACTTGCCAGCGTTGGGGTGGTCTTCCCCCAAACATTTTGCCTGCTTACCTCGATTTTTTTGCTGAAACGTTTTGTTGGCCTTAGGACTCTGTGCACTTTACCCCTGCTGACTAGTGCTAAAGTGCATGTGCTTCTCCCATAAACATGGTAACATTGAAGTATACACAATTGGCATATTTAATTTATTTGTAAGTCCCTTGTAAAGTGATATACCATATATACAGAGCTTGTATAGTAAATGCTACTGGTGGGCCTGCAGCACTGATTGTGCCACCCACATCAATGTATGTATGTATGTATGTAGTGTATTTGTAAAGTGCAGGAATCACCCCCGAAGGGGTATCTCCGCGCTGTTGAAGAGCGAGAGTCAGCCCTGTAAACATGTCTTGGGGCTACCACTACAGAGCGTGTGTGTGTAGTTTTACTGCAACTTTGACTTACCATTTAAAACCCTTTGCCAAGCCTAAAACTCCCCTTTTATTACACATAAGGAACCCCAAAAGTAGGCCCTAGGTAGCCCATATGGCAGGGTGTTGTGTAGGTAAAAGGTAGGACATGTACTTTTACGTTTTGCATGTCTTAGTAGTGAAAAGCCCCTAAATTAGTTTTTCATTACTGTGAGGCATACTCTTCTGATAGGTTAACATTGGGAATTTCATAATATACTTTTAAGCTGTAATTCTGGATTAGAAAGGAGTATATGTGTCATGTTTTATATCTTTGAAATAGTAATGATAAATCCTATTTACTGGTAAAGTTAGATTTAACATTACAGTTTTGGAAATGCCACTTTTAGAAAGTGGATATTTCTCTGCTCTTACAGCTCTGTGTGTGTGCTGCCTGTCTCTAATACATGTCTGGAGTGGGTGACAGCTACACTTTGTGCATTTCCTACGGGAAGCCATAAACACAGGAAGGTTAGGTGTGTCTGAGTACTCATCTGCATTCTAATGGCTGATAATTACACCTAGAAAAAGGCAGTACCCTGTCCCCACACAAAGGGCAGATTAGCCCCTACTGATAGTCTGGAGCCAGGGCTGGGTAGAAAGGGCTCTGTGCACTTCAAAGACCCCACTTTAAACGCATAACTGGGTATAAGTACTGGGGCACTGAACCCACTAAATCAGACACTTTTAGACCTTTAACTAAACTCTGTCAGAAGACCTGCTGTGCTTCATCAAGGACTGACACTCTGCTGGACTGCTGATTTGTAAGACCTGCATTTCTGCTGTGCTGTGCTGCCCTACTGCCTAATGCTCTCTGACCCTGCTGAGGGAGAGCTGGACTCTGCCTTGCAACCAATCTGACCTCTAACGGCTCAGTGACATGCCTCCTGTTGCTTGAGACTCAGGCCTTTCAAAGTGTCTACAGCTGCTCCTGGGCCTGGTTCACTGGAAGTGGACCCAGATACCTGCACCAGAGAAATCAACGCTTCTCCAGTCTGTGTGTAGCAGAACCAGCGCATCTAGGCTGTTGAGAGAGTAGATTCGACACATTGATCTTGGAACAAACGCATCGCCTCGAGAGCATGAAGCCTCGGAACTGTGCATTGCCACCACTGCAGTGTGGCGAGATCAACGCATCTCCTTCACTGCTTTGAGAAACCCAGAACATCGCACTTAAGAACCAATGCATCTCGGCTCGGTGCTTCGTCTTCAGGACCAACGTATCCTCATCACTGCATGGAGAAGATTGACGCATCACCTCGACTGCAGGCTTCACATCGACACATCGCTTCTCTGCGCCCCGCATATCACTGTTGCAACCAGGATCAAGGTACTCTATTCACAGGGCCTGTATGGCTCCTGCGCTGCATGACGGTTGGCCTGAACTGTTCACTTTACCCAGATTCAGCGCGATCAGATAACCCCCATTGCTGCTTATTGCTGCTAAGTGCAAGAACTTTTTTTATTCCTTAAAAATTCATAACTGAATTTCTACTTATTGTATTTGTGTCGTTTTGGTCTTGATTTGTTTATAAAATAATTGTCTGTTTTTCTAAATCAGTGTGGAGTCTTTTTGTGGTGTTTTCAGAGTGTAACTATATGTGTGCGTGTATCTGTGTGTGTTGTACAAATACTTTACACATTGCCTCTTTAGATAAGCTTGACTGCTCTCTGCCAAGCTACCAGAAAGTGAGCACAGATTATATTTTAGTCTGTATCTAACTTACCCTGACTAGAGTGGTGATCCCTACTTAAACAGGGTGCATACCTCTGCCAACTACAGACCCCATTCCAAATACCAGTTATGGAGACCACACTTATTTATTTGTTCGGAAAAGGAAAGGCTGCAGTTTACGGATTGCTTTCACTTGTAAGTGATCCATAATAGTTTGACTTTGTGCTCTACAGTCAAAGTGACAATTTTATACTATTTTTCTGCCCACCCAACATCTACTTCAATTAATTAGGCATACTGGGTAGTTGTCCACTGCGAACATACCTCAGATAGTCAGGCACACTGGCAGATCCTTCACTTTCGGTGGACATGCTTCAAATGTCCCAACCTTACAGAAGTCATGTTTCATTACCTTCAGTCAATCAGCCATGCCAGGAAACTGTCTGCCTCTGGTAGCTATGCCTCAGTCACTCAGACTCGTCACCATGTTTCAACTGTTAAAATTTTACAAACTGTGTTTTCATTACCTCCAATCAATCAGGGATGCTGGGTGGCTGTCCACTTCCGGTAGCAGTGCCTCAACAGTCAGGCACACCGGGGACCCATCTCGTACTGCAACCGTCACAATCTTACAAGCCATACACTGAAGTAAAGCCCCTAAGGTCCAACTCCATCTTATGTTGGCCATCTCCATCTTGACTAATGGAGGTCACCATCTTCCGTCTCTCAAACAATGGAAGTTGACATTTTTCTATATTAATGCAGAATCATTGTCATGTCTGCTATTGGACACAGGTGTTGCTTGACCTTATCTTTCTACTAAACTGTGAAGGCATCAAGCCATTCGATTGATGACACAGCTATAACCATCAATGTGACATTTGTCTGGTTCAAATGTCCACTTTCTATCATGTCATGGTCAATTAAGAACACATAGAGAGCAATAACCTAAATAGTGTAGTCTGGACGTCCTTTTACCTTATATGTTCATAAGGAAATGTCTGGGACGCACCCCTGGGTGCACATAATCTATGTCAAACATTCTGTAACTTATGTTTTACATTTCTGATAAGATTTAGCATATAAGGATGAACGCTTGTCAGGAGAGATCCTTCGCCCAGATTATCGCCTGAGATTCTGGCAGAGATGGTCTCACCTACTGCACCACACTGCGCTCTTCGCAGATGCTAGTTCTCACCTGAAGTTGACAAAACTACTGTGACTAAACAAAACGTGTTAGTTCATGCTATTATTTTTTTTTTTTTTTTTTGTATTTATAGAGCGCACGTATACCAGCGGTTTCTTGGCGCTGTAGCTGACGGGAAACTGAGGTTAAAAACAAGGAGGGAAGGGGGAGAGTTTATACAAGAGATTTAGCGAATAAGTGGGTTTTAAGGCATTTGCGGAACTGTGAATAGAGGGTGATGGAACGAAGTTCAAGGGGAAGGGAATTCCAGAGGGTAGGGGCAAGGATAGCAAATTTAGATCCTCCCCACTTCTTTCTCCGGAAGCGAGGGATGGTGAGGAGGAACTGGGAGGAGGAACGTAAAGTCCTGGTGGGGATATAAGAGGCAATTTCAGAAGAAATGAAGGCTGGCGCCAAGCCCGATCGGGCCAAAAAGGTAATAGATGCGAGCTTGAATTGAATTCTAGCTCGCACGGGGAGCCAATGTAGTGAATTCAGAAGTGGGATGGAATGGTGAAATTTAGGGAGATTGAAGACCAGGCGAGCCGCCTGGTTTTGTATCTGTTGTAGGCGACGCAAACTGTATGCGGGGATACCGGCATACAGGGCGTTCCCATAGTCCAGGCGGGACATCACCATGGCCAAGATAATGAGTTTGAGGGCAGAAAAAGTGAAGAAGCGGGACACCCTGCGTATAGTGCGCAGAGAGAGGAAAGAAGAGGATACCACAGAGCTGACCTGGGAGTGAAGGGTGAGTTGAGAACTAAGTTTTATGCCTAAAGTTTTAACTGAGGAAGAGGGAGCAGGAGAGGGACCAAGGGCGGGGGGCCAGAAAAGAGGGGACCAGGGGCTGGATGAACCGCCCGTCAGCACCAACTCGGTTTTATCAGGGTTGAGTTTCAGGTGGTTGTGGTTCATCCAGTCCCTGATGTGAAGCATGACAGTTTGGAAGTTAAGGACAGCAGAGGGAGAAGAGAGATTAAAGACCAGCTGGAGGTCATCCGCGTAATTGAAAACGGTGACCTCCATCTGTTGAAGAGAAAAAATTAAAGGGGCAATATACAAATTAAACAGAAGGGGAGAGAGAGAGGAACCTTGGGGGACCCTGCACTGAACTTTCCGGGTGTCCGCTGTGAATTCACCCAGGCGGACAGCCTGGGTGCGGTTGCTCAGGAAGGAGGATAGCCAGACCAGGGCAGTCCCCCCGATCCCCGCCGCCCCGATACGGGAAAGTAGAATGTTAAGATCCACTGTATCAAAGGCGGCTGAGAGATCGAGGAGCACAAGGGCCTGGTGCTGATTGGTATCCATGCCCTCCCTGAGGGTGTCTAGAACCGACATAACAACGGACTCCGTAGAGTGTGCGGGGCGGAAGCCAGCTTGGCGGGAGGCAAGGGCTCCGTGCTTCTCCACAAAGGAACTCAGGGCGCGAGTGACGTGGCGCTCGAGCACTTTAGCCAAAAATGGCAAAAGGGAGATGGGGCGGAAATTGGCTGGGACAGAAGGGTCTGCCCCCGGTTTTTTCAAGATGGGCACAATTACCGCGGATTTCAGGGAGCTGGGGACTATACCTTGAGAGAGGGAGCTATTTAGGAGATGAAGGGGAGGGTCTGGGCAAGAGACAAAGATGTGGTGGAGGATATGGGCAGGACAGGGATCATGTGGGGAGCCAGATTTGATCAAAGGGATCAGAGAGGTGAGATTTTCCTTAGTGATTGGAGGAAGGGTGGTCAGTGCGCCCTTGGGGGGAGGACATCGAGGAGCATCAAAAGAGGGGGAAGGAGGAGGGATGTTGGCCTTGATGGTTAAAATTTTGTGAATGAAATAATCATTGAGAGAGAGGCAAAGATCTTCAGACGGGACTGGTTTTAGAGTAATTCGGTCTGAGAACGCCAGGTTGTGAACGATGGTAAAAATCTCCTTAGACTGGTTCTCTGCTGCTAAAATCTTGGAGGAGAAATAAGATGTTTTAGCCTCCAAGATGTCTTTTTTGTACTGGCTCAGGATGTTAGAGTATTCCAGTTTCAAAGTGGGGCAATAGTTTCTCCTCCAGGCCCGCTCCGCGCGACGGACTGCTAGTTTGGTGGTTTTGAGCTCTTTATTAAACCACCGATTAGCGTCTTTGTCGCGTTTGGAAGAGATGCGCTTGAGCGGGGCAACGGAGTCGCAGCTATGGGAGAGCCACTGATCTATGGTATCAACCTGGGAGGCGGTGGTAAGGCCCTGAAGAGAGGGGAGAGAGCGGGTAAGAAGCGAGGAGAGATTCTCGAGGTTGACACGGCCCCATGAGCGGACCCAGGTGTTTTTGGGCCGGGGGGGCTTAGCTGGAGGGAGAATAGGAAGGAGGAAGGAGATCAGGTGGTGATCAGACCAGGAACAAGGAGAGATAGAAAGTGATTCCACAGGGCAGTTCAGGGACCAGATCTGGTCAAGCCGATGACCTTTAATGTGGGTAGGGGAGTGAACGTGAGATATAAAGTTTAGGGAGTGAAGGGTTTCGGAAAATTCCTTTGATGACGGACATTCGGCGGGATCAGAGGGCCAGAAATTAAAATCGCCAAGGAGCAAGATGGAGGAATTATTGACTGTGATGGTAGCCAGGGCCTCCAAAAAGTCGGGGAGAAACTGCAGGGGGGACTGAGGAGGGCAGTAGGTGAGGAAGCAGGTTAGAGGGGGAGAGATGGAAACTGTGCGAATCACCAGAAATTCGGTGGTGGCAATGGTAGGTAAGGAAAGAACTTGGAAAGGGAGATCGGTACGTGCGATGACCGCCACGCCGCCCCCAGCTCTACCTGAAGAACGATCCGCCCTAAGGGCGTAGTAGGAGGCCGGTAAGGTGGAAAGGAGGGCAGGGAGGGAGTCATCGCCGAACCAGGTCTCGGTTAAAAAGAGAAGATCGGGGGCATGAAGGTCCAACAGGACCGAGAGTTTGTGCGCATGGGCAACAGCAGACCGAGTATTAAGGTAGAAAGCAGTGAAGTTTTTAGGAATAGGCAAAGGGACTGACTCATAACTCGTAGGAGAGGTATCACCTGTGGGAACAGGGCCAGACAGGGGGGTGGGGGGAGTTATGCCAAGAGCAGATATCCGGGAAATTGTTGTCGCCGGGATGGGCCAGTGGCCCTGGTAGCTACGAAGTTGGTCCGGGGTGTAGGTGGTGAGTGGGGCAGGGTGAGACGCCCCTAGTCCCGGCCAGTCGCGGACGGGCGCAGACGGGCTTAACTTAGGCGCAACTTCGGCGCGCATTCGTCGCGCCCGCTGGGCTCGCCCGCTGCGCGTTCTGAGAATGCACATTTAAGTAGTGGACCTTTAGGGCGGGGAGGGGGCGTGGCCACAGAGTGGGCGTGGCTAGCGGCGATGAAGGCAGGTAGAGGGTGTCCCGTGACAGCGCTGGGTCCGCTGCACGTCGCCCTGAAGTGCCTGAGTGAGAAGTAGCTATTTATAAAAACACACCAGTAAAACACAGAATAATTACAATCAGCGATGTCACCTCCCGGCTTTTCGCCTCAGGAGACCGGAGCCGATTGAAAGCTCGTGGAGTCAGCCCTTAAGTAGGGCGGGGAGGGGGCGTGGCCACAGAGTGGGCGTGGCTAGCGGCGATGAAGGCAGGTAGAGGGTGTCCCGTGACAGCGCTGGGTCCGCTGCACGTCGCCCTGAAGTGCCTGAGTGAGAAGTAGCTATTTATAAAAACACACCAGTAAAACACAGAATAATTACAATCAGCGATGTCACCTCCCGGCTTTTCGCCTCAGGAGACCGGAGCCGATTGAAAGCTCGTGGAGTCAGCCCTTAAGTAGGGCGGGGAGGGGGCGTGGCCACAGAGTGGGCGTGGCTAGCGGCGATGAAGGCAGGTAGAGGGTGTCCCGTGACAGCGCTGGGTCCGCTGCACGTCGCCCTGAAGTGCCTGAGTGAGAAGTAGCTATTTATAAAAACACACCAGTAAAACACAGAATAATTACAATCAGCGATGTCACCTCCCGGCTTTTCGCCTCAGGAGACCGGAGCCGATTGAAAGCTCGTGGAGTCAGCCCTTAAGTAGGGCGGGGAGGGGGCGTGGCCACAGAGTGGGCGTGGCTAGCGGCGATGAAGGCAGGTAGAGGGTGTCCCGTGACAGCGCTGGGTCCGCTGCACGTCGCCCTGAAGTGCCTGAGTGAGAAGTAGCTATTTATAAAAACACACCAGTAAAACACAGAATAATTACAATCAGCGATGTCACCTCCCGGCTTTTCGCCTCAGGAGACCGGAGCCGATTGAAAGCTCGTGGAGTCAGCCCTTAAGTAGGGCGGGGAGGGGGCGTGGCCACAGAGTGGGCGTGGCTAGCGGCGATGAAGGCAGGTAGAGGGTGTCCCGTGACAGCGCTGGGTCCGCTGCACGTCGCCCTGAAGTGCCTGAGTGAGAAGTAGCTATTTATAAAAACACACCAGTAAAACACAGAATAATTACAATCAGCGATGTCACCTCCCGGCTTTTCGCCTCAGGAGACCGGAGCCGTTATAGTCGTTAACTGCTCTGCACAATGGGCCTTTCCTGTCCCTGCTTTTGGAGCTAGAGGGTGGCTTTTGTGCTGCCGTTTCAAAGCCAAATAGAAGGTTCCAGAGGGTGTCAGGAAATTAAATATCCTCACCTCCCCCATTTAACTGTTTACAGAAATGGGTAGGGTCCCTGGACTGGCCTGAAATTGGCAGGTGGGTGTAGTCCTTCCTAGCGCTTGGGGAAGACCCTGTGTACCCTCCTGGAGTCTGTGGGGATGGCCTCCCCAAGAGATGCACCGCTAATATCGTGGTCCTTTGATGTCTCCGGTGGGGATGGACCAAGAGCATTATTTGCTGTATGGGCATTGCTTGGCACCCTTTACTACTCTTTGCATTAATCTGTATATCCCCACACTGTGTCTACCTGATAGCTCATGTCTCCCTGTTTATTGGTCTGTGCCCTCTGCCTTTCTCTGCAGTGAGCACCATAATCGGAGTCTGTGGTGCAGATTACTATGTTTTTGAGCCAGAAAAGAAGATTTAGCCATTTACTAGACAATACGCAGTAACATGTTAATGCGAGGAAGTGCCCCTTTTTGAGTGGTTAGCCATATGTTTTTGGACTGATGCTGCTGATTTTTTCCACTCTGTGCACTGGAGCACTGGGGCCCCAGTGCATGTGCTCTGACCTTTAAAATATGCTAAAATTAGCAAACTCCTAATTGGCACATTTAACTTTCCAAGGAGGCCATAGTATATGGTGCAGAAGTGCACCAATGGCGTGAAAAGTTAAATGTCACCAGTGGACAGCAGCATTTATTATGCTCTCAACTAATGGGACAAAGGAAAACATGGCTTCAGGCCTACCAGTTTACCCTGACTGCTTCAGTGTTAAACTTGCAGTACGACCTGTTAACTAACCCTTTTTAACAAGTACAAACCTTCCTTTCTAATACCAGTAAGTATGTAGCCCTTGAAAGCCACAAAGTCAGGTGCATGGTATTTAAAAGTAGGACTTGTGGAAAATTGTTATCATAACCCACAATGAGAAGGTCCTAAAAGCTATGTTTACTGTGGCAAGCCTAGCTGTCCTACATAGACAACCAGAGTACAGATTTAAATACTAAAAATGCTATCTCATGAATTGGACCAGCTGGAAAAATAATTAAACCACTATTTTTTTATAGTTATTAAAATTCAAATCTAACCAAAGTTAGATTTATAATAAATATTAGGGAAAAGTAACTTCTAGAAAGTTACCCTTTTACCTGCTTGAACTGTCATAAGTATCTGCCAGCTCCCAGACTGTGCTCAAGCGCAGGAAAGGCAATGACTTCTCTAAATTCTACATGCTAATCAGAGTAGGGGGTTGTAGGCACTAGACTGTTGAAACCTGCTTAAGAAGTCTGTTGAGCCACAAGTAACACTTGTGAGAGGGAGACAATAATTGTATATCCCTAGTATGGTTGCTGAAGGACTCTGCTTTTGTCCTACCAGAGGTCTGTCTCTGGGTTTGCAGTGGGGACAGTTCCTGCTCCAAACTGGATTTCAGTGTAAGATAGGGGAGGACTGATGATTTCCCTATGACACTCTTGCACACACCTCCAATCAACACAGCCCAAGTTTATTGTGACGGAAGTTTAGTGTGGCCATAGACTTTCACCATCTTGGATGTGATTTTTATTGTGCTGAGTTTTTGACTTTTTATCTGCGTTGTTACTTTCAAATGCTTTACATATTTTCATAAGTGAAGCCTATCTGCTCTGTGCGATAGCTGCTTGGTGCTGAGCTCAGATTCGAATCATTAAAACCTTTGACTGAACCTAACACGATAGTGACTTTATTACTTTATTACATTCAAAGTGCGGCTATGCCGGTAATACGACAAAAGCACAAAGACAAAGGAATCCTCTCAGGATCTCATGCAATTTATGAAATGCTCACTTCACATAGCATGAGCATGACATATGCACCCACATAGTGCATATTACAGAAGGTGTGACCAGGTAAAAAGTGGCTGCAAGAGCCGAGTTATTGGGGCCTTTGTGTAATCCAGCCTCTTAGATACAGCTCTTAGAAATGGAGTGCTATATCAAAATTAGCTATTGGTATTACATTTGTTTGATAATTTTGAATAGCTAAAAGAAGCGTAATCTGTGGATAATTTTCTCTTTTTTTCTGGCTGTGTCTCTTCTACCAACAGATACTTCAACTGCCTCAGGAAGTCATACCAACAATACAGCTCTACCAGTGATGCATTCTCCAACAACAGTATCTTCCACACTTGCTGCTTCAGGTTCTAGTCCTGCTATGCACTCCTCGATAAATACACTCATCCCTGCTGCGCCGCAGACTTCACCAACACCACTGCCATTGCCAACTACCCATTTGTCAAAAGCAACCACCACCACCACCACCACCACTACTACCATAGCAAGCAGAGTTGGACACGTTTCTCTCAAAGGGAATGCTGAAGTGGAGTGCTTCAGTGCGAGCATTGTGGTGAAGATTAACATAGCTTTCCTGAGCAATGTACACATCAGTGCATCATCCTTGACCTTTGGAGAGGCCAGCTGCAACATGAGCTCCACTGTAGAGGACCTTCATGTTAAACTCACACTGGCATGGCCAAGTGAATGCGTATACATTAACACTGTAAGTCACCATCATCTATATGTATATATATATATATATCTTATACCGCTAGTGATATCATTCAAAATGAGTGCATAATTCATGTGACCCCTACCTAGAAGGAGCTTACTCATGTTCAGGAAAGTTCCATTATTTTGCATGCTTCTGTCGTTGGGATCTCCTAGAAGTTGGGGGTGTCCCTAAGGTATGTTACGACATCAGTCTAAGGGTTCCAAGGAAGGCTGGGGCTTGGATGTCCACTTTGACTGGCTGTGGGTGGGAGATGAGTTTGTGTTTGATTTGGAAGGATACAGTGTAGGATGGGTAATGAAGGGTGTCCTTGTTTTATAAGCATACTAATGTTGAGTACATTAAGGTATTTCTGTGTGCAACCAAAACAAAAGTAAACTTCTAAAGTCTTCAAACAGGTATGTGACTCCCCTCACTATTTTGCTGTAGATGTGTGTCCATGCCAGACTATCATGAGCTGCACTTATTCCTTTAAGTGATAAAAGTCTCTCCTATGATGTACTTTTAATGACATTTGGGCAGTTTCCTATTGAAACCTTCACACTTTCAAAAAAGTCAAATTTACGTTATTAATTCCCACATATTCAGGATTTTAACAGCATTTGTGACTTGTTCAGCATGACTGAATGTCAAATGGGTGGTTGTGCAATTACGTTTGTGTTTTATCCCTAAAAAAGAAAAACAACAAGATGTTTGATTAGGTACATGAATTTCAGAACCGAGTGAGTTGACAAACATACATATTTGTAACCAATAATGCATCTTATTCGTAACTGCTGCTCAGTATTTTCCATGTGTACTTTTTTGATCTGCTTACTCTTTGGCCCTGATTATGAGTGGCAGACATCCACCCTGAGTAGTAACTCTGGGTGGTTTTCGCTGCTTACCATTATGGGTGGCTCAGTATCTGTGTGTCAGGAATTCCATGGTCTGCAAAATCTGGATCTGATATTTCTGGGCCTGGTTTCCCTGAGTGGGAATGGGTGCATAGTGAAACCACTGCAAACCCAGTGTTTGAGAGCAAGAATTCAGCACAGCTTGTGCATGGGGCCTGTAGCACCAAGTGGGTTTATACAGTGCTTCGCCAGTCCAGCCCGGACCTTTCTAACCATTTACTCCTCCCAAGCAGCAAAGCAGGATGCTATGGCACACCCAGCCATAAACAAAGCCCCCACCACCACCATCTAACACCTGCATGAGGGGAGAAGACTACGCTCTTACAGTGCAAGCCCTTCCCTTCCCATTCCCCTTCCCCACAGAAGGACAGCCAAAGGCACTGGCATTGCCCAGGGCTGAATGCAAACACCTTCCCCCCAAGAAGGACAGCCTTGGGCCAATAGAAGAGACCCCCCTCAACAAGAGCACAACAATGGGGAAGTGGCCAGCGTTCCCCTGAACTGCGTATCCTATCTATATGCCTTGAGCCATCTCCCCTGCTGATATTTTCTACCCTCTCTGAGCAGGCAGAAAAAATCTGTGGAAGTGTCAAAAATTTGGAAAAATCACATTCCTGGGTCTGTGTAATTATGCCAGTTTCCAGGGCCAAAACTTGTAAATGCTTGTTTTAGTGTGGCATCCCCACACCCTAATCAAGCAAACTTGAAATCAGTTCCAGAGTGGGTGACATTTAGTAGAAAATAGAAGGAGAGCTTAAAGATTCATACTTAATCAATTCAGGGAGGTTCATGCTGCTCCCACAATCAAAGTTCTTAAATCAGAATAGGAGTACCCACGTCCTAATGGGACATTTTAACTCATCCTGTAAACCCTATTGGCTTATTTTTAGGACTCTCACACACTCTCGGGGTATACTTCATCATCGAGTCCCCGCCAAAGATATTTATTTAAAATCATACCTTTTCGGGCTCCTCCTTTAAAGTCCAAGGGAGCTCTTTCGATGAAAATGTTTTTAGGGAGGCGGGATCTAAATGCTTAAATTGCCTCAGGCTGCTCTCAACTACATTTAGCATCCCTTCATTTTCTGGGCCCCTAGACAAGGTAAACAACAAACTTTTGATGCTTCTAGAGTTTCCATTATGTACTCTGCATCAACTCTGGTCCACATGTTTCAGCACTAACGTACCCTGATCAGGTCACTTGGCATTCTTCAGGACCAAACTTTCTAGATGCCTATTTATAGTCACATCGAAGGTCAAAATTGTATTGTTAGTAGGTGTACCTATTTTGGTACATCAGTTTCTTGCAGTTTCTTGCAGTTTCTTGCAGTTTCTACAGTCATTCTTGCATGCCACATACTAACTCAGTCTTCTGAGGCACTTCCTCAATTTGTGTTGCTGTGGGTGAGAGAAAGACAATTTGTCAATTAACGTCATTATGGCAACTTTTTTTAAAATCTAGTATAACACTTTTTGTAAGTGCACTCCACCAAAGTGATTCATTCACTGTAAAGAAAACGCGTTTGTGGACACTCTTTCATGTATCTTAACACACAGTGGTAAAATGCTACAAGGTGAGTGTTTGATCCCTTAAAATAACGTGTTCACGTGTCAATTCTCATTGTCATATACCAGTAGCTCTGGTTAAGGTGGCAACACATGCTGAATTGTGCGTATTCTTTGTCATTCATCTCATTCAAACATAAGGGGATATTCTCAAGAAAGTGTGATAATTATTGAAAAATTAGCTTAACGCAACTCTTCACATCGCAGTCCATGGTGAGAAATTAATGCCGTTTCAACGTTGTAGTCTCAACACGGCGGTACCATGCGATAGTCTCACAATATCGCGTCAAATGATCGCGTTAAAATTAACGCGACGCCGGAAAAATGTGATACACAAACGCGAAAATAGTATCGATGAACAAGAAGGAGGTCAAGAGGCGCTGGCATGATGTGACAAGCCAAACCAAGCAGAAACCCGCTGACAACAGGAAGGCAGCCACAGCGACTGGAGGTGGGAGTCCTGCGCCACAGGATGAGCTGCAGGAAATGGTGGCCACAGTCATCAGTGGGGAGTCGGTGCAAGGAGTTGGGAGTCCGGACACAGCTCTACATGACCTGACACTACATCAACAGGGTGAGTAACGACCAGGGATTGGGGGGACGGGGGGAAATGGGCACAATGGCACACATGCATAATCATGTGGAGCACACTGCACACCCACAATGACCCTGGATCATGTCCTTGATCCCCGTGGCACAATGCAGCACACATACAAACACCAAGTAGGCCCCCATTCAACATGTGCCCAAAGGGGCCCCATCCCACACATCACCAATCTCACAACCAACACATGCACACGTGCGAAACCCAGCAAAGATGCGTATTTGTGAGCCACACTGACAATGCAAGTGACACTACATGACGATCAGCATGACTGTAGTACAATCATCATGACCTGGTGCACGGCACGACACTGAGGTGGCTGAGTGTGGACCACATCTGGAAAGGAGCAGGTCACACTCTGACACATCTACGTGCACAAACAACCACTGACGTCAGCAATACATCTGCAGATAAACAATGCACAAGAGTACAAAAACCGTCCAAGAGCATAAATGACCCAAATCGCCAACATCTCAGCACCGTAAAAGCACAAAAGTCAAAGGCACACTGCCTCAAAGGGGTATGGGGCAGCAAAATCACTGCTGCAGGAGCGAATCCCCCACAATGCTGCACACACACAGAGCAATAACAGCACATCCACATTGACGACAATGTGGTACAAAGTGCAACACTTACACTGCAGAACAGAGGACACAACTGGGTCCGCTTACGCATTGAAACTGGCCAATCACACCTGACATAGCAGGAAATTGTGAGATGAAAATGTACGTGTACAACCTCACATCCGTCATGTAGTCCAAATGTCCACTGTCCCGCATCACATAGTCCACTCCTCCCAAACAGTCACAATGTTCATTGGTATGCAGTCTGTTATGTTATAAGGTTTTTATATAGCGCTTATCACCGCCAGTCTCTAAGCGCTCAACAGAAAAACCACAAACATACTGTCACCTCAAGACCCTCTGCCAACTCCAATTAGGCTGGGAGTGTTGCCTTTGTAAATAAGTGTGTCTTGAGTTTTTTCCTGAAGGAGAGTAGCTGTGAATCTTCCTTCAGACTGGCCGGAAGCTCATTTCAGAGTTGTGGAATAATCACTGAGAGGGCACAGCCTCCTTTAGTTTTTAGATTAAATCTGGGTTGAAACAGATTGGAGGCATAGCCAGAGCGTAAGGTTCTGCCGGGAACATACTTCCTCAGGCGCTGCTTAATGTACTCTGGGGCTTTGCCAAAGTCTGTATGTAAACGTGAACAATGTGTCAACATACATGTCAATACAATGTCAAAATGCATCCCCCCTTCACATTGCAGAGGGACAAACAACACCTCCATCAGAGCAGACCAGACAACTCATCTGTGATGCTGAAGAGGACCTCCACACCTTCGACACCAACGCCCTACAACAGTTCATGGACATCTTAGGCAATCCACCTCCAGTAGCAGGGCAGCCCAGCTGCATCGAGGAGACCCCACCACCTGCACAGACTACACAGCAGGAAGCACCGACCACCACGGCTGGCTCCCAGCACCTCACCGAAGCACACATCGCATTCCAAGGCCAGGTGTCAGACTGCCAGAAGGAGGTGGCTGAACAGGTGCGGATGGGGTTCGACCTCATGGAACCCGAACTAGATCACATACGTGGGTGTCTCAGTCCCATCAGGGACCACTTACACTCCCTAACGGAGACCCACACTGCGACAGAGACACATGCATTTGCACTTTTCCAGTACTGAATCACGCCCAGAGCCCCAGGATAATCATTCACACCCCCACGCTGTACTTGTGTCCACCGGCCCAGTCTACTCCTAAGTACGACAAAGCTACATGTCCAAGGTCTTACCTGCTGCCTGCGGTGACATGTTTGTGTCCGCTGTACACAGCACAATGTAATGTTGTAGTGCCAGGGGCCCTCATGCATACATTATGACCACACGGACACACTCAGATAGTTTGTGGTACTGGCTACTAGCACGTGCGCCCGGCACCTTTATTGCCAGGGTAACATGTACAGTGACGACTGCGCTGGATGTGTGGGGGGTGAGTGTAAGCCAGCCCTCATGGAGTGTTGGTGCTGGAAACAACTTAAACAGTGATCACAATCAAAGCAGACACAGAAAACACTAGCATAACAGAAACAACTGTGAAGCATCATGGTGGTAGCCGGAGCAAGTGCAGAGGTCACCCAATATGCAAGGGTCAGTGAGTGGCAGTGCACTGAGGTTGGGGCACCAGAGCTGAGCGTGCTCATGTGAACAAATTGTCTAGCATTGTGTCCTTTTAGGGATATTCCTGCTGCAGCTGCAGTGGGGTGCGTTACACCTGCATAATTTTCCTCATCATCCTCCCAGGTCTTCCACACTGCCTGAGGTGACATTGCTGCGTGAGTTGTCCACAGCACAAAACTCAATCAGAAATAGTCCATGAGTTGTGGTGCACTGAGCTAGTGGCACCTGAAGAGCTGAGCAGGGTATCAACCTGATGATGGCACCCACGACAGGTGTGAGCAACTCTGATCGTTTGGCAGTAAGACACTTCCGACTCTGGCACCTGTTGTTTGGAGTTGGTCCTGGCGGTGGTGGCGTGCGCATCATGCGGTAATGCGACGTCCGGGCTGGTCAGGAATAGATTTGATGTGTGAGCCCAGGTGGACCACAGTTGAGGCCGGCAGCGCAGGGCCACAGACACATGGCATTGATGACTCCCAGTCCATCGACCCAGAGGTCATGAAATATTCTATCAGACAGGGTCCATGACTTGAGCTGCACAGAGTTAGTGGCCCAGGATGCACTGCGGCCGGCACAGGCACACCGCCACGGGACGGTGACTTGCGGTGCACTGAGGTAGGGCCACGCGAGCTGAGCGGGACCTCGTCGATGTCGAAGGTGAATGTAGCGGAGGGTTGCAGGGTACAGTGGAAGGTGTCCTCCAGGGCATGATGCAGAAGGCAGAAGCTAGCCGGAAGGGGCAAATGGAGGAGGGGAATGCTAAAGCCTCGTTTTTGCCACCAAGTCAGTATCACCGACATGATGATGAAGACAACCCCCAGTCCATAAACTCAGTCGCCACCAAAGTTCAACCAGAAAGCGTCCATGAATGTCGAGGAACAGACTTAGTGGCACTGGAGTTGAAAGGGGATGCAGTCTGCGATGAGGCCTGTACTGATATAAACTCTGCCATAAATAAATCAAGACTGAGTTCCAAATGTGTGACCTACTCGAGGCAGCGGTCAGCAGGGGCCCACAGCCATGTGTCGTTGGCTCGCGATGCAGAGTTAGTGACACCAGAGCAATTGTTGGCAGTATTAGAGCACCTGCGTAACGATGATCCTTTTTTCCTCCAGAATCAAACGCGTCTTCCTTTTACACCTCTCCTTGCGTGCAATGAAATGAACTCTGCCATTGAGAAATCAATACTCAGTTGCAAATGTGTGACCTACTTGACCGTGGTGTAGGCCGGAGGCAGCGGTGGAGTACGTCAACGAGAAAGGAGTACTGCGGGCCGGTGTCGCGTAGGCCGTGATGGTCGGAGGAGGCTGCCAGGCTTGCGTGCCTCGGGCTTGGAGCTTGCACCAGCACGTCTTGGGCCCTCTTGGAGACATGCCGGTTTAGACAGGTGAGCAGTGAGGCCTGGGTGCGCAGGAGCGACCAAGACGGGTTCGGGGACCAGAGGCCCGGGGTGCAGCAGGTGCACAGGATCGCAGGCACCGCCGCCCACGGTGTCAGCCTTGTGGCAGGGTGAGAGGCGCCGCCCTGGCAGATATGTTGGGCATTCCGGAAGAGAACCACACCCAGAGCTACATGCTTTTTATTCACACCCCTACGCTAGCCTGGCGTACGCTGGGCCAGCCCACTCCGCTCCCGCTTTCAGGGGGGGACGTAACAAGCGACATTTCCGTGATCTTCCCCACTTGCTGGGGTGACATGGTTGCACCCACTGTCCACTAGACTCCAAACAGCAGCAGTGTATGTCGACATGGATATGTCTGTGGTCTGCATACTGCAGTCTGTCCAGCACATCCACGCCACACTTATCATTGTGTACATTCTCATTCATGGGTCACTTGCCTCCTTTGCACATGTCTGGTTCCCACCTCCCCCCACATTCTGCTATTGTGTGGCTGAGGTGCCATGCCGTTGATGGCTTATGTACATGGCTAGCCCAGGTTACCAGAGTAAGTTGTGTTGTTGTGTCTGGTGGGTGGGCATGTTGTTTGGCATGTTGTGTGTGAGTTTGTAACGTGTGCATTCCCAGAGTTGTGAGTTGCATGATTGTGGTTTTTGGGTGTGTGGTGTGTTCATTTGGTACTTACCAACGAGCAGAGCATTTCCGTGGGTGCCAGCCTCAAAACGCTGGTTGATGATGGACTGTCGGAAGAAGTAGGAATCATGCACACTGCCTGGGTAGTTGGCGACGACATTGGTGAAGAGTCCCTAGTGGTCCACTATTGCCTGCACATTGACTGAATGCGTGTGCTTTCTGTTGCGGTAATTGTGTACAGTCTCAGCAGGGTGCACAAGTAGGACATGTGTGCAGTCACTTGCCCCAACACGTGCGGGAAGCCAGCTATGGCGTAGATACCTTGCTTGGTCTCCAGCTGTTCAGTTCAGTGTGAGGGCAATGAAGGTGCAGGGGTATCAAGCTGATGATGGCATCCAAGACAGTTGTGATGAACTTTGATAGGGCCGGCTGTGAGGCTCCTCCGACTCTGGCAGTTGTTGGTTGGAACGTACCTGAGGCCAACAGATGCAGCACAGACAGAGGCTTTGTCTGTGGAGGGATGTTGGTTGTCCGCTATGTGGGTACCGTCAGCCTGTCGGCAATGATGTTCAGGATGCGTAGGATGGTTGTTCCTTTGTGCCTGTTGTGGGCGATGACATCATCTTGTTTTGGGTCTGTGAGGCTGGTGCGTTTTCTGAAGGTCCGCTTTCTTGGTCTGCGCTGCCTCTGTGGTAGTCCGGGGGAGGAGATGGGGGGGCCGTGAGGGGGGTGGTGGGGGTCCTGGGTGTGGTGGCGGTGTGTGTTGTGGGCCTCTTGGGGCTCCGGGCTGCATGATCAGTGACTCCATGGCATCTGTTGTTCTTCTGGTGTGGCTCTGGGCTGGGCTCCCTTTTCTGGTGCAGGTTGTCGTCCGACTTCACACCAGGTCAGAGCAGGTGTTAATTTAGTCGGCGGTTCCATCTGCCGAATTTGGATGCGATCGCCCATGAGGCGGTCGGAAACATACATTTTGCTGACCTGAGAGGGACAGCGAAATCCCTACAGCGGTGCCTGAGAAGGCACCGCCCCATTGTAGGGGATTACTTTCCGACCACTGCCCGGACGGACTTCCTTAGCCCATTGGAAAAGTAGCGGTCGGTTCCTTTGCCTTCTGCCTCCGACTACAGCATCATAATGCAGCCTTTAGACTGCATAGCTAGATGTCGGTCTGACCGAAAACAACAGGCTGCCGGTTGCAGTCCGACTGACATCGTAATTAGAGCCTTTATTCGTTCAGATCCTTTGTTTCTGGACTATGTCCCGGGAAGGGGGTATTTTGTGCCTTAAAGGCGACCTCACATATCCGGCATATCGAAAACTATAACTATACATTCTTTTATCACCACGTGCGGAATACAGGTGTTTGTCCTTTAGTGTACAAGGTGTCATGTATATTGAATGTGCATTTAAAGCATACCCTATTTAGACATTGTCAATTTACAAAATAGGGAAAAAACACAGAAAAAGAAATACATTGTTGACAGTGTTCGTATCTGTTACTTTTTTAATAGATTTTATCGGAATTTACCAGAAAAAATCTGTCACTATTCAGCATTCAAAATAACTAACAATATGCTAATAATAGAAGCCTAGCATCATTAGAATGCATTACGCCTCTACAAAAGCGGAATGCCAATGAAACACAGATTAAAAAACATACGTTAACATGCAGAAAGAGGATTAAATATAAAGTTCACAAAAAATCACCATAGATAATCATACCAACAACATATTAGTTCTAGAGTTCTATTTGACTGTAAATGTCTGGGACTTAATGGTCCTCATATAAAGACGTTCGTAATATTTGAGTATAAGTAGAATGATGAGAGGGCTGCAGAATTAATGTATGTTCTGGTCCTATATCATCCTTTCAATAAAGGAGTATGAAGCACTGATGTAAAGGACGATGAATTCAATGAGCTTTATCACATAAAGTAAGTTCTGAAAGTGCTAATTTCGAGACACAGTTTCTGTCCATAGGTGATCGAGGACTCACATGGAACTCAGATAGTTTTAGATAAGAATACCCACAGCTACAATCATGATCAATTCTCTGTTTGGATGCAGCAAGAGGTTCCACGCATATACAGATATTAATTCTTTTTCAATTCCCTGAGGGTTAAATCAACAATATCACAATGTCTCTTTTTTTCAGTACCCTCTTGACAAGTATACTTTTCATAGAAGGCAGAAGAAAAAGCAGTAATACCTGGAACTGTTATTTGCACATCCTCTAGCCAGGCATGGTCAGAGGCTAAAGAATAAATGGGCGGAACCACTCGTGGGCTTCCGGCCCACACCTAATGACAAGTGTGTATCATTTACTGACCCATTGTAAGCCTGGCCTACCAGTGCGGGTCCCATTATTGCATGCAGCGGCCGCACTACACTGGCGACGAGGGTCCCCCGCGCCTGCCCTAACTCCATGATTCACGCTCTGAGCTGCTGGAGGTGAACCCCTGCTGTTTTCCTGGCTGTCAGCACTGCAGTGTGCAGCACGGTCTGCCCTTTCCTATGCAAGGCCGCTGCGTGCACCTGCCCGCGTCAATTCCCATCTTGGGGCGACACCTGACATCATCTCAATGCCTCCTCATCTGCCCCTGGAGGACACTACTAATGTTGCTGCTGGTGTGCGGATCCTTTATCATTATTATTATTAGTTTTAGGTTTCATAAGGCGCACAGCTACCCAAAGGTTTCCCGGTGCCGCCTTACAGTTTGCCAAAAAGAGGAAGGGGAAGCCTATTGATCAAAAAGCCAGGTTTTCAGAGATCTACGGAAAAGGGTATAGCAGGTCTCAGTCCTAAGTGCAAGAAGAAGGGAATTCCACAGAGTGGGTCGCAAGCAGGAAAAAGAGCGACCACCCATCTGGGACAATCTGTGCCTAGGGACCATAAAATTAGCTTGATTAGGTGAGCAAAGGGGGCGGAAAGGAACATATGGTTGAGCAAAGGCGCTCAAGTATTACGGGGCCTTACCAGTTTTGATCTTAAACATGATAGTTAGAGTTTTAAATTTGATGCGTTTTTCCACTTTAAGCCAGTGGAGTGTACGCAAAGAACCAGAGGCAGACGTAGTTCTAGGGATATGGCATAGGAGGCGAGCAGCGGCGGTCTGTACTACCTGTAACTTGCGTATAACATCCTTGATGGATCCCAAAAAGAGGCTGTTAGTCCAGGCGAGAGGTAATCATTGGACTATGCGTAGAATCTGGCAACATCCACAAGATCTTTCTTAGCCACTTAAAGATGCCAAAACAGGTCGCCGCCACCTTTACTGCATGATGTTTCATCGAGAGTTGACCATCGATGATGAAACCCAAATTGCGTGCTTGGTGGGTAGGCTGAGGAAAGGCACCCAGTACAGGGGGCCAGTGCTGAAGGCCCCAAAGGTCTTTATTCTTCCCTAAGATTAGCACCTCAGTCTTCTCCCCATTGAATTTCAGTCAATTAGCCTGCATCCACTGCGCGATATTACGTGCCTCGTTAAGAGAGAAGAAGATTGCGCATCTTCTTTAGAAGACAGGGAGAAGATTATTTGGGTGCCTTCAGCATAGGAAAAAATTGACAGTCCCACCTCCTCGTGATATCAGCCAGAGGCTTACCGTAAATATTAAATAGCAAAGGGCTGAGTATAGAGCCCTGTGGTACCCCATGGGGAGAGGCATGTATTTTGGATACTGCCGTTGGGGAAAAGACCTGAAATGTACGGTCCATTAAGAAGTTAGCCAGCCATTTCAGGGCTAGTCCGGTTACGCCAATAGATTGTAAGGCTTGCAGAAACACGGTGTGAGATACTGTATCAAAAGCGGCGCTCAAAACTAATAATATGAGCGCCACAGTGACGCCGGCGTCCAAGCAGCTCTGCATCATTTCGGTGCCTTGCCTGGCCGCTGACCTGCTCTGCTGAACCACTCCACCTACACACACATACACAGTACTGCAGGCCCCATGTGCCCCACCTTGCTGCACAAGCTTCCCTTGCCCTCTTCTCATGCTACAGCCCTACAGCGGATCTGTGGGTGGCCTGCGATTGCCCTCCAGGAGTGACTACGTACAGGTCTGAAGGATCAGAGGTACTTCCTTGGGGTTTCAAGGCACTGGTGTAAAAAAAGAAAGAAAAAATTAAAATGGGACATCAAAGACAAAGCAGAAAGAAAGAAAAAAACGTAAAAATTTAAAATGGGACATCGAAGAAAAAGCATAAAGAAAAAAAAAGGAAGGAGAAGTTCGACAAGGGAGAGACAAAGGGACATAAGGACACAGCGAGACAGGGGCATTAACATAAGTGACCATTTCAAAGCCCAGCAAAACACGTACTACGCCGAACACTAGCCTCCCTGCCCAGAGCCACATGCACCAGGCCAACTTGCCATGGTAGATGATGTCAATCCTGCGTCCAAGCAGGGGCTGCCACATGGACAATTTTCCCCACAGCACACTCTCATGGGAGTACTGCAACCTTTTCACAAACTTGCTGATCCAACAACTGCCTCACTTCGCTGGAAGACATGGGTTGGGAGGCTAGAGAATTACTTTGTTGCATCCCGCGAGACCGATGGGGCCATTTAATGCTCTCTCTTACTCCACTATGTGGGCAAAGATATTTGCAACCTCTTTGAGCACCTCCTGAACACCGGAGCAGCCAACAACTATGACGTTGCTGTGCGTGTGCTCAACAGGCACTTTGCTCCACAACTAAACCCAAACTTTGAACGTTTAAAACTCTCCCAGCCTCAGCAGAGAGAAGGAGAGGCCATTGATGCCTTTTATGTGCGCCTATGCTTGTTTCACTTGCACAGCAGGCGACCAGCCCAAAGGGATATGGGCACAAATTATTCTAGGATGCAGGAACAAGACTATCAGAGGGCTCACCCTGGTAACCCAACATCAGTCTTGACAACATCCTCATCATGGCCAGATCTCATGATCTCTCTGCTGACCAGGCGCTGAAATGGATGTAGCCATCATGCGACATCCTAAAGAGACTCCCACAGTGAAAGTGGAACACGCAGATGCAATCCACATGAAAGGGGAGGTGAACATGCTCAAGGCTCTAGCCACCCATCAACAACAGCACCGCTGCAAGTACTGTGGTCGTGATGAGCACCCCCTTGATGACTGCCGTGGGCAAGGCCGCACATACTCAATTTGTGGTAAGCTGAACCACTTCACCATTGTGTGCAGAGGGGGGCCCAGAGGGAGAGGTGCAAAGGGCAGGCATACCCCAATCAGGGGTATATATGGCAACCAACACTAAATGATCCTGAACCATAGGGTGCTTCCAAATCGTCACAGCACTACCAACACCACCTTTAGGACTCATCACCCAAAGAAGATGATACAGAAGTCTTCCTCATTTTGTTCACCAACGATCTGAAACGACACCGGCGACCACAGCCCACTTGTGTAGTTCAGATTGCCGGCTCCGATGTCAAGGTCCTTATCGATACTGGCTCCTCAGTGAACGTGATGGGCATCCAACAGTACCGGCACCAGACCGCCTCTGTCCCCAGCTAACACCAAAATATTAACCTACGGAAGCTAGTCTTCACTGCCATTGAAGGGACAGATGGCAGTCTGAATAAAGTCAGAAGATCAAAAAATGACAACCACGTTCCATGTGGTCAATAGAGAAGCGAACATCCTCATCGAAAGCCACACGGCAGAAGACCTGGACCATGTGTCCTTGGCACGGAATGTGACTGCCTGCCATGTCGATGAGCTCCTGAATCAATCCCCTGAGCTCTTCAAGGGACTAGGGTGCCTGAAAGCCCCACGATCAAGCTACATATTGACAAATCTTTCAAGCAGGTAGCTCTTCGCTGTCGGTGTGTGTCTTTTCATCTGTGGCCACTGCTTGAGAAGGAGCTAGACAAATTAGAAAGCCAAGGCATTATCGAAAAAGTATCCAGGCCGACACCATTGGTATCCCTCATGGTCATAGCAGAGAAGTGAAGCAACCGGGCAAAATATGCCTTTGCATCGACATGCGCCTCCCCAATAAGGCCTTCAAGTGGGAAAGGCACATAATGTCTACAATGGACAACATCATTGTGGACCTCAACTGGTTGCGATGGTTTTCCAAGTTGGACCTTAATGGAGGATATCATGAACTGCTCCTCTCCGAAGAAAGCAGATACATCACCACATTTTCGACACACCTCGGGCTGCGCAGATACAGTAGACTGAATTTTGACATCTCCTCTGCAGCCAAGCTCTTCTAGGATGCCATCAGGAAGACATTGTCAGGCCTCCAGGGTGTCATGAATGTGAGTGATTTAATCCTGATTTACTCTACAACTGCGGAGAAACACCACAAACATCTACGAGCCACATTGAAATGCCTGTGGGAACACAGCGTCACCCTCCACACTGAAAAATGCTCTTTTTTCCGCAACTCTATTGAGTTCTTTGGCTACATGTTCAATCAAGCCGGTGTGCAAGTCGATCCCTGGATGTCACAGGCCATACAACAAGCCCCTGCCCCTAGGACGGTCTCAATTTCCTGGGCATAGCCATTTATCAAGGCGGATGTCCCCTGAAGATGGAGCCTCAAAGAAGAAGATACAATACAGAACGTAAAAAAGGCCCTGCCGAGCAAGCCCACCATAGCCTACTTTGACCCCGAGAAGCAGACCAAACTATTGTTCGATGCCAGCCCAGTAGACCCCACTGGCTTTTGCCAGTAAAGCATTGATGCCGATGGAGATCAGATACTCTCAGATAGAGAGAGAGGAACTCAGGGGGCCTGCCCGCAGGTGCTCAATCTACATGAAATCCCAGAAGCCACAACAACAGATTCAGTACTGTCAAAGGTAATGGGTGCCTTAGAGAATGGAGCATTGCACAATATCCTGCGAGATGCTAATAGGTGGCAAGACCTGGAGAAGGAAAAGCTCACAAAGATATGGAGAATTTGTGATGAGCTGAGTGCCACAAAAGACTGCCTCATTCTGAGAGGGCAGTGCCTGGTGATCCTAGAGAGGCTGCAACACCAAGTGACCAAGCTGGCTGATGGTGGGAATCAGGGAATGACAAATATGAAGTGGCCTGGCCTAGAAACGGTTGTCGATGAAATGGTAAGTCAGTGCCCTCGTACCAGCTTACCAGCTCCAAAGAAGCACCTGCACCTATCATAACAAAAGAACATTGCACAGTGCCATGGGTCAAAGTAAGTCTCGACCTCTGATGTTTTCCCTACGGGAGATTAACTGTTGTCCTAGTCGATGGCTACTCAAAGTATCCATTCGTTGATGTAGTCAACTCAAAGGCATTTGCCAACGTAGCCCCCGCATTCAAAAGAGCCTTTGCACTATTCGTCCTGCCAGTGGAACTAAAAACAGACAATGGACTGCATTCCCAAGGATCTAATTTCAGAGACCTGCTTGAAAACCTAAGGATACGGCACCGAGGCATCACGCCCCAATGGCCGCAAGCGAATGGGAAAGCGGAGCGGTTTATGTGGACACTGAATAAGGCCCTCAGAATCACTGTGGTAGAGGGGACCAACCCTTAAATCAGTCTTCAAAGGTTTTTGGGTGAGTACCGAGGAACGCCGCACTGTACCACTCGGAGTTCTCCCTGGTCTCCAATGCTCCACGGCCACTGACGGGACATGATCCCAGTCCATCCAGAGTGGACTCTGCCACAGTATGATCCTGGGAGTACCCAGGCTTGACGCATCCAAACCAATGAGTGCGCAAGCATAAAATGGCATGCCACGACCCGGGTGATCTCACCGGGTGACAAAGTGTTGCTCATGGACTGCTGCCCGGCATGGAAATTCCGAACACTTATCGAACCAGGAATGTAGACTGTCACTCGTGTGAATGGAACTATGATCACCGTGCAAAAAGGGAGAGAGCTAGTCAAAGGAACCTATCATGGTTCTACAAAGTAGACTTTCATAGTTCACCAGAACCAGACGCAGAGGAGGACGATGCAATGTGGGAAAACTCACAAGGCCTTGAAAACCAAAATGAGGCCAACACCAGTAGCCGATCCTCCAGCCTGAGCAGTGCTGGGACAGGTCTGGATACCTATTCCTGCAGCAGCCAGAACCCTAAGGAGACTTAAAGACGTTCCAATCACCAACAATATCACCTCATACCTAACCCACCGCCGATCCAGAGGCTCAGGGACTTTGCATTCCGAATGCGACAACAGAGATCATTGCCAAGTTGGGAATGGATTTAATGTCCCTCCCCCCTGGTCGCCTGGCTGCCCCGGAACTGTTCTTTTCAAATCCTCTGGCCAGGCGTGGCCATAGGCTATATAATAAATGGACGGGACTTCTCTTGGGCTTCTGGCACACACCTTTTGAAAAGTGTGTGTGTGTGTGTGTGTGTATATCATTTACCAAGCCATTGTAATCCAGGCCTACCAGTGTGGGTCCCACGATTGCATGCAGTGTGCTCGCTACAAAGTGGTGACAGTCCTAGTCCTCTCCAAACTCCTCTATTGTGTCCCTCTCTTCCTGGAACGCAGAGGAAAAAGCGGATATCAGTGAAGGTGCTCTCACTGCCACCTCTTCGCACTGACTTACCACTCTCGACCCCGTTGTATGACTCAAGGTGAATGGTTTTTCTGCCCCTTTCTGAGTTCCTTGGAAAAGACGCATGTAAGGCTTTATACTCCACATCCAATTCCATTCTTTCTCTTTCAGATTGGCCAAGGATTGGCTTTCCTCAACGGACCCTGCCCACTTTTAAAAACAAGCTCCTCCTATCTTCCTGCCGGGAAACCCAACAAGATGTGTTGTGGAAAAGCCTTCCTGTCCGGCCTCAGTCTAGGTCACTCTTTACCACTAGCGCACCTGCCGTGCCAACCCCAGTATCAGTAGAGTACCTTTCAACTCTCTTCCGAATTCATTGTAGTAGTGGCTTCCTCGCTTTCTTGTCAGCTGTCTCACTGTGCTTTTTAGAGCTTTGTGGAACAGGTAAAGAAATACCCCAGTCATTCTTTCTCTGAACTGAACTACGGTTTGATCCAAAAGTGTTTATTGACCTGTTCCTTACCCTCTTTCTATAGTCCCCCTGCGAAGATGCGTATTTTTTGGTGATGTGAAACCTGCCTATTTATAGTCTCTACCACAGTTTTGGGCTGACTGTTCTCTTGAATAATGCTGCTGCAGCACTATATTACCACCTAACAGAGTGGTAAATGGTTGCTTGTCATGGGAACAATAGAGGGGTATTCCTATGTCTGGAAATACTGCTTCATTTGTTGACACATCTAAAGTGAACAACAGAGTATAACACAATGACATGCAAAAGCATCATAACACAACACACCGACCATAGTAAAACACAGCATCATATTACAATAGTGCATTACAAACACTGCAGCACAAAAATCAACAGGACTCCTCACCACAAGAACAGAAAACCAAACAACAAATATTCAGAGTCTTGTCACAGATTAGCAGTTCCAGTAACTGGCTTTCATTACATGGTGGTGAAATGTGTTTGCACCAAGCACTGTCCTAATTTACCACTAAAGACATGGAGAAAGCCTTTCAGAATGTTTTGTTATCTGGCCCCATGTGCCCACATGTATTGCATGGAGCAATATGCTGTCTCCCACAAACTAGTTTCAGAAATTTAGATGTTTTGAAGACATTGTTAATGTTGGCAGACTTAGAATCCAACTTGAAATATTGAAGCTTCCATACAATCAGGTCAGTTAGATATCCCCAACCTTGAATTGTATTATCTGGCATCTTTGCTGCAATCTCCAGCCAGTGGCGAAACGAAACTTGAGGGGCCCCCCTGCAGTACATGGAGGGGCCCACTCCAGATTTAAACAGGATCTCTAGAGCCAGAGGAGGGGGCCCCCCTGCAGATCGGGCCCCCGCACAGTGGGGCTGTGGGGGCTTGAGTTAAGCCACTGTCTCCAGCATATTGGCTGGAGGATAGTCTAAATTCTGAAACACAGCTTTTCAGGGGAACATATGACATGTTGCATCTAAACTGATATTGGCTTCTCCAATAAAGATTGGTCCTAACGCCCTATCTGGCCTTACTGACGCCCAACATCTAGGAGCGATATGTACAGAAGATCAAATGAGGGTATTATTTTCTCCCTTCAGCACCACTGGATGGACTTCCACACTTCTCTACTTTGAGCAGTAATTACCAGATGGATAGTGGGTGGGTTGAGGCATGCTGCATATTGGGAGAATGATGACTTCACGGAGTTGGTGACAGCAAGGAAACATTTTAGAGTTCAGATGGACAGGTACATGGAATTTGCTATGCTAACCAGGGCGTCCAAGTGATCATAGAATGGTTTCTCAATTCAGCCACTATATTCTGAAATTTTGGGGGGGCTACTATCAACAGTGCACGAGAGACATGCAATCTCACAGTTGGATAGAGCACTAAGGGCAGATTGCCGGCATCGTGTATGACCACTGCACTTCAGATGGTACAGAGTTTTTGGTGAGGCTCTGTCACATACAGCATAGCACAGTCGGGCCGATTATGATGCGGCCCGGAAAGGCTCCGAGTAACAGTCGGAGCCTTTCCGGGCCGCATCTTGGTTTAATTTCGACTGCTGCAATACAATGCTGGCGGTCGAAAAATTAAACTGGACGGTCATTCCAGCTGGCTTCCGACAGGCTGAAGGAATCTGTCAGCCAGTCAGAGGCCGGCCCCTAATCCTAAAGGGTAGTCTTTCCGCCCTTGGGATTCGGTCTCCGGCAGGCTTTCCATGTCTGGCTTTCCAACATGGAAAGCCTGTCGGAGAGCCAGTATGTGGGCCCCTAGCAGGGCCCCCTTACGTCTGCAGCCTCAGGTTGGGGGCTGAGGGGGCACCTATGGTGCCCTTCTGTTCATTCCTACACTGTTTGTCAGGCACCCTAATGCTCAAGGAGCCCGTCAGCCAGTCGGAACCAGCTTGTAATCCCAAGGGGCGGGACTTTCCACCCTTGGGATTACAATGCACTGTTTCCGGCATTGTTTCCAAGACGGCCAGTCCGACATGGAAAGCATTTCGGAAAGCATGTTTGGGGGCCCCCAGCAGGGCTCCCTTGTATGTGTCCCCTGTTAATCCCTGCACGCCGTGGCAGGCACCTTCAGGTGCCTGCCACGGAGAGCAGGGATTAACAGCACCTCCCATTTCCCTATGAGAGCACGTATTATGGCCCGTTTTTGGTTGTAATGCACGCTCCCATAGTGAAATGTAGGAATGCAACCAAACAGTGCTCGGTTGCATCCTAATTAGGGGGTCGGGACCGCCGAACAGAGGTCGGTTGGTCCCAGGACTGAGACGGTGTTGTCCTCCCGACATTTTAATTAGGCCCTTAAAGTAAATGAATAAATAAAAATTTATTTTGAGTAAGAAATATCATCTTAGAAACTAATTCTCACAACACTTACCATTAAAAATAATAACAAAATAATAAATATGGAAACTAAATATATAATTCATTTCCAAATAATAAGTTGCATAAATATATAAATTAATATAAACAATATAACATACCTTTATTTTCTTAGCAACCTACTCACCTAAAACCACACATCATTAAAAAATACATGTTTGATAAACATAAAAAAACAAAAGTACATTTAAATATATTACAGTTACACAATAATAAATTAAGTCATTAAAAAATATATATAGTTTTACAAAAAATAGCATTACATTACAGAACATTTAATTCAACTACTCACCATCTTCCCCTACAAACCCAGCAACCTATAACTAAGATATACATTTAATAAATCAGCAATTAAATGATTAATTAGCAATAAAAACACATTTTTAATTATTTATAACTCTTAACTATAACTATATACCACTACTAATGTATAACTTAAAATAAAGTAATACACTGTTTAAATCATTACAATGCATTATATATTTAATTTCCAATAAATCTTATTTTTTTATAACTTATTTACCTTTCAAACCTACACCCCTACAAACCCTACAACCCACAACTAAAGTATAACTTACTGTAACTAATAATACAACTATATTAAACAATCTAATTTACATTTTTAATTCAAAATATATTATAAAACTAAAGAAATGCACAGATGGTAAATCAATTAAACAATTAATTAACAATTAAAAAGTAATTTATAGTTATTTATAATTTTTTATAACTGATAACTATAACCCTATACCCCTACGCGCCCAGCAACCCACTACTTATGTATAACTTAAAAAAAGTAGTAAACTTATTTAAATAATTGACACTGAACTATATATTTAAGTAGCAATACATTTTATTTTTTATAACCTAACTACCCTTCCACTCTTTACTGCTGCAAACCGTACAACCCGTTACTTAATTATAACTTATTACAACTAATTATAAAACTACATTAAAATATGTAATTAAAATGTATTTTTTATTGTTACTTTTTTTTTATTTATCTATAAGTAAGACATATATTACACATATCCGTTAGAAATGTTGACATTTTTATTCATTTTATTTATTTATTTGGGGTTTTATATAGCACGAACATGACCCTAATATGGTATCAGAGCACTTTACATTTACACAACTTTCCCCTTGGTACAGTACGAACACCTTGCAGTTACAATAAGCCTAATCAGTATACAGTACGTGAGTAGCACAGGTTTTGGTACAAAGACATAAATTAGTTGTACATTGCATTGTGAACAAAACATTTGTGCATTACATTCATATTTACAATACCGAAATGACGTTAGTGGATCGATGTGTGGTAGCGTGTGTATAACCAAGAAGGTCCTATGATAATGTCAACACTGCAGGAGTCATGGCAGGAATTTGCTCATAAAAGAAGGTTTTGGCTGCGTTATTAAAAGCCGCGATGGACGAGATTTTTCTAATGTTAGGGGGGAGGGCATTCCAAATTCTTGGGGCTGCGCCAGAGAATGCTCGGTCGTAAGTTCTTTTCTTTCGGAAGAGGGCTGGTTTTAGTAATAGCTCTCCATGACTCCGGGAGGCCCGGCATCCTCCTGATAGAGTGATTTTCTGAGTTAGGTACCTGGGTGTATTGTAATGTATCGCTTTGTGAGTGATACATGCCATTTTTAATTGTATTCTTGCTTCGCATGTCAGCCAGTTGAGCGCTTTCAGATGAGGGGTGATGTGGTTGAATTTTCTGGATCCGGTTATAAGTCTTGTAGCCGCATTAAGACAAGCTTTTAGTGGTGCTGTTGAAATCTTGGGAAGACCGGCTAGTGTAGTACAGCCATACTCGATCCTTGATATGACTAGTGCCTGGACTGCAGTTATAAGGTCTGAGTTATTTATGAAAAGTTTCAGTTTTCTGAGGTAGCAAATGGAAGCAGGCAATTTTTTGCCATCGTGTTGATATGTGCAAGCATGTTCATGTTTTTGTCTAGCGTAATGCCCAGGGATTTTGTTGAATCTACAATTTAGCGCCTTGATTAGTTTGGTCCACTCCGCAATATTTGTAGCGCTTTTCTGGGGGGAAATCAAAAGCAATTCCGTTTTCTGACGGTTTTCTTTAATGCCTGGTTCATGATACCGATCTCTTCTATCGATGTGATCTTGATGTAAAGTTGTGTATCGTCAGCGTACATGTGGAAGGAGAAATTTGCTTGCTGTAAGATTTCTGTGAGTGGCTCTACATACAAATTGAATAGAGCAGAGGATACTGTTGAACCCTGTGATACTCCAATCAAAATGTCTGGAAGAGGCAAATAGAGTTTGGTTCACTATGAAGTTTTGTGATCTATTTTCTAAGAACAAACTAAACCACTTTAGGACTGTATCCTCTTGGCCCATCCTTTTTTTCAAGCAATCTAGTATTTTGGTATGGTTGACAGTGTCAAATGCTGCTGAGAGGTCTAGCAGGATTAGGAGACAGGTTTCGTTGTGGTCAAGGGCAAGTAGAGCATCGTCCACAATGTGCAGAATCGCTGTTTCCGTACTGTGGTTTGGTCTGAATCCTGCTTGGATGTCATTCAGTAGGTTGAATTTAGAGATGTGTTTGCTCAGTTGTTGTTGTACACCTTTTTTCAGGATTTTGGCTAGCATGGGAATGTTTGTTATTGGTCTGAAGTTGTTCAGATCTGCGGGGTTCTCTATTGGTTTCTTTAAGATTGGAGTGACTTGTTTTTAGACAGTCCGGTAATGAGCCTTGCGATAGCAAGGCGTTAATAATCTTTGTCCATGAGTGGACGATCATGTGGTTTATTGTAGACCAACAATTTGCAGGAAGAGGATCGTTGAAATGAGTGTTTGGTTTTATGGTAGAGATAATCTTTGCAATATCTGTGTCAGAGACAGGCTTGAATTCTGACCATAGAGCATTGTTTTTAGGCCTTTCCAGCACTGGTTGAGATTGAGGCTGGGTAAGGGTGTTCTTACTGATCGAAAGGCAATCCGCTGCCTTTTTGAGATCCACCTCCATCGATATGGCTTTGGCTGTAAAGAAGGAGGAGAATTCCTCGCTGCTTATGTTTGATTTTGAGGGTGTTGGTGCAGATGTGGCCGATTTATTGGATTGATCTTTCAGTATTTCAAAGAGTTTCCTTCGTCTGTTTATTGCATTATCCAGTGCTTTCCTAAAGAAGTCTTTATTTTAGGTTAGGATGCTTTTATTGTAGATCTTTCAGGCCTGTCTTGGTTGGATTAAGTGTGTTGAGGAAGGGTGTTGTCGCCATTTCTGCTCTGTGAGTCTGAGTGATTGTCTTTCTTCGTTGAGGGAATCGTTAAACCAAGGGTTTTTGTCTTTGTCCGGGACCCTCTTGAGTTCTAATGGGGCTATATCCTCTATTATGCTTGTCATCGTATTATTGTAGTAATCTGTAAGGTCATTGACGTCTTCCAGGTTATTGGGAATTTGCAGTTCTTTCTCACAGCGTGCTGCGAGGATTTCCATATTGAGCCCTCTGGTGTCGCGATTCCATTTCCTGGGTTTTATTGGTTGTGAGAAAGTTTTCTTTTTTATGTGGGCTATTTGGAAGGTAATGATGTGATGATCAGACCAGTCACAAAGGGTGATTTTGATTTTTTTGACAGCTTTTTCTTTAGAGATGATCCAATTTATGGTAGAGCCTTGTTATAGGTTGGTAGATGGCATTCTTGAACCAGTAATTGATCAACAGAGAAGGTTTTGAGTAGATTGGTCTGATTGTCCGTATGATTCTCCCAATGAGGATTGAAGTCTCTTAAGAAAATATCATTAGAATGGGAAGTAATGTTATAAAGTGACAGTGCATCGTTAATCCCATTGAAGGCTGGCCCAGAGCCTATTGAGTTTAAGCCAAGAGCGAGGTCCTCTGTCTGAGCAGAGCCCAAACTTCATTAACGCTTGGACTGACATTGTCAATCCAAACTCTGGCAACACATAGTCGAGCACATGCTATAATGATGGTAGCCAACAGATTCACATCGCTAGCAGCTTCACATTTGATCCCCAAAAATGTTTCCTTTTCAGTAAGCTGGAAATTTTGGCTGAGAAGTGGAATGAGAATACTGGAGACCCCACTCCAGAACCTGTTATGCCTGGGGCAGTCAACAAACATTTTCCCAAGATCTGTAGCAAAAAGTTGACATTTTGGACAAAATGACTTATCGGAAGATCGAGATGTAGCCCACTTGGATATAATCTCTGGTGTGTACTACAACATATATATGGCACCACTGCTTATTCTGATGGACACTTATGATGTTGAATGCATCGCTTATGCAGATGACACTCAACTGATCCGTACCCTTGATAAAAAGTCTACAGTGGCTGAAGAAAAATTTCACTACTGTCTAACAGCAATGAGGGATTGGATGAAATTAAACCATCTGAAATGTAATAGCACTAAAATAGAGATTATGCTGTTTGGCAAGAACAACGTTTTCAGACCGGATCAATGGTGGCCGTCAAATTCGGCCCCACCTCCGAACACAGTAGACACTGTGAGAAATCTGGGAATAAAATTTGATCATACATTATCTTTCCACAAGCAAGCCCTTGCTGTGACAAGGCACTTGTTTTCAAGTAATAAAAACCCTCAGAAAATTCTTCGATCTACTCCCAATGCCGGCCAAGAAGACGGTGGTAGCTGCCTTAATTCTATCCCGTCTGGACTACTGTAATAGTCTTTATGCAGGAACAAGCAAAAAAGTCCTGCGATTACTACAGGTGGTCCAGAATGCTGCAGCGAGGTTGGTACTCAAATTACCCAGAGAGTCCTCCTCAGCAACAGCACTAAAAACCCTCCATTGGCTGCCCGTCCATAAGAGGACTCTTTTTAAGGTCCTGACCATCATTTATAAAACGACAAAAGAAACCGGACCAGAATATCTATATGTCAGAAATAAGCCATATACCACCCAACGTACTCTACGGTCATCTTCAGAGATTTTTCTAACAGTACCCAGCTTCCAACTTAAAACTAGGGGTGGAAAGACACTGGCGGTCCTTGGGACAAAAGCCTGGAACTCCTTGCCAACTCAACTTAGACACACACAAACGGAAGTCAATTTTAGGAAGTCCTTAAAAACTTGGGTCTTTGGTATCCCAGACAACTCTGTTTGGTCTTTAATCTAAAGTTCTGACATCTTCGTTACTGCCAGCTCTTCTCCTATCAGGTGCCCTTTTTTTTCTGCGCATACAGTGCCAAGATACTCCTTGTAGTGAACGTTGCGCTATATAAAAGCTTTTTTCATTCATTCACTCATATACTATCCGGTGCTGTTGTGGCTTTAGATTAACAGAAGTTACCACTCGATCTAGTACGCCCATAGACTCCTGTATTTCCTCAGCTGCTATTTCAACCCTAAGAACCTGGCTGAGTTTAGCAGCGATCTGTAAGCTATCATCATTAGTTGCTGCAAGAAATTTCTGATAAGCTGTGCCAATAGCGCCTCGGCCAAACTCGCATATATTCCAACAATATTTCGACAGGTTCGGCATTGCTGATATCTTTTTACCTCGTAAAAAAAGTCCCTTATTTGTAGATACTTAAAGAAAGTACTTTGTAGAAGACAAAACTCGTCTTTAAGTGAGGCAAAAGAGCGGAACCCCCGTCCATCATATAGTTATCGATCCCAAATGATTCCCTTACGTTGCCAGCCTTTTCCAATATGATCTTGAAATACATCGGGCAGCATAGGGTTGCCCCAAAGCACCGTATATTGATACAACGGGGGCAAAGAGTATTGCTTACAAGTATCTTGCCATATCCGGATAATATCTTTAACTACCTTAAACTTCACTCATTTGTGGTAGTTAGGGTTGGAGGTCTTATATAGCTTGAACCCAACCGAAGAACCGCAGGCTAATTGATAAGGCAACAAAGCCGGACCAGCATCCAAGAGCCTGAAGACTGGGAGCTTGAAACCCCTTTGTATGTAAGGTAGTTTCATAAGCCTGGGAGCCCTCCTGGCACGTTTGTAGGCCCAAATAAAGCTGCCTATGACACTGTCTAATCTCTTATAAAAAGACCAAGGAACCCGCAGGGGTATTGAATGATATAAATATAAGAATTTAGTAAGAATATTCATTCTTAGTTCGCTGCACGTCCCATATATACTTAGTGGAAGCCGATGTCAACTACTCAGTTTAGCCGAAACTGTCTTGAGAAGCGGTTCATAGTTCAGAGATACAATATCATCAACCTGACTGCTAAGACATACACCAAGATAGATAGCTGTTTGTGTAACCCCTAATGCGAGAGACAGGGCTTCCGATTGAAAGTTTAAAATTGTCTGAGTTTTAGCCACATTTAGCTTATAGACGAAGCCTCCTGGGTAACATGGACTATAGCATCTGCAGGATTAGCAGAGAAGACTGCAATATCATATGCATACCCAGTTACCTTGAGATCCACACCATTGAGACACACTGTGGAGATCCCTCCATTCTGCAGTAGATGCCTTATAAACGGCTCAATGTAGTGAGCAAACAGCAGGGGGGACAGTTAGCATCCCTGCCATGTCCCCCATTGAACAGCAAAGAGGACAGATGTCATGCCATTCAGTTTAATTGTTGCAACCAGCTTTTTATACAGCTTCTACGCAGAAGAGATAAACCTGGGGCAGAGACCGAATGTTGCCTTGGTAAGCCATAGAGCTTCCCAGGCCACTGTGTCAAACACCTTTTCCGTGTCGAGCATAACCATCCCTATCTGTTTGTTAAGTTTGCCACAGACATCAAAGGTGGATATAGCAGTGCTATGTGAGCCGTTGTGTCTCTGCCAGGGACAAAGCCATGCTGCTGCTCCGAGACTAGCTTATGGATAAGAAGAACTAGATGTGAAGCCAGAATCTTAGAGAAAATGTTGGCGTCTACATTAATTAAAGATATTGGACGATAAGAGCCTCTATCGTCAATCGGCTTTCCCTTCTAAGGAATACCATGATATTAGTAGCACTCCATGAAGCAGGAGCGTCGCCCTCATTAGTAATATCAATACTCAACTGCGTAAAAACTGGTGCTAGTATATCCTTGAAAGTTTTATTAAATTCAATCCTAAACTGCTCCGCTATATCCTGTGGCTGAGTAAAAGACAAACCGGTGTCTCCTTTAATCAGTTTGATGTTAGACCTAGCCTTCTGGTCAGCAATCTGGCAATCAAGCGCCCCACTCTTTCTCCATATTCGTATTGCGGAGTTTAATGCTTGTGATAGTTGGTAGAGATTTTATCTAATAGTCCTCTATTGATTTTGGATCGAACTTTTAAGAGCCGAAGATATATTAGCTGAGCCCCCGGATTCCTTAAAAATTCAAATTTGACATTCAAAATATAATATAAAACTTAAGAAATGTACAAACAATCATCAATAAAAACATTTACATTGAAAAATAAATGAACAATGCATGAAACATATTTCTAATTAAAATTACTTCCCATCTTGTATCCCAACAAACCTAACAACCCTCTACAACACGATAAATCACTAATATGATTTTTTTTTAAACTGAGGGGCCCATTAGGATGGCAGGCGGATCGCCCCTGCCAGGCCGGTGGTAGCCACCGCTGGCCAGGTGGGGGTGATCCACCCGCCATCAATGCCTGAATGACCCCCCGCCATATTAGTATGGCTGAGGGGTCCGCGGCGGACAGAAAGACCGTCCGCCGTTTTTCCGCCAGTCGACTGGTCGACCGGGCGGAAAAGGGGCATAATATGGTGGCAGTGTCTGCAAGACACCACCAGCAATATTATGATGCAGGCGGGGATATGCCTTAATGCCGCCATGGAAAGGCATGCGGTCTTTTGTATTGGGGGCCCGTTGTGGGCCCCCGGGGTGTTGGGGACTGGGGGTGCACTTGGTGGCACGTTGCCTATGCAAATGCACAACATGCATTTTTTACATTGCGGCGGGTGCTGCTTACAGCAACGCCCGCCGCAATGTAATGGTGGCGGCCGCATCCTGATTAGCATGGTGAGACCGCCATACCTATGGCGGGCGGTCCCTTTTGCAGTTGTGGTGGCGGGCAGACTTCGTCCGCCCACCATCGTAATGATGCCCTAAGTCACTTAATATTACAAACTACATTTAAACAAATGAAATAGAATTATACCAAGAGTTAAACATGGTGTGTGTAGAATTAGACAGGAAATTTACCAATGATTTGGTATACAGGATTTATATGTCCTATACATTAATGTACCCACCTTGTGTATTGCCACCCTGATTTATATTTTATGTTTATGTATCATTGATGCAATGATAGTTCACGCAGCTATACCATACTGTGAATTATGTACACTTCTATTTAATATGTACTGGAACTACTGATTTTATGTTTATTCCTGGCATCGACTATGTTTACCAACTTATATTGAAATGATGGAGTATATGTTTAATTGTATCAAATAGCATTTCAACAGAAGGGAAAATCTAACAACACCCAGCAAAAGAAACGTATGTGGCCAGAAAATAGTTAATCAACATCAATTCAGAATGAGGGAACCCGGAGCCATCCAATGTTTGATTAAGCTTAAGTTGTGCATTTGGAGCTCAAGTGTAATTTTGTGAAAGTTAAAGAAGGATTGGGTTTTGTCTGCATAGAGGAGATATCAGAACTGGTAGAGGAGATAATATTGGTAGAAGAGCAGAAGACCCAGGACTAAGCCCTGATGGACGCTTATAAAAAGAGAGGTAGGCAACACTGTGTCAAGCACCATGAAACAGAGCAAAAACTGTAAAAGGACAACTATTCATGGACATTGCAAGCAGTTTGGAGAGGTGTGGAGTAGTATAGGATGGTCAGCTGTATCAAAGACAGATGATTGGTTACCAAGAATGGTTGAGATGTAGTTGTGGTGGGTTATGATAATAAAACTGGAGACCAGAAAGAGCATGCTCAACAGATTGGACAGCAAGAAATCTAGAGTAGAGAGGATCAATTAGATTGTCTGACGGTAGAAGATAATGAGCCTGTTTAATACAAGATGCTCTGATTTAAAAAATAAAATGTGGAGATGGGAGACAGGATGATGTGAAACCAAAAAACTATTCTCAGAATATGTCCGAAATATAGCTTTAAAAATATCTCCCAATTTGGACTTGATCGAAAATCTACACCTTTTGGGATGATCTTTTTTGTAAACGATATTTTGGCACAACATTTATCTTGAATATATTCTGACATACAACCGACAGAATGCAACCGAAGGAATTTACAGCTGGGATGCCTACGGGTAGCTATGCGCTCTACAAGTGCCATATTAACCCCTTGAGTGCCCCGCCCTTTCCCCGCCCTGTGCCGGCCCTTTCATTAGCGGGCGGGGTTCATGACGAGATAGTCTCGTCATGGGCACAGCGCAACCGCGGCCCATGACGAGACCATCTCGTCATGGGCACTGAAGAGGTTAATAAGAATAGAATAGAATACAATAGAAGATGAAGAGCAGGAAGAGAAGACAATTGTTTTTTTCCCATAAATCTTGGTGCAACTACAGCTTTGAAATGTTGTTCTAAATTCTCAAATAAAGAGTACATTTATGCTAAGAAATGTACAGCCTTGCACAGATTATCACGTTTTGGAATTTACAAAGGTTTCCCATGTTAAAATTGAAAACCTGCAACTTTTATATTGTACCAGGCATATTCATCATAACCGTTTGGGAATTTTACTACATCCTGAGAAAATACTCCTCCTTTTACTCCTGCTAAAAAAGCAAGTGCAGATGAACTACTTTTTTCTTTTTCCTTTTCTTCCATGTGGCAAATACCCTTTCCTTCACACGTCAATCATTCATGAGTGATGTATCCCTTTCTTCCCACGCTGGAGAGGGATTTGATGTTACCCTTGGCAGGAGTAATTATTCTTCCTTTTCTAAGGTGCAAGGGCATTGTGTAGACATGTTTGTGGATTTTTGCATAGCTTTCAGGAAACCTCAAACTTGAAACGCCCACTCCTAACCCTGTGAGTGGGTTTACTTAGGAATATGTAAAATGATTTGCTAGACAAGGTCAATACGCTGCACTCACAAATCTAGCAATTTGCTCATGTGATTAAGATTTACATGTGCAAATTACTTTGTGAATCGACTCTCTGGTTTTCCAGCGTGTAAATAAATCTGCAGTTTTTTAGCAATATTTTGACATTTGTGCTGCACTATTAGTGAGTAAAGCATGCACAATTTACACAAGCCACACCTTCTTAGATTCCCACAGATGTCTGGGGGCAAGCAGTTGATAATGCAGACACTACTCCACAAAGTAGGGGGCATATTTACAAGCCCCTTGCACCATTGTTGTGTCACTTTTTGTGAGGCAACGGCAGCGCAAACCACCAAATCATATTTATGAGGCCATGCAAAGACACTTTGCGTGGCTTTGAATGGCCTCATAGATATGGAGTAAGGCAAGACACCGCAAATTGCTTTGTTTCTTTACTCTCAGCAAGGGAGGCGTTCCATGAGCATTGCGGTGGGTGTTCCCACACAACACACATGAATTTTGAGGCATCCCCAGATTTTAAAGACCATGTAAACCTGGTGATGCGCCACAACCTTATGCCTCCCCAAGTGAGGCATAACGAGGAGAAATATGTTTAAGCTTGAGTTACAGCTGGATTTATGCACCGGCAGATAAGATGGGGAATGATTGGTCTTCACTACTAGCAACTAACTATAAATTGGCGCTACCTCTAAAATGCATGCATGTTAGAAGTCATAAGGTAAAAGCCCTTGCCTGTGTGCACAGGAAGTCTCTCACTGTGCAACTCGGGCAAGGACAGGTCCTTGACTGAGATCCTTACTAACTTGTGCCTTTTACTTTTTAGAATGCGACCCACATTTCGGTGAGTGGAATGCTTTTCAACACCATCCAGGCAAATAATGCAGGGCAATTCAAGGTGAACAGCAATGTCACCTGTACATATAAGAAGGACATCAACCTATCATCCGGGGATGGAGTCGTTAATGAAGGGTAAATACAGCAAGCAACATTTAATCGAACAGGTCCCAATTTTGTGTGTAAACAGATTTGCCATTTTCAGTAAGGTGGCTGCATGCTAGCACTATGTTCGATAATTTTTTTGAAAAAATCTTTGAGATTATGTAGAGGAGAAAGCTTCCATGAACCTGACCTTAGCATTAGTGCAATTTTTGAATGAGGGGAGGTTTGGGATTTTGTCAGGTGGATAGAAAACACCTCAGAGTGTTTTTGGGTAAAGGAGAATAATATGTGGATTTGAGTGCTCACCACTCCAAGCGGTATATTTACAAGCCCCTTGCCCTGCTGGAGCATCACATTTTGTGATGCTCTGTCGAAACAATTCATGAAATCATATCTATGAGGTCACGTAAAGCTACTATGCGTGGCTTTGAATGGCCTCATAGATATGGAGTAAGGTAAGGCAACGGAAATCACTGAGCTACCTTACTTTGTGCTTGGGAGGCATTCCATGGGCGTTGCGGTGGGTTTTCCCATGCAAGACCCATGGATTTTTTTACACTTTCCCAGATTTATGAGAGCATGTAAACCTGGGGAAGTGCCAAAACCTTACGCCTCCCGAGGTGAGGCGTAACGGGGAGAAAAAAGTTTATTTCTCATCATTTTTTTCTCTTTTTATGTGGGCTGCATTCTGCTGCACTGTCCTACCCCAAATTCTTAGTGCTGAGATATCCGTGCTGAAAAACATCCTTGACAAGTATTAGGAGAACTATCCACCTGACTCCGTACTGGCACATGAGTGCAAAGGTGAAGGGTCACACACTCCACTTGTCACCACCCCAGTACACCACTGTCTGCCTGGCCTCTGTGTTCACTCTGCTTGGAAGGAGGAGTTGCAATCCTATGTCACTGATGCTGCACCCCTCCCTCATGCTGCTGCAGGATGCTAGCAGATGTGCCTCTCAGCATGGATCTTGCACCCAAATGCATGTTCATTGAATTCTGGGACACAGAGCCTCTCCTGGGTGCCGAGGTGCTGAGTGTCGCTCTGCCCCCGTCCACTTAGCTCTGCAAGTTTAGCATGCAGCACATCAGACACTGAACTGAGGCTATGCAAGAGGGCCTGTTGCCACCAGCGTATCTATGCGTTACAAATATATATAAACATAGTTGAATGTTGAAATATTTCAAAATAAACAAATTCATTATTTATTATAAAATATCTTAGCAAGTGTACATTAATATTTAAGATGTTATGTTTTAACTAATTTATCGTAAAGTTTAATAAACATTTAAAATGTTCCTTTTACTTTACCATAGGGAGATCACCACCCTAATTGTGAAGTCTCTCTATGGTCAAGGAAAATGAAAAAGTTTAACTCTAGAGGGATTTGAAAAAATATTTGATGTTGTATATTAATGTAAATATGCTGTTTAAATAAATAACAAACTTAAAAAATGCTACAGTGCTCTTAACTTAATTTCAAATTAAGCTTTAATTCATTTAAATACATTGAATTAAACAAAAACTTTTTTTCTGAAGTTTAAATTTAAAAAACATTCCCACCTAAAGTAAAAAGAATAATGTTGTTATTATGCAATAATAATTATTACAAGTGATGTATAGATTTATTTAAAAGTAATTTTATTATATGTTAATAAAAGTTAAGGTAACTGATTTATAAATTCAAAAAAGGTTGTTAAAATATTTTACAATTAAATAAATATTTTTTAATTGTAGATCTTTTTAACATTCAATTCTATTTATTAATATTTTTAACAATTTTGTATAATTTAATTTACAACTATTTACTATACAATTTTTATTTTAAGTACCTCCCGCCATTATTTTCTATGGGAGAGTGTTGCAGTACCAGTGGTTGGCCATGTATGGTGCTGCAGTTAATTAATAATGCTTTGAGTCTATTTTTGACTCCTGTACCTTTAGAAGTGCAGTGTGTAAACAGCAATGGGCTTACTCTTTGGTGGGTGGGTGCAAGGTCCTCCCTAGTCTTACATTTAGTAGCAAGTAAGCCCCTTTTTCCAGCCACCACACCTGGTCCTTCCCACATTTACTACTAAGGGGCCGATTACGATCTCATTAGGAAGGGCTCCAATTCGGATTCGGAACCCTTGTTTCTGACCAAATCGTACCAAGTTCCGAACGATTGATTACGATATCCGGAAACCATAGTCCGAATCGGTTCCGAAAGGCATTTGGACATGTTGAGCCTTTCTGAACCGAATCGTACAGCTCCATGGACTAGGTTTCTGTGTGGGTGATTACGGTGAAAGATTTAGGCAGCCGTTCTGATTCGGTTTGCCTGGAACTAAATGGCTGTCGGAATCAGCCTTTGGGGGCCTGTAACAGGCCCCCCTTCACCCGTGGTCCTCCGAATTGGGCCCGAGGGGGTACCCATGGGTCCCGTCTTCCCAACCATGCACAGTGTGGCAGGCACCATCGGGTGCCTGCCACAGGGTACACAATTTTCCCCAACCACTCTTTCTTCCATGGGAGCTTGTGTTCTCGTGCGGAACACAGGCTCCTATTCAAGTCAATGGGAGCCCGACCGAATCGTCTCCAGAAGCATCCGGATGCATCCAAATCGCTCGATCGGAACCCCTGATCCGAGTCATCTGCAAAGCATATGGAACCGATTCATTCGGAATGCTTTCCGGACGAGATCGTAATCGGCCCCTAAGTAGCAAACTTACATGTGTGAGGATCTCCCGATAGGAGAGGTGAAGTGGAGATTGACACTTGTAGGTTTGTGCATAGCATTTTTTCATACTTTAGTTGTACTACTTAACGTACTATAAAATGCAGTTTGAAAATAGGCCCCCTGTGTTCAAGCTTCTAGTTGCATGCCACTGAAATGTTGTGATTCTGCTGTTGCAGTTTTTTCCTAAAAAATACAGATTTTCTACATTCTTCCCACAATCTGTCTTCTGCATATTCTGCCGATTTAAACAAAAACACCTGTTTGCAACTCAAACAGGACTTAGTTACAAAAATTAAGGCAATTTGCATATGCCAACCAGGGTGTCCTGTGGAAGAGGAGGAGGCCCTGACCTATGCCAGATTTTCGGGATTTTCTCATGAATACATCAATGAACTTAAACTGAACCTTTTTACATTGGACAGTGTAACTCTTGAAAATGGAATGGACCCTCCACTTATAGACTTACAATATACACATCTGCCTTTGTCACTTTTTTTATCTGTTGACTGCTTGAGACTGAAGTATGAACTCCTTGCCAATGCCACTCAATCAGGGGTGTGGAATTTAATAAAAAATCTACTTGTCCATGGGGCAGGTTGCTTCATAAATCTACTTGCCCTGTAACAAAATCCACTTGCCCCTTTGGTGCCATGTAGTGCAGCGACAAATTATGGCAGCAATCTCATTATATAAGAGCTCTGATATGGGAAACAACCTTTACACTGTGGCTTTTACACTGCAATGCAATCACAACGTGGTCGTTACAACGACCGTGTTGTTACAACACAGTGCCATTACTACACAAGTCATTAGATGGCGCTCTAACATAAGGAATAGTATAGTTTACTATTCCGACACCTTTCCTACTGTTACATAGGCTGGAGTTGGAATAGTAAATTATACATTTCTAATGTTACGGCGCCATCTACTGCAAGTCGATGTAATGACTTGCGTAGTAATGGCATTGCGTGGTAACGCGGTCGTTGTAATGACCGCGTTGTGAAATACCGCGTAGAAAAAACATGCGTTGTAAAATGGTATATTCCTCTTATATAGCCTCTCTGATTATGCCAGGCCTCATACCATAGTAGTGTTTGAATACTTATGTTGCCACATTTCCGCAGATCTACATACTGGGGCTGAAGGTAGTGGTAAGCAATAGTTCCAGGGTTATAATGCCCTTTTGAGTCTGTGGAAACCTACAGACGTGCATATTTTAAGGGTTTTCAACACCTCTTCTCTAATCTTTTCCTATACTGAGAAATGTTGGAAATTTACTTCTGACAATGGCAGACATAAACCTTCTTCCAGAGTTGGGGAAAAAAGTGGTTGGAAGGAAAGGCAAGAGCAAATCTACACATGTATATTTGCTCATGCTAAAATGCAGTTCACAAATATTTTCTAGGAGTACTATTTATTGTCCTACTTGTGTAAGTTCTTGCGAATTCACGAAGCCGTATAGCTGCACTTAATGCAAGAACATATACCATGGTTTGATTTTTTGAGACTTTCCTTAATAATTGGGCCACTAATTTGGTCTGGCGTTGACCGTGACCTTTTGTGTTTATTAAAATTCTGTCTCTCTCTCTGTATCGGCTGGCTTCACTGTGAGTGAATGCATTCTGCTCTTTCACAAGGAGCATATCTGCACACAAAGTACAAAGTAGTTCAGTGCCAGTAACAACTGACAGTGTGTGCTTTTTGCTGTATGCTTTTTGAGACCAAAAAACAATTTCTACTTTTGCCAATGTTTGCTATAACGGTGAGGGCCCGGCAGCTCCCACACCAATAAGGTTTTACAAAAACCATGCCAAAACAAGTCACACATTGACAATACTAAAAAAGCTGACCACCAATTTCAGACCTACTGCTTTGCCAATGCTTGTTTATTTTTGTTTCCCATAATCTTATTGAAACTGGTTACACTGATTTTCCATTATGAATATTTTTGGGAAATACTAGCATGCATCAACACATGCTACTAAATGATGCTGCAAAGGAATGGTACCTGAAATTTTGTAGTAGTTTAGCAAAAATGTTTTCTTCCTGCTTTCATTTTTTAATGAAAATTTTATTTTGAAAGCAAAGAGTCATCAATCTAGCTTTCAAGCTTCTGAAAATATTTGCCTCAAATCAGAGAACATTCTGGGAGCATTATACATAGACTCATCTTGCTAAAACTTGAAAACGTGTGTACTCATTTTTATACTGGAACCACTGTCAGTAGTGCAGACGGAGTTTACAACATTTACTTAGAGCGCTCTCCCTAATAATAAAGGCTTTCAATTAATGAACCATAAATACAAGTTTGGACAGCATTCACATATGGGCAAAAGTATTACCTTAACTGCAGACAATGCCATTTCCTGATCCATAATGTGGTACTGTAAACTGCCAGCCAAAGGTTTGGTGCTTCAGGGGGTTGAGCCTACTTGTCCCAAGGAAAAAATACACATGAAAACTTCTTGCCCTTGGACCCAAACAATATTTCCCAGGCATCAGGCTATAGGAATTCCACATCCCTGCCCAAGTTTTTTTTCCATGTTTTTCTCTGTACTCCAAGCCCAGGTCACTGACGGTCTTTCCACTATCACACAATGGATGGGACTTCCATGATCTATTTTCCACACATCAAAAATAATATCATCTATGTTACCTCACCCACTATTGCATCATCCACTGCACCTAAAAGCATTTCATCATATTCTCATCCACAAAGATTGTTCATCCCACCCCACTGTGTAACCTGGTTGTTCAATTCAACAGCAAAATGTAATTTGACTGCTGACAACCCCAACCTCCTAAACATCTGAAAGTTCCCACCATTTCTCACATTTCACTAATGCAAAGAGTCTGATCAATTTACATGTTCTCAGAAATGTATACAGCTTCAACATCCATTAATGCTCTTGTTAAAGGCCTCACATTTAACAACCACACTAAATTCAGCTAACCTCCCTTACAGATCACAAACTAGATGGGTAACAATATACAACGGAGCCCTCTTTTAATTAATGGCCTCATGCCTACATCTAGCACAGGACATTTCCCCAGTGTCTTCTTCAGATCCAGATAAAAAAAATCCCTAGTGTGACTGTACTGAAAATCCCACTATCTTAATCTGAGAGCTGAGTACATTTTATGCAGATCTGGAAGATCCCTCAAGCATCATTTGTCCGAGTCAAGCCAGAGTATCCATACTGCTGTCGCTGGAACACTGTTAGAGCAAGTCCCTAATGCAAAATTTTAAGCTGATCCCGTTATTATTTACTTGGAGGAGTATGGTGATCATCTCACTAAACTAAATTGATTTCAGTTTCATTTTCATTTATTTCAACACATTTGTTTTATTTAGAATATGAGAGAAAAGCTAACCAATGAGATATCCACAAACAAGAGTGTGAAAGGATGACAATATAAGGGAGTTAGAATGTAGCACACTTTCAAAGTTTTTGGACATTGTGTCTAGCAGCTTGTAAACAGCATATCAGGATTTGATCAAAGTCATGATCATGAACAGGCAATGGTGTTTTATTCAAACAGAATAGAAGTAAGAAAAGAAGGAAAAAAACATATATGTTAGGGAATAAAAGATAATTGGAGAAAAGCAAAACAGTTTCAGGCTCACTGTGTTCCTTATTGTGCAGTGGGATGATTGGCACTTTTCAACATTTCCGTTGTAAGTGAACACTTTCATGACCTGAAGACCAGTTCAACTTTATACTGCAAGTGGAGGATTCAGGTTAAGGGCCTTACAAATCCAAAGATTTCACAGTGATAGAGAAAGGTTAGATTTTCTGCAAACTATAACTATGCATTCCTTTTGTGTTTCCTTTCCTAAAGATGACCCTTCTAGGCAGGTGCTGTACCAGATACCTTACAATTCATGGGTTCGCTCTTTCCCAAAGCCAACCCAGAGTTAATTTCTTAAAGCCTTCTCGGCCCTCTCTGCAGGGTCATCCCCAAACATTTTACCTTCACCCCTCCCGTTTTCTGAACCTGTTTTTGTTGGCTTTTAGGACTCTGTGCACTTTACCACTGCTAACCAGTACTAAACCTCTTGTACTCTCGCCTTTAAACATGGTATATTTAACTTACTTATAAGTATCTTGTCAAGTGTTACTACAAATATTCAGGCCCTGTAAATTAAATGCTACAAATGGGGCAGCAGCACTCATTGTGCCACTCACATATGTAGCCTTATAAACATGTCTCAGCCATTTCAGCCTATGTGCAGTTTTAAACTGCCATTCCAGCCTGGCAAAATAAACCTCTTACCAGGCTTAACTTTCCTTTTTTAATACATATAAGTCACCCCTACGGTAGAATCTGGATTTCCATAGGGCACAGTGTGTTATATTTAAAAAACTGGACATGTACTGGTGGTGAAAAACTCTCAAATGTGTTTTTCACTATTGAAATGTTTACCTCTCCCATAGGATAAAATTGGGTTACCTTATTACATTTACAAAGTGCTAACTTTTGATTGGGAGCAAGTAGGAATGTCAAGCTTGATTTCGGAGGAATTGTGCATTAAAACCCACTTTAATGTGAAAGCTGGATTTTAAGTCACAATACTGAAATTGACACTTTTAGAAAGTTGGCAGTAACTTGTCCTAACAATTTTGTGTCTGCAGCCTGTTCCTGAGTCACATGGCTGGGTGTAGTCGACAGTTTGCCTTTGTGTATTTGTACCAGAAAGCATCACAATAGATGGTCTGGGTGTGGGCAGGATGGATCATCCTGCCTTAATAGGGGTGGGAGGGGTGGAGCTGTCACCTACCACATTTTCAACTCAAAAGCCCTGGCCCAGCTCACACACAAAGGATTTCACACTAGCCTTCTGCCCCCCGTCTATGATCAGGGCTGGGAGGCAGGAAATTCCAGACACCTCTGTAGGGGAAAACTCTAGAAGCTTCTCCCACTACAAAGTAGGCACCTGTTATAAAAAGAGGACCCTCAGACACACTCTTGTATATACTCATGGAACTGTGCATATTAGAGAAAAAGTACGCCCTGCTGCTTGAGGCCTGCCTGTTGCTGATAAGAAAACTGGACCTGCTTCCTTCATCCCAGGCTGAGTGACTCCAAGGGTCAGCTGCTTGGCCTTCTGTTCTGAGCTACAGTGACACAACTAGCTCCAGAGCCTCCCTGCAACTGCCCTGTTGCACTGGACCTGCCTGAGCCCTGCTGGCTTCTGATGGAGTTTGTGATCCCCAAGCGGTGCATCCTCCGGTCCTGGGCCCTTGGCTGGCATCAGATAGAGCTCCTCCTGGCCTAACTGAAGGTTCTACCAAAACAAGCGTGAAGCAACATGAAGACCTACAAAGCCTCACCGAACAGCTGTCAGCTTCATCAGAATTGAGGATGGGTGATGCAGAGCCCCTCAAAGCGTCCCCGCACAGGTCATTGACCCTGGCTCAGAGTGATGCAAAGCCCCCCAAACTCTTAACTTATAGCTCTATAGGAAGCGACACTGGACCGCACAATGCCTCGCAAAGCAACTCCGCGCAGATCATGCATTAAGGACATAAGTACAATCCTTAGCGGGAAAACCTGATCCTGTGCTTGGCCTTGCCTCCATCGCATTTGGCTTGAAGTCGTGACTTTGTCCAGGTCCAGCACACCCAGATACCCTCAGCTGTCGCTTTGCTCCTTTTGACGCTACTTCTATTGAAATCTTTAAAACTACATATCTCAGTTCTACTGATGGATTTCTATCATTTGGTATCAAATAATTTATTACATTTTACCAATTTTCTAAATTAGTGTGGGATTTTACTAGTGTATTTTCACTTTATCACTGTTTGAGTGCTGCATAAACACATTACAAGCTAAATTAAGCCTGACTGCTTTTGTACCAAGCTCCCAAGGGATTGATCAAAGGTTAATTTGGTGACTTTTTGTGTTTGATAAAGATTATGGCGGTTGCTAAAGTAGGGTTTCAACCCTGCAACCAACAAACCAATTCCCTACACCTCCTAAAGTCCATAACCTCAGAACAATATTGCAGTGGTATTGGATAAAAAGCTGTGTTTTGTCATTCTGCAAATGTGGCATTTTCACTTTGATATTTATTGAAGAAGTTCTCTGATTATCAAAACGTGTGGGTGAAAGAGATGGCATTACACTTTGCCTTAGTGCATAATTGCTTCCTGGTGATGAAGGTAGTGGTGCAGGATGAGAGGGGAAATTGATGCTGGGACTCAGCGATAACTATCTTCTTAATTCCTCTGTGGTTTCAATTTCCATCCTGGGGTCATTCAACATCTCCTGAATCAGTTTCTCTCTTCTTTTGCAAATGTCAGAAAGGCGATCAGGAATTAAAGGAGCGAGTAACAGCCATTAATTCTTTAGAACCAGGAACGGTTCAGGGATATTTATTGCAGACTCTTTTGAGATTTGGTTCTCCTTCATTCCCTTTTCTGGCTTTATAGGCAGTGTGAACTGCTGCTACAGGAAGAGGGAAATGGGCTAACAGCTCTTCCCTAATGGAATAGCCCCGTTTTGGGTTCATTGATGAAGGTTTGCTGTTGTAGTTAAGATTCCAGTATGGAGTTTAGGTACTGCTTGAAGAGTTAGAAGGTTAGAGACTTTCTATTTATCATTTGTTGTTGGGGGAAGTTATTCACCATAAGGGCACTAATCACAATGGGACTAAATGAGGCAACTGGAATGAATGAACCGGACATGAAACCTTCATCTTGGTCTGTTCTCCATAGCCAGGTTGGATGGGTTGCTTGGAGCTAACTTTGTAATTTCATAGGAACTCTTGATCCCCTTGACCATTTTGGATCACCTGGGGAGTTGTATTGCGGCTGAGGCTGACATTTCACCCAAGGACTATGCTAGCACATTATAGTCAAAGTTGTTTGCTTAGCCGTTGCTTGATATCAGTTGGATGATTCCATATTGCCTTCCCTCCCATACCTCATCTCTACTTGGCATGCATACATTGAAAGGTTCTAATTTATTTACATGCCAAAATCAAAATATTTTATGGTTGCAAATGGAACTGAATCCTTGTACAAGTTTAAGCTGCACATTATCAAAGTATGGGCAATGTATGAAGGGTTACAATAATAGATAGACTTCTGACAATGTGAAGCAGGTATGCATGACTGTTTCTACTTAATTGCCTAAAGAATGGTGGGCAGAAAGATTCGAATCACCCTATTTACACTTGTAAAATGCGTGGATTCATTACAAATAATCTTCATTACTCAGATTCTTCCATACTCATCCCAGTACTTACTTTTGAGTGGATTGACTCATTCCCTACCCTGAATCCACCGCTTCCAAAGCCTTTCTTCTCTTTTTATCATATAGACTGGGAACTACCCATAAGACATCCTGCTATCCTCCCCTCTTCCTTTTCTCCCCCAAGCCAGTGAGAGAGGGCTGGTGAAGGAAACAGGGAGGGAGGGAAGCTCGAAAGTCCTGGGATGTGTAAGGAAGAATCAATGTATTGAATATTACCGGTAAGTAATACGAGCATTACCTTATCTTTTCCTTCCTTGTCACATTCCTTACTTTTGAGGTCTACCAAGCAAGGCTATTCCTTTATCATTTGAACAGAATAAACACAAGAAGACCAGAATAAAGGTGTCATTCTTCCCACAGTCCTCATGTTTTCTCAGAACTCTGTGTTCAACTGTAATGTTTAGGTGGTGAATCGCAGAAATTGAAAAACAATGATGTAACATCACATCAAACGCAAAATTTACTGAGAGCCAAAGGCTAGCTCGGAAACTTGTGCAATGTTGCATCCTATAATGAGTAATAAATGTAGCAGTAGAAGCCCATGTGGCAGCTCTACAGATATTACCAATTGAGATCCTGCCCATTCCGTCCAGGAGGCAGCCATGCCACTTGTACAGTGTGCATTGATTGTGCCAGAGATCCTACCATAGCCCTGGAAACCATAAGAAATAACCCACCTTAATTTATCTTGCCAGAATTCTTTACAGAAACCCACCTTATGCAAAATAGTATTGGTCATACTCCAATAGAAAAAGTCCATCAAAAACTATCAGGCCAGGTTCCCTCCAGATTGAAGCACAAGCAACCCTAGACCGTTTCTGACCTCCTTGGGTCTCATCAGTGAGTTATAGCTTGAGTTCTGTGGCACTGTCAGCACGGGACCAATGTCTAGGCACACCTGTCACGCTTAGGGCGTCTACTGCAAAAACAAGGTGATAGAAGAAATTATTTAATTAATCTCAGCCCCTGGTAAGTGCTCCAGCCACATTTCAGACCATCTTTTTTTGCCTGCTTTGCCATTCTAGACAGAGACCTGCCATATGCAAATCAGTATTTTTAAAAAATTCTTTTCTTTATTGTGATTTTCATAATACATGAAAAACAACTGTGATAACATACAAATTACCCCCAAAGTACTTCACTTCAACAAAAATACTAAAATATGTAAGAAGGAATAATAATATTGCCTTCTGCCCATTCTTAGTCCTCTTTGAAAAGGTCTGGAGTTGCCAGTCTATTCCATAAATCTGTACAGGTTACTGCCCTAAAAATGTGGACGGATCCATTGGGACATTACGTCTTCATAAAATTCATCAGGCTTAACTTAGCTTGTAATGACTTTATGCAGCACGCAAACGAAATGTTTTAAAATTTGATAAATTATTTGATACCAAATGGTAAAAATCCATCTGTAGAACTGAGATATGTAGTTTTAAAGATTTAAATAGAAGTCGCGTCAAAAGGTGCAAAGCGCCAGCTAAGGGTATCTATCTAGTGACATACAGCTGCCAAATGTGATACTTAGAGTGTCTGTTTCTCGTGAGTAAATCAAATCGATGACTAGTATTTGGGTGCCTTTCAGTGCTTCTTCTGTGTTTGCATCCAGAAGTATTACACAACAATATAAATACATCAAATACAAGTCAGATATATTGGTGTTGCCAATGATTGTTAGCAATAGCAACCAAATAAGTAATGCCAATGATTTTGTTGTGAATAATTAGAAGTGAAAATGTTTCGATTCTGGAAATATTGGGCTTTGAATTAAACATTGCTAAAGTCTTTGGAAGAGCTACTATCCTGCCGAGCACCTCAATAATTCCCTTTCTCCCCTTCATACCACTGTGTTCTGTACTCTCTTGCTCTCTGTTAGCCACTTCTGTCTTATTTCTCCCCGCTTCTTTCTGGAATCTTCAGCCTGACTACTTCACTTGTCATCTTGTTCCTCTTTATCCTTATTTAAATATGCTTTTCTGTATGCACTTTCTTATTTTGCTCCTTTAATCACACCCACCCATGGTTTCACTCCTCATCTGTGAACACACCATTCATGTTTTTAGGTCTCGCCTGGCGAAAGCAGCGCATGCGCTGCTCTCGCTATTGGAAGTACCTTTTGAAATCGATTCTGCTGAGTACTTTGGTGCACGCGTCTGCATGGACAAACATGGCTGCTCTTGCCATTTATTCATAGCAGACAGCATGCGCGTGTCTGTAGGGACTGTGGCCAGTCCCAAGCCATTTTGTTGTCATAGCAACAAAAATGCCGCTTCACGTGTTTTTTTTATGTCAGTTCCCCCGGGGCACAAGCAGGCATCCACTTCTGTGTTTTTGTTCCAATCAGCTGTCCTGCAGTTCCCCAGGGCACAATCAGGCATCCACTTCTGTCTTTTTGCTGCGATCAGCTGTCCTGACAGAAGTGGATGCCTACTTGTGCCCCGTGGGGAACTGCAGGACAGCTGACCGACAGAAAGCATGGCCAGTCATATGAGGCATCAGTCACGTGTTAGACATGCTGGGGGACGGTGATTAGGGTGGCACATGCTGCTAAAAGGCCACAATGCCGGTGCTGAGTTGGGCATGAGACAAGCTAAGTACGATGAGAGACTTCCTGTTCCTGAGCAGACTCTGTCACATGCCAGGCACAGGCAGGTACACCCGGAAACGCTGCTGGCTGTGGAGACAGTTAACGTCAAGGCAGCTTGTGTTGGTGCAGGGCGCAGCAGAGCTGGCCAGATGCCGGGCATTGGGTGTCACATAATGAATGGCTTCTAGGTTGGAGTAAAGTAAATCTGTGACTGACATTGCACACGTGGCTGACTGCTGACCTGCACTCTGACACGTTAGAGCAACATCGCTCTAGCGGCTAACAGGTATGTGATCCCGGCATTCCTAGGCACACCAGGTGAGTTTTGCAACTAGCACAAAATATGGAAAACATTCCATATAAGGAAGGTCCTGTCGAGCGAAGTGCATCCCTTGTCCTGCAATCAATCACACACAACACGTTCTAAGATAGCTTAGTGCATTAATGTATCTGCTGAACAGAACAGCGTGTTTTCGAAAAGTCCAAGCAAGTTTCACTGTCACAAATGATTATGTTTAATTTGGGTAATAATGGAAGTTTCCTATTCACGTGGCGAAAGATGATTCAGCTTTTCGTCCGTGTTTTAGTAATTGACGATATTTTATTAGTATATGATGTGTTGTCGCAACACCAAGAGCAGTTGCATTAGATAGTACATTATCGCTGTAAGATCACACGATAGGCGAACATGACTTTGACAATGAGGCTTTGCTACTTTTCGCTTCCGGCGGTAATCTACACCAGGAAGTTACAACAGGCCGTGTTCACGGCTCGTACCAAGGTCCAAGGAGGGAAGTGCGTGGTTTACCGAGTGCCTGGAATAAAAGGCGGCGGCACAGTTTGAGTTAATCAGTTGGGAAACGCCTCGGTAGTGAGTGGGGTTGGGCAGCCCATGCACAACCTTGGCTTCGTCAGCGAAGTAAGGAGTCTTGAGTCCCACACCCCAAATCCCTAAGCAAAGCGCTCAGCCCTTCAAACCAGGCCACACAGCAATTTAGCGTTGTTCACGAATCGATACTCAAAATGCCCCTCAGTTGAAGGAAGGGAGCCTCATGCATTTGCTACCTTAGTAGTCAAAACAGTTTCCTGGGGAGTCCCAAGGGACAGAAAGTTGAGTTGTCCATGATGAGTAACTCGTCACATTTGGACACATGTAAATATTACTTTAGAACTTAAAATACCTTTTTGGTGCTTTTTAATCTATTTGATGGGCTTACCGGCCTTCTTCAATTAGACCATGACATGGGCACAGAAAGTCAAGATTCTGATTGCTGTACTTGATGAAGTTTTAACCATGGGACCCCAGACCACTTTTATCTAAACATAAACTCTCTGTCCCAAAGAAGCAAGTGATTATGCAAGTTCTTCTGTGTGACTTACTGTGCTGGTTTTTATTAGGATTTCCTCTTTATCGGCTTCTGAAAAGCGTACAGCTGGAGGTAGTTAGGAAGTACTGGCCAATATTTCATTCAGCAAGCCACGAATTTGGATGTCCATCTTGCAGCCTGTCTGTGCCCAAGGGACCATGTGTAGGGCGCCTGATGAAAACAGCACTGGCTTCTGGTGGAAGCAGGACCAGCATGCAAATGTCTTTGTCTGACCTTTAAATATTGATCAAGCTGTGCCCCGTATTACACCAAGATTGATCAAGATGTGCTCAGTATTACACCAACATTCTCCTGGCCCGCGGTTGTGCGCTGACTGATATCCATCTCCCCGCACCGGCAGGGCCTCACATGTCAGTGTGAGGGATGGAGCTCAGACACTAACTTGATTTATTCCAATTCCTCCACTGTCATTATGTGTGATCTTAGGCAGATGTTATTAGCTTCATTTGCCTCTTATCGGTGATCGCCTGAGCAGAAGACACCTGAGATTTCTACTCTTAAAAGGGAATAAAGACACGTCCGCCTCCTCAAAGTGGCCCACATGTTTTGGCATGGTGGGCAATGGTGACCCTTAGACCCTGACACGCCCTGAATATCAGTTTATTTCGGGTGCTGGCGGCGTGTTGAGCAGTTAATAGAGCCCCTCGAAGGGCAAATAATCTCTGAGAGGAGGGGCCTATGTTATTTGTTGCTTGGCTACAACAGCAAAAATTGAAGTGAAAATAAATAGTGCAGCTATATTTAGACAATTATCAGACGGGAGTCTGGCAGGGGCCTAGCCAAGAAATGCACGTGAACTGCGCCAATACGGGCGACCCCACGAGTGTCTGGGACAGTGTGGGGGCAGGACTTGGTCTCGGTGCCCTTGACCACCCTCCAGGTCGGGCTGTGCCTGTGGCGGAAACAGCACCACCCAGAAGCCGATGGCCAGTTTTTAAGCGTGCCGTGCCCGCTAGACTGCGCTAGACTACTCTCTCTCTACTACACTCTCTCTACTACTCTCTACTACCCACTCTCTACTACTCACTCTCTACTACTTACTCACTCTCTACTACTCTCTACTACTCACTCTCTACTACTCGCTCTCCACTACTCTCTACTACTCACTCTCTACTACTCTCTAGTACTCTTTCTCTACTACTCACTCTCTACTACTCACTCTCTACTACTTTCTAGTACTCTTTCTCTACTACTCACTCTCTACTACTCTCTACTACTCTCTACTCTACTCTCTACTAGTCACTCTCTACTACTCTCTACTACTCACTCTCTACTACTCACTCTACTACTCTCTACTACTCACTCTCTACTACTTTCTACACTACTCTCTACTACTCTCTACTCTACTCTCTACTACTCACACTCTACTACTCTCTACTACTCACTCTCTACTACTCTCTACTTTCTACTACTCACTCTCTACTACTCTCTACTACTCTTTACTACTCACTCTCCCCGCTCGTACCCGTGGCCTTCACGGGGCGGCAAGCGCAGGGATTGCCAGCACCCCGCTCTTACCTGCAGCCGTCGCCGGGCAGCAAACGCAGGGACGGCCACAGGTGGTAAAAGGTGTATCTATGCATCTGAAGTACAGCCCCGCCAAGTGCAACACAAGTTGGGTTAAGCACCTCAAGCAATGCAGAGGATCTAAATATGCGTGACATAACATTCTAGTGCAGGGATAGGGAGAAACACCCTAAAATATGTTAGAATTAACCCTAGATGCATGGCCCTTCTCAGGGCTGAAGCAAATGAGACAATACTCCAATGAAGAGTTTAGCTGATAGATAAATATATATATATATATTGAAATTGTTTTGTTTAAATTTACCTTGATCTCAAACTGCAACTTAGGAAGTAAACCTACCTGAACAAGTTCACCAAAGCTTAGACAATCATTTTATGGCAAACTAAGTGTCACGTGCCCTTGTTTCCACAAATTACACACAATTTTATTTGGAACAATTTATAAACTTGCGTAAAATGCTCAAATTGCACACAGGTGCCTCTTGTGAATGACATGCCGTGAGGGAGGTTTACTTGTGTGTTTCCGGCCCATTCTTTTTCAACAGAATCATCATTCCATCAGTGATAGGTGACCGCTCCACTCCAGGTCATTACAGGCATTGTTTCCAATAATGAACTGTTGCATGATAGCCAAATGCATTCTGGGTGTTGTAGTCTTGTTTTGCTTCCATTAAACCATTTAGACTAACACACCTGAAATTAATGATTTGCAGTTGAAAAGTTCAGGAGTGGAGACAATGGGGCTGATTTAGACTTTGGACTATGGATTTTATTGTTAGGGTGATGGAATAAACTAGTGCGTCGTCCTGATGCAGTAACCACACTCCAAATTTAGAGATGCTCACAGCCCCCATGGTGGTTCCTGTCCATGCTTTGAAAGAGTAATTTGTGGCACTGCTAATATGATGGTGTCGTTCAGCATGCGTTCAATAACTCTTTGAAAATAAAAAAAAGCAAGGACCCCGTTTCCCTGGGATTTTTTACCCAAGGCATGCAGGTCACTAAAATGGTTTTACTTTTAAGAACCACCACATTTCGGATGGCAGTGTTTGTGAGTAAAAACTGGCCATTTGTCCACCCACTCTACATAGGGCGAGCAGACAAACGGACAAATCCCAAATGGCCCTTCCTTCATCGGGCCGTCGGAGGAGTATGTCAGAGGCAGAGAAGGAATAGTCTTTGCTGCTGACACACTTACGTTCCACGCGACTCTAAATGAGGTGGGCAGATCTTCAGTTTGGGGGTTACCCTCTCTGTCAAACTCTAAATCAGGCCACTTGTCCATAATGACCTGGAGCGAGGTGTAACCCTACTCAGTAGTGTAAGCAGACCAGGTTTGTTCATATCATCTGAAAATAAGGAATTATCAAAATACTGAGTAATGTTGTTACAATTCAGAATATATTTGAATGTTGTTGTAAAAATAATGGGAATTTATGTTATAGACCAATGATGTACAAACTCCCATACTAACTGTACATTCCATCTATTTTCCAGGGAATTGACCTATGATAACATTGAAGCAGTGGGATCCTTGCAACCAGAGTTTCTATTGTTTAGCGAAAGTGGCGAAGTTGGCAAAAATGGGACCCTCCGCACAGATGAGACGGCACGGATAGTAATAGGAATTAACACACTAGTAGCAACCTTCAAGATGGTCCTCAACGATTGTTGGGCTTCAAATTCCAGTGATTCATCATATCCTGCTCCTCACTTTTTAATTAAGGACAGGTACTGGACGTGCATCGTCTGAGTGTCACATCTAGTAGATTGCAATTAACCAACCTAATATAATGGCCTCTTTGTTAATCAAGTGGCATGAGTCTTTGCATGGATGATGTTTTAAGTGCTGTAAAATATTTCTTATTGAGGTTAATGCTGCTGAAAGTTGACACACCTGGAAAGAAATTAGAAAGCCTGTATGCCCTAACCATTTGAGAAGGGAAAAAGCAATAAAATGTCTGGAGTAATGGAAGTGATGCCACACATACTAACACACACACACACACACACACACCTTTAGCCCCCTGATGACATTGGAAGGCTAGGCTCTTGTCCCATCATTAGCCAGCCAAAAAGCCTTCTACATGTTGCTTATGGGCAATGGGAAAGACAAAGATGTGACCTACTGTATGCTCCTGACATCTGTACTTTACACACTAACTTTTAGTGCATATTTATATCACTTTCAAACTATAAAGTGCTCTGAAAACCTATCCTGAATTGGAAAGTGCTACATAAGCAACTATAAATAAAGTAATGGAAAGTAGAAAGTAAACTTGATGCTTAGATACCTGGATCCTAATTACTTTTTGTTTATCTCCACATTTTTCACACTTGAAACTAGGGGTAGCAAATACAAGGTCCTCATAGCGACTGTGTAAGGAAGTGGATTTCTATGTGGGTTGGGTAACTACCCACCTCAAGGAACATAAAGAAGGGTGTCTTGCAACTTGTTGTGTTCCTGTAGCCACACAAAAGGTTAGCCAACTGACCCGTGGGACCCACATCTTTATCAGAGGAGGAAGATCCAGTCCTCCAGAGCTCCATAGCAGGTCCAGTCCTTGTCTGCTTTGGGGTGCAAAATGTATGGTTGACACTTGATATTGGGTGGGGGTGACTCCTGGCCTACTTACATTTAAAGTAATTCCTGTGCGCCTTACTGCAAAGAGACCCAAATGTCATATGTCAGGGAACTTCCAAGATTGCCAAAGTATGCAGCCACACTAAACGTGGGCTCTGATACCTGGGGTGTGTAGGGGAGCATACTATGAAACTTTCTACTGTCCTCCCACATCCAACACTAAAATCCAGTCTGAAGCAGGTCCTGAACCATTAACAAAAAATGAGAATGGAGTCGGTTAAGGCTGAGAAGAGCCCTTAAGCAACCTGACACATGATATACAAGAATTGTGTTCTGGTCCTGTTGGATCCCTTTCACGAGCGCGAACATTTTACATGTGGCTCCGATAGGTCTATCAGACAGGATTTGACATTGTGGTGTTAACAAGATGAGCAACAGAGCAAGAACCCATCCTGAAAGTCCAGCTGAGTTCAGAGGAATCATCCCTGCACATTCTGGTTGATCTATTAATCAATGTGGTCTATTTTGTATCTCCTGGAAGGAATTTCACACCACATTAAAGTCAAGTAAGTCAAGCGCTTGGTAGACAGCTGCTAGAAAGCTAATGTTAATCAACCTCCAAGAGCTTCAGGCATGGAGAAGATAACTTTTTAAAAGTTAGTTTTGTTAAATATATTTTTTTAAATCCCACTTCTCAATTTAATAAATATTAAAAATTAGTGGCAGAATTATTTCTTTAGCTGGTCCCAAACCCAAGATACAGAAATAATATTTTAATCTGGTTTTCTTTATAGGGCAACCAGGCCTACCACAGTGAGAATAGCTTTGAGGCCCTGTGGTTTCTAAACGTCCCACTTAAAACAATGCACCCTACGTTAGGGTCTAAAAGGACTACATAGCGAAGGACTAAATAATATTTAAAAGGGAGGTCTTTGTATGTAAAAAAAGATTTATTTTGACAGGTCACACTGCAGGTGTTACACTGCAGCAGTCAGACTACAATGGTAGGCCTGAAGGCCCACTTTGTGGATGGCACAATAGGTGCTGCAGTCCACAGGTGGCATCTAACTTTGAGGCTTTGGGTGTATTTTGTACACCATATATTAGATACTTATAGGTAAATTAAATGTTAAGAAAAATTAGGAATTAGCCAATTTAATCATATTTAAAGGTGGAATCAGAGACGTTACTCCTGTGTAGCAAGGGTAATGGTCCTGGCCCCTTGATATACCTCTGTAAAAAAATTGTTGTCCAGACATTTTCATTTTTGATTTGTGTATTTAGATAATTAGAGAACTAATTTAACTTGGGTAGACATTGCTAATCTGGGCTGAATTTTTGTGGGTGACATTTTTAAAAACAGCGGATGTGTTGTAGTGATGATGTAATATTTCAGGAACCATGAGACCAATATGCTTCATTTTGGTATCAAAACATAGGTTTTGGTGGTTAAGTAGTCTTATAGAGACAGAAAAATGACAGTTCTCTATTGATGTGTTTTAGCCATCATATCAGTAATTTATTTTAATATTGTTTTGTTTCAGGCTTTCCGTTGATTCAAATTTCTAAACATGAGCAAAGCAGGTGGTAGTAGAGGATCTTTACCTCCTGACAGAGTGTTGCTAACTACAAAATCGGAGGACTCCTTGAAGATAGAAAAATGTGTCATAGGCCAAACTAATCCAAAAGAAAACCTAACATCAATTAAGGCTGGTTAGAAGAGAGTTTGAGATGCTACAGAAACACCGCTAGACAACATTCACAAATGATTGAAACTGATGGGTGAAGAGGGCCAAATTAATTTTATTGTAAAAACCAATCCTACATGTCGTATACAATCATAAAAACCTGGAAAGAAATTGTCAAAAAATAACAGAAACCAGTGAATCACAACAAGAATCAGAGTCTTCTGATAAAAGCGATGACAACCAAACCCAGAGCCCATCCACTTAGATCAATGGCTACCTCTCGTCCACCTCCAACAACTGATCAGGAAGCAGAGGATCTTCAATGTGTTATCTGTGGTTTCGCCAGAACAAGGGCCAAAGTGATTGATGAAATAACAAAGTACAGAGTATGTGAGTCTCAAAAGGCAGCCATGTTTTTATCTGCAGCTGCTTTCTTCCAAGCTTAGGTTTTCAGCCGAGTAGCTGATCTAAACAGCGAGGTGAATGTATTTGCAGTGGACTTGTATGCCCACCCAAACTGCATGTGTGCATACATTCGAAAATATGAATGAACAATGAGCTACTTGCAGCAACGTAATCACTAGCCTTCAGTTAAGTTTGTACTCTTTGAAAAAACAAATGAAGTTTTAAAGTCACTCTTGAGTGATGGCTATGGGTTTACACAAACTGAAATCAGAGAAATAATGGTCAACATTGATGAAACTGTATTGATTCATAATAATGAAATTAAGATTTTCTGGTGGAAATGTACAATGACAAAAAGAATGAGCCACTTATGGTGTTCTCAGCTGATTTGACTCATGAAGTTCCTACTGTCAAAACAAGGTCAAAGGATGCAGTAAAATCAGCAGGAACCATTTTAAGAAATGTCCTGAAAGATTTAGATTTTGGAGTTAATTACATATTTTGTGATGCACCAGAGCTCCGCAATTCATGGGAGTCAACAAGAATGCCTGATGTTGTCTTTTTTGATAAACAAGTTTTTATTGTTTTTGGGTTGTACAACATGAAAAACTTTTGGGCCCTTCGAACCACCACCACACAGCAACACAGCATGAAAAAGCACCATAGTCCCGCCCTCCCCCCGAAACCCCCCCGTCCCTCCCCTTCTTCTAAACAGCACTTTTATGGTATGTTACCCAGCCATTTCCCCCAGACCCTTCGGTACCTCTTGGGGCAACCCCTTGCCTGATAAAGAGTTCGTTCCTGTGTCGCACACCAGTCCACCCCGGTGCTCCACTTGGCCAAGCTAGGCGGCTACGGCTGCTTCCATGCCGCTGCAATGTCACGCTTCGCTACCATTAAGGCCGTCATGAGGAATAACTTCTCCGGGCGTGTGCCATCCAGGCCGTCAGTGATGCCTAGTAGGGTGTGTCTAGGGTCATGTGGCACCTCCCACCCTAGGACCTCTGTGAGTTCGGTTTCTATGCCCCTCCAGTACCCCCCCAGTTCCGGGCAAGACCACACCATGTGAATGAAGTCGGCCGGCTCAGAGCCACAACGGGGACAAGCTGCGTCAGCGGAGAGGCCCGCACGGTGTAGTCGAGCCGGTGTGAGATAAGCGTTGTGCAGGTAGTAAATTTGGATAAGCCGCAGTTTGGCGGAAGCTGTCACCAGTCTGGGGGCCATAAGGGCATCCCGCCAGTCGGCCTCATCCAGGGGACCCACCCACCCCTCCCATCGTTCCTTAAGGCCCTCCAGGGATGTGGGGGTGCTGTTGATGAGGGAACGGTAGATCCTGGAAATGCCTCCCCTCCCCAGGTTACCCATCATGATGTGAGCCTCCGGGGGGCTGTGATCCGGCAGCCTAACGTCCAGTGAGGTGTAAGTGCGTATGGCATGGCGTACTTGAAGGTATTTATAAAATTGGGATGAGTGGAGGGAGAAGCGCGCCTGCAGCTCTGGATAGGAGCACATACGTCCCCCCCGCCAGACATCTCCCAGCTGGGAAATGCCGAGTAGATCCCACGATTTAAAGCCCTCTAGTTCCGTAACCTCCCGCAACCATGTCCCATGCCATAGGGGGGTGACGCGGGTCAGCTTCCCAGTCCATCGGGTGTGGCGGAACGCCGCTCGCCAGGCCAGGAATATTGCTTTAGTAATATCCGGGCAGGAGGCGGGGATGGGGGCGCCGTACAGGCGGTCTTGAATACAGGAGAAACCTAGGTCCCCTAATTCCACCCTGTAGGCGGGTCGGACCATCCCCCCCCAAACCAGTCGTGGATGACCAGGAGGCGGGTGGCCAGGTAGTAGAGGTAGAGATTGGACATGCCCAAACCCCCATCAAAGGTGGGCAGATGGCATAACGATAGAGCCAACCGCGGCCTCCCACCACCCCAAAGAAATCTTGTCGCCATCCCGTCAAGCTCACGAAACCAAGGTCTTGGAAAGGATAGGGGAGTGTTATGCAGCACATACAGGAACCGGGGAAGAATCATCATTTTGTAGAGGGCCACCCTCCCCAACGGATTGAGGGGTAGCGATTGCCATCTCGCCAGGTCCGCCTTGGCCTTCTTAACCAGGGGGGTCACGTTAAGCGCCCAGCACAGTCCCGGGAGAAGGGAGACCCAGATGCCCAGATATTTAAAGGACAACCGGCAGAGGGGAATAGTATCCTGCCATTCGAAACATTCCTGGGAGGGGTGCAAAGGCACCAGAACCGATTTCCGCGAGTTTAAATACAGGCCAGATGCTCAGCCAAAGCGGCCCAAGATGTACATTGCACGAGGTCCGGAGCGCACCGGATTTCCAAGGTACAGCAGGACGTCGTCCGCGTAGAGGGCGATTTTGTCAGCCTCCAGGCCCGGCCACTCCCAGCCCTGAAGGAAAGGGTCAGTTCTGATCAGGGCAGCAAGGGGTTCCATCGCGAGCACGAAGAGAAGGGGCGACAGCGGGCACCCCTGCCGTGTCCCCCGGCCGATCCGAAATGGCCCCGACAGCGCCCCGTTGACCAATACCCTGGCACGGGGGCATGCGTAGAGGACCCGTACCATTCCCAAGAACTTAGGGCCGAAACTCATGTGGGTCAGGACGTCAAACAAGTAGGCCCACCCAACCGAGTCAAAAGCTTTTTCGAAATCGGCGAGCAGGAGAGCGAGATATGGGGTTAAACGGTGGCGGTGAGCCAGGGCCACGTGGAGGCGGCGTAGGCAATGGCGAGTGCCCCGATCGGGCAGCCTGATGTTGTCTTAACATTTTTTTAAATCATTGTTTAATATCAGCAAAGCAAAACTGTTGCAAACTAAAGTTCTTCAGTTCGAAACAGATGATGGCTTTGAAGATATAAGCGAAGAAGTGGAAGACAATCCCATGAACTGACAGGCTTATGCGGTGGAAATGTACTGTCTTTTCCAAATCATGTTTTATGATGTACATCATGGGAAAAAGAAAACTCAATCACACAATCTATGGCAAGTGCAAAAGTAGAGAGCTAATCACTTCAATAAATAGAATTGGTGTATCAACAAATTATAATGGCATATTATTGAGCAGGAAATTGTTAGCAGCTCATGGTGTAAATCTTGTGAATCTGACAGCACACCACTTCCAAGTCACTTTACCAGGAAAGGATTTACAATTGCTGCTCTTGATAATTTTAATTTTGAAGACAGCTCTTCTTTGTTTAGAACATCCAGCACACATGATATTGCCAAGGTGCTTTTTCAAGACTGTACCAACGAAGTAGCTGCTGGAAAACCAGCTGTGTCAACTGTAGGCATAAACAAATAAAGCTGCAAACTTATAACCCAACTGCCTTACCAACTTGTGTAAAATCATTACAAGCCATCACCTCATTCTAGTCTACCAGAAAGTTTCAAAGTGCCCGAGGACATGGATCTTCTTCTACTTGATGCTGCATTCCGCAAAGCTGATTTACCTGAATTTATCATATCGCTTATTCGGTGCAGACTGAAGGATGAAGAAACGCTAGTTCCTCCATTGGCTGGAATTCATGCTCTGATCTCCCAGAATATCATCCCACTAAAGAAGATTGGGGTTTAAGCAGTAATACCATCTCTAGTCACACACTACGCAACAGTATACACAGCTCTAACATTTTTTTGAATGTGCGTGCCCAGTTTGAAGACCAGCCTATCCTGCCAATTTTCGGAGATGAAGGTGTTTTCCATATTGTAGCTGACATTTTTATGTTCAGTCCAGTAGAATTTCATGAACTTTATCCAATGATGGGCGTTTTCCACATGACAAAAGTTGTGTTGCGGTGTGCAGGAAGTTTTCATAGTGGATGTGGATGAGGCTAAAATCTTTGGAAGCAAAACTGTCCAGTCAGTATTGAGCGGAACTCCTTATGTCCGTTGTTACAAGGTATGCTCATCATATCTGAGGCTCTAGAAACATTGCGTCGGAATGCTTTCTGGAACAAGAATGACACATTAGGTTTTGCATATCTTATCTCAGAAGTGAGCAAGGCACAGGGTGCACTTCATTCTGTAATTGTCATTCAAAAGACACAATGCAAAGCCAGGCAATGTTCAATACACTCAGTTCAAAATCGGAAAGCTTAAAAAACAATTTTGTAGAGTTTGTCAAAGAATATGAAGAAAAATCGGAACTTTGCGAGCACTGGGGAAATATTTTACACATGATAGTTTTAGCAAAAAACGTGGTACATGCTGATAGGTGATTGGGAGCTGTACGTGAAGACTATGGAGTCACTGATTACTGTTTTGCTAATTTGATTGCATAACCTACCTGAGATATGGGTCCTGGTAGTTGGAAAGCATGAAGGAACTAGAGGTGGAAAACTATGCCTCTACAGAAAATCCATCCAAGGACATTTTGTGGTGAAAGACAAAGAGGGAAGGTTCAATGCTATGGCTCCAGATGTGAAACTGGAACAGACGATCCAGAGATCACAGAAAAGCTCCAAGGGAATTTTTGGTCAGACACTTAAAAGTGAATATGTTGCTCAATCGCAGCTAGTTTACCATAAAGACTTTTCTATTTGCAATGTTTTCGTAGATGAAAAATTCAAATTTAATGGACCACCGTGAAACTGTTCCTCTCCACGAACTTGTGGGAGAGAGAGGAGAACGTTTTAATAAACATGTTGACAGCCTTCTTCATTTCACGCAGCAGCTAGGAAACCCTGTGAAATGACTGAGCCTGTGCGACTACACAACTTTGTGACCAAACAATATGTGGATAACGATATAAATACACTTCTACTAGATGTCCTGGAACATAGATCAAAACTATATGCAGAACTGAAGCAGGATATATTTATATTGAAATAGAAAAAGCTGTTTTACATAATCACTAAAGCTAAACTTCCACACTATAATTGCCATAGGAAGAATTTCGTCCAACCAGCCACTACAAAAAAGGTTACAAAAAAAAACTTTTGCAAGCACATAGAGAGATGGATGTAGTAAAAGAAAGGGGTGTATTTATCAAGGACTTTCTGTCACAAGATCTTCTTCCAACAAACGAATTATTTGATGGGGATGCTGCACCCAAACCAGTGAAGCAAAAACCCGTTCAAGAGCACGGAAAAAAACTTTCACCTGAAGAATTTCAATTCGAAAAGGTGTCCTCATTTAAAACTGCTTTTGTTGTGGACTACATGTCACAATTGTGAATGGTCAAGATTTAATCCATGCAAAACTTCAGAGATTTCATTCAGATTGTTTTACAGATATCAAAGTCAGTGTGCACCTTGCAAGAACTGCAAATTGTCTTTGACAGTTATCCTGAACTATCTGACAAAGAATGTGAGAGAATCAGACGAATGTCTACAAGTGAAACAATTGACCTTGACTTGCCTGTAGCAAACATTCAACAACTATGCCTATGCAACTTGATAAATTCTGGTCATCAACATGAAACTAGATGAACTTGGAGATATTAACTAGCCATTATTTCTGATGCTTCAGTGAACACTGAATTTCCAATTATTGCAATTGGAATGATTGTCAAGGAGGAGTTGGTGCCTGCTGAGATATATTCAAAAGGTACGGGCCATAATGTTTAAGAACGTAACAGCAAATTGGAGGAAGCTGACCTTTTTGTTGTGCTACATGTTGAGTGGGCTGTTCTAAATGGCTCCATTCAAGTCATTGTACTGTCAAATGACACAGATGATATTATTGTGCTACTTAGATTTTTTGTAATGTCCATAAGTCAAGGTTTTTCAGAGTTGTGGATATGTTATGGAACAGGTGAGAAAAGACACTTAATTCCGCGTCATATTCTATACAAGAAACTTGACCCAGTGTTCTTCTCAAGGCACATCTTCTTACGGGTGATGACATTATGAGCAAAATTGGAACAAAGCTTGGAGCTATATCTGCTGAACCTGTGAAGCTTCTAAAAGGATTTGCTGAGGCAAAATGTGACTTTAGAGACATAGAAAAATACCTTGTGCACGTGTGGAAAATTGGTTCTGACTGTCACACATTTGACAAACTTCAGTACACTGAGTTCAAGAGATCAGTTGTGCTAAGTGACCTTCTACCGATGTCATATTATGTGCATGGAGACAATAAAAGAGAGTTCTACTTGATCAGAAGATGTGTAAATGTTTTGGATCATGCATATGTAGTGAAACATCCATAAGCATTTGGTTGGGAAGATATTGATGGGGTACTAAAATCTACGAAATATCTAAAGCCTCTAACTACAGAACGTACACGTACATGCACTTACTAAATCTGTGCTACAAAAAGATGTCCCTTTGAATATGCTCTTCTCAAATGTTCAACATTCTGAAAATGTACCACGAGCGATGCCGAAACAAAAAAATAAATTGAACTATGAAAATGTGTTTTAATATTCAGATCATAAACATTGTTTTGTGTATACATAAAATGATTAAAAGCCATTATCATTTGTTTCATTTCTATATATATCTATTCTTCCTTTATTATAGCCGCCATTTTACAAAATGGAGGAAGGGTTGCTCGGAGGAGTTATTGACCCCCAAAACCTATGTTTTGACACCAAAACGAAGTATATACATCTCATGGTTCCTGAAATATTACATCATCACTGCAACACATTTTTAAAAATGTTGTCCAGAAAAATTCGGCCCGTATCAGCAATGTCTACCCAACCTAAATTACTTCTCTAATGATCCAAAAACACAAATCTAAAATGAAAATCTTTGGACAACAATTTTTTTTTTACGGAGATATATCAGGGGGGCAGGATTATAAAGTATACAGAATTCAAAATACAAAGATACTTTCTAGAAAATGGCTACAGATTTTGGATGACATGCAGAAAGTATGGATGTCCCATAGTCTGCTACCACAGGGTACCACTAATTAATTTCCATCTAAATATCCATGCTCAGAGCAAAGTTAATCATGTCACTGAGTATGGAGAAAGGATTGAAACCCCCATTCATGAATTCTATTTATCAACAACTACAGGCATTCCTACTACTGGGATTAATGAGCTGTGGTTTGCTTAGTAAGGAATTTTTTACACATAGAAAGACAATGACAAGTCCAGAAACATGTTCTCTATGTATCTACTAATCAAGAATTATTAAACTTAGGACATTGCTGGAATATCTGGCTCCCCATGGGGACATTAGAAATTGCCTCCTGTGCGACTTTGGAATCTAGATTCCATAAAATTTCTGTGGGATCAGAAAAACCCTTAATTGCTGCCATGTCTTGCACCACTTCCCAGAGCAGAATATTGGCCTTTGTACAGGGGAATTTTCATTCTCCTGCTCTTTCCTACTATAGATGAACTTTATATCTCCCCTATCCTAATTAATGCCCCATCATCCTGAAACTTTGTAATAAAAAGATGAGATTTGTAGGAGACAGAGTGGGGTGATGACAAATGAGGGTAAGGGAATGTGAATTATTAAAAAATAATTTTTTTACAAATCACTCCTTTGTTGATGAAATCGTCACTATTCTTTCCATACATTTGCAGAATACCATCCCATCATTTTCAGTCTCTTGCATCTCATAGCTTCCAGAATGTTGGAATAGTCATAGGCTCGCACTTTAATGTTCTCCAGCTAAATCACATCTCTTTTCTTCTTCTTCGCCGACACGTATGTTTCAGACACTTCTTTTTGGAACCACAATTTAAACCCTACTTAACCAAATTATTTCTAGAAAAGTAATCTAAAGATTGAGACTGATGACACAGATAAGGAAAATAATCAGTGAGGTTAAAATCTTCTGAAGCATGCTTCCACCTACATTATACCTTCAATCACAAACATTTGCACACCTTCCCATTCACCAACAGTTTCCCGTAACCCACACTCTCTAATGAATGTTGACTTATCCAAAATATTAGTAATATTACCAATGTAATTACTTATAAACTTACTATCGTCAGGGATAACGGTACAGCATTATTGACCCTTTCAAGGTTCAACAAACTCTGCCCTCTTTTGAAGAAGGATATGTAGTGCAACAAGATTTTGCATAACCACAGCATGCACAGCCATTAACTCTTCCTTAATATGATTTAGTGCTCCAGCAGTAGTAGCAGCAAGCATGTCCACTAGTGTAGACAGTTACCTAATTTTCACATAATTAAATCCACACATACAGGAGGAATCAAAACACCAAACATATCCAACAAAACTTGTCCAAACCCAGGTTTCACGCATATATGACCAGTGTTATCTCTCCCACTCAACTCATTCATGTGATATAAATAGTTAAAAAGACTATGGCAAGATAGCAGCATCCTACATAATTCTGTTGGCGGTTAAAATAAGCAGTTTTACCACAAACATAACAAAGTAATCTATTTATAGGCTCTGCATCAATCCAAAAACTTATCATCAACTACAAAACTCTCATTACATTCATTCTTCCAAACCAACTCTATCGACTTCTCATTCTGCGATTACTCATGCACCATGCACTAGTTTTCTTTCTTGTTCCATTCTCAGCCTAGGAAGAAATTTTGAATACCTGAACTCCTCTTTGGCTACATGGTGCAAACAAATCTCTCTAGATTCTTCACTTTCTCTACTAATTTCTTCATTTTGTTATATTCCATAATAAGCTCATGCTCTGTTCCATCCAGTTTACACACAAACTTATTGTTAATCTTATCTACATTTGTTTTAGATTGCATTATCATTCGCAATAGATTAGAAACAGGTTTCAGATCTTCAGTAACAGAAAGTTCCCTCACAGAAACCCAGAAGTTGGTGAGATAAGGAGCTAGAAATTCTCAATCATAGAAAATATTCAGAAAAACATTACAAGACAATGGGCACATCAAAGAAAGATGACAATCTGTGGCCCAAACAGTTGAGAGAAACGTACACATGTAACAGTCACTTACTTTCATAATATTTGAATATTCCATAGGCATAGTGGAGTAATAATAATAATAAATAATAACAATAATAAATAATAATAATAATAATAAATAATAATAAATATTTATTATAAAATAAATAATAATAATCCTGTATTTGTAAAGCACACAGCTACCCGTAGGTTTCCCGGCCCTGGGGGCTGCCGGGAAGATTAAGCAAGCTATTGCCCAGAGTCACATGGTGCTAGGCAAACCCCTGCCGCAGGTGCCAGGGATCGAACCGTGATCCCCAGCGTCCGGCGTCAGTCACCCTGGCCGCTGCGCCACACCTCTTGCCCTCATGAAAATTAGTTACCTCAAAACGTATACTTAAGGGCTATTTTTGTGTTCATTATGTTATTGCATGAAGTGATTAATTCAACATTCAGGTTTTGAGTCATATCCAACTGGTGAAATCAAACACAATAAGCCAACTTAGACAATTATTATCATCATTATTGTAATTATTTGCAAAATTTTGGAGCATCTTTGTTTGCAGATTGCAATACTCCTTTCTACAAAAGCTACGAGAAAAAAAATCTGTTATCTTCTAAAGTTAGATTAGACTGTAATAACTGCAAAACTTTTCAGTTTATCACCTTAGTGTCCAAGAGACGACCTATTACCTTATACTCTATACCTAGGCGTAGGCAGACAAATAAACCCTACCTATAACTATTGAGCTTATTTTAAAAGAAAGGTTCTAAAAAATCAGTCACATAGTTCATGTGGTCGATTTAAACTCTTCAATTTTAGTCACAACAAAGTTCATGGAGGTTCTTTGAGGAAATATTGTCATTTTGTCAAGTTGATAACACACATCTGATTCTGCGTCGGTTTCAGCATCCGTTTCAACCAAGTGCAAACATGAAGGAGCTGTATATTTTCTGTTTTGTACTTTTACTCTTGTATATCTTTTGGCAATTCCCTCTACCATCACCAGAGTATTGTCCTACTGGCTGTGTTTATTCTTAGGTCTTTGACTGTTTTCAGTGCTCGTGTTCTATCTCCTATAGTCTCAGGCCATATGACTCCATGATGATCACACTTATCTGGTTCACTAATGACGACTTCTGCATTTTCACAGGGGCGGCTCTAGGCTCATGGTGGCCCTGTGCAGGGAGCGTAGGTAGGGGGCCCCGGAAGAGGGTGTCCGGGCGGAGCTTAGGAAGGTGTTTTAATAAAACGTCCAGAAAAGGCGTTAGATGACCAGTACCTGCGGCTGCTCCTGCCCTTCCGAATTCATCTCAGAACGATAACATTTAGGAGGAGGAGGAGGAGGGCATTGTGACACACGACTTGAGGGACTGGCACAGACGGCTGCAGGGCCATGACAGGACCTGTGTCCTCTGGATACGCGGGCAGCGATGTAGTAAATAAGGGTTCGTTTTCACCCAGGCACACCAGGAAAACTGCAAAAGAAACGAATTTCCGCAACCTCAGTACGTAACGCACTACTCATGTTTACCTACTGTTTACCAAAAACCTATCATGCTTCCCTTTTTCACCTAAAATGTTTTTTTTCTTTGTATTTAAAAAAATTGTAAGACTCATTGAGACACACCTTCCTACCACAGTTTGGCAATGTGTGACAGCTAGATGGCACCACACGCGTTGTAACGTTCCGAGCCCGACCACCAGAAAGAATGCAGACTGATGACACACGCCACGCCACACGCGGGAAGCAGTTTGAGGAGGTTGAGTCTGCGCAGATCACTCTATCCTCAGCTTACGACGTCTGCCAGCCGCAACGCCCGCCTTGGTGAGATTGAAACACCCCGGCGCCACTTACTGCCAAAGTCGGACGGTGTGTTGCTGGACGCTACACCCAGCCTGCAACTGCGCATCTTCACTGCCTGGGCTGTACTGACGGTCAGTGATCGCGTTCAGCCAGAAAGGTGTATGTACTGTGGGAGGTAAAAGCTTTAGTCTGCGCAGGCGGCAGTGGAGCAGCCGGCAAAGGATTTCTAACTTGGTCTTATTTGAGTGTTTAGTCAAGGTCATAATTCTGAGGATGGAGGCAAGGCCATGCTTATAAAATACCCTTTCCAAGGGTGTGGTTTGTCCAGAGAACTCGAATAGAGGTTCCTATTCCAAGATAAAGCAGAAATCTTTCCTGTGAAGCATTCACAAGAGGAAGATGAGTTGAAACACATTTTTTCCCTATTTTTCGTCTTGTTCATTGTACAATGTTTTCTTTATTTTTGCTTCATGCAGTTGAATTCCATTAGATTCTTTGGTCTGGCTCTTCTCTGTTCCATGTGCTTCGGAAAGTTTGGTTCCTGACTTCTCTACTACAACAATATCTCCATCTTCACTCAAGGATTATCAAATTGCCACTTTATTGACCTTTGTGTTTTTTCATCTTAACTGGGACCCTCTTAAGGAGAGCATGTGATTACTTTAACATGTTCCACTGTGCAAAGCTATATTGTGGATACTGGGAGGAGTCGCCTTATCCTCAAGAAATTAAGAGAGAAACTGGACAGACATTCACTGCGTCCAGTCTTTGACATAGGGCTGGAGAGATCCATATTTACTTCTTACCAGGACAAACCTCTGCAAGAAAAAAAGAACTGATCCTATATGACAATCAGGCTGGACATCTTTGTTTCTAGATTTGTCCCCGATAGCTTAGCCCTAAGTGGAATTACTTGCACTGCACACCCTCAAATTCACATGCCCTGTTGCCACCTGCAACTTTCCTTTTGTGTTGGAACAAGAGCCGGCTATAAGAAACAATACTCGAATCAGGTAGACTCCACAGACTCTCTCTAATCCGTGATCCCTTGGAACATCTGATTCTGCCCAGCTCCGTTCTTGCAAAGAATGCTTGATATGCCTTAGAGTGTTAGGAACTATATTTTTTGAAAGTGGCACACCTTAAGAAGGCCCTTTGGCTTACCATCGGTACATACACCTATAACCTGCATAAGAACTAGCCCGCAAGTGCCAATTGCTTGAATTAGTCTGGACTTCAGATGAAGCAGTGTAGCAACAGTAGGAAAGCACACTTGATGGGGAAAGGGTTTCAGAAGCTGCAATATTACTGCAAAGCTGTAGCTAAGACGGATGCTGCCATTTGTTGCATGCAACTCAAACGTGGTTTTAGCCCAGACTACAGAACTGTTAGCGCTGCTACTGTAGAAGTACAGAGGGGGCGGGGGTAACAAAAGGCAGTATATTCAACTATACTTCCTAACCACTGAGCTTCTGGGACAGATATGAAAAAGGGAATGTCATCAGAGTTGTGGGCAGTGCCAATGTGGTGCATCTGTAGTAGCAAATCTGGTCCCAGGAAAGCAGGGCTTAAAAGATTATTGATCCAATTTGACACCTGAGATTATTTCTATATACAAGAAACATGCAGAAGAAGCATCCGTTAGAAATACTATCAGTGAACTCTGGGGCAAACACCAGGAGACAGCTTTATTGACAACAAAGAGACCCTAGCAAAAACTGATGATGTAATACACAATGATCCCATCCAAAGGGAAGGGCAGCTTAACTCACATAGTGATTTCAGTGACATATGAGAGAAGAAATGGCACCTCTCTCACCCGTGCAAGAAATTAAAAACCAAAATCAGTGACACACTGGCCTTGAGAGAAGATTTTGAACCCTAAAATTCACCACACAACCACCACCCCTGCCTATCTGGCTGACCGGGTCTGTTGACTCTCTACAAACCAACAACCGGAAGGAACACATTCAGATGGGAAATGAAGAAATGGAAAAACCAAGACAACAAGCCTGCTCTGTCCATGCAGCAAGAATCTGAAACAGCATACCCGTAACCATCAGGGCTGACAAGACCAATTCTGCTCTCAGAACACAAGTGCCCCTGCAATCACTTTTCGACTGAAATTTACCCCTTGATCTTATATAGGGCTCCACTACCTTCCTGATCGGCTATATTTGTGCTGTACAAATAACACATAAAAAACACTGAAAGACAATATTTACTAACACCAAAGGCAGATTCCATGAAAGACCACACAAAGAGAGCCCAACTGTCAGTTACATCAAACAACCATATTGAGAAACATACCATCGATGACTGATGCACAAGCCCAAACATTGAACAGAGAAAAGAGGTACACCAAGCTGAAGAAAAAGAAACAGAGGAAGAGACAACATCGCTGTCACATCAGTTTGAGAGACAGGCACACCAATAGTCTGATAACTGGACCACAGACATAAGCACGATGCAGAGTAAGTCATCACTGACACACCACATACTGAAATTTTAAGCGCATACTTATTGTGATAATTAAACTACAACTTCCAAAACGCGAAGTACTACTGGCTTAAAAAAACTCACAACCCCCTTGAGGGCATCACACATCACACTGTGCTTTCCACTTGGCAGGTACAACAGCAATCGTACGCATGGAAATAGAGAGAATCCGTGGCACACAAAAGTTTGCCATGGTTAAAGACAGATTTAGCTGAAGAGATACGGCAACATCGGAAGTGACAGCATTACTGACACGAGAGGTAGACCGCCAGAGAGCCAATGGCATTGATACCAAATACATTATAGGAGACCACATCGCTGGCATAAAAATAAATCGTTGGGGGCGGGCGGTGGTCGCGACTCAGCACTGACACAAGACACAGACACTAAAAGAGGGACACCGTAGGCGAAAGTGGGAGACTGATACTAATGAGAGGGACATCGAGGGAAAGTCGAGTAAAAATGAGAAACAGCAGCAAAGCACCCAAACAAATAAAGGCGCACTGACTTTAGAAACAAACACTAAAGTGACAGTATTGCTGCAACCAAAGAGACAGCGGCACTGAGACAGACACCAGGAGTGACACTGTCAAAACCGAAGACAAACACTGGGAAATTAACAATAATTAAAAGAAGAGCATTACCGATAACGAACAAAGACAACTGGGGAGAAAGTGACTGAAACTTAAAAGATCAACTTGGAGGTACCAAGGACGCCATGAGATGCAGGAGATTTTAATGTAAATCATCTCAGAAACAACTAGCCAAGCAGGGGCGCCAGAGGCAGCGTAGAAACAACTAGCCAAGCAGGGGCGCCAGAGGCAGCGTATACTGACTCTGGTGCCGCAATAATCGAGACACTGGTGTCTAGGTTCAACTAAGAGACTGTAGAGACAAGCAGTGGGACACATCAAAAGCAATCACTAACACGGTCCCTAAGGGGCGACAGGGTTTCAGACACTAGAAGACAGCATTACTGATGCTAGACAGTAGAGTAGGCTTTCTGACACCGGAGGTGCAGACGCCAGGAGATGCAGCAGCTGATTCCCCGGAGGACCACCTGTGGCGGTATTAGACACCCCAGCTAAACACCAGAAGAAACTGCATTATCCTCATCAGGATCAGAGGCAAACACTGAGAGGGGTGTCAGAAGAACCAGTCTCTGCTGATTGGGTACCGGAAAACTCGGTGGGATATGCAAGGAAAAACAGAAACTGGCGCAGGAAGAGGACATAGCATCAATACAGATGAAATAACAACATGACAGCCAGCATTCCGATTCCCACAGAGACAGAAACACTAATAGGCAGCGTTACTGACTCAAAAAGAAAGACAAAATGACAGACAGCACTGACACATCCAGAAAAATACAGGGAGTAAAGGAACCCTGCATTCAGAGACACACATGCCTGATGCCTGCTTCATCCGCCTGGAAGGCAGATGTCTCACCTGCATCCAGTCACCGCTGTCCCGAGTGGACAGACAGACGGACGTGGTCTGGTATGCGGCCCTCAGGCCGATTAAAGCTTGTGACAGGGCTCGGCCGGACGCAGAGGCTCTCAGATCTCGCGGACGCCACCAGCTCAGCAGTAAAAGGCTTTGTCCCGAGCCGCGGACGGACAATAGAAGAACAGACAGACAGACAGAGCAAGATGGCGGCGTCCGCGAGCGCGCCGCACGACCGTTGCGGGGGAGGCGCGATTCAGGAACGAGGAACACAGGTGCGGGAAGGGGGGATGACGGTCAGGGTGTTTGCAAGTTAGTGGAAGCCGGAGGCCGCCAAATCCCTGCCAGGGGCCGCCACGAATATGTATTGTATGATAGTGATTGATCTGGAGAAACACAAACTCAGAATTTAAAACTTAATACCATGATTGGAGGTTCCCTTTAATAATCATTATTGATTTCTATCCAAATGAACACTTTTTGCAACATTAGGATAATCAAAGTCTTAGGGGAAAAAACATAAAGCTCTAGTTTATACCTTGCAGTTTGTATGCAGCTCTAAGATGAAAGCTAATAGCTCACTGTTCTTTGTTAGGATTTTAACTTATAAACTGCAGGTAGCAAAAGGATCTTACTGTCAAAAGCAGTAACCCACTAACCTATTTCCAATATGTGCACTTTGTGATGGGCATGGTACATGTTCTTAGCAGAAGGCACATTAACCCTCTGCGCTATCTTTCCATGAGTCAAAACTTCCACTAGACAAAACTCTGATCTCGCTCTAGTAAGACGTTTATTCACCGGAGTTATCATGACATTTTTATTATTGCCGAAAATTGCTGTAGGCCAGGAAGGAGGCAGCAAGTGCTTTTAAAACCATAATCCCCCAATCAAAGACAGCACCCGTTGCGGTCACACCGGTCGCATCACCCTAGTGCCAGCTCTTCTCAGGGGTCCCGTTGCTCTAGGGTCTGCTACTTCTTAGGCCTGCCAGCAAGACTGGAGGTGAACTTCAGTATGGATTGTGGTGGGCAAGCCTCCAAGGTGAACCCACACGCCACACGCCACTGCTAGGGTCCACCTGCTGGTGTTAAGACACCAGGGCTTTTCCGGATTTGCAGGGTCTTCTAAGGTCTAGCGTGGGAATGTGCTCCCTCAGGAGAGTGGTCTGGGGGACTGCTCATGAAGGCTGAACCTGGTTCCTCAGTTCTAAATTCGGCAGCTCTGCCCCCAGTGCTACATCCGCTCCCTCACTGAACACCATACTGCCCCACTGAGAGAAATTCACATTGCCTTCAACTACAATCCAATTTGACCTGCTATGAACAACTGGATGTGCCTCAATTCAAATTAAGCACTGGCAAGAGCAATATGCTCCCTAAAGGAAAAAGTAACAACATCCTGGAAAAAGCAAACACTCATTGGGAATGAAAAATTAAATAAAGCTTGTGAAATGTAAGCAGGAACAACATGGTGAACTTAACGCTTTTACACTCACTATTCGGAAATCAGTGAGTGCTTCTGCCTGAAAACTACAGGGCCCAGAAAGGACCCATTTCAATGTCCACTGCTTATATGCTTACAAAACGTAAGCAGTATGGTTTAAAAAAAACACATTCGTGAACCCAAAGCCGCCGTACACATTTTGTTTTCCAATCCACCCATCAACCAGGTATTGCAGCACCTCCAGGTTTGGCGCACTTCCCCACTGGGGGAAAACAGCGCTTCACTGGCAAACTGAGTAAAGTGACGCTAATGTTTTTGGGGTTTGAATAAAACCGATCTGGGCACTTTAAGAACATTCCGTCTTGCTTTATTTATTGATTTTTCATATTTTGAACCTTTTATTTCCGTGGCTGCACTTTGGAATAGAAAAATGTCAAAACGGCATTTCCAGCAAAAGTGTTTTTCTTTTTTGCATCCATTTCACAGGGGAACAAATGAACGACAGGAAGAAAGAGAGGGTGAGAACCATTTCTTGAGTCACGGTTTTCGGTAAGTGAGGAGGAGTTAGACAGACAGAGAGGGAATAAGAGTAAGAAAGAGAGGGGGGGCAGCTGCCAATGGCAGAGCAGGAGCGGACACCTTCCTTGTCTTGTCTGGGCAGGAAGCAAGAGACGGAGACCTTTTCCTTCTCTGCTCCCCGCCCGTCCCCAAACAGCCACTAATGCCAGCCTTCTCTGCAGTGCTTGGATATTTCTTACGTCCAGCGATGCATGTTCCAAATAAAAAAGTAGGGGCACGGAATCTATAGAATTAAAGAAGTAGGGGCACGCCATGCCCTGCCGTTCCCGCCCACTTCGACCACTGATTGTATCCGATTCCTCGCGGTGGCCCCCTGGGGTTTGGTGGCCCTGTGCAGGTGCACGGCTTGCACATGCCTAAGGCCGCCCCTGATTTTCATCTTCACTTGCCACTTGGTTCACAGTTTCTTCCAACTCAGCTTGATTCATTGTGAACTGATCATCTTCAAAGGTGCTTGATATTCAAATTTTCAGCCTCTCCACTCTGTCACTGTCATCATGAGCTGCAGCTCGAGATCCTTTTGCACTGGATCTTCGTGTTCATGTTCTTCTTGAATTACCCCTCTGGACCTTTGCAGCTAACTTGAGTTTTGTCATATGAGTCAGTTGCTGCTGTCACCACTTCTTCATCTGCAGTCTTGTGTGAGATGTGTGGAGCCACTGTGGCAAGACTCCAAATTTGACAATAGTGTGTGTCACAAGTATGACCTGGTTTGGGCACTTTCACCTTTGCTCAAGGCAAGACTTACAAACTTGCTTCTTCACTAGCACCCAATCATCAGACTGGAGTGTGTGGCATTGTTCTTCTTTGCATACCTGGAGTTGCCAAGGTAATCTAATGAGAGATAGAGCAAACCACATCAGCCAGACCTTTGCAGCAGTCTAGTATGGCAAATGGACGTGGAGAAAGTGGCTCTTTAAACGAAAGGCTAAGGATAAGATGATCGCTGGGCCCCATGTCTATGACTCTAAAGATTTCCAACCGATGGAACTGGTGAACTGGGACCATCACATAGTCAATAGGTGATTTACTTGAATGTTTTCCCAGCTGGAATATCATCTAGGCACCTACATTGATCAAATTAAATTCCACTAAACAATGCAATATCTTCGCATCTCCTTCGCTGGGGCTTTCAGAGAAAATATATTCCGGGATATTGAACGCTAAGCGCAATTCTTTCATAACCTCATCAATATATTTAAAAACTGATTTTTCGTTAAAATTGCCCTACCACCAACAAGGCATCGGAAAAATCCCAAACCTGTTTTTTTACATCAGTAACCAAATTCAGCAGCTCAAAGTCATGGAGAGGGGAGTTGGTGGTACTACATACACATTTAAACATATCCTTTGCTTTGACCTCTACGTATTGGCGTACAAGTTGATTAAACAAGCAAGAACTAATAAGCGAGTGGTTGGAGCTTTGCTACCTTTCTCCCACAGCAGATTGCGGGGCCCTGTCTCCAACCAATCAATCAATCTCGTCTACCCTTCCACTGGTCCATGGAGGAAAGTAACTGTCCTTAAAATGTTTGAAAGAACAGCTCCCTCTCCTCAATGGGACCTGCCCCCAAGTACTATGGTCACTTTCCCTCTGTCGCTCATCAAGCTACCAATGGTGGAACCTATTCCGATTCCTCAAATCATGAGCTCTATCATTAGTGAACGTTATGGTAACTATCCTTTCTTGTGAACCATCATGTTCCCACTAACTCCTCCCAACACCTAGTCTCTGTTTCCGGTCAGAAGGCCCGGCAAGATAAACCTGGTTCAGTTTTAGCACACCATGTTCCCATAGAAAAGGGATTAACTGCACTTCCTCATTTTGTTCACAGAGACAGATACCGTTTGACACCAGGGCTGAACCCGCCGCTTCCACTAAACTCTTTGTTTATCTGTTTGCCAGCAACCTCCTTGAAGCCAACCAGTACCAAATCCTTTGTGGAGACATTTCTTAATCTTTTGATGCTAGCAAATACATTTATCAGTTCCAACCTATTGAGGGGCTGTTTAGCTACCTTCCTCTATTCATTCTAGGTTGCACCTCTAGGAAAAACACCGGGGGTCTCATCTGCTTACGATCTTTTCCAACCTGAACTGCGGCAAAATTCCTTGGACTTGCTAAAGATTTTCTTTTAGCAGACCCTGTACTCAGACCTCTTGAGTGAGGAGAAAATCTCCCCATTGGGCCGTCAATGTTTTTAGCATTCTTAAGTGGCCCAATATTGTTACTGTTTTTCTCCCAACATCCTCATTTTTCACTCAATTGCCCCTCAGGAACACATTTTCTTCAGATTTTTGTGTTTTCCCCCTATTGGGGGGGACCCTTAGGTTTGAGGACTTAACAGGTCGACAAGGAGGGGCTATACCATATATCTTCAATCGATTCTTACGATTTCAACCACCCCCCCTTTCCTGGTATCTCTTCCTCCCCGGCCTCATAGAAGCAACACAGCACCTAGATAGAATCCTTTTTTCCCCCAAAACACTTCCTCTTCTCAAAATTACATAGGGACATCTTGAAACAAATATCACCCTTTACCCCTTCTCCCTTGGGAACCTCTTTAACTTCATCCTTTAATGATTTACTAATGGTTTTAACCAGACTTATGAGCCTAACATTCTGAGTGTTATTCAGGCCTAGATCTTTTAACATTCCCTAGAAGGTTACTTGCATTTGGAAAAGAAGATCAACATTGATAAGTCTTGGGCAAAGTCAGAAACATTTGCTTATTGCTTCGATCAGCACTACACCCAACCCGCCTCCCTTCGTAGGTATTGGGGATGATGAGGATCTTGCAGAAGCCCCCTCCCCGCCCCGGGGCTGGACCCCCTCCTTCAGATTTGAGAGACCTGATAAGTCAATGTCCCCTAGATCTTGCCCACAAAACTCCTTGGCGGATTAGCAATGTCAAGTTCATCGAATGGGCAGATATCTCCCGCAAATTGGGTTTTCACTAAAGCACCTAGGAGTGGCGACTTAGAAAAGGGGAAGTCGTACCCCCTTACGCCACCTTCTTTCCCTCCTAATAAGCAGGGCTCTTCCATTCTCATGATACTATTTGTGGTAACATTTCCATTTTCATTTTCAGTATCGACATCCGTTTTACTTTTACTTTTTACCAAGTTGATCTCCCTCTCATTTTTATTAGCACCAGGTCTTCAGCTTGGGCTTCTAACTTTAAAATGTTTTGCAACAAAATCTTGCAGGGAATAGGATAGACCAGCAACCGGCCTAATTGCCTTCTGCCTTTGACCTAACGCCTGAGTCTTTTGTTCTTTTGGAGGGGAAGTACCAGAGATTGTAATGGAAATAGCAGGCTCAGGCGAGAGGGTACTAACTGACGGATCCTATGGTCATTGCGACCCCAAATCTATTTCAGGAATTGATGACCTATTATGGTGAACTAACAGAGGCAAGGAACTATCGCTGGGCCCCCCTTGGGGGCTTGATTGTACCCAAGTGGCACAGGCCACCTCTCCCTCCTGCTGACCAGCAACTATAACACCACTTATAATGCTTCTTTTAAATGGCCCTCCCACTAATGAGGGAGGATTGTGAACTAAGACTAGAAATATTCATATCACCAGCACCTTCATTAGTATAGTCCAACCTATGGCAGCCTCCTTGGTCGGGAGGGTAGCAAATCCTACAGGGCGATCCAGAGGCTGTAAGGTACAGAAGGGTACCCTCTGCAGGAGCACAGTAAGGGTGCTAAAGCCAAATATCCCCAGGGAGGTCCTCGCGTTGGACCCTGGAGGAGCGACGGCGCCCCGTTAGTCCCATGGGCGGTTGTGGACCTGAGCAACCGGGGGTTGCCTGCAACGCTCCGCCCCCCTTAGCTGGGGGGCGTGAGTAAGGGGGTGGACTGGTGGTCCACCGGTGGGAGGGGCTATTGCCTCCCCCAAATTGACAAACAACGGTTGGATAGGGTCACGGTGTAATTTGGCTCATCAGGCGGGGTTGCCTGCCCTGGGATCGCCCGTAAGATAACCCACCATGTTGGCATATTTGTTATGGAAATAAACCTGCAGCAATTTTCTCCACTGTGTCTTGTCTGATTATTTATCCAAATTATTGCTGTGGGAGGGATGGGGAGTGTTGCCGATATTGGCACTAAGGGCAGTCTAGGGGCCTGAGTCTTGGTGTGCTGCTGGGGCAGACGGTTGCTCAAGAGGATAGTCTTGTGGCCAACATTATATTCAGTAAGAATGCGCCTATTGAGTTAAATCAAGATGGTGAGCCTGGCTATGGGTGGTGTACTGTTTCGCGCCGTGCAGCAGTTGTAAAATGTAGCTCGTATTTACGTATGATGCTTGATTAGAGGGGAGTACATCACAGTTATTGAATACATATGGATTGTCAGAGACTGTGATTCAGCCAATCGCGCGCACTTCTGTGTGGTGCTCAAATAATATTATTTACAGAAGAATACATCACAATTAAGAGATATGTGTGAATTAACAATGATTAAATAAAAAGACTCTCATATGTAACGTTATACTCAGCGCAAATACAGCCAAATGGCATCTTCATAACATTGTAATTTACTGTTTGTTGGTGCACAGCATATGACTATGATAATCATGCATAATTATGCTATGTTTACTGATTTAACAAAATACATATTACCTCTATCACAACTGAAAGAAATAATCACAGAGGCGCTTTGCCATTTCAATAAAGTCAATGTATGTTCTGATTTTGCATCATGCACATTGAGCCATATCAAGACAGATAAGATGCATTACCACAGGGATGCATAGAACCAGAGTCACATTCATTCTATAGCATAGTAATGTATGGATCAACATATTTACAGTTTTGGGCTGCGCATCAGGGGAGCATACTACTGATCAGTTGTATTGTGTGTGCTACTGTGTAATCAATTCACACTAACAAACTTGCACCACAATTCCAGACTATTCAGCCCTAGTTGAACTGAGTTACATTTGTCAATCCATTTACATTCTAGAGTATGCAGGATCCCTGGGTAGGATTTTACCTTTATCAATTATATGCCAGCGCAGTTCATCAGCAGAATGCAGTTGTTCTTTATAATGTTGAACCAGGGGGGGCATTTTCTACAAGACATCGAATTCTACTCCTGTGCTGGCCTATACATGTCTTAACTGGTTGTGATGTCTAGCCTATGTATATTAAATTACACGGACACCAGATGCAATAATGGTCATGTAGAGGCATTTTGATCTCTCCATGCACGAATTCCTTGGTGTTGGTGGTGTATTGGAAGGCTATGCACCTCCCACATTTGAAATGACCTTTTATGGGTGTTAACAACCATAGATTCTCAATGGTGGCCCTTTTTTTGTGTATACTTGTGTCAGAGTGTACTAGGTGATCTCTAATAGCATGCGCTAACGGTTGTTAGAGGCGAGGCGGAGTTCCATACTTTGTGCTTTGTGCCGAGCGAGCGAGTGGCGGACGGCGAGGAGCCAGCGGCCGACCCCGGGAGCTATTAGCTTCCGGAGCCAAGGAGCTGTGGAACCGGGAGCCAGCTGAACGCTAATTCGGTCCTGGATCCGGATGCGGTCCCTTCAGATGCGGCCGAGACAGTGGAGAAGCAGCCGTGTTGAAGGCTGAGGTAAAGGTGGTAGAAGGTAAAAGGCAGGGTAGCGCGGTTGCCATTAGTGCTGTGCCCAGGTGCGCTGTGGAGGTGCCCCAACTAGGTTGGGTGCAGCCTGCAGAGCCCAGTGTGCCCTGCTCTCCCGTTTCTGCATTGCTTCACTGCTTTACTGCTTTACTGCCTTACCGTACCTTGCTTCACCTTGCCTTGCCCACCACTTCCTTCTTCTGTGTCTTCTGTGCCTTCTATGCTGCACTCGGCCGGATACAAAATAAGGGCAGCCAGACACAGCTTCCGTAGCCTCTGTACCCCATTCCCAGGGGGGGCCCTGCAGGGTACAAGGATCCAAGAACTCCAGAAGAACGCAGAGGCTCCAACACCACCAGCACTATTGCCCCCAACGCTTCAGCCACTGCAGCCAGGACTATACAGCGGTAAAAGCAACAGTATTGATAATCTACCCCCACGACTCAGGGCCCAGTTAGGAGTCTAGCCAGACAGCCAGAATCAGGCTCAAGACTAAGGACTGGACCCGGGGGCCAATCTGGGGTAAAGCGAATAACCCTACGATTGACCTGTCAGGGGGGTTTGCAGAGAGGAATCATCCGAATATCATACATCAAAGTATCAAAATGCAAATTATCAAATAAAACAAAAACAACAAAGGAGGAATGAGATCGGGTAAAGTCAGGCAGTCCTTAAAATTAAGTTAAAGTCAAGAAAAAGGAAACTTGAACCCATAACCAATGCCCAAGATGGCCGATGGACTGGAGCTCCTGGAATGAGCTCCGGGTTAGGGATCACCTAAAACGGTTGATATCCCTGTATAACCCCGCCATTCTTCCCCGAGCTCATCACCCGGCTGCCCACTAATCACCCAGGACATCACCATCAACCCGCCCGCCACCCGCAGACCTCACTTACCGCTTCTCGGACCATCAGGACGGCGGAGTGCCGGAGACTGCTGAAGAGGAGCGCCTAGTGAGAGCATCGGGTGCCCGGACTTCTGATGAGCGTTGAGCGTCTGCCCCAAGCCACCAAGAAATGGTGATCTGCATGAGCTATCGAGATGAGGTGGTTGACCGCAATCCTGCCGGCGATCGACTGAGGTGAGCCCCCACTGGCTTCGGAGAGTTATAGGCTCCAGCGGGGAAGCTACTGCATGTCAGCAGACTCCTAGGGACCCAAGAAGAAAAATAAAAACCGGGTGAGTCACCTCCAGATAACGTTCGCGGGAGGTGCCACCTGTTTTTCAGTGGAGACGAGCACTCCCCCATCACAGGAACACCAGCACGCTGCCGGGCGCTCCCCCAACACGGACCGCCTCGAGGCATTGAGCGGTTCACTGCCCAATAGATATATACCCTGCCCTGCTGTCGCGCACCTATCGCGGGGGGCGCCTCCTGGTTTAAATGATAGGAGCCTTCCCCCCCCCCCAGCCCGGGTGTATCAACACGCTGCCGAGCATGTTGCCGGCATTGTGGAGGGAAGATCGGCATTGACCTCTGGGATCAGCGGATCTAACCCGTTCCTCTTGACTGCAGGGGGGAGAGGGGGTCCCGGTGCCCGGGGTTCCAATCCTCCATTCTAGGTTCCCTTTTGCCTCGTGGACACTCGGCTCCACAAGGGAAGATCCATCAATAATGGGCATAAAAAGAGGACTAAACATAGTAAGAAAAAGAGGACTGAAGTAAAGTAAAGAGAAAAGCAGCGGCCATCTTGGAACAGTGTTTAAAAGCATGCAGGAAAGGAGGAAACAGAGAAGGTGACCCCAATAGCTAAGGAAAGTAAGAATCACAGCCAAAAGGGATAGGGTAAAGAAGAAAGAGAGATAGAAGTAAGAAAGTGAGACAATGGAAATAAGCTTACAGCCATCAGGCTGCCATGCCTTCACCATCTCCTACCCCCCAACCTATCTAAAAATGCAGCCAAGAAGTACAAACACACAATACTGAAATCTCACCCGGAGACACTGATATCAGACCCTTATTTCTGCACCAACAAGGGCATAATATCGAATGACCTCATCTTCCACACCAAAAAACGTGCACAGTGGAGGAACACCCTCTACTCCATGCTTCGAATCGCCAATACCCAAAAAAACCCTCATGCCCTCAAATTGACGGTTACAGCTTCGAACTTCTGCAAGGCGAATCCCACCATATCCATATACAATAATGGTAATATCCTCATACAAGCTTCTGACAGCAATCTAGCAATCATTGACGAGATCTTTCCTACTCTCAAACGAGCAGTGAACAGCAAGAAATATTATTTCCCCGACACGACTCCTCCCATCTCTCAGGTAAACACACAATCTCTGCAACGTAATCCATTAATGACCCATAGGGACCTCATATCTCGCCAAACCCCCAACGACCCCCACATGTCCCTTACAACTGACGCAACCGCTCCAGGACCCAGGGGTCCAGCTCGGACAGCCATAAGCATAGATAACGAGCATCACACCCCCAATGATCCCTACATGTCCCTCTCAACCGACTCAACCACACCAGGGCCCCGGGGCCCAGCTAGGACAGCCACAAGCATAGATAACATGCCCTACTCCCCCAACGATCCCTACCAGTCCCTCACAACTAACTCAACCACACCAGGGCCCATACGCTTTGTTAATGACCACCTCAAAGCAGGCATACACCTGATTCACCGGATAACTTAGGGAGAATATAACAACCGAAACTACACCCCTGACATTCCAATCGCCCAACCAGCAGATGAGCTACCTGACAAATCTCCTCCTGATCTGACACTTACTTTGATCACCTGTCAACCCCTAACACCCTCGCTGCCCTACCCGCTCAACCAAACCCTACACACAGCGACCATACCCCCCTCACATGCAGCTACCCTTCTCATGGTAGCACATCACATCGACTCTGACCCACCTACTACCCTCACTACTCAACTAACCCAATCAAAAAATAATAATGATATCCCCACTCAATATGATATCCAGATCTCAAAGCAACCAGGCCATAATGAAGGACCTACCACTATAAGGGAATACCCGCCCACACACTTAACTAACTGTCCTAACCATGACTGGACCGCTTGGTTCAATGAGTTAACCTTAGGTCTAGCCCAGCTCAAGGATGAAATGCAAAATCTTTCATCAATCACCAATGAACTCCTAAACTCTAATAAAGTCACTAGCGCCACCGTTAACCGAATTAGTCAGCACACCAGCAGGTACTTCACCACGAATCCACACCCAGTCTATACATCACGGAGTAAAATACCCTCACCCAACGACCCGTATCGCCCTACGAGGGCATTGGATTATCTATCAAACAATGACCTAACCGATCTTCTCAATTCATACACAAGCCATAATGACAGTAGCAAGTCTCTAGATGGCACTATCCAATACATCCGACCCAACCCCTACAGAGAACCCACTCACAACCACAGATCCATAATTAGGGAAAACCTCACAAAAATCAAGATAACGCAATCGACCCTCACTCACTCGACTAGCAAATTAAAGTGTGCACTAATCAACTGCAGATCAGCCAACAAACATGCTACGGTCATCTATGATCTCATTCTCTCGAATGATATGGACATCATCATCCTCAGCGAAACATGGCTAAAGAGTTCCTCTGCCCCCATCCTTGACCTACTGGTCCCCCCTAGTCATGACATACTTTGCATGGATAGAAATGAGAAACCCGGAGGAGGACAAGCCTGCATCTATCGAAACACAATCACATTTAATCAAGCAGACTCCATATCCTTATCCTCCTGTGAATATCTCTGCACCAACATATCGGACGGCAAGGGCATCATCTGCCAACTCCACATAATATACCACCCCCCGGGCGACAATCTGAAGTTCATTGATGAACTAATGGAAGTCATTACAGCCAACGCCAACTCACAAGTGCCGCAGATCTTTCTGGGAGACTTCAATCTCCATTGGATCATGGCGATCATGATGTAAGCGGTCTCAAATCCTTTCTGGCAGACCAGGAGCTGTCCCAATTCTGTAACAGCCCAACCCACAACAAGGGGGAGATATTAGATCTCATCATAGCAAAAAAAAACACTATATCACTAGAATCCATCCTCCCATGTGACTGGACTGATCATTACAGCATCTTCTTCTCCATCAACAGTAAGGTAACTCCAAAACGAAACCAACCTACTAAAACAAAAGAATGGAAAAGGAATATCTAAAACATCAATCCCAACGCCCTGATATCCCAATGCAATTCCGCCCTGACCCCATCAGCAGACATGGCTGACGTCCATGATCTCACAGACTTCTACAACGTCACTATGCTTGATATCCTTGATACCACAGCACCCCTCCAAGAGAAAAATATCTCCTCCAAAATCTCCAAACCATGGTTCAACGAGAATCTAAACTCGGACCGGCGCAAGTTAAGACTAGCTGAGCGAGCTTGGAAATCAGCACCTTCCACTGATCACCTATACCAACTTAGGGTATTGAGATACACTTACAACAGAAAAATCTTAAAAGCTAAAGCAGACTTCTTCAAAACACAGCTGAACAAAGCCATTAACCATCCCAAAAAGCTATTCGAAATCGTAAAACAACAATCGCTTAACTCTACAAATGTAGTGGAGCTAAGCAACCCAGCTACCCCGAGCTGCGACGAGCTTGCCAAATTCTTCCTAGAAAATACTAGAGTCATTGAAAATGACATTCAATCCAAGAAGGTTCCCCAACAATCTACTGACCAAGAATCGACTCTTTACCGATCAAGGACCTCTTTAGCTTTCCGATCGAAGTTCCAAAAAACAATGCCAACTGGCACTCCTTCTCACCCATCCATGAACACGAAATCTATAGCACCCTGCTAGCGATCAACCCTGCCAATTATTTCTCCAATCCCCTACCACCATCTGTATTCAAAATGATAAAGACCGTTATTCTACCACTATGGGCAAAAATTGTTAACGCCTCTCTGAGGCAAGGTTCCTTACCTGACTGCCTTAAAATAGGGCAGGTAACGCCTATACTAAAGAAAGTCAACTCCCTCTCCACAGATCTCAACAACTACCGCCCTATATCCAGCATCCCCACTCTGGCGAAGTTATTGGAAAAATGTGATCGAATTCAACTTTGCAAACACATCGAGAACTTCAACCTCCTAGATAAACACCAATGCGGCTTCCGGCAAGGGCACAGTACTGAATCAGCACTATATATAATGGATGACATCTTAAAAATGTTAGATCATAACTTATTGCTTATTGCTTATTGATACTCCTTGATCTATCTTCCGCTTTCGACACGGTTAAACACGACAATCTACTGGCCCTTCTTGAACGAAGGATGGGCCTTACCGGTCCAGTGTTACAATGGTGCACCTCCTTCCTAAGCAACAGAACTCAAAGAATCAAGATGAAGCAATCACTCTCTCAACCATCCATGGTCACCCTAGGAGTTCCACAGGGATCAGCACTATCACCAATCCTTTTTAATCTACTCATGGAACCCTTTGCTAATGCGCTGAACTCCGCAAACATTCTATATCACCTATATGCGGACAACACTCAAATATATATGAAAATCTCCTCACCAGATGACTTCATTTCTCTCAACGCCATTCTACATAATACCCAAACTGGCTCAATGGCAACCACCTCCTGCTCAATACCAAGAAAACTGAGTTCCTCCTCATCTCCCCCACCAATCACACACCCAAGATAGACTTATGGCTGAAGCATCTCACTTCCTTTGATTGCATCCCACACATCATTGACTCCGCAAAATCCCTGGGAGTCACCTTTGACAAACATTTAAATATGCAGGCACAACTCTACAATGCCACCAAGGGAGCCAATTTTCAGTTGAGTATCTTAAGGAAACTTAAACCCTTCCACCCACAGACTGATCTAAAAATGGCGGTTCAAGCGCTTGTACTACCAAGACTGGACTATGGAAGCACCACGCTATGCAGTCTTCCAAAATGCAAGCTAGCACCGATCAGGGCATCGCTTAACGCTGCGGCCAGGCTGGTCTCCGGAACAAAAAGAAATAACCACATTACACCGGCCCTGAAGGCTCTGAACTGGCTGCCCTACGAGTCGAGAATACAGCTAAAGATCGCCTGCATGACACATAAAGCCCTAAATAGCAACATCCCCAGCTATCTAGCGCAAAAGCTAGAGCGGTCGGGAGGTTGCAGACATACGCGAAGCGCAAGCTCACTACTACTAAAACCTCAATCCTTCCATAAAAAGAGAACTGCAGAGCTTTCTCAGGCATCGCGCCGAAGATCTGGAACAACCTTCCACCAGACATATGCAGAATCTCCTCTTTTACCACCATCAAAAAAGAAGCGAAATTGTTTCTAATGAACAAATTAACATCCTAAATATTTAACACTTTGTTGCCTATTTGCCACCGATTATATCCAAACACCAATGTCTAACTCTTTTGTATTACATGCGATTTCCGATTGTATGTATAACTTGTGAGAATTATGTACTGTAATGCGCTCTGATACCCCCGTGGGTCATGTTCGCGCTATATAAAACTTTATAAATAAAAATAAAATAAATAATGATGCCGCAATCAACTAAATACCAAGATAAAAGCCTTAATACCCACAATGCCTACAAAGAAGAACCTAACAAGGCCATCTCAAGCACAACTGCAACTGTAACTGCAACCACAAGCGAAAATGTAACTGTAAAAACAATGGCAAATATTCTCATGTCGCCTGGGAGGAGGCGGAGCACTCCCTTACGTCCATCTGTGGAGAGGCAACCGGTGTGCAAAGCTCGTGGCCTGGTGGCAACCAACACCCTGATTCCAGTCACTGCCCTCCCAATTGCACCCCCAGTTGCCATTGGTGCCACAGACATCGCAGTTATCAAGACAGTTACCATCGCCTTTTACATCGTTAAAGGACTTAAACGACGTCAAAACCAATGAAGGAATGTCTGTGAGGAAAACAATATGCACCCACCAGCCAAAGATATATACTCAATTTTCTTTCCTGATGGACCCTGGAACAGCTATTTACTCCAAGACTGGGAACATAAAAGGGCTGCAAACACCACTCTTATCAAGTAAAACTGACTGCAGATCTCTCCACAGCAATCCAATTGAGACACCACTGTTCATAGGGGCTAATTGTCAACTTCCTCTTGGGGAAACAACCGCAACGCCCACGTCAACCGGAATTAGAGGAGTGAGTGACTCTATCAATTTGGCAGGCAGAGGAGCAAATAGTCAAAGCGGGGTCGAACTGGGCTCGCCCTGTTCTGGAGAAAACATCGCAAATAACAGCTTGTTGAGCTCGCCGAAGATGGACAAATCCTCCGAGCTGGTGAACCACTCTTATTGAGCCAGTCGAGTCGAGACAAATCCAAGTCAAACCAGCATGCATCACATAGAAAGCTTAGACCCACCAGTTAAAATTAAGGTTCAGGATAACCGTGATGGAAAAGCACAAGATCCATTTTCTCAATTAAATATTAGCTCTCCTATCCAAACGAAGTCAATTCCAACAAACCAAGTACTCCGATCAGCCGCAACTAAGGTACAGGACAGCCGAGATGGAAAAACACAAGATTTATTCTCTCAATTAAACAATAGTTCTCCTATTCAAATAAAACTATTTCAAACAACCCAAGCAGACACCTGGGAGCAATTAGCAGCACATAACAGCCCAATAGCAAATACGCCCCCAGCACGTATTACCTGTTACCTAACAATAAGTCTCACTCTACGAATAATGATATGCCCTTTATAGCTACGTAGGAATGGGAAGAATTAGTTGTCTCCTACAACCTGAAACCAGTTCATTCTCATTCACCAATAGAAGCAAACAACCTCCCAAGACTGGAGAAAAGCAATAATACTGGAAGTCCAATCCCGGAATCGATATGGACAACAATCTTAAATACCTTGCAAGACTCAGCTGCAGCTTTACAATTTCAATCTCATAAAATGGACTTGCTGCTTACTGTTATTCAGACAATGGCTGATTCCATTTCAGGAATTGACTGGAAGATATCAGAACTTAATGGCCTCATAAAGAGAGGTCAGGAAGCGGCTTACATGGTCCAAGCAACACCATCATCATGCTCCTGTGTACTGATCGTAGACAAGTTACTAACCTTACCATCTATGATAGGGGACCTAATAGCAGATCTAAAAACAACTGTTTTACAGATCCCAGAAATGAATACTGAACTGCCTGGATCCTCAATTAAAGACACACAATTGATGTATGGAATGCAGAACAAATCTAAACATTCACCCCCAGTCAAGAGATCTATGTTAAATCCATAATTCTTTTGCTCACCATGCCACCCCAGTTTAGACCTGGCCATATGCAAATCAGTCTTGACCCTGTGCCTCATGGGAACAGTCCAGCCCAAACTGCCAAGCCAGGTCCTCCCTGGACCGGAAACAAGCATCCTAGGACCGGTTTCGGGGTTTCACTCCTCTTCAGCCAGGATACGTTTCTCTAGCGCAAATTTGGTTAGAATTTGGCCATTTAAAACAAACACTGGAAAGACGGAGAGCGTATGTTACCAGCTGGCACAAGATTCGCAGTGACGAGGTTGGTTCTTTAAACTACAATCTATGGGAGGAGTTGCTCCGACACCGAAAATCCTTAGCCAGAGATTATTTATTTGACTCACTCCAAGCTTTGGGACTGTCAGACCTCTGGGGCACCACAACTGATCTATTGTCTTTTTAAAATGTTGGGAAAAATCAACACAAATCATTTCCTCCATTGAGGACAAGGAGGCACTAACCAAAAGAGCGCATGGCTGGATCACACTCAGAGATTACGGAACACTGCAACCTCAAGCGTACCTTTACATTGGAATGAACCTAAAGACGAAAGAAAAGTTTTAAAAATTACACCTTGGGGTAATTCCAGCTGCCCCTCAGTTGCCGTCATGGGAAAAAATAACTGCCCACAGCAGTGTCGCTTGTGCAAAGCTGGCAAAGAAGATATTATTCATGTTATTTGCATTTGCCCTAAATTAAAGGACTTGAGGTACAATTTATTAAATCCATCCTTCAAATTACATGCTGTTCGAACATGCAGGCAGGCTGTCAAACTGTGTTTTAACCCAACTAAAACAAAATTAAACTGTCGGGTCACAAAGTTTTTTGAACTAGTAGCAAAAAGACACAAGAGCACGCTGAGTGCGGATCAATAAAAGCCAGCCAGAACAGTTCTTTGATGGCAGCTTGAAACATATGAACTTTTAATTTTATTGATGACTATAAACTGACATTAAGTTTTTTTTATTTATTTAGAAAGTCACATACAATGAATTTGTTAGCAACTTTTAGCAATGTTCTATTTGTTTTGTGAAGGTTTTAATTAATCATGTACAAATAAATTACCTTACCTTACCTTCCTTTTCTGTAGGAAAACATTGGCAGGTCTTCGAATATCTTCATAGTGTTCAGTGTGGGCCAATGACGCTCAATGGGTTTTGCAATTTGCGTGCTCTGAGGACAAAAAGTGGTCACACAACTACTCTTGTTGCAAGGGATCTTTTGTTTTTGTTTGAGTATCTCTTCATGTGGGCTATACCATGCCCTTTTCATCGATGTTTTGACTAGCCTTTGTGGGTATCCTCTTTCTACAAGTTTGCTGCTCAATATATTCCCTTCTTCTCTTTCTCAGTGCAATTTCTGCGCAGTCCCAAAACTGGCCATAGGGTAGGCCATCCTTTAGGGCTCGAGGGTTGAAAATTTGGTGTTGTAGCAGTGTATTTTGTTCTGTGGGTTTCCTGTATAGGCTTACAATCAATTAATTATTTTTATTCCTTATTTCCAGATCTAGAAAAGGAATTCTTTCTCTGTAATAAAAGTGGTGGGAACAAGGCAGGGTGTAGGGCGTGAGTCAAGGACTTCTTTTATTACCTCAATGCTTTCCCTTTGTGGGATGTTCATGTACAGGGATTCTATGCCCAGTGTAACTAAAATATCCTCTATGGCATTGTATTCTGATCCTTCAATAAGGTTGATCATGTTACTACTGTCACCTGGAGGGTTGGTCGCATTTTTATGGATTTTGGGTAAGGTAGGTCTGGTTACATTTTGATTACGCTGCTTAATTTCTAGTGGATTTTTATTATGTTTCTTATAGTAGTTGGTGTTGTTTAGCTGTCTTATTATCTCAGCCTCATAATCCGTTCTGTCCTGGATGGCAATGCCACCACCCTTATCTGTAGGCTTAATAACGATGGAATACTCTTTTTTAAGAAAGAGTAATGACTGTTGCTCCAGCAGTGACATATTGTAGGGAGTAAAGGTCTTCATAGTTTTCATTCTTTTGATATCCTCCAATACTGATTTTTCAAATGCAAGGATCTCTGGAGGCATCAGGGCATTGGCAGGTATGAACAATGACTTTGGATGCAGAAGTGTTGAAGTGTTAGTAGTGGGGATTGACTGGGTATTCCGAAAATAATATCTTAATCTAAGAGCTCTAAAGAATGTACGCAGTTCCGTTTGTATTTTGAAAAAGTCAGTCCTTTCTGTAATCACATAGGACAGCCCCTTGCTCAAAAGAGATAATTCACTACTGTTTAACTACTGTTTAACTGATGGTGAGATTGAAAATAGGAATAACACTTTCTTGATCAGTGAACCTAGTATGTTGTACCTCAGTGTTGATGACATCTGTCGTCTTGTGCTTTCGTAGGTTTAAGTTGTTTGAAGTAGTTAGATATTCAGTCTCTTGGTCTGGATTGTTTTCTGTTAGCCCTCTGGGCCCCAAGTGTAATATTGTCTGCGCTTCTGACGTTCGCCTGCATATTGATTCCATGTTCTTCTTTGATTTCGATTGGTACCCTTTCCTCGCTAGGCTTGGCCTAAAAAATTATTTGGTCGCTAGTTTCCTTGACCAAAACATGGTCCTACTCCAGCGTCGTCTAATGATTCTGATCCTGCTGAAGCAATCGGAGAATGTTATTAGTTTATTGTTTTTGTATCGGCCCCAAGTGACGTTCTTCCTGGCCGGTTGTGCTTGAGAGTAATAGTCCTTGTGTAGATGAGGATATGCCTTTTCTTTGCTATAGGCGTTTATATCCTTTTGCACTTTGTCAGTCTTTTTTCTCAATTCAAAGGTGTTGAAAAACCTGAACTGTTTTATTTAGTTTTTCTAATGCTAGTTTAGATTCTTCTAAATTGTCACAACCAGAGTGTTCTTTCTCTAGGTCTGCGGTTTCTTGTAACTCTGTTTTGCTATGTTCCAGAGCCGTCTCTATCCCTAGCACCATCCAGTGCCTGGAGCAGGTGGTGGAGAAGTGACAGAACCCTCCCTTAGATTTCTTGTCCTCTCTAAATATTCATGGGCGGTTATGAACTATCAAGCCCTGTGGGATAATGTCGGATTACAGATACTCCACATTCTTCATGTAGTTTTTTTTGCACATGTTTTTTCATGGCTCGTTGTAGCCTCTCAAAGAGGACTAGTGCTAGTGGAAGAGTTCTTTCTTGTTGGAAAGAGAGAATGTCCACTAATGACTTTAGCTATCCATTCTTCTGTGTATAGGGGGCTTCCCTATCTGACATTGTCAGTCCACTTGTTATTTAGGGATTGGCAGCTAATTACACAGCTTAAACAATAAGAACAGTAAATGATCTGTATTATACACACTTAAACAGGAGGAATATGTACAATTCACAACATACATAACTGTCACCCACAAAACATATCAACCACAGTATAAAAATGGCAACCCAAAGATGGGTAGAGCAACTTTACAGTATAGCCCTTGCAGTAACCACTGCACAATAAATGTATCAAAAAAACAAGAGCAACCTATATGTCCATGTGAACAGGGTAATAGTTACTCAGCTAGAAACAATTGTTTCCAAGGAACTCATTTTAAAGAAAGGTTTATCATTTGTTGCAATTATATGATTTTTTGGAATGACTTTCATGACCCTAAAGGAAAAGTAATACCATCTAGACGTTTAAATTAATATCAACCTTATAGTTTTTACCTAATGCTTGTTAATGAAGTAGCCCAGAAGATGCATTAGTTAATACCCGCTTCAGCCGAAGTGAGTGACGTTTATTTTTAAATGCAAAAAACAAATTCAAAAACAACTCCTCACATAACACAACATATATTGATAATGCTTGCACATATATAGAACATGTGACTTATGTGACCCCCGTGAAGTGACCATAACCAACATGTAATGAAACACAAGTGACTGTATTAAAAGACAGGCTACTGGAATACGAAGGATGTCTTTGTAATTCTGATTCAATGTTTCAGATCAAGGACCAGAGTCTTTTGTAGACTAACCTTATTGATTGCCAATCACGTTTCGACCCCACTATGTGTTTGGGGGTCTCTTCAGGACAACAATTCTGTGGACTGTAAGTTGGATATGGTGTTAGGGATGTTTAGTTAGAGCTGTGTAAGGCCTACTGGAGGAATGGTAAGTAGGAACACAGCTTACCTACTGGTGCTTAAGCTCCTGTCATAAGTACCAAGTCATTGGTGGCAATTTCTTTTATTTTACCAATGTTCCACACCCTCATTTCACGGAATCCGGGTGACATTGGTGACAACATTGCTGCGGCTACTGGATCTACAGTGGGTGAGATGTAGACCACAAGCCTTTTCCATTCACCATGTTTTTCTGCGCTTATACTGATAATGCACACCTTTCTTCAGGTGTGTGAGAGAGTTTGCCCCTGACCTCCAGGAAGGCACTTATGAATACAACATCCCAGGGTACAGGTTCACATGCATGACTGTAAGTAAGCCCCAGTAAAGGATTCCAGTTAGGGAAATGTTTGGAATCCACTGTCCACTGTAGACCATTCCCAGAATCATTCTCACTTCTCTCTAAGGAGTCCTCGAGGGTGCATAAATGCGTTCTTTTGAAAATTTTCAAGATTCTTACTCAAGGTGATGTCCCAAATGGATACCCTTTCTGATATGTACTGCATTTTTGTGGGTGACATATTATGTCCATTATCTATAAGATGGCTCGAGAGAGCAATTATATCCAACTTTCAATCTTCCTTTTTTTGGATACAACTAACAGATCATTGATATACTTCACCAATACTGGGTTATGAGCTAGGCACACATTTTTTAAATCTTTCTTTATGATCTTACTAAAGATTGAGGGGCTTTCTGTATACCTCTGTGGGATACGACACCAAACAAGAACATTACCTCTAAATCTGAAGACAAAGATATATTAGCTATTCTCATGAAGAGGAATGGAGAAGAACGCTTGGCACAAGGCAATGACTGTGTACCATTCTGCATTAGCTGGGAAGACACAGAATAACAGCAGAGTTCCGTGGGATAACATGGAACTACAATGTTGTTTATTTTATAAAGGTCTTGGAACACCTGCCATTTTTTACTCGGTTTCTTTATGGGCATAATTGAATAGTTGCAAGAACCCCCGAACACTTCTCTTAAAATGTTCAGTTTGATCATCTTTTCAGTTCTTGTCTTCATTCCATCCTCCGCTTCTCGTGTACACATGTACTGATGGGTTCGAGGATAAACTGCATTTAGTTTCAATGTAATCTTCACTGGCTCTGCACTTTTTATTAATTCATTTTCTTTTCCAGTAAAATCCCATACCCCCTTAACTGTGAGTCATAAATCAAGAGACATATTCTCTTTCGTAAGAACTAAGAACAGACAGACTTTTGATTCTTCTGATTTCATTTTAACAAGAGAATCTTCATCTTGAGTTTGAATTGTGACCCCATCCTGTGTACAGCAAATCACACAATTCATTTTGCAAAGGAGATCCCAATCTAAAATATTAACTGGACTCATGTCTCAAATTATAAATTGATTGTCTCCCTCTGTAGAGAAAATTGTGAATTGGGCACTTCCTGAAACTTGACTAGTATTCTGCTTAATACTAATGCCGACAACTTGGACTTTTTTTGCTGTAAGGGGTAGTTTGGAATCTCCATGGATCTAACCGTGGAGCAGGTAGCACCTGTCTCGATTAAAAATGATACTGGATTGCCATTCACCTCACCTTCTACATAAGAGCTACACTTGTTTATCTCTAGGAATACATCAGACATGCAATCCTCTTCCTTCTTAGGCACTATCTTAGTAATTGATTCGATCCAATAGGATTTTCCAAAGTCATTGTATTCAGAGGAATTTTATTTCTACTGATCGAAAACATTTGCTGAAAAGCAGAAGTCTGTTGGAAGTTAGGGATTTTATCCTGCATGTTTTGCTGCATTACAAGCATATTGTGCTAAATTGCCCTGCTTCTGGATCTTTTCCAAAAAAGCCTGTTGGGTTAGGACCATTGACTAAGTATGTTGTGGTCCACTCTCTGTTAACTAATTTGCACTCTATCGCATTTGGGGAACAACATCATTAATCGTTTGATTTGGATTCTGTCTACATTCCCACCTCCAGTGTCCAAGCACCTACAATGATAACAAGCCTCAAAGGACTGTTTTGTGAAGGAATGTGTCACAGTTATTAAAAGGGGTGTTTACTTTATTTGCTGTCAGTGCATGGTGTGCGTTTTATTGTATTTGTTTAACGCGGTTGGGAGGTTCTTGTTGAGAGGAGTTGTACATCATCTTTAATTGCTAGAGTATTAAATGCACATGATTGGGTCTTGTGTGTTTGTAGACCTTTACACCTCTTAGAGCTAGGAAGCAGTCACATGTTGTAATTTGTGTAGTGTGCTGGTCGGTGCTCTACTTGTGGTTTAGGTGTACCCCCTGCTTCCTTGCTTATTATTATTATTATTAAGAGACATTTATAAAGCCTCGCAGGTATCACATCGCTATCATACAGCCTGAAAACGCAACCAACCTACCTAATTCTACAACAGATAATCTAATATTCAGTACCCCACTCAAATTTGGGAAAAGCTGTCTTTTTATACTCTTCCAACAGCTGCAAAGGTTTCGATTAGGAGGGTGCCCTAAACACGCCCCTTCCTAATACTGTATCGCAAACCCATTTTGCGATTCAGTAATAGGTTACTGAATCGCAAAATAGGGTTTTGTACATATTAAAATGCTTTTTTGCAGTCGCAAACGGGCCGGATTCTGCAAATCGAACTGTTTGCGACCTCAAAGAAGCTACGTACATTTAGCCTAAAGTTCCTTTTCAGGTTCCAAAATGTCACCAGGAAAAACCATTTGAACTGAAAATCATACTCATGTAACCCTGCATCATGGCAAGAGCCACTTGGAGGATCAAGAAGTTCTATTGTAAATGGTAAAAGAACAAGCGATAGAATGACTGGTGGAGGAACATGAGGAAATGATGAAACAGTTACAGAGAGATGATACACAGGTATATTAAGCAGAGTGCTTGTGTATGCTCCTGTTTCCTACACAGGCCATTCACCTCAAGATTCTGTTTTAAGCTCCACAGGAAGAATCCCGCTTACCTTGCTCTCTAGGCAGTTAGGAAGGAAAGCAACAGAATGTGTTTGTTCCTTTGTTTACATTTTACAAAGATGGCTACTAAACCAACATTATTTAATCAGAGGGCTAGGACAACATTGTCAAATATGTCAGATATTCCACAGGTTTTTAGATGGCTTCAGACATGTTCTATCTCTGGACCAAGATCTTAGAAAAATATTCACATTTAAATGAAAAGCTTTTTGCTGATTGTATGGGCAACTGGAATCTAATAGCTGTTGATTAATCGCTTCATAGATTTGACAGTAGAGAACAACAAATACTTGACCATGTGTTATAAACAGCACATCTGGTTAGTAAAGCGAGCCTGGAGCCTGGAATAATGGCACAGGCCCCCACAACCAAAATAAAGGGCAAAACGGCTTGTAATCCAAACTCCCAAGTTTCCAAGGCCCAGCAGGAGGCTGACACTCAGGATGACCAGGGCCCAGGAGGGGATGGGAACCTCTTCAGAGACCTGCTAGAGCTTGAGGTGCCAGGGGCAGGAGGGCCCTCCAGGGAGAGCTTTTGCCAAGGGCAGAGGACCTGTCTTACTCTTGAGGGCCTTCAGCGTCAGGCTGGATTCCAAGAACACATAGTCTACTGGGATTAGGGCGTCCTGTAAAATGAGGCCAGGGACCCAAAACCTAGATTAGTAATGCGATTGATGGTCCCCCAACAATGCAGAACCATGCTCTTGAATGTGGCCCATGATATCTCCTCAGCTTTGCATGTGGGGCAGACCAAGACCAAGACCTGACACAGGTTGGTCAGCCACTTTTACTCGACCCAGATGTCAGTGAAGGTTAAGGAATTCTGATTTTCCTGCTCCACCTGTCAAGCCAGTTCAAGGCAGGAGAGAATGCAGAGGCTCCCTTAACTACAATGCCTGTAGTTGGGACTCCCTTTGAAAGGCTAGGGATTGACACTGTTAGTCCCCTAGACCCTCCAATCACTTCACAGAATATGTTCATCCTTGGGACAGTAGACCATGCCACAAGATACCCTGAAGCAATATCCCTGAAACTATGACTGCACCCTCATTGGCCAAAGCCCTGTTTGGGGCCTGATTATGAGTTAGGTGTAATATATTGCCCCTAATAAATAATAATATCACAGGATAGGTGCGATAAATAGCACCTATTACCAGTTTATGGGGAATAACATGCAGATTTTGGTGTTTAATGCACCAAAATCCACGGGATACTGTAAATATTGTATGTTTTCTCCTGTTAAATTTCAGCAGGCTTGTGACAGGCTCACAGATCCTCAGGAGCAGTATCATCAAAGTCCAACTTCCAGCAGCACCGACTCAGTATGTCAATAACTACCAGAGGATCGGAGTGGCTAGATGAGGGAAGGGTTTTAGGGAGGATACCGCAGGGAGGGAGACTTGGAACAGATGAAGTCCATAATTAACGATGACCTCTTGACCTGAACACAGTTACGGAACACAATTATATCAGCACAGTCTTAACATTTCTATATTATGCTTCTCTACTTACCTGCAATGAACTCTAAGCCATTCATCTGGTTATTAATGGGTCTCAAAATGCAGGTTTCGACAATTGCTTTTTGGTAAATGAAAACTTCAGTCGCAGTACTATGGTATTCACTTTACATTTCAACTTGACCACTATGATACTTCTCAACGCGAACACTGTGATGCTTCTCACATTTCCATAGCTTAACTGCCTTTGGGGCATATCAGCAACGAGGCGATATAAAATTATTGCCGCTTTTGCGTCCGTTTTCGGGCGAAAAGCGGCGATAATTTTATCGCCTAATTAGCAAGGTCATGCTATCGCGTGAAACCTTGCATTAGCGCCCATATTCTTAACGCCCAGCTTTGCATCTCTAATGAGATGCAAAGTGGGCGTTCCTGACCTGACATGACTGGAGAAATGTCGCTAAGCGACATTTCTCCTATCATCAAGCCCCACGCTATGAAGCATAGCGGCAAGAAGAGTAGCGATAACCCCTGTTATCGCTACTTTCCTTACGCCTGCTTCAGGACTGACTTAGCCATGATATTCTATGGAGGGTGGATATCATGGGTAAGTATGTGAGGCCCTATCATCAAGCTAACGCCAAACTTCGTGAGATTATCGCTAGGTTTCCAGCGATAATCTCACGTTTGGCAGTTAGCACTAGGATTTTTATCGCTTTTGAGATAAGCGTAGCTAATAGCACGCTATCTCAGCAATAAAAATCCACGTTAGCCGGCGATAATTATCCTAGCTCTAAGTGCTCTTAGCGATAATTATCGCCGGTTGGTGCTGATATGCCTATTTGAGAGATGGAGCGTGCATCCTCAAATTTCCATACTTTTAATGCCTTTAGAAAATGGAATTCAAACAAAGAACAAGTTCTACACAGATCTTAGAATATGCTGGCCAAATCAAATGTTTTTTTCCCTCTAGAGTTATTTGACCATTTGTTCTCTCTGCCATAAGTGTTCAACACCTTAATATTCAGGTGACACCTTGAATAATGTTAGCCGTGACCAAACGCAACAGCATTGCCAAGGTGCTCATGATTTCAGCGCTGTAATGGTTACAACACGTGCTCATAGTGTGTGGTGGACATGCTTCAGGCCATGACAGTGCTACAAAATAAAGAACGAACTAACAATAAATATAGGAATAAACACAAAAAACAGACTCATGTCTTTAGGCAGTGTGAGTTGGTTGCATCTCCTGCATTGTCATTTGTATGTCTTCATATCAAGAAAGCTGCTGCGGCCTGTGGAGTGAAACAAAGCTGCAGCGGCAACCCCCAACAAGCCCTCAAGCAGGCTGCTCTGCCGCACCAGCGTGGCATCGGGAGCCGCGCACCGGCATCCACAGGCCAGCATAGCCTGCAAGCTGCCTGCCCACCTCTGTCGGCATCAGAGAGGAAGAGGTGATTAATTGGGCAGGAGTCCCACAATTATGCCACGGCACCTCACCCACCTGCAGAAGCGCCAGTTAGCTGCCCCACCTGCTGCTGTCTGTCTCTAGGAGGAGGGGAGAGGAATTACGCCAAACTGCACACGGAAGTGGAGACACCGCAGTGGAGGCCACATCCCTGTTACAGTGTGGGAAGCGGGTCCCCAAGGGACTGTTTGTTGCTACCTCTAGAGCAGGCTAGGGGATGACCAGGCAGCACAGGGAAAAAGACTGCCCCCACACAGCGAGCAGCGTGACTTGCAGTGGGAGAGAAAATGGCAGCAGCAAGCAACACGGCCGGTTGAAAACCGTCAGACAGAGGTAAGGAGGCTATTTCCTGCCCTCAAGGGACACCATAGAGGCCGCTGTACCCTGGAAGAGTGGTGGCATCAGTGCCCCTGCAGAGGCCAAGTAACAGGAAAAAAAGGAAGCAACCCTGACAACGATACATAAGTTGTGCAAGCGACATGCCGTCCATAGGAGGAAGACCCCGCAGAGCCCCCCTCACCTTGGTCTTGTATCCTGGGGTGCAGAGGGTAGCATTCCCTCCCAGTAAGTGAAAGTTGCACGGTAGGAAACCTGCCAAAGTCGGAAGAGAGAGGTGGCTGCAGCACAACCTAGAAGACATGTGCTGCCAGGACACATGACAAAGGAGCACAGGGAGTACTGCCAGCTGCACGCTGACCTGCCTGACAAAGATGTCAGCTATATGAGCCTCGCAGCTACACTGAGTCTGAGGAAGATACAAAGGAGACGACTCAAGCAAGCCCACGTGCAACACATAGATGGAAGGAGAAGCCACAGGGCACTGAGTCACTGCTTGCAGATCCAGGATAGATTCAATCAATCAATCAATCAGGGAATTGTAAGCGCGCTACTCACTCATGAGGGTCTCAAGGCGCTGAGGGGGGTGGGGGGGTTTGCAGATCTGTTTGGCCGAAGAGCCAGGTCTTGAGCCAGGCTCATGCCTCCGCCTAGAACGGCTGACAACCAGAGGGTCCCATGCAGAGTACTGAACTTGAACTGTAAGCATACTGTATGGCCAAGCACACACCCCCTGGTGGCCGTCTGTCATGGCAGCGAGGACAGGAGAGACCCTAAACCCCAGTAGAGAGCATTTAAGTAGCGCAAAGCTGCTTCATCCAAGAAAGCTGCAACGAGTCTGGTTGAACCCAAGGACATAAAGCATCAAGCAGCCAAGTCAACAAGCAGAAAGCCCATGGAGGGCATGAGAACGGGCACTGTGCATGCGCACACCCAGTGGCTGTCTGACGCCACCATAAGCAAGGAAATAGCACCACACGCCCCTGGTGGCGAACAGCCACCACTGCAAGATGGAAGAGCAAGCACGCAAAATGCCAGAGGAGGCCACCGTGAAGAAGGACTAAGAGCATGGAGTCTGATTGATGCACGTCGATGCATGCACCTGCGAACCTGACAGCACAGACAGGCGTCCAGAAGAGAGAAACCTCTCCACAGAGAAGCAATGCTGAAGACAGCAGGGAGAGCCTCCACATCTCCACTGCTCCAGCAAGGTCCTGCAGTGGGCGAAAGATAGCAAAGAGTGCCCTCCCTCACACTGCCTCAAGACGGAGTCGCCAGTGGCCCAAGACAAGCAAGAAGAGGGTCGCACACTCCCCGTGGCAAACTGCCACCGCAACATGTGCTCCAAAGACATGCAACACGTGGCCGGATGCCACATCACACCGCAAGCAAGGAGCACGTCACACGGAGTGACCAATCCTGCCAAGCATGCCTTAACAGTGCAGGCTCGAGGCACAAGCACAACGCCCTCAAGTGAAGAAGGTAACCTGCCATCCTGGTGGAGGAGAACCGCGAAAATCTCTGAGGAGGGGATAGGGACTGCAAGAGGTCCTCAAGGAGTAGAAGCAAGTCCTACTGACAGGACCATCCTGTGACAGGTCTGCAGCAAAGAAGACAATCCTAGGAAACAGGACGCGACCAGCGAGATGTCCTTTTGGCGCAAAAATGAGACATGTGGCATGACCTCACATCAGAGTGAGGAACCTGGTCGGAAAAAGGAGAAGAGCGTGGCAGGATGCCTCATCGCGAAGGAGGAAAAAAAGAGTAGCACAATGCCAAAGGGCGAACAACCGTCACAGGTGTGCAAGAGAAAAGGGAGAAGAGTGATAAGACAGACGACTTGTGCCAGCACTGGAGAAGGTTTTAACCAACATAAGCCAGCCACCGGGGTGCAGAGAGGTCACTGGAGACAGCTTCGCAGGAGGACCAACCGTAAGCCACTAGCAAGCGAGATATACGTCCAGGTCCTACGCTTCACAGTGCGACCATCCACTCACCTGTCAACGGCTGCTTAGCATCGATGGCATCACAGCTAGCCAATACAACTACCAAAAACAACTGCAAGTGGACATACAGTTTCTCGAGTCCTCCTGACTCCAAAATAGCGCCTCAAGCATGATATCGCCGCCTGTTGCCCCAACGTAATAAAGTAATTGTAGTCATCACCCAGGTACATCACCAGAAACACCGAAGGAGCATCGCACCACCAGAGTGGATTCAAATGCCTGAAACATCCGAAGACAAAAGAGACATCCCTGAGGCCGGGGGAGGCTAGCCACCCAGGAACCTTCTGAGTGCCCCCGTAAACCTGAGCCCTGATGAGAATCGCATACTCGACCATTGGACTATCTACCCTTGGTGTTGCACATGGCTTGGCTGTTGTCTAATTGGGAGTTCCGCAGCGTCCCCTCTTCAGGGCCTACGAGGCTTTGCACATCCCACACAGTCACGTGGCAGTCCAGATACAACGGCCTCCAGGTAATTTTGGTGAGAGCGGAATCCCAACAAGAGAGATGCATCTGCACGACAGGCACCGGGAAGCATGGAGGTCGCAGATGGAGACTGGCTACCTGAAGACCACCTGAGGAAGGCATCTGAACCTGAGTCCTAACAGCCAGAGCACACAGACCCTGAGACATCATCCTCGACGGGTGCAAGAGCGACTTAGTTGTGGTCCTTTTGGCAGTTCCTCAGCAAAGCCTTCGCATGGCCTATGAGCGACCCTGCACAGAAAATGAGGAATCGCAGACAAGAAATTGGCAAAGCAAATAAATCATTGGACATCCTAGATGGAAGTGGGAATTGCCCACTGAATGACAGCTTGAATGTTTTTGCTCCATACTGATTCCGATGTCTGAGATCTTGTACCACAGGAAATAAGTTTCTGAAGTTTCAAAAAAACAATTGGACAACTTAGTGTACAATTGATGTTGGCGGAGGCACTGCAATTATTGCTGACATTTTTTTAAATGCCATCTAAATAGACAAATACACATCTATCCATTAGATAAAGCAAAATGTCATTTATGAAGTGTTGAAATGCTGCTGGTGCTTTATGTAATCCGACTGGTATTGTCAGGTATTCATGGTTGCCATATTTTTTTATTGAAAGCTGTCTGCCATTTATCCCTAATTTTGATGCAAACTAGATTCTATTCCTTATGAGGATCTAGCTGTGTGGGAAACAACAACTATGGCTAACCCCAAATTAGTTTCAAAGGAGCAGAGACACTGGAGAAAAATATCATAAACGTGGAAAAGACTATTTTAAAAACAATTGCTCAAGGAAAAATACAATTGAAATTTGTGATTCAAATGTTATTTGCAAAACAATTTATTTAACAAATTATTACAGTTATATCATTTCATTGATTACAATATTAACAACATTTCACTAAACTCCAGCACATTATATCAAAAAAGCTTATGTATAATACATTCCTTCTCTCTGAAACCAACCCTGAGAAACCTCTCACACTAACTTTGTTAGCCAACTGGCTTAATGAAATTGATCCAACAGAACGGACATGAGTGGTAATGGATGGCAATTTCACATAGTGACTGCATTCAAATCCCTGTAATCAATGCAAAGTCCAACCCTCCGTTTGTTTGGGTACAAAAAATGGGAACCCAGGCAGATAATGTGGAATGCCTTAAAACCCTTTAGAGATATTTTCTTCACTATATCTCTTCAGCTCTTGTTCTTGTTTTTGAGTTACTGCATCATGCAACTATACAGAACACTAGCCTTAGGAATTAGATCAATAGCACAGTTATAATGCCAAAGAGGAGGTCATTGTTTAACCCTTTTTCACAAAACACATCTTCAAAATATTTATTCTGTTTTGCAATCTGTTTTTCTTCCTTACTTTGTCCTATTTTGGACCAAATCGTAGTTGGAAAGCGCTGTAACTTGCAGTTTATTAACTGTCTGTCCGATCTAAACACAGTTGGCATGTTCTTTGATTTCCTCTGTAATATTAGTTTTTTTAAATGTTTTGTGCAGATTGTTTGGGGCAGAGCAAGGTTTATTAGGGTTACAATAGCTGGATTTCCTCTGAGGTATCATACTTAACTAAAGAGGCACCGCTGCAGTAACATATTTGATAAGCATATGGTCATTGTTTCAATGGAGTTCAAATCGTGTTGATGATAGGACTGAGAAGCCTGCACCTTATGGTGCCAGTAGCAAGGAATTACATAAAACAATTTATTTTGTGGACTGTTATTACACCAAAAAATGTTAAGCCTCTAAAGAGGACGATGTGATCTGCATAACTGAATTGCGCTCACTTGTCATGGAACTGTAAAGTGTTGCATACCTACATATATAAATCATATATATAAGACTGTTACATACATGGTTTAACTTTGGAGTTGTTTACAGCTGTTTATAGGATAAAGAGTAGGGCTCAGTAAAGTTTTCCTTCTCAGAATATGAAGTGATGTCCATTGTTATGGTGTAGATTTTACATGAAGAGCCCAGCTTTTGTATGCCTAAGTCACTTGCATATATAAGAGCCATATATCTCACATGAGTCCTCTCACATCACCCTCTCTATTCCCCATGTCTGTAATGTCTTCCTTAGGATCTCTGTTGTAGATTGCAGAGATGTAGCACATCAACATGCAGAAGGTTACCACATATCCCCTGGCAGCATGCATATTGAATGATGAGCAGTGTGTGGTAGCCTCCATATAATGAGGTACATGATCAAACTGCAATCCCCATCTGTGTATTATGTGGTAGTGCCAGCGTTTAGGCAGACTTGCCTTTGTTGAATCATGAGAAATGTACATTTCTCATAGGACTTGTGTGAAATTGGGTTGTTGGTTGGGTTGCGGGTCGAACCTACTCAAGCAACAGCCACAATCCTTGTCAGGGTGAGCCACAAAACGTTACTCAATTAATCTGTGCTTAAACCGCTGGTAGCTTTGCATAAAGCAGTAAGGCTTAACTTAGAAACAATGTGTAAAATATTTATGTAGCGCCTAAACAGTAATAAAGGGAAAACACACATAAGAAAAATCCCACTTAATTTAGAAAATAGAGCAAGTTTTAATGATTTATTTGACACCAAAATGATAAAAGTCCAATCAGTAGAACTGGAGATATGCAATCTTAAATATTTAGGTAAAATTAGTGCTTAAAAGCACAATGCGCCAACTGGGGTTGTCTGCTCGCACTGGTCACAAATTCAGGTTAACCTCAATGGAGCACGGGCTGGAAAAACGGACCAGGTTAGGCCTGCTGAGAATTGTACCTTATGTCCTTTATGTGGGGAGTTGCGCTGCACAGTGGCGGTTGTAGGTGAGATGTGGAGTCCTGCGTTGAGATGTGCCACACAGCATCGGTTCTAATGAACAAAATTGGGTCCCGCATTGAGTTACGAGGTGAGGTCTGTGGCCAGTTGCATCGTACTGCGTTGTTTCCGATTAGGAGCTGCGAGGGCTGCAGTGTGAGGTCCTGCATCAGGTTGCATTGCACTGTGCTAGTTCTAAGGCAAACCCCAGCTTGGCTGGCAGATCACCTTTATCCTGACTTTCAAGGGTCTAGGACTGAAGAGGCACCACTTGGGGGGGATTAGGACTCGCAGTTGGCAGAGTCCAGGTTCAGAGTTCAAGATGGATGTTTTTCTGTCCCTGAGGCTCCGATCAGGGTGCCAGCCAAATAGACCTTTGAGTCACTCTGGTGGTCCTGGGTTCAAGGTGCAGGTCCAGTCCTTCTTTCTCGGGCACCGGGTAGCAGAGCTGTCCCTTTTGTGGCCAAGGCAGTAGAACAGCTGGGCAGTTCTTCTTGCAGCAGGGCAGCAGAGCAGTGCATTTCTGAGTCTTCCACAAGTCCACAACTGATCTGAAGAGTGGGTCTGAGGGTCCCCTTTTTATACCTGGTGCCTATTTTGAAGTGTGAGAAGCTTCTGAAGATTAACCTACAGAGTTGTCTAGAATTTTCTACCTCCCTGCCCTGGTCCAAAGCTGTCTGGCAGCACAATAGGCTAGTGTAAAGTCCTTTGTGTGTGAGCTGAGCCTGTGCCTTTGAAGTGCAAGTGTAGTAGGTGACAGCTCCACCAACCCCTATCATGTCAGAGATGTCTCATCCTGCCAGCTGCCTACTGCCAGTGTCCTGGGGCACATGGTTGTGAATGGATCTGCTGCTCGGGTTTGAGTATTCATTCCAGACAGTGACACATAGGGGACTTAGGTGTGGAGAGGATGACACAGGAGGAGCTGTGCCCTGTCTCACATTTCAAAGGGATTGGCCTCCTACCCACAAAAAGCAATCTGACACTAGGCATGCCCTGTATTTTTTACCTTTGACATATTGAAGCTTTGACAAGGGAAAGAACTTTCTAGAGTCCGATCTGGGGGTAGTATATGAAATCCCTCCACACCAAGGCTGGTGCCAGGTATAAATATTGGACTTCCAGGGCCACTCATCAGAATAGTCATGGACTACTACTGAAAAAGAACTGACCTGCTGCCAGAGGACTGTCCTACTGCTTGAGGGCTGCCTTGCTGTCTGAGAAGGAAGACTTAGCCACTTCCCTTCATCCTAGACTAACCTGAGTGAAAACAAGATTCAGTTGGCTGACCTCCTGAGTGAGCTACGGGACATAAGCTCCAGTGGACTCCCTGTAACTGCCCAGCTGACCTACCGCACTGGACCTGCCTAAATCCTGCTTGCCTCTGATAGAGGGAGTCCCCAATGCCCAGAGGGTGCCTCCCCCAGGTCCTGGACCCTTAGCTGGCATCAAAGTGCACTCCTCCTGTATTGAAAAGGTGAAATCCTGAAGTCTGGGCTCTTAGCCACAACAAACGGGCCCATCCATGCCGAGATTCTGCTGCATGCAACTACTGCCAACGAAAAGCTTTGGTGAGACCCACTCTTCGTGTCGACAGTGACCACCACCGCAGAGAGGCAATGCAAGAGCTGCACTTCCCACTACAGAAACAACAGCCTGTGATGACCACCAATGGGAAGCACCAGGGACTGTCCGCAGCAAAGGCTATCTGCAACACTCTCTGCTTCTCTCAACCCCCTCCACTGCGAATGGAACTCTTCGCGCCAGACTTAGAAGTTAACTTTCTCAGTGAGACTAACCTGGTCCCTGTATCCGAACCGCTGTTCATCACGGTTCACCTGAACTTGTGACTTCCCCTGTCTAGTGCAACCAGATTACTGCGAGTGTTGCTTTGTGCGGTTAGGGGGGAATACTTTTACACAAAACTTTTAAATTTCATATCCCAGGTTCTACTGATAGGATTTTTGTTCTGGTATCATTTTGTTTGCTAAATTTTACTCTATTCTTCTAAAGCGGATTGGGATTTTTCTTGTGCTGTATTTTCAAATTAATACTGTTAGCATACTGCATAAATACTTTACACATTGACTTTAAGTCAAGCATGATTGCTTTTATGCAAAGCTTCTAGAGGGTTAAGCACAGGTTAATTAAGTGACTTTTGTGGTTCACCCTGACAAGAATTGTTGTTGTTGCCTAAGTGGGGCTTCCACTCCCCTCAAACAACAACCCAATTTCTTACAGTACATAAATGAACTATCATACATATTACTCTATTACTCTATGTAATATGTTGTAATGTCTCTTGACGACTCTGTTAACTTCTAAACTGGATATTTGTTCTTGGCAACATGACTTGCTCCAGATTTGAATGTTTCTGTTTTACATACTCCCACCATTTTGCACATACATAAACGCATTGAAATAAGCTAAGGAAAAAAAATACATATTTTCGTACCTTTTCAGATGTGCAGTTACAGGCACCAGCACCATTGTTAAGACGAATGGAGAAGATAAGCAAGCTGAATTTACCACCAAAATCTTTGCCAACATTGATGCCCCTGTGGTTTACTTACACTGCAAACTACACATTTGCAAGGAAGTATATAACGGGAGCTGCAAACCGGTAGGACTTATGATTATCTTTGTATAAGGAATACATGGACGCTACACTTTAAATGTTTTACTAAATAAGGGATAACTCGCGTCTAAATGTACATAATAAGGAGATTGCAAATCAGGGGGCAGATTTATGTTTCCTGGCGCATCCCTGCAAATCAGCAGGGATGCGCCAGGAAAGATGCGTCACGCAAGTTTATCATGGTGCAAGGATAAACAGATGCGTGACGCATCTGATGACATAAGGGCGGCGCATTGCTGGAGTCGTGTCGCAAGTACGACGCAACTCCAGCAATGCTCAGGGGCTGCCCATACCGAACATGCTGCGTCATGCCTTACGCCTGCTTAAAGCAGGCGCAGGGTTTTGACGCAGCAGCGTCGGAAAAGTGACTCAGTGAAATCTTGTAGATTTCACTGCGCCACTTTTCCGAGGCTTTTTCCGACGGAACGCCAACCGTGCATACATTAAACCTGACGCAGGTTTCATGTAGCGCAGGGCTTTACAACGTGACGCATCTCCCTAGATGCGTCACGTTGTAAATAAGGCGCAACATGGCGCATGGTTTACGCCGCCGCTGCGTCACAGAAGTGACCGAACGGCGGCGTCAATGTCTCGCAAGGGGCTTGTAAATCTGCCCCCAGGAGTTCTGTGGTCAGGTAGATGGTGGAGACCTCATGCTGGGTGCCTAAATCACACAATGCTGAATGCATATTTGGGCTTGTTTAGGCCATACAATTAGTGGGTCTCTATCAGTTAGTAACAGAACTCCAAATTATGAATCTGACTGCAGCAAACTAGTAGGTGATCTGCTCTCCAGCCATGTTCAGGCGGGTAATAAAACACGTCATTAAATACTGCCTTCCACCTTCTTTCCTCAGGGTAGCCTGTCTTTGGGGTGCTCTTGTGGTGTTCTAGGTAATTTGGAGATACCTTAGGACCACTGCTGCTTGTGCAGCTGCCCCTTGGTCAAAGCTTTAAGTGGGATAAAAAGCAAGGGTGGAGGGGTTCTAAATGAGAATGGCCTAAGAAACCTAAAAACCCTCTTCCAGAGGTGTGACCTATGTAATTAGGGGTGGGGCTTAATAAAGGTGAATTAAAATCCTAGGCGTGACTAGTTCTTTACGTCCTCTTTCCCAGTAAAGCCAGAAACTGTTGTGCAAGTCCAGACACACTCAAGTGTATGCAGGAGCCGGCCTAACTTGCAAAGCGCAGAGCAAATGTATGGTGTGTGGAGTCTCACCGCTGAGACACCGACCGACTACAGCGAGGACAATAAATACAAGCTCGAGCCAGAGGGAAATTTGCCACACACTGCAGACCTAGTCCCGACAATCTTGACTGATGACGAACTAAACTCTGGATTAAAGCTCCCAAAGTGATTCATACAGTAATCGAAGTGCACAGAGCGCCATGACATGAGAATTAGCACCAGTTAGATGCAAGACAAGTAAGGTGGTGGGGTCTAGCAATGAATAGGGGGTTTGCTGATTGCTTAATTGCTGAATTCCTGTTGATACTGCATGAAACAGGGATGTTAGGATGGGGTAAGGTCTTCTGGACAAACACAGTCTGCCATAACAAGCTGCCTCAAGTCTGTCATAGCAAGCTGTAGAGTTTTTGAAGCTCACTGCAGTACAGGCGATGATGGTGCATGTGCACTGTGGCCTTCCTTAGATATGGAATGAGAAACAGTGCAGGGCTCAGTGGTCTCCAAGGCACACCAGGTGAACCTTTCTTTTGAAGAGAGTAACTACTGTCAACTCATTGGCCAGCAAAGTAATTATAGTTGCAGGAATGCCTTTTTACCTATTGCCTGTTAGGAAGAGTGGCCTATTGGCTACCCCTATGCTTTAAAGTGCCTGTCAGTCCTCTACAAATGGGTCCTTTGTTCATCCATGTGAACCATGAATGCCACATGCCTGAGCTTATCTGTGTGAGGAGAAAAAGTGTGTGGTGTGTATTGCATGCGAAGCAAAACCAAAGGAAATGATGGACGGAGTGTTGAACATTGCAAGCACTCACCCCCAGTCAACTGATCTGGGGTTAATCCATCACCGTTCTTTAGCCCACTCTGCCACCCCAGTTCAGACATGGCCATATGCAAATCAGTCTGACCCGGTGCCTCATGGGAACAGTCCAGCCCGAACTGCCAAGCCATGTCTCCCTGGACCGGAAACAAGCTTCCTAGGACTGGTTTCTGGCATTTCAGCCATCTTCAGCCAGGCTTGCTTGAATCCAGTGGCAAAGTGAGCAAGGGACTCACGTCTGAGCATAGCCTGCCAACTTATGGCGAACAAAGCAAAACCAAAGGAAATGATGGACGGAGTGTTGAACATTGCAAGCACTCACCCCCAGTCAACTGACCCGGGTTTAATCCATCACCGTTCTTTAGCCCACTCTGCCACCCCAGTTCAGACATGGCCATATGCAAATCAGTCTGACCCTGTGCCTCATGGGAACAGTCCAGCCCGAACTGCCAAGCCATGTCTTCCCTGGACCGGAAACAAGCTTCCTAGGACCGGTTTCTGGCATTTCAGCCATCTTCAGCAAGGCTTGCTTGAATCCAGTGGCAAAGTGAGCAAGGGACTCACGTCTGAGCATACCCTGCCAACTTATGGCGAACAAAGCAAAACCAAAGGAAATGATGGACGGAGTGTTGAACATTGCAAGCACTCACCCCCAGTCAACTGATCTGGGTTTAATCCATCACCGTTCTTTAGCCCACTCTGCCACCCCAGTTCAGACATGGCCATATGCAAATCAGTCTGACCCTGTGCCTCATGGGAACACTCCAGCCCGAACTGCCAAGCCATGTCTTCCCTGGACCGGAAACAAGCTTCCTAGGACATACTCCCACCATTTTGCACATACATAAACACATTGAAATAAGCTAAGGAAAAAAATACATATGTACACATAATAGTGGCCTATTGGCTACCCCTATGCTTTAAAGTGCCTGTCAGTCAAATGGGTCCTTTGTTCATCCATGTGAACCATGAATTCCACATGCCTGAGCTTATCTGTGTGAGGAGAAAAAGTGTGTGGTGTGTAGTGCATGCGACCATGGTCACACTGGCTTCCATTGTGTATGAATATTTATACAAACAAGGGTTCTCCTGGAGTTCATTTAAGATAATGAAACACTTTTTCTGTGAAACTGGATGTGTACAGTGACTGCATTCAACTGTACAGATATGCAAATAAAAAAACTGTATTGCATACTTTTAAAAATAGAAATTATGAGAATGTTGACACAAAACGTGTCAGTGCAATTTTGAGAAAAAAAAGCGTGTAGTGCCCACAAGTGAGACAAGCATTTGTAATGCAATCAGTCTCGCCTTTAGAACCTTATATGTATTTAGCTATACAGCACATTAGCCTGGGTGCTGAAACATCTACTGTTCTTTAACATGGAGGGAAAGTAAGCACCAAACTATGTGACACGCCCGGTATGGGAACATATGGAGAGAAATGTTGCCTTTCAGCGGAAAATGGTGTAGTCCAAAGCTCTGTTTTTAATATAAAATCAGGGCCTTCGGTGGTCATATCCCTGAAAATACAAGATTTGAAAAAAATATTATTGTCTACGGGTGCTCGTGGAAGACAATTTCTATAGACTGGAATCTAGAGAATGCTAAAATGATTCTGGTATTTTACTGACCTCTGATGGTCGTTTTCTATCAAGAAGGTTAAATAGAGGCACTTGGCAGAAAAATTTAAAAAGGAAAGTCTCTCAGCAGAAAGCAATTCTGGTATTTTACTGACCTCTGCTGGTCATTTTCTATCAAGACAGTTAAAAAAAGGCAGTTGAACAGAAAAAAATGTCCCTAAGCGGAACCATACAAGTCCTAGGGCTGATCTCCAGCACCCACATAGTACATACACATATAAGTATATAATAAGTATAAACTAAAGTATATACAAGAGGTCTCGAATGCTTGACCTAATAAGAAGCCATAGAAAAAGGGAAGTGTGCACGTGGTGAAGGAACTGTGAGCCTGAGTCACAAAGGTAAACTTAAACATGTGTGTAAGTTAACGATTTTGCAGTAGTTACAAAACTCTATTTTAATGGTATATATACAACGAGTGTGGAGACGTCTCATTCGCTGCAGTGAACTCCACTCTTAAAAATATACCTGTCTAATCTTTCTATGTGCGGGATTCTCCACCCCAACTGCAAAGTTTCGTAAACTTACTATTAAAACGCAGTTTTTGAAATACTGCAAAACCGTAAACTTACACTAATGTGTAAGTATAGGTTTGTGAATCAGGCCTCATATGTTTGAATATAGCACTAAATTACAGTCTATTTAAGGTTGCATGAGTAGATGGGCCTATGGCCTGATTGAATCTTTTCAATCTTTCAAGTTTGTCTGATGTTGGTTGTCCCCGGCGCTTCAACCTCTTTTGAAGTATTGAGGTCTCATCAGGACAGGAAGGTACCAGGGACACTTCACAATATACTAGCAGTCTCTCGCTTACATCCGTGATCCACAGAGGTGATCTATTTCACAAACCCAATGTGACACCACAGTGAATCAATATTAAATTTGCTTACTCCCAAATCAATGCGGGTGACCCATGAGTCGTAAGTTGTAATAAGGAATACTGGTGTCACATCCGGACGCGAGGGCCATACATCTCATCAGGAATATTCCAGTAGTGCTAAAGTCAGCCTGCAATGTCGCGGGTGGAAGGCCTGAAATTGGTCAAAGCCAGGGGCTGAGTGGCCTTTAAAGAGGACTCCTTCAGAACATAAAACGTTCCTGGTATTATAGAACTAATATGTGAGCTGCGGATTGAGAGCAGTGTTACCGTCACTGTCTCATTGGAGATTTGCTGTATTGCTGGATTACATATATATACAGTTATTGTACGCCTCAATTTTCTGTGACACATGTTTATTATCTTTAAATGAACACCAGGTTGACCATTGTTATCTTAAACCTTCAAAGACGCAGGTTTCCACTGGCATACAGCTCTCTTGTTTGTTATTCCGTCTTGTACAGACAGAATCCATTTTGTACCTAAGATGAAGGGTCAATGGTTGAGGCCATGCAGCCAATGTAAATTGGAGGACTCTTTCAGACATTCCTGGAATGTTTGTAGTGGCCAGTATAGCAAGTGTTTTGGAATGAGACAGTGGGCCTCTTTGAAACAAAGGATTTCCCCTCTGCCATTTCCTGTCCCTTTATTCTCCAGAGGGGCTACTATCCACAGGGTTACAGGTAGCTGAGAGGTACAACTTGCACATCTTTGTGTCCTTGTTTTGTGTTTCTCCTGAATGGAGTCTCGCAGCTCCATCCCACTTCTTACTCACAGTCAGGACAAAGACCAAGGTTTGACCAGTCTTCATGGAATTGCAGAACTGCTCGGATCTGGTCCCAGAACTAAACAGTTGGAATACACAAAATCTGTTTCAACTTGACTATAAAGATGGGGCAGAAACTTCCAGTAAGGGTGCCAAGATTTCATTCAGCAACCATGGTCATCACACTAATGAGACCAAGAAATTGTTTGAGCTCCAGAGGTGGGGCATCCACTGCTATCTCTCCTTGACAACGGGGGAACTGTACTTTGAGCTGTCAGGGGGATCTGCAGGCACTCTACTGAGAAGGAGAGTTCACCAACTGCTTAGGAGGGAGGCGGCTGGTATTCGTGAGTAAGATTGATCCTGTTTCAGGAAAGTGAGGCTGTGATGAAGCTCGGAGAGAAGTCAGAGAGGTCCACTCTGTGCCTCGGTGATATTTGTGCCAATTCCACAAATTGTGTTTCTGTGAATCAAACAGTGGGATTCCATGTAGTCTTCCTTTGTGTGCACCTAAGCGCCTCAATTGTTTCATTAAGTGTCGGCATCAAGCCCATTAAGATTATTTTTATTTGTGAGCAATGACATTTCTACATTAGGCATTTCTTGATGTGCATTGTGCCAACATTAGCCACATGTTGTAGGTAAAATGCTGTCATGAGGTCATTTTCTAGAAGGATCACACCTTACTGGATGTCTGTGAGCAAGCTTCAGCTACGGTCAGGAAACTACAGCTCTGAGCTTTGTTGTGCCGAGCTCAGTGGTGTCAATTTAAATCCTAACAACCTCTGTTTGAATTATCTTGGTAACAGGGGGGGTAGGTGTATAGCTGAATAAAAAGGAGAAGGTGCCAAAAGCTTGCTCATTCAAATGTGAATTGCAACATTTGCTATGTATTTTATCTCACCTATCCTGTTGATGTTACATGTTCTTGTTTGAAAGCATGTCATCTAAAGGGAAGCATAATGTGCTACTTGCAGTTCTTTTATTGACCTTTATAACCATGAAGGTGTAAATATGACAGCTGATTAAATGCCATATATTTTATTATACTTTTTCTGCAGGATTGCCCTGTAGGCCGCAGTGCGAAGAACAGTGAGCCCTATCAACCCAAGTATGCCAGAATCGGACCCTTCAGGAGAGCTCCCGGCTGTAAGTGCTTTGTAATATAGGTTAACGTGTGTGCATTCTCCCCAAACAGTTAGCAAGAAGCAAGAAGAGCGAAATAACATCAGTGCCTATGTCTCCCTGAAAAGCACAGCAGGATGTAAGACTGGACGAAAAACAGTAGGTCTCAGTGCAACGGAGAGTACTATTAGAATTCAGGGCATTACCACTTTGTCCCTCCCTCTTCCTTGTCCTAGTCCTAATCTGTGAGGATTCAGCAGGTAGAAAGGAAGGTATTCATTCAAAACACGCAGCACCAAAGTGAAGATGCACCCTTGAATCATAGTCCAAAGCAGTGAATGCATCCAAGAAGCGTACAGCAAAAGAGCCATGCACAGTGGACCCAAAGCAGAACCAGAGCCACAATTTGGGAACTGGGAATGATCAACAAAGGCCAAAGAGAAACCCTGGAAACAGCCTTACAAAAATCAACACGAGAAACAATTCAAGCTGCACAGTGGCGTAGCTACACCTACTGCCACCCGGGGCGGATCCCAAGGATCCTACGGGTGGTGGCCGACTTGTTCGGGGAGAGGGTTTGGCGTCTGACAGATGACTTGTTATCAGGGGGAGGGAGGATGGTGGTTGTCGACAGGCCCAACTTGCTCACCTCAGCCTACCCCATTGCCGCCTGTGGTGGACCCTCCCCCTCTCCCTCCCCCCCAGCCACTCCACTGAAGCTGCAACTGAAAATGTGGACCAGTACCGAGGACACTGTCCAAGCACAGGTGCCAAACATCTACAATGAAAGTAACACAGCAAATGTCCTACAGACAAAATACAGAATGGCCTGATAACATCAAACCGGCCAAGAAAAGTTCATGCGGCACTCCTGCATTAAAGGTTGAACATCTAGTACAATTTAGTTGAACAGAAAAAAATGAGGTAAGCCAGACAAGCAGGCAATGGTAAAGTAGTGGCAGTGGTAAAGGACACTCCAGAGCTACCTAGAGAATAGGGCATGGAGGTCAGTAGAGAAATAAAATAGCAATGAAACCGCACACCCAAAATAGTTCAAGGGCAACCACAAGCCTCTCTGAGTACAACTCACAGAATTAGCAAAAAGCTACAGAAGAGCTAAAAGAAACACAGGAGCATATCGAACACATAACTCACCTAGAACAGTGGCCATAAGACCAATAGCAAGTGACCAATAGTCAGGGAATAGTTCAGGCAATCAGCCAACCAGATGGAACCCAGAAGTGAAGCATCAGTAAAATTCAAGTACACGATTTCCCAGTAGCCACCAGCACACTGACCAAAAAGAATGACTAGGAAACAAGTGGAAAACAAGCCAGATCATTAAACCAGGCCCAGGGCAAGCAACCTAAAGGAAGAAGTAGGAGGCCACAAATGCACATGTCCACAGAGAAGAAGCCAAAAGAGACACTCATGGGGAAAGGGTATAGATCCCAGGCAAAATGATATCCAAGAGGTATGAACCACTGGGCACTGATATTCAGCAAAGGGGCCACTACCACCAATAGCCATCAATATGTAAGACAGAGCAACATCTTCAACTTTGCAAGCAGAAATAGAGGGAAGACTGTGCTCATAGACATACTGAACATGAATGCCTAAGCAACAGAAGGGCACATCTAACCAGACGAAGACAGGCAAGGCCATCAACATACAGCAAGGAAGGAGACTAAACCAGAGGACGGGGGTGAAAACTGAACCTTAAATCTTAAACGGGAAGAGCCTCATCCAGTAGCCGGGTTAACTAACCCCAGATCGGAATCTAAGTCTGTGGAAAAGAAACAGAAAGAGCCTGTCAAAAGGCACTAAGCAAGCAGCAGAGATGAGGTTAGAAAAGTAACAGACAAGTCAAGTGACAAAAAAGAACAGAAGGAACAGAAATTCTTCCCCATGTTGACAGGAAAAAGTAGAGTGTGACACAGGAAAATGCATGGACCCAGCAGTGACATAGGAAAAGATACAAACCAGAATTCTCTGACGCCATGTGGTAGAAACTGGCATAGGACACGTTGTATGAATGCAGGGAAAAGGCAGAAGAGAAGACAACAAAATCACCAGCCAAAAGAATGAAGACACAAGAGAGAGAGGACCATGAGCAGACATGTACAACTGTAGACACCACTAGCCCATCTATGGAAAGAGAAGCACCAGGAATGTGAGCCTCAGTCAACAGATCAACTGGCCAAACAAGCATGGAAGGTAGAGAGGATCTAATTTGAGGGTAGCAAAGGTAAAAACCAGCAGACCCCATACAGGCATAAGCAGCAGCTGGTCAAACAGCCTCTACGGAACCCAGCAGCAGTAGAAAGACAGATAATCTCAGAGAAATAGCATAGAGAAAGGGCCAGAAGAACTAGGTCAATCAGGTCCCCTTCCCAGGAGGAGAGATCAAATAGAAGGTGAAGATGTGCAGCAACAAAAGACAAGGAAATAGCTCCCATCAGCAATGCAGAAGATTTCAACTACACTCAGAAAGGACTGTGTCAAAGCATGATACCCACAAGGAAAGTCATTTGCATGTGTTACTGCAGTGCTGGAATTGTAATGCACAGAAGAAAGTTACCTGAGGCATTGTAAACAGAATGGGGAGAAAGGAAGGCCTTGATGTTTAGTAGGATATAAGACCACACCTCCACCACATGTTATGTTATGTGTATTTGTAAAGCACACTATCACCTGCAAAGTATCCTGGCGCTGAGAAGCTGTATGTGCTTATCCCTGCCAGTAGTAGGTTGGTTAATTGGAAAGCCAGATCTTTAGCTTCTTGTGGAATTCAACAAGAGTGGAGGAAGAGGCATCCCAGTGCAGATAATAACACCAAAGCAATGACATACAATGAAATAGATTTAGATGGATAACAGGCTAACTTTGGCTTTAGAGGAACTGAACTCATGACTAGCTAACAAAGTACAGCAGAAAAAGTGAAAGGCAAAATTACACTGGTCCTTCTTGCCAAATGCTGAGACAGAAGCAACCGAACACATGAATAACATGTACACAGTCTCTCAACCATGAGAATCATAGCCGAACTTTAACAAAGAAAATACAAGCAGCCACTGGCACAGGAGGAATAGCCACAGGCAAAGGTTTGAATAAACTTAATACCCCAGGCCTATAACCAACCACCACCAACAAAGCCGAAGCCAGCAATTCCAAGCACCGTCTGGGTGAATGTCAAAACAAGCAAGGCTCCTATAAAGCTAGATAAACACCATTTGGAACAGAAAGGCCCATGACATTGGGGAGAGGCAGTGGTTGAAACAGAGGTCCTCTGGATCATTGGTGGTGAGAGAATGAAGAGGGGTGGACGTTATGTTATGTTACTATAGCTTGTAAAGTGCCCGTACACCAGACAGCCTCTTGGCACTAGGTAACTTTCCAAAATGACTCAGGATACTTGTTAATAAGCTTGCTGCTTAAAGAGCCAAGGGGCATATTTACAAGGGCTTTATCTCTGCTTTTTTTGGCTTACAAAGCCAAAAAAGAGGAGATAAAACCAGCGCCCTATTTACAAGAGGGTGCTAACATGCATAATCGCACCCTCCCAAAAAATTGCACCCTCCCAAAAAATCTTTTTTGATTTCTCTATCTGTCATATACTAAGTGTATCGTCTGTATTTACCACTACATATCACTCCTTCTTCACAAGTCTTTCAATTGTATCACTGAAGCCTAGTTTATTCGTTATTCCTTTTTTTTAAAAATGCCGATTGCAATTCCGCTTGGGTGTGTTTCATTTTCCTTCCCTTTTTCCTAATTTATGGATATGTGTTACATGTAATGTATATATACTGTGAACACTCTAAAGCAATTGAAAATTCCCACACAGAACCATTGTATCTATACAATTCCTTGTTTTCCAAACACCTAGTATGGCATACTGCCACCCACTTACCACCAGAACAGAAGAATGAGTGACTCTAAGTTGCAGAAAAAATTGAATGAGGGAGACAGGAAAGAGTGTTACTAGCCTTGTACACAACTTGGAGGAATATTAAGGCCAAAAGTAAAGCAGCCCCTGGACTACGGTGCACTGAACCGAGCATGGGGCTGCACAGCAATATCCAAAATCCAATTGAGGACTAGTAGAAATACACCTGAAACAGCAGGGTCTGGTAGAGAAACTGAAGACGGGAAGAAGAACTATAAGAGAGTCAACCTACCACCTCCAAAGGCAAGTGCCAGAGCACCGGGCTCTGCTTTAGAAAGAGATGGGAAACAGCACAAAATGTTTAGGGAGGACCTCAACCTCACCTTGGGGGCAAGAGAGGAGTTTAAAAATGAGGGCTTACATGTGTCTGTCTTTGGGGGTGGGGGAGGTAATATTCCTGAACCTCCCCTTAACGAAAGGGGAGAACGTTAAAAAATAGGACTTGCAGGTGACTGCGGAAGTGGGTCACCCTCTTAGAATAGGACTAGAATGAGGGGCAAAGTCGTATAAGAAAATATGATACTGGGAATTATACTAAAATTATCCACTCCCATGCTCACTGCTTATCTGCTTGCCAGTGACCATATTTCAAGCCTGGCATAAAGTCATGTGATCTGGTGATCCTTACTTGTACTGAGAACTAATATTTGCTCCTCTCGTTCTCCTTACAGCATCTCCCCAAACTCCAGCTCCGGATAGCAGGCTGGCTCCTGGATACGTGGTCCTCATCTTCCTCGCAGTTGTTTCTGTGATTGGAACCATTTCTTCGGTCCTCATCTACAGATATTACCGCCGCACTGGAAGATACGACTTCAAGCCCAAGCGCGATACGAGGGGCTACCTGGTGTTCTCCAACTAACTCCGCAGTCCGCGCGCTTGTCATTGCCATAGTCCTCAGATACAGGCACTTGCGTTTTTGTGAAGAACCCTCCTATTTTTGCTAAAATATGAGGGACATTTAGAGATTGACTTAACCTCACGATAGTTTATTTACCACTTTGTGGGACAACAAGGAACATTGTAGCCCTAAAGAGACATCAGTTCCCAGTGGGCGAAGGTTATGTTGAAATTATTTCCTATTTGACTTTGATTTACCTTCGGATGGATTCTCATGTTTAAATTCAATACATTTGAAACTATGTTCTTCCCTGACATTTTCTTCAGAGCACGTCACTAACATAGACATCTTGGTAGGTGAAGCTGTAGAGCTCGATGCTTTAAGTAGAGCTGGAAAATTACCCTGTATCTGGATCCAGTAGTTTATCCAGTAATAGTTTCTTTTTTGTGTTCAGGTATTTGTAGTTTTCTTTCTACATATAACATGCAGGTCATAGGTTCCAAAATCAGTAAAATTGTTAATAATATGATTTATTTCTGTGCTGAAAGTAGAGTTACATTTCTGGCATCTAGTTATATTTCTGGCATCTTGCAAACATTCTCTGACAAGTTCCGAAATGGCTCTTCTTCAGTTGAATAGTAATACAGAACAGTAAGACTGTATCTGGTCCTTTTGACATGTTGTTTACTAAAAAGGTCAGTTACATTGCAACTGACGCCAGCCTTCCCCATCCACCAATCACTATACAATCTAGAATCTTATGTGAACTCCTAATCTCATGAAAATGTCAGTAGGACGGAGTTCTTCTGAACTAGTCTGCACAGGTTTAAAAACCTAATCCAACAGGTGAGTCCAGAAATAACCTTCAATAACGAAATAAGTGCTTAGAGGAAAGCGCAAAGTTAATAAAATAAAAAAAATAAAAATATTGCACAGGTCTGAGTTGCATTTGAGAAGAAAACAAAATCACAATTTAGGCATAAAACTAGGCTTGCACTCCGCTATTAATACCAGGAGACTATAACCCGGTTTCCTACCACAAAATGTTTCTCATCATAAAATTGACTCTTCGTAGCTCGATCAACAAAATATATGATATGTCATGAACGCTGCGAAAAAGACTCAGAAAAAGAGAGGGAAGAAAGAAAATCAAAAGGTGTGCCTCCATTCTGACAAAAGCTGGATATTCTTAGGTAAATAGAAAACACAGACATGTCCACTAGTAAGGCACATGTTGTTTATTATGTTTTCAAAACTCTGAACGATTTTGGTGAACAAGAACACAAGCAAAAAGGTTCATCTTAAGCTCATCTTCCAGGCTAATGTAAGGGCATATTATCAAGGACGGCGTTAACATTTTTTACTGGTTTAGCGGCAGAAAACTGCTGCTAAAGCGGCGATAATGGGCTTGATAATATGCCCTGGAGAATTCCAATAGAAGTCCATGTTCTGGTGTGATAATATGCCTCGTAGTCGGGGGGACAGAAACCTTGTTTTGAGTCAGGCAAGAGCTTATGGCTAGTCACTTGTCATGATTTTACAGTGCAAAAGTGTTCACTTTTTGAGGACAGTTTTGCCGTAGGGAATATGATTGGGTCATCTTATGTTTTAACCCCTACCCTGCTCATGACGGAACCACTCCGTCATGAGCCACGGGTGCCGTGTGCTCATGACGGAGTGGTGCCGTCATGCTGAGGCTGTTGGTGGCCGCTCCGCCCACGCGGCGCTAATTCCCCGCCTGTGCGGGAGATTAGCGCCATGGGCGGAGTCATGACGTAACCACACCGTCATGAGCACAGCTCAACCGTGACTCATGACGGAGTGGTTCCGTCATGAGCACGGCGCCACCGCAGTGCCCCCAAACCCGCCCCAGCGCCACGGCGGAATTCCCGCCGCGACGAAGGGGTTAAAGAGTAGCATTAACAAAACAAACAAGGAATGCAATAAATGACATGCCAGCAGCGTACGTGTTTGGCTTGTGTGCCTGTAATATCAACAGTGGACAGATGGTGGCAGCAGAATACCATGCATGTGAAGGTATAAAGCTGACACTTACTGAGTCCTATCGCTGCTGATTTAATGTTAAGTGACTATGCTCTATCTTTCTGCGATATGCCAGGCCCTTTAATGCATGGACTTCATTAGCATCTGGCAACAGACAGCTAAAAGCGGCATTCAAAATAAAGAGAAACTACGCCTGGGCGTGGAAATCGCTCGCGGAGTTTTCGGACTTTTTCCCACTCCGCGCTCCACGTAGAGCGCAAAGCTCCAAAAAACTCAGCTCGCAGTTTTTTCTCTCTCGTGGCTTACCAATGGTAAGTTGCTGAGCATGAGCCAGAAAAATCGTAGGACAGACCACCTCCCAACAAGATTTTTCCACCTGGGCTGTCGGGGCAGGTCGCTACCGATCACGTTTAGAAACCTGCTGCTCGCGTTGAGGAAGCTGCTGCTCCAGTACATCTACTTGAGAGGCAGAAAGAAGCTGCGCTCCATTGCGCTGCATGTGGTGCTGTTACCCTTAATTTTATGGCGCGGGACAAACTCCTGGTGCTAAAAATCAGCGAGTGTAGTGTGACTTCACTGCGCTACTTTCAGAATTCCGTGGAATGCGGCGGCGCAGTACTCTGAGACTCCGCCCAGGCCTAAGGGACAAACATATTCACTCCCATGAAAAGCATGCCTTACAAAATGGACTTGAGGTGAGCAAACAAAATCATTGGATGCGTGGAAAGCTGGAGTTTGGAACCTTTTTTTTATTGGATTGTCGATGTACAGTATGCCTTATTTGAAAGTAGCAATGTGTTCCTTTTAAAGAGATTGGCAAGTCCTTGCATGCATGGTTTCTATGTCACTTTTAAATTTGTAAATTGGATTGTAATTCCGCAGTAAATCTTATGTGCGAGAGAAAATTGTTCAGTATTCTCATGCCGCGCAAGGCAGCAATATTTTGAGGGCTTCCGTTTTCATTCACTGTTAGCGCCTAAGTCAATCATCTAAATGCAGGACGTTTCTGCCCATTCGTAAAAGCATAAGTCGCGATAAGCTACGACAGCTGCAGCAGCCAATCAAGGCGTCTCCTCCATGTTTTCTGAAGCCGTAAAACAGCGGTTCAAGAGTATGATGCCCATTGTAGGAAAAACCTGTACAGACCCGAACGATGCAGCCAGCTTCTGTCCCACAGTTAGTGTTCCTTTCTGTGATAGAGTTTTCCAAAGCAGTTCAAACTCCGTGGAGCAAACGTACACCACTCTGTGGAAATCGCTCTCGGTCAAGGACACTTTTGAGGCCTCCTGCAAGGGACAGGTTTCCCTGATTGACGTGCCCTTTCGATGGCAGGTTGCCGTTGGCATGTCTGACACCTAGTTCTGGTGTCAGCCCTCCCTTTCCTGTGCTCACACGAGGTCCTTCACGTACCAAGTCGTCACCTCTCTTAGGGGCATATCAACAACAACCGGCGATAATTATCTCTAAGCGCACTTAGCGCTAGGATAATTATCGCCGGCTAGCGTGAATTTTTATCGCTATTAGCAACGCTTATCTCAATAGCGATAAAAATCCTCACGCTAACAGGCTAACGTGAGATTATCGCTGGAAACCCAGCGATAATCTCACGTTACCTTGTTGATAGGGACAGGCAAACTTAGCCATGATATCCTCCTTCCATAGGACATCATGGCTAAGTCAGAAAAATACCAGACGTAAAAAAGCAGCGTTAACCGCGGTTAGCGCTGCTTTTTTTGTCTCTAACAGGGTTAGCGACATTCTTGATAATAGGAGAAATGTCGCTTAGCAACATTTCTCCTATTATTTTACTCTGGAACGCCCCCTTTGCATCTCATTAGAGATGCAAGGGGAAGCGTAGAGTAAAAGGGTGCTAACATGCAAATTTGCATGTTAGCACCCTGTTGTTGATAGGGCGCTAGTTTTATCTCTCCTTTTTTGGCTTTTAAAGCCAAAAAAGCAGAGATAAAGCCCTTGTTGATATGCCCCTTGGTGAGTTTTCCAGTGCCATGTTTATGTGCAACCCTAACAAAGGCCCCGATAGTGAATGCATCATCATCATGAGATCTGACACTAGAGTAGTTGTCACCATCACTTCTACAGATTGTGGACCGCAACATATATAAGCCATTGCACACACTCAATTTCCAAAATCTTTAAATCAGTGTCATTTAAATAATATAAATTCTACAAAGTTAGAATTACAGGAAAAGCTTGCACTCATTTTTTTCGGAGTACTTTATGGAGTCTTTATAACTCCGAAGTCCATGCCCCTTTCTCCCATGCATTTGTCCTGTCCCTCAATGTCCAAATGCATCTATATAATCTTCGTTTAAACATTTTAAATAGAAAAAATGTACTCTTTGGTAGTAGATTCATATAACAGTATGATCTGTGTTTTGGCACACTCTATATATTGCTATCTTCAGCAAATACACATTTTAGCAACTTAAAATTAGATCTGTAAACACCAAGTTTTGTGACATTTGCTAGTTTTCTATGCACTGTACTGAAATAAAGCCATTATAATATCTGTTTAGCCCTTAGAATTCAAGTCACAACGCAGTTTCAAAACAGGCCCATATTATGTGATTAGAGGCGTCAAGCATAATGATAATTATTTTTAATATGATTGTGATTTCATGTATTATTGTAACAGAGAAAGAAAATACAAGATTGTCTATGGTTTCTATTTTTGATTCAGCATATTGTGATATTTTATTACTTGTACTACTGTGGGAACATTGTCATTCAATCTCAATAAAGACTATAGACTACACAGTTAGCAATTTTATTCTTTCCAGCGGGTAAATCTTTAGGCAAAGGTGTTAGCTTTAAAAAAAACATGTGGTCGGTGTTCATTCAATTCTTTAGGGTTCTTAATGGTTATGGAAACAGATAACCACTGTTACTATGCATGATACTGTGATCTGCTCTGTACAATTTTAATAACATCTAGTAGAGTATTGATCTTTTTTTGTAGAACAGTGCAAAGAAACTGAGCTGGATAGTGTGTGCTATACAAAATAATTCACAACAAATTCACTGCGTTCTCAATGTGAATTTCCAGACTGGGCATAACAAATGCCAATTAGATTGAATAATAGTAGTGTAGAAATTAGGGCTTTACATTCATCAAAATTATTTTGAGATTGTGGCAGAGGTAGATTGATATAAAGAATCAATAGGCATAAAAAGCCATACAAGAACTGCTGATGTACAAAAATATTGTGGTTAAAATGTCGACATTTTGTGACTGTAAAGATTGACCTCTTGTGACTGTAAATTGACTCCCAAAATATTGTCAGAGCAGAGTAAATAATAGTAAGTCTACACTTGGTACACTTGGCTGCATTATGTCAATATTTCAACACAAAATTGTTATGTAGATCCCAGTGTAGCAGACTGAAATGTGTACTGGGGGAATTTAAAGTGCCCAAAAGTAAACGTCCTAATTTTTTGCCTAATTCAATAAAAAGTAGTGTAATTTACCCAACCTAAGATATCTCCTTAGCACCCAGATGTAATGGTTTTTGTCGTTGCAAACCTTGTGATTCGTAAAAATCAAGGGGTTCTGACCCCAAAAATCATTTTTTTACTGTACGAACCTTATTTTGCTATTCACAAAAGATTTTCTTTATCTCACAATCCGATCCCAACAGAATGTGAATTTCAAATTGTGAGTCTCTAAGTTAGGTATCAATAGGTTCTTAATGCAATTCCATTCACAAACCACTATCAGCTACCAATTTTCAAGTTGGGCTTGTAACTGATTCACAAAAGGAAATGGCAACTCTGAGGAACTAGACAATGGTCCCCTAGGACCACTGCCAACTCTCACTGAAGTTTTTCAAAATTGAAAACTAGTTTTAAAGCAGCCCTGTTTCCTTTAAGGAAATCAGGTTGCTTAAAAGAAATATTGTTTTCAGTTTTGAAATGCAATCACAGGGATGCTGATCTGCTTTCCATTGCAGGCTACCATCCTGTGATTTAGCCAGTTACAGGGAGTCACAAATTGCGATCTGCTTAATGAATATTAATCCAGTTAATCATTCTACGATTCCCTGTGATTCTCAGTTTTTTAACTGACCTATTAGTACATTTGATTTTCCAAAACAATTTGTGCAATTTGCGATCACTCTTTGCAAATCCAATTTTAGGACATCTAGGATCATATGTAAAAAAGCATTTTTGTGGTCAGAAATGGCCTGCTTCTCAGAATCAGGCTGTTTCCAACCTCAACAATACTTTTTCATAAAAACAAAACACAAATTGCCATTTGTTAACATGTTACTGAATTACAAGTTGTATTTATTGATTTGGTATTTGGAAGGGGCATTTTTGGGCGTCACTTTCAAATACTGAATTGCAGTGCTATATATGAATGTTTTGCGACAGAATTGTAGTACTGCAACTTCATAATTTAGGGCCCGATTACGATGTCGTTAGGAAGGGCTCTGGATGGGATTCGGTATAGTAAAATCCGATTCAGAACCCTTGTTTCCTACCGAATCATTCAGTTTTCCCAACGACCGATTAGGATGTCCGAGAACTGTATGAGCAATCCTAATCGGTCCCGAAAGGTATTGGGTTGGTTCGAGTCTTTTGGAGCTGAATCGTTCAGCTCAATGGGCACGGTTTCTGGACGAGCGATGACTATGACCGATTCGGACAGCTGTTATGACTCGGTTTGCCCAAGATGAAATGGTTTTTGGAATTGGTCTTTGGGGGCCCGTAGCGGGCCCCCTTTTGCCCGGAGGTGACCGAATGTGGCCTGTGGGGGTACCCAAGGGAACCCTCTTCTCAACCATGCACAATGTGGCATGCACCATGGGGTGCCTGCCACAGGGTGCAAGGTTTTTCCCAAACACCCCTTTTTCCAATGGGAGCCTGTGTTCTCTGTCAGAAAACAGGGTCCCATTAGAATCAATGCGAGTCCGACCGAACGATGTTGGGAAGCATCATAATCGGTCATCCGGACTAACAGGACCCGGTTCGGTAGGAAACAAGTCAGTAACCGATTCGTTTGGGACAGTTTCCTAACGTCATCGTAATCGGGCCCTTAGTGATGATCCTGAAAGTGGCAAGAGAGATTCCGTCTCTACTGGTTAATGGTAACAACATTTTCATCTATCAAGACTTCCCCAAGGAAACGTTTAATATCAGCAAAGAATTTGGGGGCATATTATCAAGGGCATTATCGCCGCTTTAACAGCACTTTTTGCCGATAAAGCGGCGATATTTTTATCGCCCTATTAGCAAGCGTGCGCTAACATGCGTTAGCTGCCGTTTTATTTATCGCCTTGCATGCCAGCGAACTGTATCGTTAATGACATGCAAGGTAGGCGTAACTTACCTAAATTTCACGGAAAGAATCGCAAACAACACTTCGCTGTATTATCAATGATGACCAGCGATAACAAAATTCGCGCTACTCCCCGATGTACGCAGGTTTTTAACACCTGAAAAAATCCTGACTAAACATGGCCATACAAGGGAGACTAGCTCTGATCTCAGCCACAGACAGCAAAGAGGTAGACCTCATGCTGCATTATTAGCCCTTACCAAGTACAGAGGTGCCGTTGTCTTGTAAAGGGGGTACATTGCAGTGCATCACATCATCATCTGGCCTGTCACCTAACATTAAGAATATTGATTGTAAATTAGCAATGAATAGTTGTATCTTCTACCTTTGATGTTAGCATTCACTGTACCCAATGTATAGTTTGTGAACTTTCATGCAGCAGAGTGCGAGGCGCATGCCAAACGGGGTTTTCAGGCTGCATTGCACGTTAGCTGCTATCGCATGTTTGTCTATCACGTGTTAGCGGGTGTTTTCGCTTCCTTTCCCGGACACCATAGCATGTTATCGACTTCTTAATAATACGTCGATAAACATGCGAAATGTGTCCAGGAAATTAAGCGTCAAATGAAATGCGGATGACTTTCGCTGGCGATCATTATCGCCTGTTCTAGATAATATGCCCCATAATTTACAGCACTTAGAACAAGATTAAGAAGCTCTGGTTTTAAATATGGATTTTTTGATCAGTCTACTATGATAATTTGGAAAGATGATTTCTACATGTCATTTCAGCATCCTAATGACCTTCATGCCTTTTTGGATCAAGACTCTCCACTCTCGATGGATTCTTATCAGACTGCTAATTGACTCTCTTTTTTCTTACTATTTTTTTATGGCTAGCCTATTTTAAGATTTTCTCCTTTGGGCATTGTCTCTGCTGGTTACTTTTACAAAAGCGTGTGTGTGATTCTGTAACATTATTCATATTTTTATGTTGTCTTTTTATAAGTTTATCCTTGTTTTTCTGTTTCTTCTTTTCATTTATTCCTATTGCTACTTTTTACTTTTGCGATTATCTTTATTCTTCTTTCATGCTGTTCTCTCGCATTTGTGAATATGCATAATGTTAATAGAATTAAAATTGTTTCGTTTAATGGTAAAAGTTTGCGACACCCTATTAAGCATATGAACATTTTAGATTACCTGGCAAGACATTAAGCAGATATTTGTTTACTCCAAGGGACTCAAATAGATGATACAATTTGATAATACATGAATAAAAAATGGGTCCCTTGCTGTTAACAAAAAAAATGGAGTTGCTAACTTTTTGCTAAAAAACGTCATCTCCAAAACTAAATAAATATTCCGATGCAGATGGTTGATATCTTATAGTCAAAATTAAAATTGATAATACCGTTTTACATATGATTTATGTTTATGGTCCAACTGATGAATCAAAATTGTAGTCCCTTTTTACATCTGAAGTCATCAAATTAGGAAATGCTCCTCTTATTATTGGAGGAGATTTTAAATCTAATCTGTGACGCCCTGCTAGACAGAACATCTTTGACTATATACCGTCCTCTAAAACATTTTTATACTTTCAAATCCTTTTTTAAAACTACCAAACTAGTCGATATTTGGAGCTTACATTATTCAACAGATAAAAACAATTATTTTTTTCTCTAATCCTCATAATGCTTTTTCCTGAATAAATTATTTATTAATATCATGTCAATTAATCAATTCAACTTCTGAACCAATTATTCATATTAATGATATTTCTGATCATGTGCTCATTTCTTTTGTTTTACAATTAAACTCCACTCAGAAGTCTCAATGTAGATGATATATGAATGTGAATGTTCCTCTCAAAGACAATAATAAACCAAAACCTTCATCTGCAATACATAAATGCCAATTTTTCTTTCAATCCAGAAGGTTCTACTTCTATTGTAATTCATTGGGATGCATTCAAAGCATACATCAGAGGTGTAACCATGTCTACTATAGCACATGATAATACATCGTTTTACTCTAAACTTAAAAATGTGGCTAAAACCAATTGCTAAATATGAATACTTCTTTGTATGTATGTATGTATTTTCATTTATAAAGCGCACTGTAACCCAGCGGGCATCCTGGCGCTAACGACACAGTGGAGAGACTTGGCATCAAAAAGGCTCATAGAAATTAAGCTCTGGGAAAGAGCCAGGTCTTAATCTGCTTACGAAACAGTGTCAATTCCTGAACCTGTCTTAGCTGTAGGGGAAGACTATTCCACAGACGTGCGGCCGCAACACTCAAAGTACGACCCCCCAAGGTAGATCTCGTCATCTTAGGAATCCTGGCCAACCTGGCTGCCGAGGATCGCAGATTGCGCCTTGGGGCGTACCAATTAAATAGATGTTGCAGCGGTCCAGGGCCAAGCCCATGAAGAGCTTTAAAAACTAAGCACAGAGATTTAAACAAAATTCCCTGTTGCACAGGGAGCCAATGTAACTCTGATAATGCCTTGGTGCTTGATGCTGTGCGCGGTCTCATATGGGCAAGCTTTGCAGCTGCAACCTGGATACGTTGAAGTCGCCGAATCAGGTAGACAGGAGACTCAAGCAGCAGGGCATTACAGTAGTCCAGGCGAGCAAGAATAGTACAGCGTACCACTGTTCCTCTGACATGGACAGGAAGCAGTGGTAGAACTTTACGTAAGCCTCTCATAAACCTATGGCAATTAGAGGCCACTTTGTTAACACGCGACTCCAGACTCAACTTCTCATTGAAACAGACCCCCAAATTACGCATAGTCTTCACAGGGACCAGGGGTGATTACAAGGGAAGGGGCCAGAAATTAGAAGGTAAAGCCTGTGGCACTTTGCCCACTGCACAGTGCAAAATCTCTGTTTTAGCACTATTGAATTGCAAGACATTATTCTTCATCCAGGATGCCATTTCCGTCATACATTTATGAAAAGTAGAAAGACAGTCCGCATAGACCCCTTCCAGGGAGATAATCAGTTGTGTGTCATCAGCGTAGTTAACTGCCCTGATGTTATTAGTTTTCAAGATTTTGACCAAAGGGTGCATGTATACATTGAACAGAACCGGGGTGATTGAGGAGCCCTGAGGAACACCATGTTTGTTGGACAGAAAGTCCGATTGATACGGAGGCAGAAATACTGCCTGTCGTCTGTCCGATAGATAAGAGCAGAGCCACTTCAGAGCCAGGTCTGTGACACCCGCCTCCTTGAGCCTTCGCAAGAGAGTGTCATGGTTAACCGTATCGAATGCGGCGGATAGGTCTAGCAATTTCAAAGTTGCAGAATTCCCCTTATCTGCACGCATCCGAAGATCATCCAAGACGGTAACCAATGCAGTTTCGGTCCCATGTCCTGGGCGGAAACCAAACTGGTTCTCCTCCAGCCTGTGATTGCGTTCCAGGAAGCCAGAAAGCTCCTGACTGACCAGGCGCTCTGCTATCTTAATCGGGAAAGGTAACAAGGATATAGGACGATAATTCCCATAACAAGCAGGGTCCAATGAAGGTTTCTTCAGTAAAGGAGAAACCAGCGCATCCTTCCAGCAGGACGGGACCACTCCACTACTGAATGACTGACTAACGATCTGATGAAGATACGGTAGAGTCTCGGGGCCCAGTTCCTTCCAAAATCTCTGAGGGATAGGATCCAACGGAGAGCCAGAGCACACTTTCTTGGCCAGCCTGATAAACTCCTCCTTGGAGGGGCAAGTCCAGTGATCCAAAAGAGGTCCTACTAGAGGCAGTTTTTCCCCGGGGTCCGTACAATCAGCCGAGCTGGCTGTCAGTAAGTCCACCCCTACCTTAGTGCTTGACAAGGGGTCAGATTGCAGACCCTCAATAATTCCTTTAATTTTATTATGGAAAAAGGCTGCCAGCCCATCACATAATTCCTGTGAAGGAGTAATCTTGTTACCCATACACTCTGGATTGGTAATGCCTCTCAAAATATTAAAAACACATTTCACACTGTTGGGTGCTTTCAGTATAAGGTCCGCAAAATACGACGCCTTAGTGGTTACTATGGCTTTTTTATATCTGATTAGCAGATCCCTCCAAGTAATTTTGTCACTATCTAAGTACTGGCTACGCCACTGCCTCTGCATGTTTGCGTTGAATCTTAAAAGGCCTAAGTTCCTCCGAAAACCATGGCGCAGAGGAAGATCCCCGTTTCCTAAGCCGCTTCAGGGGAGCAGACAAATTGATAATATTTACCAAGTGCCTACACAACGCCTCATAGTTTTCATCAACCGACTTCTCAGGATCAAAGGGGGGAGCCGCACCAAAAAGAGGCGCTAATTGGGCTTTCCTCATAAGAGCCTTCCAATCCCTGACCAAAATACTCCTTTCCTCCCTGGAAGGGAGCCTGCTTCTTGGGACCAGTAACATTCGAAATTTGACCAGATGATGGTCGGACCAGTCCACTGGTAAAATACCATCCATGGCCACCACATTGTCCCCAGCAAATATCAAATCCAATACATGGCCAGCTGTATGAGTGGCCTCCAACACTCGTTGTGGCAGATTAATATTGGCACACGATTGAATGATATTATTATAGGCTGTTTTCAACATTACATTGGGCCATAGGTTAAAATCTCCCAGAATCAGCAATCTATGGTGAGTAAGTGCCAGGTTACTAATTACATCAAGAAACTGCTGTTGTGACTGTTCACTTATGGACCCAGGGGGTCTATAACACACTAAACCGGCCAAGAGGTGGCCAGACCTGTCCTTTAGTGAAAAACCCAGAGTTTCCATATACACAATCTCGTCTATGTCCAATGACGAAAAATCCCACAATTCTTTATAAATAATCCCGGTTCCACCCCACCGACCGCTAGATCTTGACTTAGGAAAGGCTTTAAATCCAGGGGGGCACACTGACCCTAATTCTAGGTCCAGGCCAGGCTCTAGCCAAGTTTCTGTCATGAAGAGTACATCTAGATTATGTTCCTCAATTAACAGTTGAATTTCCGTAGCGTGCTTAGGGAGCGACCTAACATTGAGGAGGCCACAAATCAGCCCCTCCTTATATGATGAGCAAGCAACATTCCTCACCAAAGGCCTTGACCCCGGCACCCCCGGAACCAAACTGCACCTACCCAACTCATACAGCTGCTTCAATGCGTAGCAATGCCGCACAGTAGCCAATGATATCACTTACAAAGTACACCTACAAAAACCTCATTATGAGTTAAACTCTGTTAAGTAGAAGGGCTGGCATTCAAAATTTTAATTATAAGGCAAAATTCAGTTTCAGTGCTAACAGATCTCGAATGCTTTTAGCAAATTATCTATATATTAAAAAAGATTAAATCCAATCAATGCAATTCATGGTCCAAATGGGAAAAGTGCACTAATGCACAAATACATTGTTAATTATTTTTTGGATTATTATTCCACTTTATACAGTAATCCTCAATCTACTGATACCCAAAATATTGATACATTTGTAGAGGCTTGTGATTTATCTAAACTTTCGCAATCAGTTAGACATAAACTGGATTTGCCAAGCTCTCTAGTAGCAATTGAATCAGCCCTAAAATCACTAAATCCCCTGGTCCTGACATTATCCCTGCTGAATTTTATAAAGAATTGCCTCCTCGCCTTGTACCCCATCTACTCAAACTATTTACTCACTTTAGTCCCGTCACTTGATGCTGCAAAAGCTTTGGATACAGTCCATTTACAATATTTATTTCATACCTTGTCAGCATTTAATTTTGGCAGTTTGTTTATTCACATGATATTAGCTCTCTATTCAGGTCCATCTGCCAGACTTTTCATTAATGGACAAATCTCTTAAACCTTTTACCTTTTTAGAGGCACTAGACAAGGATGTCCCTTATCACCATTGCTTTTTCTCCTTGCTACTGAACCTTTGCTCTCTGCCATCAGAAACTCCATTGAAATTGAAGGCCTTATTATTAATGATGTTACTATAAAAACTTTAGCCTATGCTGACAATGTTCTGTTATATATTAGTAAACCTGACTCCTCCATTCCTCTTCTGCTAAACCAAATTCAAATGTACTCTCAGGTTTCAGGCAACACTTTAAATACTATTAAAACAGAATTTATTTCTGTTCATGTTCACTGTAACCCAGATAACAACGACATAATATTGCAAAAAGAATAACTGAAATATCTTGGTATCCTATTTTCTCACTCGATTAAACAATGAATTACTTTGAATTGTGATTACATTCTTTTAATCTTATTAAAGCTACATTTCATATGTGAGCTAGCTTACATATATCTTTGTGGGGGAAAAGTGTGTCTATAAAACTAGTAATTGCTCCAAATATATTTTACTTCCTTTCTATGCTACCTACTCAACTACCTCTTCGGTTCTGTATAAATGTAGATAAACTCTTATCTAAATTTATCTGGAATAACAAAACTCGTTAAAGCTATCAAAAATCAAAAGTTACTAAGGTTAATGGAGATTTTGGCTTGCCAGAGTTTCTTAGATATCATAAAGCTTTTATTCTAAAAAAAGGTTATTTTAGGTCCAGTCATATAGATCTAACTAAGTCATCCTCGTGGCTTCTTATTGAACAAAGATTGGTATCATCCTCCCCTTTACCTTCATGAGAAACTTTGTCCAATTTACTAAAATCATCAACCGTTAAATCTACAAAACTAATCTTGCAGCACTGAAACTGTCTTTATGGTATATCCCATTAATAAAACTTGCTCGAACTGCAAAGTGTGGCAATCTTGGATGAAAGCTGGTATGTTTTACTTAAGAGATATATAACATGATCATACCTTTTTAACTTTCACTGAATTGCAACACCAATTTATTAGGCTAGGGTAGGCCCTGGCCAGCCCAGTGGGCAGGGTTCAATTGATTTAAAAAGTAGGACGTACTTTTAAGTTTTACATGTCCTGGTAGTGAAAAACTCTTAAAATTAAATTTTTTCTCTATTGCAAGGCCTACCTCTGCCATAGGATAGCATTAGAGTTACCCTATTACATTGCATAAGTGTAAATTCCAAATGGGATTGGTTGTCAGTTCATGTTTGGTGTCTCTGTAATCACAATTTAGCATCCTAACTTATGGTGAAGTCAGATTTTAAATTGTAATTCTGAAAATGGCACTTTTAGAAAAGTGACATTTTCCTGCTTTGCCATTTAGGGGCATATGTATCAAACTCCCCTTTAGCGAATCCTAATTTGCGAGATTTTGCGATTCGCAAAATCAGATTCGCTAAACGGGATGTATAAAATAAATCGCTAATCATTAGCGATTCCTTAAAAGTCGCAAATAATTCGCAGAATCCCGTATTGCGATTTCTTAATAGCGAAATTCGCTAACTAAGAAATCGCAAAAACGGGAATCTGCAAGCCTGGTGCAGGCTGATGACATCACAAACAGGAAACTGTAGTGATTGCCTGCACCTGCTCACCTGAGCCACACCCAGAGGCTGCTTGTGGAGTGTGAGGAGGCTTTCCTGCAGACAGCAACCAGCAATGGATCCCAAACAAAACCAGCAGGGCAAAGATGCAGAAAAAAGAAAGAGAAAACACAAGTTTTCAGAAAAGGAGCAGGAGGTCCTCATTGAGGAGATGGTCTGCAGCCATGAGCTCCTCTTTGGGAAGAAGGCACTCAAAGTCCCAGAGGCCAGGAAGAGGAAAATCTGGCTGGAAATACAGAGCAAGGTGAATGCTGTTGGAGTCACCACACGCACCATCGAGGAGCTGCGCAAGCGGTGGTATGATATGCGCCAGAGGTCCAAGGAGAGGGTGGCAGCCAGACTCAAGGATGCCAATCAGACTGGAGGAGGACCATCCACTGCAGAGCAGCCAACCCCCCATGAGGAGCTCGTGGAGTCTACCCTCCTGCCTGAGAGCGTTGGTGGTTTGGCAGCAATAGACAGCTCCGACCCCTCATCCAGCAGACAAGGTAAGATGCATGCCAAATCACCCTGCACTCCTCCCCATCCCTTGCACACTCCCCCAAATGCGCATAGTAAACTCCCAACATGCCAATCCAGCCCAGGTCTTACAGCACACCCAGCAATGCATCATGGGACTCGTAGTACTGTGTCTGACTGTGTGTCCATGACACCATCACAATTAAATGCAACATATGTGTTTTGGGGATCATTGAATAGAAATGTGTCAGAGGATAGCCGTCAAAGAATTGTAACTTTATTGAGTGCCACATGCAGATAGTAACACAAACTCATGTAGTCCCCTTTACATCCACAGCACACGGCATGCCACAAGAAGACAGCGCAGAGGGAGAGGAGCCTGCAGATCCTGCGGACTCCAGCGATGAGACAGAGCAGCAGCCAATTCAGCGCAGGAAGCGCGCACATGTGCCCCCACTGCCTCCATTTGAGGACGAAGTCCCAGCAACAGGCGATGACACCGACAGGAGAGAGGGGAGTCAGGGTGTGACAGACATGCCCCGTCATGACGCACCAACACCAAGGCAAAGGGAACAGGCCATTTCCAGGTCAAGGCCCAGGAGCAGCACTGCAACAGAAGGAGAAGGCACCGTGTTCTCCGGCTTGGAACAGTGCATGCTGCAGGAACAGCGCCTGCAAAGCAAGGCAATGCGGTCAATAAATCGCCAGCTAGGCCGCATACATCAGGACAATCGCAACATGGTAGCGGCAATACAAGAGCTCTGTGCCACTTTGAGGGACACCCAAGCTGCCAATGACAGGGCTGGACGACGTGCCAATGCACGGATACACAATTATACAAAGGCAGTCAACCGCCTCTGCACCACCACCAGCGCACTCACACGCAGAAGCGTAACCATGCAGGTGGACATGGCACATTGCTGCCAGGACATAGCACGAGGGCTGGCGCAGGTGACCACTGCTGTGGAACAGCTACAGACAGCCAATGCTGGTGGCAGCGCACTAATGGCCTCTGCTGAGAGTGAGGACACATCGAGTCGCAGCAGCATCACTCCAACCTTGCCAGGTGAAATACGCCGCAGTAGCAGACAGGTAGCAGGCCAAGGGCGCACCATGGGGGGCACTCACCCTGGACGGCACCGACGGAGGTGATCATCTGCGGGGACACTGACTGCAACACGGGTGCATTAACCCGCAAAAGGCTGTTTGCCCTATTTCTTGTGCCTTCTCTGCACTGTGTGTACAACATGTGCTGGGGACAATTACAATTTCTTTCATGTGAAGTGTGATTAAACACTTGACACATCATCAGGCTTTGTAGTCTCATTTCCTCAATACTCACCTAAAAGTAGTTTCGTGTGATCTCAGTCCGTCTCTGGCGTCCAGCAGCTGCCCCAACTCCTGGTGCTGGTCTGGCAGGGGGAGCAGGGCGCTCGTCATCCGATGTGTCTGTATCGGTCACATCAATTGTGGTGCCTTTCCTCATTGCCATGTTATGTAGCATTGCACAGCTTGCCACGATTTTACAGCAGGTCTCAGGGCTGTATTGCAGTGCGCCTCCACTTTTATGCAGGCACCTGAAGCGGCTCTTCAGGATTCCGAAGGTTCGCTCAATGACACAGCGTGTAGATCTGTGTGCCCTGTTGTAGCTCCTCTCACGTGCATTTGCAGGATCCAGGTATGGGGTCAGGATGAAGTTGCGCACTGCATAGGCACTGTCACCTGCATGGAAAAAAACACAATAGGTGAGTCAATGTCCCCCCCCCTCAACTGATGTAGTGGATGTATTGATGTGTGCAATGTATTTACCGAGCAGGTACCCCTCCCCAAACTCTCCAGCACTCAGACGTCTGTGCATTCCACTGTGTCGGAAGATGAAGGAGTCATGTGTACTGCCGGGGTATTTGGCTACGATGTCTGTGATGTGATACTTAGCGTTGCACACAATCTGTATGTTGAGGGAATGGTAGCATTTCCCGTTCCTGTAGACATATTCAGTTTCTGCTGGGGGTGTGATGGCCACATGGGTCCCGTCAATGCAGCCAATGACGTGGGGGAAACGTGCAATCTGGTAGAAGTCCAGTATCGTTTGCTGTAATGCCTGTTGGGTGGTGGGGAAGTAAATGTGATGTGAGAGCCTCAGTAGCATTGCATCTAGGAAGGCATGGAAGAAGCGCGAAAGTGCACTCTGTGACACCCCACCAACCTCCGCTATGACCCGTTGAAAACTCCCTGCCGCCAGGAGGTGCAGGGAGCACAGGACCTGCACATGTGTGGGAATTGTTTGTGTCCTGCGAGTAGGGTGCTCCAAGTGGGGTTTCAGCTCCTCAATCAGGTCCATTATGGTCTGTGGGTGCAGTCTGTACTTGTCATAGATCTCCTCTTCGGTGTTCTGGAACAGGGTGATGCGCAGCCTGAAGATACGTTCCTGTCTCATTCTCCTGTGTGCAAGGGCCCGAATACGCAGCCTCCTGGCTATCACGTACATTGCAGCCATTGTGGGTGTGTTTGTTGCATTGTGGGCTGGTTTTTGTACCTTGCACCAGTTTACCACCTGCAAGCAATTGGTGTTAATTGCGATTTCTTAATTAGCGAATTTCGTAAAATCGCAATTTGCGATATTTTCATACATGTGTTTGCGATTTCTTAGCTAGCGATTTCTTGTTAGCGATTTTCGCAACGCTAAGAAATCGCAAATTAGGTATTCGCTAGGAAATTCGCTGTTTTCTTGTTTCGCAGCCTAAGAAATCGCTAATTTAGCGATTTCTTACTTTTCAATTTAGAAGTGTGTCATACATATAAAATAGCGAAAAATCAGTCGCAAACGCTGTTTTTTGCGATTCGCAGCGTTTGCGACTAATTTTTCCTTTCATACATATGCCCCTTAGTATCTATAGCCTGTACATGTGTCACATGACTGGGTGTAGCAGACAGTTGAGCTTCGTGTATTTCTGCTAGACAGCCACACTCAATAGGGAGCATAGGTGTGCCTGGGTGGGTCATCACTGGCAGGATGGGAGGGAGGAGCTGGGCACTGTCCCACTTACACCTGAATATGCCGTGTCCTGCCTCCACACAAAGGGCTGCATACCCCCTAAAATTCATCTAGAGCCAGGACAGGGAAGGCAAGATGCCTGGTGACTTCAAAGGGAAACCTCTAGAAGCTTCTCCCCCACTTCAAATGAACAACTGGGTATAAATACTGGACCTCGGAGACCACCACTTGAGTGCACTTCTGGATCTTTGGATACTCTGCCAAGAAGAGAGACTGCTGTGCTGCTAAAATGACTGCTACTCTGCTGGAATGCTGCTCTGAAGGAACTGCTGCCCTACTGTGCTGACCTGGTGACTGCTGCCCTCTTGCCTGGGTGAGAAGGACTAGACCTGCATCTCTGGAACCCAGAACTGAGAGTGACTTCAAGGGCTAGTTGGCTGGCCTCCTAATCTGAAGCCTCAGGGACATAACATGCTTCCAATACCCTTGCATCTGCACCTGAACTCTGAAATCTGTATATCTACCCTGCCAAGTGTTGCCAATACCAGTCCTTGACCCTTGGAAGCGGGCTTAAGTTTCTCTGCCAGCCTCTGTGGTTCCAGCAGATCTGATGCATCTCTTCTGCTGCTTGGTGCAACCACAAGCAGAATCTATTCATATCCACTGCTGAGTGGATTGGACCAGTCGCAAAGACCCCAATCGCATTGCAGCACTTTGGATTCACTGGAACATACAGACTGCACGATGCATCCTTGGCACAGGCCATCGCATCTCTCGTCGACGGCAATCTCAATGACAATGCTGGACTCCTTATCACGACCTTGTAGCTCTTCAGAACTGATGCACTGTCCCGACTGTACACCACATCCTTGACACCAGACTTCACACCGCAAGCCGTGTCAACAGGATTCTTGGCAACGATGCAGGCTCTAGCATCGCAGACTTGGCGCATCCCGGAACCAATGCATTGCTTCGACTGCATGCCGCATCTTTGACGTGGATCCACACAACTCTCAGCAAACCAGGATTTAAGGTACTTTGTTCTTGCAGGCCTAACTGGGTCCCTGTAGCCGGCCCACACTCCATCGAGGTCGGCCTAAACTTGTGACTTTGTCCCTGTCCCTCGCGAGCAGATATCCTATCCACAGTTGGCCTTATGCTTTTTGGTGTTATTTTTACTAAAATCTTTAAAATTGAGTATCTCCGGTTCTACTAATTGTATATTTTTTTCATTTTGGTCTTGTATTAAGGAAAGTTCTATGTTTCTAACTGGGTGTGGGATCCTTTTTGTTTGCTGTTTTCACAGTATTACTGTTTGAAATGTTGCACAAATACTTTACACATTGCCTCTAAGTTCAGCCTGATTGTTATGTGGCAAGCTACCAGGGGTTGAGCACAGGTTAATTTGGGGTTTTCTTGTGCCTTACCCTGACATGGATTTGGTTACTGCTTGACCTGGGCTCACACTCCAGTCAACCAGTAACCCAATTATTTACACAGTGTTACAATTCTGTGCTAGTGGCTGTTTCCAGCACACAGTCAGAAAATCCAATGGGATGTTGCAGCCAGCTTTTTAAGGACCTGGATCTTATTGTCAGGCGCAGAAATGCTTCATCTAATTTCCAATGGATAATGCTACACTCAACAACATTTCAGGTGAGTTATGTGGCTTGGGAGGCATACCACATTTGGTTGGTTCTATAGATGAAGTCCATATTGCATTTGTGCCACTCCATGACAATCAGTGTGCAGGTGGTTTGCTTAGCAGACGTATCCATCATTAGTGAGTGTGCAAGATTTCCAGGTTCCACCCATGACTTGTTAGTGCGACTCGACAGGAACATACCACAAAAGATGACAGACCTTGCACCAAGGAGGGGCTAGTTTGTTAGTCAAGTTTCAAACATTATGCTGATATACATTTTGTTTGGAAAGTTGTGACCTTCCAAACATAACTTCACTTACATTTGCTTTTGTGAATATATCATTTATGGGACTCTGCTCATTCAAGTTGTACATGGCTCTTACCACCTTTGAGTAACTTAACAAGTCCTAGGGAAGTCACTTGAATAAGGCCCATTTGCGATGAAGGGGTCCTGTGGAGTGGGATTCTGAAGGATTTAAAAGATACCCCTATAAGACTGGAGGGCCCTGTTGACAGGCCTTGTACTGTAAAAGTATTATTTTGTTTGTCATCATACCTTATACAACTTTTTTGTTCTTCAGTTAGTACTTCTTAATGGTGTACCTTGTCTACATACTTTAATATAGATATGTATTTGTGCTCATTGTTGACGTGTTCGTCTTCCTTGCATGGGTTTTGGATATATAAACACTTTTATATTAAAATGAAAACGTGACAAACGAAGTTAGATGTTGTTGTACACAGTAAGCTTACATTCATTCTCATATTGCGTTTTCATGAAATGTATATTGTGTGCAACAATGTGATTTTTAAATGATTTTATGAGAAAGAGCTAATTTCAATAATTTTATTTATTATTTAATTGATTTATAATATGAAAAACATTCAATTTCAGATTCTTTGAAAATAAGTTAACTTGTATGTTGGATGAGGAATTAACGATGAACTAACATTTGCTTTGAGTTCTTTCTCAGACAACATTCAATTAGTGAATGGGAAACGTGGGAATGTAAGGTGGAGAAGGACAATAGTCCTGACACTCACATTAGGGTATCACTTTTTGTGTCACTTGTGGTAGGTTCTTTGGGCCAGAGGAATGACCCCTCATAAGGGCCACTAAAGCGGCCTGAGTGTCAACAGGGGTAGTGGTGACAGGTGGCTTAGTGTGCAAATGTGTCTATCTTTCCATGAAGCATGGAGCTGTCAGATTTAGATGTTTATGGGACAAGGCTGGTAGAAGGTGGTAGGTGACCCGGGAATGTAGCAACTACATCAGACACTGCTGCAGACAATGTTCTGAAGGTATCCTGAACCACCCAGGACTATAAACTTAGGACAATCAGGTGATACTTAACAGATCATATTGGTACCTCTCTATATCATTCTGGACCCTTAGAAGAAAATTAACCTGGCCCATATGGTCCTCCTGCCACAGAGCTGCATGGCTGCACAACAGACATTATGTCTGTGGTTGTCACATGTGCAAAAATGTGCAAAGATGGGGTGAGCACAATTGCTGGAGCTGTGAAGCAACAGGGGGCTTGCGGGGGCACTGATGTCCGTAATGGGGACAGGGCTCTGCTTGGTGTAGTGGATCTTGTGTCCTTAAGGAGAGAAAGAGGCATAGTGCATTGGCCACACAAACCTCATGGGCTAGATTGATCTTGAAGATCATCCTCGTCAGTAGGAGTGATGTTCCCACTGAAAGGTTGTGATCTTCATCTTCAGGCAACGCAGTTGAAGCTGATGACTGAGATTTTACAGCTACATCTGTAATAAAAAAAAACACTACAATGATAGTTGGTAACATTTTATTTCTAAGGAACATTTGCTCTTAATTGATGTTTATATAATGTTTATAACATCAAACTGGTCATCTATATGTTTTTAACAGTACTGATGGATCTGAGAATGCAAGAACATTTTTATTTCATATTGCAAATAACAATTTTGATAAAGATTGATACATAAGGAAATGAAGTTACTTCAGGTTTAACAGGTCAGGGCTGGCCTAGTGTGTGGCTCTCCTGTCCCAGGGTTCACGGTACAATGCCTTATCAACACTGTGTGAAGAAGCGATCCCCAAAATCTTGGATGTCAGTATTGTCTATTTCAAACAATCTTAGCCTTCTTATGAACAATATTGAGGACACACTCCACACTCTGATTGCATAATTGAACTTATAGTCCATTTGAATAATGTAGATTTACAATGATTACTTTTGATTTTGTAGTACAACATGGAGTTCTATACTGTAATATTTAAAACATTTATAATAGGCAATATGCAGGTGTAATTAAAAGACATCTAGGTGAGCTGATCCTAATTATCTTTATCTTTGTACAGTTGGGTCTATTAGTTTGAAACACAGGTGCAGGACTAACCCTCATTTCTTTCATACTATCTATGGCAGAATGTTTCCCACAGACTGACAAACAATCTCTGAGCATCAGATGGCAAAGGTGTAACATCCACTGATAACCTGCTGTTAGCAGAGGTATGTTGATGGACGTCATTTAGGGGTCGTAGCTGTGACCCCGGCATGCCCCCTTGCGATCCCTGGTACTGCCTTTGCTACTCCTGTACTCAGAGGTGTCAAAATGAGTGCCAGGAACACAAGGGTAGCTCATCCTTATAGATGCCTGCTGGGGAACCACTTTCCTTGTTATCTCATAATATTTTTATTACACCACTAGTGAACAATATTTTATTCTCTATTAGTATATTAAAGAATGGATTACAATTATCTGGAATATGACCCTCACTGGCTGCTGAGGTAAGTAAAAAATGTGTTTAAATGTATTTTGTGAGTGCTTGCAGGTGAGTGTGTTTATGTCAGAGTGAGTGTTTGTATCTGTGAATGTGTGCGTATGTGCAAGCATACATGTGTGAGTGAAAGTAAATGTTAGATGGCATGTAATGTCACCTTTCCCTAACCCTAGCATTTTGGTGAATTATGTTCATGGTTATGTTGGGCGACATTTGAGTGAAACAGCTTAACTACCATGGTTAGCAGGCACAGTGCTTTACAGCGCTTTTGTGTGACTTTTATACGCATCACTGTATTTTCAAATACAATATAGATGTACTAGTAGTTGTGCGTTTGCTTTTAGAATAAAAATGAGTAGTGCTTTGATGGGTTAGTATTACTATTCCTGCTCCAATCTGAGGAACAGTAGGGAAAGAGGCAGACTTTGGAGAATTCCAACTCCAATCTGAGCAACAGTAGAGAAAGTGTTGTCCTTTGGAGAGTTAGATGTACTATTTTAAATCCTAAAGTAAAAAAAAGTTATATATAAAACAAATTAAAAATATTTAAGCATATTTTAAATAATCATTTTTTTATTTCAAGTTTTTTTGACAGAGGGTACAAACAAAACTAAGAGGGATAATTAATTGCATACTTTTAGCAAGTAATCATACCAGGCAAATAAGTAAAAAGCAGAAAGAAAACAAAAAGAGGAGGAATAGCTGTATATATCTAGGGAAGCCCCCAGTTTACACAAGAAATTCCCATATGCGTCCAAATTTTTGCTATGAACTTATAGCTCTAGTATTGACCAGCGCTCGTTGCTGGCCATTAATGTCTTTCATAAGAGTCAACCATTCAAAAAAGTAGGAGGGTTAGGCGAGATCGATACTCAAAGGCGGGCAGCAACTAGTACAAAAGATGAAAAGCTCCTCATGGCGGGACTAGCACATGTCTTAAACTCCAACATGATGTCTTTATTAGTAAGAGATAGACTAAAACCCAAACATTGATAAGTATATTGCGTAACCTTCTCCCAAAAATCACTTAACATAGGACAAGTGCAGAACATATGGAGGATGTCGGTTACCCTTTGGCCACACTTATGGCAGCATGATCTATCTACACCATAGCTAACAGGCCCCTGTGACTGTTGTTGCCATTTACTGATCCTTTCAGGAGTATAGTATAGCATGCAAATAGTTCGAAATTGTTGCAGCTTTAGATTTATAGAGTGAATGGAGTTATCTAAAGTGTCCAAAGCCGAAACGATCTCAGAAGTATTCGTAATAATACCTAATGTCCGACTCCATTTAGAGGCTAGATGACAGGTATCCTCACATCTAAAACAACAGAGCTGTAGATATATTGAACTAATTCTAGCTTTGAGCGAGAGATTTAAGAAGTATGTGAGTAATTCATGAGAATGTGAAAGTTGCAACAGTTGTTGTTTTAGAAAGTAATCTCTAATTTGTAAATATTTGAAAAAAGATTGTCGTGAGAGACCAAAAGAAAGTTGTAAAGATGCAAAGGTAGAAAAACCATTGTGATCATATAGCAAGCGTAGACTTTCAATTACACACCTTGCCCAACTGCAAACAGTCATATCATTAAATATGCTCGGTAGAATTGGATTATTCCATAATTTAAAATAATCATGTTGCATAAGATCTTCAAGAGTAAGTGAGCAATAATCAAGAATTTCGTGCCATATGCGGACCATGTCCATAATGGTTTTAAAATGGACCCTTTTATAGTAGTTAGGATCGTTAATCATTTTGCTATCTGTGCCTAATGCAAGAGCAAGGCCAAAATTTCGCTGTTTATCAGTTAATGAACTTTGCAAACGCCCAGTAAATGCTGCCCAAAAATAAAGTTTGAAATCAGGAAGTTCTAATCCCCCCAACTTATAGAGGTGATTGAGAAAGCGTATCGCTCAACGTGCTTGCTTATAACCCCAAATAAAACTGTTGATAGTGCCCTCTAGTTTTTGAAAAAAGTAATTGGGGACATGTATAGGATTAGCTGGAAACAAATATACAAACTTAGGCAGGATTGTCATCTTAATTATATTGGACCTACCAATGATAGTTATTGGAAGTTTATTCCAACTCTTAAGTTTTAGTATAACCAAATGGATTAATGGTTCGTAGTTAAGTCTCCATATTTGTTCAATATCAGCAGAAATCCGAACCCCCAAGTAAGTTATAACAGTGCAGCCTCCAGTTATAGGTCCAGGCAAATCTAAGTTATGAAGAATTTGGTTTTTATGAGAATTTTATTTATACCCTGAAAACTGACCAAAGATTTTCGTATCTTCCTGAGTTGCACTTAATGCTGTTACTGGGTCAGATGTAAAAAACGCAATATCATCAGCATAAGCAATAGCCTTAAGTTGACACATCCCATTACTAAATGGGATAATATGAATATTCCGATTTAATGCTTTAATAAATCGCTCAATATATAAGGTGAACAGCAAGGAAGAAAGTGGGCACCCCTGCCGGGCACCACGATGTATCGAAAAAGGATCAGAATGCAAATTATTATATAAAAGTTTAGCCTGTGGATTAATATGTAGCGCACGGATCCATTTCAGAAAGCGGCCAGGTAGACCATTATCAGTCAATGTCTTCCATAATGCATCCCACACGACGCGATCAAATGCTTTTTCACCTTTTAACACGACCATCCCCAGATTGCGAGATGTCCTGCTATCTATGTCAAACGCTGTATTATCATGAACAGTAGTATCTCTACCGATTATAAACCCATGTTGGTGATCGGATACAAGGTCTGACATATAGGGCGCCAACCGGTTAGCCAATATTTTGGCCAAAATTTTAGCATCGGAATTAATGAGGTATATCGGGCGATAAGAACCGCAATCATCCGCAGCTTTCCCTTTTGTAAGAAAGAAAACAATGTTGGTCATATCCCTATCCCAGGACTTAGGAACCACCATACTTTCCCCAATCTGGTGTATGACATCATAGGGTAACGGGAGAGTAGAGCTTTTAAAGGTTTTTTAAAAGTCTATTGGCAAAGTATCATCCCCAGCAGCCTTGCCAGAAGGCAGTGCAGCTATAGCAGATGTAATTTCTTCATCAGTCATATCTTGTTGAAGAATATCAGCTGTCTTCAAACTCAGAGAGAGGGGATCACCAAGTTGTGAGTATTATCCCAGTGCAATTTTATCCATGTCACCGGGCAGAGTGTAAAGCTCTGTATAAAATTGGGTGAGTTACTCTAAAATTGAATCAGGGGAAGTATATAATTGTCCATCTCTACCATTTATCGAGTCTATCCCCGTTTTAGATTTTTTATCCGCAATCTGGTATGCTAAAATCCTCCCAACCTGATCCCCATACTCATATTGGCGAGAACGATTTTTGTTAAAGGCGGCTGCACTCTTTTCTTTGAACTTCCTGCTCAGAAGCAAGCCGTATTTATTAGAGAAGCTATTTGGGCCACTAGACTTAAGTTCCTCCGCTTGCACAATTTCAATTTTTTTTATGTATCACAAGTTGCATTGACAGTTTTGATAAGTTTTATTTAGATGATAAATGTACTTTTGAGTGGAACCCTGTATATAAGCTTTCATTGTTGCCCACACAATAAAAGGAGAAGGGGTGTCAATATTGGATCGCAAGAACTCAATAAGAACCCCTTGAGTATATGTTATAAATTCTGGGTCAGTCAGCAAGTATGTAGGAAATGGAAAAGACCGTCTGCTCTTATCTTCACCTGCCAACTGAAAAGTAGTCAAGACCGGATTATGATCAGATGGTATCCGTGTGCAGACCTCTATTTGTGCTGTTGCCTCAATACTATTTCTAACGAAGACCAGATCTATTCTTGAGTAATGTAAATGGGGAGCAGAATAGTATGTAAATCCCGGTAGAGTGGGATATAGCGTCTACCATAAGTCTGTCAAACCATGAAGCTGAGCCAATTCATAAAATGACTCTCGAACCCTCCGCATTCTTTGAAAGGCGGACCGATTAGTTGAGCTGATGTCATAATTTAAAGTACAATTAAAGTCCCCCATGATAATTATTTCTCCTTGCCAGTCAAGCAATTCCAGAATTAGTTTATGAAAAAGGGTAGGATCATCCAAGTTTGGACAATACACTGCATAAAGAACACATTTTTTGTTATAAATTTCAAGCTGTGTAATGGCCCACCTGCCGCCTGAGTCGGAAGCAGTTTTAAGTTTATTGCAAACTAGTCGCTTATCCTTAAGGATCGGTACCCCTCTAATTGCTGCACCCTGTGGAGTACATTCAATCATCTCGAAGCCTAGCTGTTTAAACAAGCCTCTATCCTTGTAAGCCAAATGTGTCTCTTCAAGAATTACCAAGTGAGCTTTATAAATCCTAAGCTCTTCCCTGATCAGTTGGCGTTTAGATGGCGAGTTCAACCCAGCTAAATTCCAGCGAATACATCTAATTATCCCCATTATAAAACATGTAACAATTTAGCCTCATGCATAGCTTTAGCCTTCCCCAGACGTTATCCCTCAAAAAATTTAGAAAAAAAGAATTTCAAACACAAGCATTAGAAAAAATAACCCCATTGCACAAAGTCATTGAGCATTGTAACTTATCTCATTATTTACTTTTAGTTCAATCTGTACCCCCTGCATTTTAAACCCCCACTGGGGTTTTAAATAATCATTAATGATAAATAAAATCAATTACAAATCAAAAATACCTCCCTCACTACATCCCACAAAACACCAACAATTGAAAGTTTGTTTTAAAAAAAATAGAAACATTATTAATATTAAACATATGATTAAATAACAAATAGAAATTAAAAAAAGTAATGCTTATAAAATTCAGTTTCAAACTTTTATAATTAAATAAACTGATGAATCTGCTAAAAATGAACTAAACAAGCAACAAACACACATTAATTAATTTAGTTTACATAACAACCATTAAAATTACAAACCATAACTAGTATTTTAAATAACTTTCCACCATAATCCCCTATAAACCCAACTTGATTCTAAATAAAAAATTACTAATTACATTTTAAAAACAAAATCCAGATGAAGCAACACAAACTATACTATACTAAATACATTTTAAAAAACAAATATTATCATAATACTAATTCCTTATAATTCAATAACTAATAGATTATTACATTGATTTAAAAAACACCATTTAATACAACTGTATTGAATAAAACAATGTTATATACCACAATATAAAAAAAACAGATATTATCCACCTAGAAACCTAATATTTTTGTTAAAGTCACAGCCATCAAAAACACGACCCCCTCCATGGACTACCTTCAGTTAAAGCCTCAAATTACAGCCAATTTCACCCTGAATGGAACCCCCACCTACTGCCCACCCAGGCTGTGAACAAACTTCACTCAAGACATCATCGGCCCTCTCACCTTGGTCTTCAAGGTCTATATCTTCCTAGGAGAACTCAACTTCCACCTAGAGGATCAGACTGACACCAGCTCCAGTGCACTCCTTGAGAGTCTCAGCATCCTCGGACTCAGCCAGGACGTCCCTTAGCCCACTCATGCACACCCTCAAACCCATCTGTACCACCATTAATGGAATCAAGTTCACCGCCACTACACCCCTGTTCACCGCCACTACACCCCTCACTTGGTCTGACCACTCCATTATCCACTTCCAGGTAATCACCCCCTGCCTGAAGACACCTACACCAGCAAGACTACCCGTACCTGGAACAACAGCACAGAAGCAGACTGGGCCCACACCCTATGCAATACTAGACCCATCTCCACTGGATCATAAACTCCTACACTGGCGAAATCAATAATTGGTTATCCGTCTGCACCAGCTCCCTGGCACCCTTCAAACAAAGCCTCACCTCACCCTCCGCCTCCTCAAATAACATCACCCCCTTCCGGACCTGTGTGACAAACTATCAGACTGCTTCAGTGAAAAAATACAATGATTTATAACAACTTCAACCCTCAACCGGACCTTCACAGTCTCAATGTTAGTCTAACACCCCACCACACTAGAGCACCCCTTATGCCTGGAACTCCATCACCACAGAAGAAACACCAAGTATAATGAAAACCATCCACTACAAATAACTTACAGACTCATGTTCATACCACATCTACAACATGGTTGTCCACACTCTCAGCGGAACACTCACCCATGTCCTGAATATCTCCATCTCCACCACCATCTTCTGGAAACATGCAGCAATAAAAACTCTGCTTAGGAAAACTTCAGCGGACCCCACTCAACTTGAAAATTACTGGCCAAACTCCCTGATACCTTTTCTGGCAAAGATCATGTAAAAGGCCATAAAAAGACAACTAACTGGCACCTCAACTTACGCCAAATTCTGGACACCTTGCAATCCGGATTCTGACCACAGCACAAAAACCGCAATCATTGCAGTCACAGAAGACATCAGGATGCTCCTCGACTACGGAGAAACAGCGGCCCTCATTCTGCTTGACGTTTCATCCACTTTCGACACGGTTTCACACTCCATCATGATCAAAAGACTCCACGAGTCAGGCATCAATTTCTTCATCCTCAGCTAGATCTGATCCTTCCTCACAGGAAGAACACAGAAAGTCACCATGACAACCTACATGTCGTAAGCCAGAAATCCCATCTGTGAAGTACCCCAAGTCAAATCCTGTTCAACATCGCCATGACACCTCTGGCTGACATCATCAGATCCAACAACATCAACATCCTCTCTTACACAGGAGACACTAAACTCATACTCTCTCTTTTCAGACAAGACTCCTATGACCTAAACCAAATTCAACACCTGAATGACCGCAGTAGACACGTGAATGAAGTCCAACTGCCTAAAGCTCAATGCCGAAGTAGTGATCTTCAAAGGCAAAACGTCCCTGTGGGACTCCACCTGGTGGCTGGGTGGACCTCAGAGCGGCCCGAACTCCTACTACCCACACCAGAAATCTAGGCATCTAGCACATATCAATGCAGTTACCTCCACCTGCTTCGACCTGCTGAAGATGCTGTAACAAATCTTCAAGTGGCTACCAGAAAACACCCTGAAAACAGTGCACAAGCCCTTAAAACAAGTAGACTGGACTACGACAGCGTACTTTACACTGGAATTAACAAACAGCTCTTGAGCAGACTCCAAACCATCCAGGACGCCGCAGCAAGATTCACCCACATCCTCCCTCAATGCACCCACACAACTACATACCTCAAGGAACTCCACTGGCTCCCGTTACACAAATGCACTCACTTCAAACTCCTCAAACACACTACAAGTATCTACACAACATAGGTCCCGCTTACCTCAATACACCCATCCAATTCCCCCAACTCTCCAGGTACCTCCACTCAGTCAGTCTCTCACTCGCATACATCCCCCGCATACACAGGAACAGAGCAGGAAGTCGCACCTTCTCGCACATCGCCCCTAAGGCTTGGAACAACCTCCCCCATCACATCAGATCCTATGTGCTGCTACACAAATTCTGGAAGAAGCTCTTTGACTAACTCCTGGCAAGGCCCCATGTACCCATTGGAAGTGCCTGGATACACTCATGGGTGATTAGCGTGTTATAAAAATCTGCTTAACATGGCATTCTATCTTCTGTCCCATGATATTTTGTTTGAGTTGAGGATACTTTTGACTCAATATTCTTGCATCACAATATTTTTTAATTTAAGATTTTGGTAGAATAGCCCACCACCAGGTGCTAAAGCATTATGATGTGCATTGGAAACGAGGGAACGGGCTCTTCCCTACAAGTCATTGCACCACTTGTGGATGTCCTGTGAGTGTCTGGAATTGACCTTATCTCAATGCTGGCCCACATACGGTTTTTCTGGCACTGTTGTTGTCTGGACCAGGGCTCCAAACAACTGGTGCTCATCCCTACTTAACTCATCCACTATCACAGTTAACTCATTTTCAGGGAATCTGAGTTGTCTTTTTCCAGACATTTAATCAAATAATCAAGAAACAGGTTTCCTGCTGGTGCTTTGTGTTTAGAGTGGTAAATGAGTTGTGTGGTTAGAGGAGTGTCTTTTGTCAAGGGAACTGAATTTGTTGTTGAGTACATTTTTATCAGAAATGTTTTGATAAGCATATATGTCAATGCTTATTGATATGTCTGCTGTCAGAAACCCTGCCTCCTATTGCTGTCCTTAGTTGTGAGGGTCCCTCAACCACTGCCCTGGCAAGAATCTCTGTATTTGGTGGGCATTACAATGTTGACAGATCGGTGTCCATCTAAAGTGGATGGGGGGACTGATGCCAGAGGGCTGAAGTTCAGCTAACAGACTTTCCTCCAAAGTATCTTTCTCTTTATTATGTGGCGACGAGTGCCAGCATCACTGGGTTCAACTGTGTGGCCGGAGCAGTTCCTGTAATTACACCTGGTTCAGCTGTGTGGACTGAGCAGTTCATGTGTTGCACCTCTGTCATCAGTGGTGGCGCTGGGAGGAAAGCTGTGCTCCGGAGGTGACGGTGCCTGTAAGACTTCGATGCTGGTCGATTGACTTTGCTTTGGCACATGCGCGGCAGTTGATGGCCATATTGAACGCATAGCGCGTACAACCACACATCGTCACAGCATACTCTGCAGCCATCTTAGGTGTATTCAGAGTGCAACTTCTAGAATGAACGTTATTTTACACAGCGGCCGTGCCATGTTGACAGCATAATTGTTGCATACTCGGCGGCTGTAGATTCAGTGCACATGGATTCAGTGCACGTTACTGCAAGGCCTCATTACTAGTTCATTGCAAAGCTAATTTCAAGCTCTATTCTTCAAGAAAGGGCTACAGAAACCGGCTTCCATCTTGGAAGTAGGAATTGTGTTTGGTTGGCTTGGTTGGCAAATGGTACAAGACGGATAATATTATTGCATCAATATTGGTGGCCATCTTGGAAGTAGGAATTGTGTTTGGTTGGCTTGGTTGGCAAATGGTGCAAGACTGATAATATTATTGTATCAATCCTTGTGTCAATCCTTGTATTGTGCTTACATTAACAGTGATAGGCACACCAAATTCTGTGGTGCCTACAGTGACTTACACAACATTTATTTTTGGAGGGCAGCAACTCACCGACATTGACAACTATAATTTAGGTGAACCATGGATACAATTGCAGCACCTCCACCCTTCTTAGCAGCTCCAATTACCCCTCCTATGTGTTGGGAGCAGTGGAAGGAGGCATTTGAGGAGTATTTGGAGGCCATTGATGGTGACATCTTCACTTTAAAGTAAAAGAAAGTCCTGGTTACAATTCAGGTTCTGAGGATAGAGGTGTTGTGGAAATGTAGCCCGTAACTGAACATTATCTGCGCCATCTTGTCTCTCCCCAGCGCAACACACAGGAAAACGCACGGCAGCGATTTTAGGCACCCTGGTCTCCCTCCCTGCTCATTGCCGATCGCCAGCAAGTCCCCCTGGCGCTGTGAACATTCCCCCGCGCGCCGGCCACCCCCGCTCTCTCATACATGGGCCATAAACCCTCTCCTTCTGCGCGACCATGCCATGGAACCACATCCCACGCCTGACCGACATCCCATACATGATCATGCATCTCTTTGATAACCCCCTTCCTCTGCGCCCAATTGTCCGGGCCGATCCCAGGCCATCACCTAGCCCTGCGGATGCAGTTTATTGCCCCTACTGTAAGGGAAGCACCCCACATCAAAGGGATTACAGTAGATCAAGGCCCCCCCACCCCCTGAGGCCCGACCAGTCGCACACACCCCCGGGAATTGGCGGAATGTCCAGCTGTGTGATAGCCATCTCCTACTGTGGGTGGGGTGGGGACTTCCACCATAGATACGTGTGGGAACGAGCTTGAAGTGGGGATTCTGAGGATGTTCTTTCATGTATCAAAGCGATCTCAAGAATGTGCCATGTATGATAAACCTGCAATAAAGTCATAAACCTGTGTATAAGAGGCAAGGCCTCAGAGATGTGGTTAGAGCACCTCGTGACGATACCTTGCTGTCTGATCTGATGTGTTCTACTCCGACGGAATAAAACTTTGTTTTCCTGCCTTCCAGTCTCCGGCGCCTACCTCTTTGTTGGCTAATTTTCGAATGGTATAAGAGGCGATTACCGCCGGGCAATACTTGAAAGGTTATCGACTGCAACTGCCCCTACCTTTTAACAATTGGCGTCCCAAGCGTGGGGCCCATCAGCGACACGTGGATCCAGTGGGAGAGGTCCCGACGACAGAGTGAACGGCTGCAACGATCGGAAAGAGCTCCTGCCCGATAGACCTTCGTCTGGCAGCCGATCATCCGAACTTCACTGGTTCCGAACCAACCTCTCTCGAGTGATCTACGGTCCTGACTGGGAACCATCAGGAGTGCAGCGGCAAATACGGAGAGTAGAGGACGATCGGGCGCTGGAGGCGGAAGACGAGAAACTGTCCATGCGGTCCGGGTAAGGTCGTGAAACACGACAAATTGCGAAACGATTGATTGATTGATTGAAAATACTAGTATTGCTTATTGATTGTTCTCTTTGAGATATTCGCTGTCTACAAACGGGGAGGAGTAGAAATACTCTCTCTTCCTTTGCAGATAGTGAAGGGTAGGTAACGCAGACTTTTGTCCCCATTGTAACCCGTCGTGCCTATTTTTATCTCCCCACTGATTGATTGTCCGAATATTGATTGTTTTGAAGAATAGTGCTCTTTGAGATATTCTCTGTTTGCAAATAACGTAGAATAGAAATATTCTGTCTAGTCTTTGCAAATAGTGAAGGGTAGGTAACACAGACTTTTGTCCCCATTGTAACCCGCTGTGCCTATCTCTTTCTCACCATTGATTGATTGATTGTCCGAACACTAGTTGTTCGATATTGGTTCTTTGGAGGTATTCTCTGCTTTCAAATAACGTGGAATAGAGATATTCTGTCTAGTCTTTGCAAGCAGTGAAAAGATAGGTAGTGCAGACTTTTGTCCCCGTTGTAACCCGTCATGCCTGTCTTCTCCCCACTGATTGGTAGTTGGTTCTGCCCGGACCGCTTATTAGAGGTGAACCATCCGGCTCCACTGGAAGGCACCCCTAATAAGGACATGTTCACTAAATATGGACTAGTCGCCGTAGCTTATAGCAAACTATGGCATAAATATACAAAAAGGGACCCCGAGAGTCAGAGGCCACTGATGGGATCCTTCGATGATCATAAAATAGAAGCATTAGAAATAGCTCTACGTAGTAATAAAACGACGCCTACTATGCTTGATAGTATCGGCATGTGGCGCAAAGAAGCAATGCAACGGAAAAAGAGGGAAGAAGTAAAAGCAGAAAGGGAATTACGAAAGGCAGCTCACCTTGCCGCTAGAAAGTTAGAGGAAGAGATAAAGGAGAGAAAGGAAGCTAAACTAAAACAAGAGTCTGAAACATCAGGCCAGTGCCCTGTTAGGACCTCCTCTACGCTCTACCCTGAGTTACCTTCCAAGCAATGAGCGAATGACGAATTGCTATTAGGTCCCCCGATCATCTACATGCCCCCTCCATACGCCCCCTCCCAACCTGTAGTACAGCACCCGCAAACCCCAAACGCAAATGAAAGCAGTACTAGGGCCTCGGTCCTCACGGCCTCCGCGCCGGCCGAGCCTCTCGTACTGAGCACAACGTTATCAATAACGTTAGATGACCCTGAGATGAGAAAGAAAGATTCCGCCAGAATGAATCGACTAACAAAGGATGAACAAGCCGGAATCGATAAGGTAGTAAGGACACTAGTAGAACGTAAAGAAAGTGAGGAATATGTAACAGACATGTATAACTCGTATGCTGACAACCGCAGACGGCACTTTATCGTACGACTTTGTTAGCACACCCTGAATGCCTATGAGGATAGGTACCAAGATAGAGGTCCCGAAGGCTTAGCGACCTTGTATAGGAAGGTAGACATTGGGGAGGAAGGAGAGGGCGATGTGACGAACCTCTTCACTCGTACACTCGAAATCTTCCGGCATCTTAGAGAACACAGACAGACAACCAAAGTAGAGACCCCCATAGCGACTGAACCCCAGACAGGGAAGGCTGATACCATGATGCCCATCAAAGAAGCCGCCCCCTACTGGGTCCCCCCACGAGGTCAGGGAACACACGACGACATCCACCACCAGGATGCGAAGGGGAGGGTTGTATATAACTGGGTTTACCAGCCATGGGACCGACAAGACATCTTGACCTTTAGGAAAACCCTACCTGACTTAAGAAAGAACCCGACGGCCTTCTACACCGAACTAGGTACGGCCTTAGGTTCAACCATAATGACCTTAGCGGATATCGATTTGTTCTTCGGGTTATGTCTGCCGGCTGATGTGTGGAAGCGAATCCGGAAAGTCGACCACGCTGAACCGTTCGGATACACCTGGGTACAACTCGATACCATAGATAAGCAGCGAGAACCTGGACAAAAACCCCTAAAAGCCATACTGGAACTCCCAGACAAGATCGTACAGAAATTGAAGACTCTAATCCCAGAAAGAAAGGTAGACTGGTCAATAGTGACGGCTTGTCGCCAGAAACCCCAGGAGGATGTGTCTGAATACTTCTCTCGATTCGAGGCAGTGTTTTCCGATTATAGTGGCCAGGACATGACCACTGCAACCGGACATCACCTCTTTGTCCAGAATTATGTGAAGGGTCTGTCACAAGAAGTCTCCCAGAAGCTACAGACCAGCGAGAGTAGTTGGGCAGCCTCCAAACCCGCTGCTATCCTCCAGATGGCCCAATACTACGATCATCAAAAGAATGAGAACGATAGGGCGTCCGAGAAAAAGAAAAAGGAATTGAAGGAGAGGGTAATGATAGCACAGTTGCAAGGGGTGACCATAGGAAGGGAGCCCCCTAAAGGAAATTACCAACCAACCGCCCCTAGAAAGCTACCCCCTAGAGACCATACACTTACACCTTACACTGGACGAAGAGACTTAGACGGGAACCAATGTGCGTTCTGTAGAGGGTTCGGACACTGGAAATCCCAGTGCCCGGTCCTTCTGGAGATGAACAAAAATAGAGACACCAGAGACATAGCATATGACCCCAGGAGTAGAGGACAGGGACGAGGGTACACGAACGACACCACCAACGACAGGCCAGGCAGACCAAACACCTTTGATCGCCCCCGACAGAACCAGTGCCAGCAGTCCGACTACGAAAACACCCATGACTTTGCATAGGACCGCCAGGGGCAAGGGAGGGATCCAGTCGAACTCCGTGTTGACCAGCAAGGTCCTTACGTCACTGCTAAGGTCCTGGGCACAAAGTCTCCATTTCTGGTAGATACTGGGGCGACACGTAGTGCGTTATCTAAACGACTGATTCCTAGGGCACCCTTGTCTGGCTTACACGTAACCTCAATAGGCTTCGATGGGACGCCCTCCACTAACCCCTTGTCAGCACCAATCTCCTTTGACTTAGAAGATAACACCACTGACACGACATTCCTGCTCTCCTCCAACACCCCCGATGCTATCATGGGACTTGATTTGCTAAAACATTTCCGAGCTACCATCAGATGTTCCCCAGACGGAGTGCGAGTCATCCTGCACGATAACCCGGATCTGTTCAGGTCTTGTCTCACACGACGTATGTTCTCCATAACCAATGCTGACTTGTCCCTACTTGACACGTTACCCTCACACCTGTGGGCAAAAACCGACTCGGACGTAGGACGCATGGTGATCGACCCCGTACACATAACTGTCCGACCGGACGCGGTGCTCCCAAAACTTCCACAGTATCGGATATCGCCCGAAGGCGAGAAGGCATTGGTGGAAATCATCCAGTCCCTAGTCGATGCAGGAGTGGTAGAAGAAGTAGTCAGTAATGTTTGCAACAGCCCTATCCTACCCATTGTAAAGAGGCAAGGTGAGGGAGATGAGAAAGCATACCGCTTCATTGTTGACTTGCGAGAGGTTAACAAAGTAGTCATACCTCAGTACCCCGTGGTCTCGGACATCACCACCATCCTCACCCTAATTCCGTCCACTGTCACCACCTTTACCGTAATTGATCTCAAGAACGCATTCTTTTCCATCCCCATCCACCCAGACAGCCGCTACCTGTTCGGCTTCACCTTAAAAGCCCGTTTGTACAGATTCTGTAGGGCACCCCAAGGCTACACTGAGAGCCCCAGCATTTATAGCCAAGCCCTCAAGAGACAACTAGATGCAGTCCAACTACCAGATGGAGTGGTGCTAATACAGTACGTTGATGATATTCTTTTGGCGGCTGACACCACTCCACTTGCAGTCACAGCCACCATCCACCTCCTCCACTTCCTTGCGGAGAACGGTCACAAGGTCTCCAGGAAGAAGTTACAATTCTGCCAACCCCAAGTGACATACCTAGGCCACCTCCTATCCAAAGACGGGAGGAAACTTACACCTGACCAAATTCAGACCATCTTAGAAACCCCTGTCCCCAAAACTCAGAAGCAAGTGCGGTCTCTGGTCGGCCTCACCTCCTTCTGTCGACAGTGGTTGCCAAACTTCAGCCTTATTGTAAAACCTCTGCTTTCCTTGCTAGCTAAAGACGCCCCCTTCCCCCTCCCCTGGACACCCGAATGCCAGTCTTCCTTCAAAGAATTGCGAAATGCCCTTTGTTCAGCACCAGTCCTAGGAACCCCAGACTACACTAAACCTTTCTCCCTCTACACCCACGAAAGGGAGGGATGCGCGTTGTCTGTCCTAACCCAGTCCATAGGTCCTAAACAACGCCCTTGTGCCTACTTCTCTGCCACTCTTGACCCTGTAGCCAGAGCTTTGCCCGCCTGCCTTCGAGCAGTAGCCGCCGCTGCTGTCTCTATCCGACAAAGTGAGGGGATCGTGCTCTCGAACCCCCTCACTGTGTTAGTACCCCATGCAGTTGACACCCTCCTGAATCAGACCAAGACTCAACACCTGACTAGCGCACGACTGACTGGTTATGAACTGACTCTGCTTGCACCCCACATCACACTGAAACGATGCACCACTCTGAATCCAGCTTCTCTGCTACCTCTCCCTGACACTGACCCCAATGCGTCCCCTATACATGACTGTGTGACCCTCACTGACGAACAGACCAAGAGTAGGGTTCACCTCCGAGATACTGCCTTCCCAGATCCTGACGGAGAACTGTGGGTAGACGGCTCATGCATCAAGCTCCCCGACGGCACCACCTCAGCCGCCTATGCGGTTACCACGGCCCGAACAGTTGTTGAGACAGCCCGCATCACACAGCGATCCGCACAGGCGGCTGAACTGATTGCTCTCACACGAGCATGCATCCTAGCAGCAGGGACAACCGCAAACATTTACACTGACAGTCAGTACGCCTTCGGGGTGGTTCACCACTTTGGGCTCCTATGGAAGGAGAGGGGATTCCTGACTTCCCATGGCACACCCATCCTACATGGAGATCTAGTCTCCGCCCTGACCGAAGCAGTCCTCCTCCCCACACGGCTAGCTGTGATCAAATGCCAGGCACACAAGAAGGTGACGGACATTATAGGACAGGGAAATGCGCTGGCTGACATCACTGCCCAAACCACAGCCGAGAATAGGTCAACAACACGCATGTACGTGACCAGGTCACAAACTGAGAAATGGAAGGATGCTAGGGAAACGATTAGGGACATCTAATTGGCCAGCTCACCACACGAATTGACTGAATGGGCACAGGTGGGATTGAAGGACGATGACGGTTGCTGGCGAACTAAAGACACGAACAAATGGTTGCTACCTGACTCATTCCTGATTCCCATGCTAACCATGACACACTCCGCCGCGCACATAGGGTCTGCCCCCATGATCGAACTCATCTCCAAGGTTTGGCACAACGACAAGATCCCAGACTCAGCCAAACGTCTGGTCCAACAATGTCTGGTATGCCTCCAACACAACCCTGGTAAAGGAACTGCTGTACCCCGGGGAGGGTTTGGGGTTCCTAATCATCCCTTTGAGGTCCTACAGATGGACTACATCCAGTTAGAAAGGTGCCAAAGCTTGAAGTACGTACTTGTCGTTGTGTGTGCTTTCAGCAAGTGGGTAGAAGCTTACCCGACCCGTGACAACACTGCTATGACTACCGCAAAAGTATTGCTGAAAGAATTCTTCCCCCGTTACGGCCTTTGTCGAATTTTGTGGAGCGACAACGGCCCACACTTTGTAGCCGAAGTTATCCAACTCATCTTAAAAGGGTTGGGTGTAAAACAGAAATTCCATGCGGTCTTCCATCCCCAATCTGCAGGCTTGGTTGAGCGACATAATGCCACACTGAAGCTCAAAATAGCCAAAATAGTTGCCACCACAGGACTGAAATGGCCAGACGCTCTCCCGCTAGCATTGCTATCAATGCGTTCCACTCCCACCAAACACCACTTAACCCCCTACGAGGTCGTCTTCGGGCGGCCCATGAACCTTTGGACCGCACCAAAACCAACATCCATTCACGACGTCCCGGACGTCCTCATGTCTGACTATTTGTACAACCTAACTAAAACGTTGTCTGTTATCCATCAGCAGGTGCTGCAAGCCATTCCCGATGCTTCCAGGGGCCCCGGGCACGATATCCAACCCGGAGATTTCGTCCTAGTGCGTAATTTCCAACGTGCAAGGAGTCTGGAGCCCCGGTGGACGGGCCCCCTGCAAGTCCTGATCACCACCTGAACAGCTCTTCGAGTGGAGGGGAAGCGCAATTGGCTGCACGCACATCATTGCAAAAAGGTATCACCGACCCTGACGACAACCGACAACATCGCCGGCCAAGAAGAACTCCTGGACGAAGGCCGACCATCCCTGAGCTGCTACCCGGACACAGAGACACTTGAATTAATGAAATATCCCGATCCCACTGTGCCGTCCAAAGAAGGGTATAACCTGCGACGAAAGGAGGGAACTTCGGCTAAGCAGACCACGAACTAAGTTGAAATCTCGAACCGGTAGTCTAATCCCCTCAAAGGCCTCCAGAAGAGAAATTAGACAAAGTCTGTGTTTCTGCCCGCTACCGAGTCCCTTGAAGGTGATGGAAGCGCCCGACATGAAGATGATGGACGCAACCAGACGTCCGAATATCCACTACAAAAACCCAAAGACTGACAAAATGCACAGCCCAAAGACTATCGCGCTTTTTATTACCCTTCTCCTTTGCCTCCTTCTCATGGTCACTTTCTGGATCGTGGAAGAGAGTGCACCCGCTCATGAGACATTGTTGAGCACTGTCCAACCTACCACCATGAAAGAACACCATCTGATCTCACTTTCACCCCAACTCCGAGAAAGGCGTAAGGAGTTCTGGAATAACTCTTTTGTACAGTTGCTCCACCAACACAATCTTGCCGCCAATGCAACCAACTGCTGGATCTGTGGATTGCTGCCGCATGCCACTGGACATTCTATCCCTTTCATCCCCTCGCCCTTCTCTGTCCATGGCTCTTGCCTCGCTTGGCTAATCCTTCTGCAAGAAAGCTACAAAGACAATGCCACTTCCCACAAAACTATGTCACACTTCTACCATGGGTTCTGGCTGAACAAAACTGGAAAAACTTCTGCTCCCTTCTGTCCTCTGGGATCAAACCCTTCCTTTCATATGGACATCCCTGCCAAAGAGAAATGCAGGTGTTTAACAACCCAGCCAGACCCACCTTCTCTTACCTCCGGAAACGAACGGCCGCCACCCTAACAGTGGCCCTATCCGTCCTCAACATCACAGGTCTTGTGTGCATCGAAGGCCTGGGAACAGAGCTGGTGGGCCACAGTTCCTGTCTCATCACCCGAACATTGGACTCCGTTGACCCACCCTCCTTTGTTACCTCCCCAAATATGTACTTCGTCTGTGGTACTAAGGCCTACACCTGGCTTCCGAAAGGGTGGGGAGGCACCTGCTACATCGCTTTTATCCTTCCTCCAACATATGTGGCTCCAGCAAACCATCACCGGCAGAAACGTGCAAAGGACATTGTACAAGCCGACTCCACTGGAGCACAGTTCATGGATGCAGTAAAGGGACTTATTCCACTGTGGGGTCCAATGGCAAACAGCCGTGCCATCCGGCACCTGACCCAGGCAGTCGAAACCACAATGAACATTACAGCCGGCATCCTCACCAACAACACCGCGGAGCTTCAGGCCGTCCGCCTGGTAGCTCTTCAGAATCGCCTCGTTCTAGACGTAGTTCTGGCCGATCGTGGAGGAGCATGCCGCATCATTGGGTCCAGCTGTTGTACCTACGTACCGGATAACTCACCCTCAGTCTACAAGGCGATTGAACACCTCCACAGACTTTCCGCAGAGGTTCAGCAGGAACAAGAAGGATGGTCGCTTGGGAGTTGGTTTTGGGACACTATTAAAAGTTGGGGGTGGAGGTTGTTTTCGTTTATCCTAATACCAATTGTGATCCTATGTGGATGTTGCCTGGGGATTCAGTGTTTGCCACCTTTATGTTCACTTCTCATAAACTGCATCTGCCCTAAGACTCTGAACTTTGAAGCAGAACATATGAAAGCTCTATACGAGGTGGAAGTTCGTGGCATCATGGGGATAGAAGCGAACTAAACAAGCTGGCGAGATATGTTAAAAGGGAGGACTGTGGAAATGTAGCCCGTAACTGAACATTATCTGCGCCATCTTGTCTCTCCCCAGCGCAACACACAGGAAAACGCACGGCAGCCATTTTAGGCACCCTGGTCTCCCTCCCTGCTCATTGCCGATCGCCAGCACGCCCCCCTGGCGCTGCGAACATTCCCCCGCGCGCCGGCCACCCCCGCTCTCTCATACATGGGCCATAAACCCTCTCCTTCTGCGCGACCCTGCCATGGAACCACATCCCACGCCTGACTGACATCCCATACATGGTCATGCATCTCTTTGATAACCCCCTTCCTCTGCGCCCAATTGTCCGGGCCGATCCCAGGCCATCACCTAGCCCTGCGGATGCAGTTTATTGTAAGGGAAGCACCCCACATCAAAGGGATTACAGTAGATCAAGGCCCCCCCCACCCCCTGAGACCCGACCAGTCGCACACACCCCTGGGAATTGGTGGAATGTCCAGCTGTGTGATAGCCATCTCCTACTGTGGGTGGGGTGGGGACTTCCACCATAGATACGTGTGGGAACGAGCTTGAAGTGGGGATTCTGAGGATGTTCTTTCATGTATCAAAGCGATCTCAAGAATGTGCCATGTATGATAAACCTGCAATAAAGTCATAAACCTGTGTATAAGAGGCCAGGCCTCAGAGATGTGGTTAGAGCACCTCGTGACGATACCTTGCTGTCTGATCTGATGTGTTCTACTCCGACGGAATAAAACTTTGTTTTCCTGCCTTCCAGTCTCCGGAGCCTACCTCTTTGTTGGCTAATTTTCGAATGGTATAAGAGGTGATTACCGCCGGGCAATACTTGAAAGGTTATCGACTGCAACTGCCCCTACCTTTTAACAGTGTGTTTAAAACACTTCCTTTAGAAACTGTGACTGTGCATACAGTGATGAAAGTCACCAGGAGGTTATAGATGAGTACTTTTCTCTGTTGAAAACTTTTATAAGAGGTTCAACCCAAAATACAGTACTGAAACGGCACAAGTTTGTGCAATTATTGCAACTTCCGGGTGAACCAATCGGCGACTTCGTGGCAGCGTTACCACACTTGCAACACTGTGTAATTATAGGAAGTTTAGTGATGAAATTATTTGTGATCAGCTTATAAAAAAGACTAACAATAAGAAGATACAAGAGAAGTTATTGTCTACTGAAGGTTTAGATTTAGAAAGGGCGCTTACGATTGCCAGAAGTAATGAACATTCTGAATATTGTGTCAAGGAAATGAGTGAAGCGCATGAACTTATTGGTAAAACAACCTGACAAACCAGGAGAGAGAGAAAAGCCACAAGAGAAAGAGAATGTTGTTAAAGTCGATCACCCTGAGTGGTGGGTGTACGGGGGAAGTTTGTTCAGGGGAGGAGTGAGCTGATTTGTTTTCTGTGTGGAAGGAAAAATCATTAAAGTAATAGTAACATTTGCCCTTGCTGTAGTAGGGTTATGTTTCAAGTTTGGCAAGAATGGGCATTATGCCTGAGTATGTAAGTCAGAGATGGGTCAAAAGGGTCAAAGTGTGAATGTGATGGATGATATGGAGTCTGAATCTGGTGAGAATTTTGTGTTGACATTATTCTCACCTGTAATATCGAAGGGACATTGGTAGAAATTGCTTCTGTAGAGTCAATGAGGAAAAGGAAACCTCCTCACTGTGAGGTGTTGCTGAATGGTAAAAGAGTTAAAGTGATGGCTGATTCCAGTCCCCTTATACCCTAGTGTGTATGGATGACTTTAAGTAAATTCAAAATGCTCTGTTAGAACCTTCCCAAATAAACATTTGTGCTTATGGTTGAAAAAGAGTGGAAATCCTAGGCAACTTCTGTGCTTATATAGAATTCGAGCATAAATCCACTCAAGGAACTATTTACGTGACAGAAAATGATGCAAATCTTTTAGGGTGGGACGAGCAGGGTGTACTCGATTCAGTGCTTGACCCCAATCATCCCGAACAAGTGATTTCAAAGGCCATATTATTCAAAGAGAGTGAGATGAACAAATGACAGAGTGTGTTGTTTGTTGATGGCTGTGAGTGGATTAGGTGGTACCTCATTGTGTTTACGAATGAGTTAGGCAAACTAAAGGGGTTCCAACACCATATTGTTCTAAAAGCTAATGCATGTACTGTAGAGCACAGAGTACATGAGGTACCCTTGGCTTTACGGAAGGAGTTGAAAGAGGAGCTGGAGAAGTTATGTGGGTAGGTATAATCAAGCCTATTGAGGGGTCTGAATGGCTTTCTCCCATAGTGTTAGCGCGTAGATTTACAAGATTTGAAAAATAATTTGGGTGGACAGCCAGCCCCTCCCAAATATCAACAACATGCTAACCACTCTTGATAGAGCTGAAGTTTTGACCTCTTTGGACATGTCAGTGGCCTGTCACCAAATAGAATTGTGTGAGGAATCTAGAAACGTCCAGGGTTTGGACGTTTCTAGATTCCTCACACAATTCTATTTGGTGACAGGTAACTTCGCCAGGCGTGAGGAAAGCTTTTCGTATATTCTACGAGAATCTGTATCAGTATGAGGCAACCGATAAGGCGGAGAGTTATCTAGCTGGGATTGTCCCTTCCTCTCTGTCAGAAGAATTAAGAGATACCTTGGTTGTGCCAATTACGTTAGAAGAAGTTCAGGCCACTATTTTTTCGCTTCCGTGCGGCAAGGCGATGGGCCTGGATAGAGTACCTTTGGAATTTTATAGGAGGTTTTGGGAGGTGCTGGGGGCAGAATTGGTGATGTTGCTGCAAAATGCCTTCAATGGTTTTCCGCCGGATTCGTGGTCCAAAACGAGCATTGTGGTATTCAAAAAAAAGGGGAAGGATGGGCTGCAATTAGGATCATATCGACCTATTTCGTTAATAAATGCAGACAGCAAAATCTATTCAAAGCTCCTTGCTAGGAGAATGTCGAAAGTCATAACCTCAATTGTCTCACCACGCCAGCATGGTTTGCCGGACGTGGCACCATAGATCATATTAGTCGGGTTATATCTCTTCTAGATTGGGCGCAGGCAACTGGGTCACGGGCCGGGTTGGCCCTGTTGGATGCCGAAAAGGCGTTCAACAGGGTCTCCTGGGCCTACTTGTGGTCAGTGCTCGAATGGAAGGGATTTCCCCTTGATTTTGTAAGGGCTATACAGAGTATGTATAAAAATCCGGCTGCTGTTGTAAGGGTCTCAGGGGTACAATCAGAGGAGTTTAAAGTGCTGAGGGGCACACGACAAGGATGCCCTTGTTCGCCCGTGCTCTTTGCTCTCTATTTAGAACCTCTGATTTATAAACTGGAACATGATATATTAATTGTTCCTGTTAAACCTCAGCTACATGAGGCGAAAGTCTTAGCCTATGCTGATGATATAGCAGTTCTGACTAGTGACGTTGTTCGTGCGCTAGATAGAATTGAGATCCTGACGAATGACTTTGCAAGGTATTCAGGCTATAAGCTAAACTTAGCCAAGACTCAAATCTTACATTCTGAAAAGGGGCGCCCAGTTGATATTAGAATTGTCGATGAGGCGGTGTATTTGGGCATCAGAATTTCAGCAAAAGTGGAGGATATTCCAGCTTTGAATGCAGACCCTATTATATCAGACTCTGATAAGATCTTGGAGAGACTGGACCATCTGCATTTATCACTTTATGGAAGAAGTAATGTTATCAAAATGTTGATTTTTCCAAAGTTTCTTTATATATTTCGGGCGATTCCGTTACTTTTTCCTAACTCTTTGTTTGTGCGCATAGAAAGACTCTGCTCTCGGTTTTTATGGAGCTATAAAAGGGCTAGAAAGGCCTTGAAGTGGCTTTATATGCCCGTTAGTCGAGGGGGGTGGGCTATCCCTAATTTTCGTTTATACTATTATATTTCAATGTTACAACATTGTCGAATTTTGATTTATGGAGAAAGGGCAAGTCTGGATTCGGCTGTTTTTCCCTCTATATTTGAACTGGTTTTGGGTTTTGAAGCACGGCATTTATTAGTTAGGGTTATTGAGCCCAGTTATTACAAGAAAACTAGGTTTAAAACTGTGGCAGCAGCTTTTTTTGTATGGAAAAAGATATGTCTGCTGTGCAAAATAAACAAAGGTAATGGCTACACGCCGCTTGGTCTACCCGGGGCTATGTCTTCTGTCCTTATGGACTCCGTCGCTCGGAAATGGCGGGCGGCTGGTATCTGGACTCTGGGTGACATATGTGATCATGGTCAAATAATGCCATATGTTTTATTGAGGGAGAAATTTGATTTGGGAAAGGGGGACTTCTTTAAATATTTACAGTTGCGTAGTTATGTAGATAAAGCCATCACAGACGGTATATGCTCACTCGAGGGAATTCATATTCTTAAGGTTTTAATACGTAAGGTGAATCTGTCACAAATATATAAAGAAGTTATTCATGGCCAGTTGGATGATCTTCAAAGTCAGGAATTAAAATGGGAAGGAAAGCTTGGGATCCAGAATATAGACTTGCAGGAGTCATTAGAATTGGCAAGTACTATTTTGTTTTCTGGGAGTTTAAAGAGTCAGTGTTTCATGTCAGTTTTCGATCTCTATTATACTCCAGCCAAGCTTACAAAATGGAAGGTTGGAAAGGGTGATAATTGTGCGCGCTGTGGCGAGAACGCAGCGGATTCTGCACATATGTTTTTTTTGTGCTCATCATTGGCTCACTTCCTAGGCGAACTACAATTTTTTCTGAATTCCTCCTTAGAAATTTGTGTAGTTCTTAATCCGGGCCTAGTGTTGTTTGGTATTGAGTTTGATTCATTAATTAGTAGGCCGCTACCACAAAGGGGCTTTTTATTTTTGTGTATGGCTGTGATGCGACTTTGTATTACTACTAAGTGGTTAAGCCCGGATCCACCTTCCTTTTCTGAATGGAGATCTAGGCTTCTTGCTCTATACCATATGGAAACTGCTCTGTATAAATTGAAGGGGCATAGAAGAAAGTTATTTGGAGAGCAATTATGGGCACCGATTACCGATTGGCTGTGAATAGCGATGATTTGTGTAAATTAATTGCAATTATTTTTGATTTATGAGTTATATTTGGATTTAAGTTTGGCTTATATGTCAACTTGTGTTTCTTTGTTTGTACTTCTGACACTACTGAATAATAAAAATTAAAAAAAAAAAAAAAAAAAAAAAAGGAATCTAGAAACGTAAACATGTTTATGACATCTGAGGGGGCTTAGCTTTACAAGTTCTGTTTAGCTTCTGCCTCAGCTGTATTTCAGATGTCGAAGTGTAACCTGTTCAAGAATATGTTTGGTGTGCCATACTTCCAGGACGGCATATTAGTGTATGGGAAAAATCTGAAAGAACATGATTTAAGGTCGGATGAAGTTTTACAAATACTCATGAAGAGTGGTCTTACATTAAGGAGGAACAAGTGCAAAGTCAGTCAGCAAGGTGTGGACTATTTGGGGCACCACATATATAGTAATGGAATTGAGCCTAAAGTGGATATTTTGAGAGCTATTGAGGATGCACCTGCCCCTACAGAAAAGGATCAGCTGAAATTATTCTTAGGGCTCATTGAATATTATTCTAAATTTGTGGAGAATTCTGCTGCAAAAACAGTGTGTTTACGTACACTTAAATAAAAAATGCTAAGATCTTGTGGAATGATGAACGCGACAGGACCTTTGTTTTTATCAAAAGGAAATAATTGCAGCAGGACCTTTGAAGCCTTTTAACACCAGTGATGTGTCTATTATACCACAGATGCGAGAGAAACTTCATATATAGCCAAATGGCAATATCGATTGCAGGAGTTCCAATACAAGTTACACTATGTTCCTGGTATGCGAAATGTAGCTGCAGATTGTTTGTCCATGTTATCCCTGAAAGATCAGGTTGATGAATATGATCTGAAATTTGAGGATGTAGAATTTGTGTGTGCAAGCAAGCTCTGAAGATGAGGTGATGCGAGAAGTAAGAAAATGTTTGTCAGGTTCGTGGCCCCAAGTAAAAAGAATGTGCGAAACTTTAGCTCCCTTTTGGATAGTGGCAGAAGAATTATTTATAGTAAATGGAGTGATGCATAGATGCCAGCTGTTGGTTGTGTCATGTGGTCTTCGTGGTAAAATATTGAGCTTTGCTCATAAGGGCCATTTAGGTATACATGCCATGAAACGAAGAGTAAGGGAAGAATTTGGGTGGCCGGGCGTAGACAGGGATGTTGAGCATTATGTAAGGGAGTGTTATGCATGTGTTTTGAGTGATAAAACACAAGCAACTGTTTCTTATCCTGTCACTCCCGTGCAGAGTGACAATATACCTTGGAGCAAATTGGCATTGGATATTGCTGGGCCTTTGACTATTCGGAGTGCTACTGCTAAATACGTTTTGGTCCTAATACACAATGGGGCAGATTTATGAGCCCTGTGCGCCACTTTTGCGCCGCCGTTGCGTCACTTTTGTGACGCAGCGGCGGCGCAAAGCCAGCGCCATGCTGCAGGCTATTTACAACGTGACGCATCTAGGGAGATGCGTCACGTTGTAAAGCTTGCGCCACATGTGGGCGTACCTGCACAGGGGGGGGGGGCGTTCCGGCGCAGGAACGCCTCCGAAAAGTAGCTGAGTGAAATCTACAAGATTTCACTCAGTCACTTTTCCGGCCATGCTGCATCAAATCCCTGCGCCTGCTTGAAGCAGGCGTAAGGATTGACGCAGCATGTTAGGGATAGGGACACCCCGAGCCTTGCTGGAGCTGTGTCGCGGTTGCGACGCAACTCCAGCAATGCGCCAACCTTACGCCGGCAGATGCGTCACGCATCTGCTTGTCCTTGCGCCATGATGCACCACATTGTAAATGCGGGGCATCTGCGGTGGCGCAAGGGCAAACTTGCGTGACACATCTTCCCTGGCGCATCCCTGCTGATTTGCAGGGATGCGCCAGGGAACATAAATCTGCCCCTATATGTCTGATTGCCCTGAAATGAAGTTTGTAGAAACGGTGAACACTACGACAGTGATTGAATTCTTACGTGAAGTATTTGTCAGAGAAGGTTATCCTGAACAGTTAGTAACTGAAAATGGAATTCAACTTATATCAAGGGAGAGTCAGGAATTTTGGGAGTCGGTAGGAATTAAGCACATTAAATCTTCTTAATATCATCCCCACAGCAATGGATTGGTGGAACAATTTAATCGCACCATTAAAGATCAGTTACAGTTAGCGTTGGTTAATGGGATGGACAAGAGGGAAGGTATTCGAGATATGCTTTGAGGAGTTAGAACGATGCCCCACATAAGTACAGGAATGTCACCTTTTTCGTAGTTGATGGGAAGGATTGCTGGTCCCAGATTAAACAAGGAGTGGATGGGTAGGATGGTCATGGACTCAAGCAAACTGTAAAGGGTGACAGACATTAGTAGTGCTGTTCAGAGAAAATACAGCACTGAGGAGAAGGTGGAGAGAGTACTACCATTGAGGAGAGAGTACTACCATTGAGGGTGGAAGATTGGGTGAGAAATAGGAAGCCTCTTTTTGCAACCAAGGGGCAGCCTAAATTATCTGCGCCTATTAAAGTTAAAGAGATCAGAGATCATGTCGTGGTGTTGGAGAATGGTAAGATATGGAACAAAAGTGTGATAGTGATTGTTCCTGATACTATGGCTGATTATGTGAGGGAAGAGTTAAACAAGAGTTTAAAACAGAAAGGTGGTGTGCTGACAGACTCTGAGGGGTGTTATAAGGCAGTGGGGGTTAAATCTTTACCTTCCAAATTTTTATGTAGGACATTGAACTCATTTTGACCAGTAGTTAGTATCACTTAAAGTTGTTTAATGTTAATGAATGGCTTGTCATAGTTATCTGAAGGTGGACCTGTTGATTTTTTACCTTTCATTTCATGTGTACTGTATGTTATATATTTTCTGAGTATTGTCATACTCATTGCAGCCTAGTCGTATTTTAGTTTTCTTTTATTTGCAGGTTTTATTTTTCTATTATTTCATATTTGCTTATTATTGTGTAAGGAGGGGGATGTGTTGGGTCTGTTTTCCCTGGGGATATGGGTATGGAATGTTGGAGTGGAATAAAGAGAGTTGGAATGGTGTGTGGGGTTAAAGGTTGGATGTTGCTGCCTGGGGCTCGGTATCACTGGCAATAAAAAGGATTTACACCTCACCTGTGTATCTTCCACCTTTTCAGTCTCCCAAACTCGAAATCATGCTCTATGTTTGGATGATCGTGAATGACTCATGACCGTGCCCTCCAGCCTTTGAAGATATGGTAGAGACAACACATGCTGGTGAATGCCCAAAATCAGCAACAACAAAAGAAAAAATAATTGGCTGCTGTTAAAGACACAGTCGCACCCCGGAACCAAAGCAAGCATTAGAGGCTCTGACTCAAGACTGTTAGTGACAGAAGAAGGATAATTAATGAGAGGTGGCCGGATTGTGAGTCATGCTTCTCTAGCACTCTGCGAATATTACATGCTGGACATAGGGTGATTGTAACAACAAAGATGCAGATATGATAAAAAATGTGGTTACATGATATTGACCAACAAGGGGAGAATTTGGTGGCTGGCTGTATTCCCAGCCAGAAGAGTCTACCATGTGAGGTGCCATCATGCAGGGGGCTGCTCCTGCCCCTTGGTCTTAATTTAGTGCCAAAGTTGCATATGGTTCAGATGACCACCATTTTGTTTGTGGTTATTGAAGATTACTGCAAATAACCGAAAGTTGGAATGTATACAGTGCACTTTGTCAGATGAGGTGAATCCTAAATTAGAACGAATGCTAGCACCCAATTCAAAATACGATTCACACAAACATAGACTTTCAGACTCCAGACCCGGGACAGACTGCAAAGATAGAGGCTTGTAGTAATACTAATTGGAAGTTTTAGCCTAGTGCAAAATTAATTGCACCCACTAACTCAGGACTGTGGCAGTTCAAGAGACATTGCTACTAGGTACACATTACATTTATATTTAAAACAATATATTCACCTCAAAAGTGCAACATATTGCAGTTTTGTAGTAATCAAACAATAGTGATGAAAGAACAATGTTATGATGTTTAAATGTGAGGGGGATAATCACAAGAACGTGTGCTAAACATCATCAAAAAATGCAACTTTACACATCGAAAATAACCCCGTGTCAATTCACAACAAGGTGGTACCATGCGATAATCTGCCCAAACCGCGGCCAATGTCTGCGATACAACCACCTCGACGGAGATAAAAACACAAACAACAACACAAAAAAAGTGCGATGAGCCCATTCGCAATGAGGAAAGCAGGGATAAGCACCACCAGGCCCGCGACACACACGGCAGGCGGGAATAAGCACAACAAAAGCCTGAAAAAGAAAGACAAAGCAAACAGGAAACAACAGCCAAGCACAATGGAGGCAACCCAAGCCAGCAGACAACCCCACAAGCCCCATTGGCAACAAAACATTGTACAGGGCAGGCCATCTTGGACAAGGTGAATGCAGTCGGAGAGTGGAGGAGGATAATGGAAGAAAACCAGAATATCTGGAATGATGCGAAACGCACAAACAAGCAGAAACACGCCAACAACACGAAGGCAGCAATGCACACCAGAGGTGGGAGTCCAGCACCACACCAGGAGCTGGATGACATGGAGGAAATGGTGTCCACCACATCAGTCTGGAGATGGGGGCAGGACTCGGGGACCGGAAACTGCCCAAAACAACAGACACAACAGCAACAGGGAGAGGAACCAGCAGGGACTGGGGGGACGGGAGAGATGGGCACAATGGCACACATGCACAATTAACAGCACAACTGCAGACAAACCATGCCCAAGAGTAACAACACTAACCAGGATTACAAGTCACACAACCCGGCAAAATCACACCACTGAACAAGCACAGAAGTGAAAACCACATTGCCTGAAAGGGAGATGGGTGAGCCAAATCAGAGCTGAAGGGACATGTCAGACACAATGCAGCACACACAAATAGGAAGCAGAGCACCCCAACATCGAACACAATGTGGTACAAACACCAACATTTGCACAACCGACCACAGGACACAAGTGCACCCGCCTGTGGCCGCTAAATGGCCATACACAACTGGCTAAGCACGAAACAGGGACACGATAATGCACAAGTACAAACCCACAGTCCTGATGGGGTAGCAATGCACGTGAGGCAGGGAGCCAAAGAGTCTGTGACACACACATTGGCATACAAATCAAGGCACAACACAGTTGTAGACAAGTGAAAGTGCGAAAACTTTATCATCAAGTGCATGTCAGTACGGCCAAGAGAAGTGCCACGATATGCAGACCAATGCAGCAGCATGTCTGAATGAGGGACTTAGGAAAGCGCCCATGTCCACCTCGGGTGAGTCCATCACCAACACAAGTCAGTGCCAACCCGCGTTGGTTGTCCGCGCCTGGATCATGAGTCCAGGCCAATGCAGCCATGTCCACTGTCGTCTTGGGACATGTGACCAGATTCCCAACATGCAACCAGGAGTCGGGACACTTGCAATGGGTCACATCCAGTTGTGGCTGCAGGTACCTTGTCACTCGTCCACGAGCGCGAGTGCAGCTGCGTAGGCCAACATCTCCAATGAGCGATCGTGATCCACCACATCTGACATGTCGTCGACGTAATCCATCAGCTGACCCGGACAGATGTGCTGACTCCAACCACTGGACCCAATGTGCACCAAAGCCCAATCGGGTAGTGGCTCAATGTGTTCACTGCACACAATGACTCGTTCAATCTCTCAGGTCCAGTTCCCAGCCTGCATGCCAAACATCCATGCATGCCATAAATGGGCATCACGGTGACACTCCTGGTCATGGGCCAACAGGGGGCGCACACACACGTCGTAATCCGGGTCAGCTACCGTTACATTGGAGAGGCAGACATCCATGGACCACTCGAATGTGCACGAGTGACAATGCAACACAGGCTGAACGCAGGTGACGTCCGCAAGGCAGAAGCTCAGCCGGTAACATATCCGCAGCACTGCCAACGGCAGTGCCCCCAGTACATGCAGCAGACGTGCATGGTACAGGTCCACGTGACTGGAGTCGAGCATGTGTCCGGGATGGTCTGCCATTGCGTCAGTGGCTCTACTTGAAGCAGCACTGGCTTGCCCTGCGCCAGTCCTATGGATGAAATGGCACAGCTCGGTGCAATGCGCAGTGTCTGTGTGCAACAGATGCAGGCCTGGGGTGGGGTGGGAGTATGTGTGAAGGCCATTTCACGCACGCTAACTACGACCACGGACTTCTGCATGTGGGATGTGTACACGTTGGTCTCACGTCGGGCAGTGCATTGTGTGGGAGTCGCAAGCAAATGGTATAGTATCTGCCAGGGGGTGCTGGCCACCTGCAAGTTCCTGCTCGGAGCTGCAGATGTGCTCCCACCTGATAGTTCAGACAAAGGACCTTTCATCCCTACAGTAACTTCACCATCTGCATGCATACAGGAGATGTACAGAGGCCTGTCGTGGGTGTGGTGGGATGTCTGCGACCCTGGGAATCATGGATGATATGCCCAGCACGTGGCACATGAGCGGCCTCACTATGTGTTACGTTGCCACACAGCTGCTCCTCCCTCCCACGAGCCCCCACACTTGTGTGCGCTGCACGGTTGCATCACCTGCACTCCTACGGCACACCATTGTAATGCCTGTCTGCGCATGTCCAGCGTCATGCCAACAGCACCGTGACACTGGCCTTTGAAGGTTTGCGGCCATGTGAGTGTAGGCAAATGTTCCGGACAGGGTGGACACAGGTGTACAGCCCATGGCTGGCTGTGATCGCGCTGCAAATGAGGACAGGCAACTGACTCATGCCTCCTTAGGACCGATACACATAACACTTGGCATGCATGTGCCAAGACCCCGAACAGTCTTGTACTCCTACATGTCCCTTGATTCGTGACAATGTGCTGCTTGTGGGACCTACTGGTCCGCAGGGTAGGCCTGAGCCCTCATCCACGTGTCACCGGCTTGCGTTGAACAGGGTTAGTGGCACCATGTGTCCCCAGCTTCCGTTGAACAGGGTTAGTGGCACCACGTGTCGCCGGCTTGCGTTGAACAGGGTTAGTGGCACCATGTGTCCCCGGCTTGCGTTGAACAGGGTTAGTGGCACCACGTGTAGCTGGCTTGCATTGAACAGTGTTAGTGGCACCACGTGTAACAGGCCTGCAATATGGAATTATGCCTCACTGATCGAAGGGAATCTGGTGCTGTGGCTGCTGCCACAGACTTGGGGTCACTGCCATTCAGGACTCAGGACACAGTTCCACATGTGGGACATACTGGGCCGAAGGGGACGCCGGTGGAGTAAGTCACTGAGAAAGGAGTAATGTGGGCCAGTATCGGGGAGGCCAGCGATGGTCTGCAGAGGCTGCAGAGGTTGCGGGACTGGTGCTTGGAGCTTACACTGGCACGTGGCGGGCGCTTTTTGACACACGCCGGTGTAGGCAGGTGAGCAGAGCCTCGTTGGTGCGCTGGGGCAGGCATGACGGGTCTGGGGACCAGCAGCCGGGGGTGTAGCAGGTGCACAGGGACGCAGGCCCCGCCGCGCTCGGCGCAGGACTCGTAGCCGGCTGATAGGCGCCGCCCTGGCAGACACGTTGTTCATTCCGAATGAGAACCACGACCAGTGCAACAGGCTTTTTGTTCACACCCCTACGCAGGCCTGGCGTACGCAGGTTCAACCCACCACGCACGTGCATGCAGAGGCCGACGTAACGTGCAACATTTCCGTGTTCTGCCCCACAGCCTGTGGGGACATGGTAGCGTCCACTGGCCAATACACTCCATGCAACAGCAGTTGATCTCCACATGGACATTTCCGTAGTTTGCACTCTGAGGTCTGTAAGGCACCTCCACACCACACCTGGCATTGGGTAGGTTCACATTCCTTAGTCACTTGCCGCTCTTGCACATGCCTGCTCCATGCCTCTCCTCACATCCTGCTTTTGTGTGTCTGTGATGCCATGCCGTGACTAGGTTGTGGGCATGGCAAGGCTGGATTCCCAATGTAGTCGTGTTGCCATGTCTGGTCGGTTGGCATATCGTGTATCATGTTGAATGTAGTTGTGCTGTGTGCACATTGGCAGTGTCATGAGTTGCATGACTGTGGGCTGGAGGTGTGTGGTGTGTTTATTTTGTACTTACCTACAGGCACTGCATTTCCATGTGTGCCATCCTGTGAGCGCTGGGTGGTGATGGACTGTCAGGGGATGTGAGTTTCATGCACTCTGCCTGGTGAGTTGGCCACGACATTGTTGAGGAGACACGGGCGGTCCACTATTGCCTGCACATTTATGGTATGCGTGTGCTTTCTGTTGTGGTAGTTGTGTGCAGTGTGGGCAGGAGGCACGAGGGGTACATGTGTGCAGTTGATTGTCCCTGACACGTGAGGGAATCCAGCTATGGCATAGGGGCCTTGCTTGGTCTCCGGCTGCTCCTGCGCAGTGTGGGTGATGTGGGGGTGCTGGGTTACCAGGCTGATATTGACATCCAGGACAGGTGTGATGACCTTGGATGGGGCTGGCTGTGTGACCCCTCCGACTCTGGCAGCTGTGGGTTGGATGGTACCAGAGGCCGGCATGTGCTGCACAGCCTGCAGCTTTGTCTGCAGAGGGATGCTGGTTGTCCGCTGGGGTGGTACCATCTGCAGGTGGGGGATGTGGGTCAGGATCCGGGGGATTGTTGTCCTTTTGGGCCTGTAGTGGCCAATGTCCTCCTCTGGCGTTGGGTCTGGGCGGCAGGTGCGTTTCAGGTGGGTCTGCTGTCTTTGTGTACGCTGCCTCTGTGGTGTTCCCGGGGGGGGTTCATGGGGGTGGTGGCGGGCCTGGGGTGGTTGCGGTGGGTGTTGTGGCCCTCATGGGTATCCGCGTGGCATGATCATTGTCTCCATGGCATCTGTGGGTCTTCAGGTGTGACTCTTGGCTGGGCTCCCTTTCATGCTGCAGGTAGTCGTCCTGCTTAGCACTAGCAAAAGGCAGGTGTTAAAACCCTGGTGCTACCGCGGCTTATCGCCTGTTTTTGGTTCGCTTCGCAGATCTGGCAGTTCGTTGTGAAAATGATGTTGTGTTTTTTGTGTGTGTTTTTGCACGGGAACACCTACTCTGCATCTCATTAGGGTTAGTTGGTGGTGTCCACCGTGGAGATGAATTTTGGGGCACTTATCACGGGAAAATTGGCGTTGTCTTGAGTTTGCACAAGCTTGTGAATGGGGTGTTAAATCTAACTCCACTTTTAATGCGTTAGATGGAGATAAATTGGAGATAAGTCCTTGTGAATATCCCCCTTAGTGTTTCATTGGGCCAGAGCTCGCTGTTGAACCTGTGAATCTGTCTGACCTGCCCAGGCCATTTTTTCCAGAAATGCAAAATAAATGCAACACTTGATTTGTATTCAACAGAGCAATCATCTATTTAAGATTTCCTAAGCATGCACAGGACACAATGGTTTGTTAAGCCAGGACATGCTGTACCAGATGTCAAGCTCAGCTGATAGTTTCTCTTTGAGAGACGTGAGGAAAGGAACCTTCTCTGCTAGCTGAGGATGCCTACTGTCCTACCACTCTGCTTGGGAGAAAGGCCCACTTGAGATGTGAATATGAGCAGTATTTTGCGTTTAGTGCCATGGTTACCTGAATCTTCCCCCAAAACTGAGACATGTATTTTATTCTGGGAGAAGCAATAAAAAAACTGATTTAAACTCTATTCTAGCTTCTCGTCACATCAAATGACAACAGCGCGATGGCCACAGCCAAACGGGGAGGACAGGGGTGGGGGATGGTTGAACGTTTTGAAAGCTCTTAATAGGCAATCATGCACGTTTGGCAATGTAATTTTGTGTAGGGTATCTTTAGGTCTAGTGTTAGCCAAGACCTTTTGATATTACTAAAATATTATATAAAGTATACTTACTTAAAGGGGCTTTCAGTCAGCTCTCTTCCCTCATCGGTCTGCTGTTGGGTCATTCTCATTTTGCTCCGCTCACTACATCATACAGCATGAGGCAATGGGTCAGCCTACTTAAGCCACTGGTTAACTTCACTTTAAGTGACTGCATTTTGCTGTATTGCCAGGTCCACAACTGCACACAAGTTAGTTCCCTTTAATGCCAGTGTTACCTGATTTGACAGTAGGACTCATTTGAAGTGAGCACAAGGAGCATTCCAGTTTTATCAGCTCCTGTCTCCTTCCACAACTGCTGTAAATTCCTTTGGAAGTGGATTGATGCTATTTCACGGAATACCATATGGTGTTCCTCGACTCAGATTCACCAATGGTTCCTTAATTAATTTTGGCTAGAAAAAACAACTTTATTTTGTTTAATTTGCAGCACACTTATAACAGTTTTATTTAAACATACGTGGGCTGTAATTTGGATTTTAGTATCCAGTATTTTATGCCGAGGACCCTCTTTCCTTCCTCCTTTCCATCTTTTTGCTGTCCTTATTTTTCCTTTTTCCTTTCCTCCTTTGCTTTTTTCTTCCCTAGCTCCCACCTTTCTTTTTTGCCTTCTTTTTTCTTTCTTTCTTTCTTTCCCTTTTGCCTTTTTTCTTTCTTTTCTTTTTGGCCTTTCCTTTTTTCTTTCTGTTTTGTCGTCTTCCTTTTTTATTTCCTTCTTTTATTGATTTCTTCTTTTCTTTCTTTTGCGCCGTTATCTTTCTGTATATTTATTTTTATCTTCTTTCCTTTGTTCTTTCCTCCATTCCTTTGTATTTCTTTTCTTTCATTATTTCTTTTTTCCTTCTTTATTTCTTTCTTCCTTCTTTCTTTCTCTTCTGCCTTCTTTCTATATTTCTTTTTTCCTTCTTACATTTTTTCTTGCATTCTTTCTGCCTTCTTTCTTTTTGCCTTCTTTCCCTGCTTTCTTTTTGCATTATTTTTCTTTCCATCTCTCTTTGCCATCTCTCCTTTTGTCTTTTCTTCTTTCTTCCATTTGCGCCTTTTTTCCTTCTTTCTTTCTGCCTACTTTTTTGCTTTCTTTCCTTTTTTCTTCTTTTCTTCTTTCTTTCTGTTTTTCCTTCTTTCTTTCCTTCTGTCCTTCTTTGTTTCTTTTTCCTTCTTTTTTACTTTGCTTTCCTTTCTTTTCCTTCCTTCTTTCTTTCTTCCTTTCATTTCATTTCTTTCTTCCTTTCTTTTTTTGCCTTTTTTCTTTCCTTCTTTCTTCCTTTTTCCTTCCTTCTTAATTTCTTTCTTCTTTCTTACCTTTCCTTTTTTCTGCTTTTTGCCTTCTTTCCTCTTCCTTCTTTTTGCCTACCTTCCTTCCCTTTTTGCCTCCCTCCCGTCCTTCCTGCCTTCATATCTGCTTTCCGTCCTTCCTTCCTTTTTGCCTTGCTTCCTTTTATGTCTGCCTTTACTCCTTCCTTCCTTACTTTCTTACCTTCTTTCTTGTCTTCTTTTTCAATGGCGAGGCTAGCAGCCAATGACAGACTGATGGCTTTTTTTAGGTCGGTGTTACCTAAGACCTTTTGATGTTACTGAAACATAGGTAACATTGTTACTTATAGGGATTATCAACCTTCCTTTTTTCTGTGATTGTGTCATTAAACTTTTTCTTCCAACCAGTCTGCCATGAATCAAGGGGCAATGTTAGCCCACTTCGCCCACTGACTGACTTCACAATAAATTATGGCATGCTCCCCTTTCACAAGGAGCACATCCACACACAAGGTAGTTCCCTTCGTGGCCGGGTATAAACATGTACTTTTTTAAGCCCAGACAAACACCTTTGCCTTTAGCCAATCTTTTTTTTTAGATTTAATGAGAGCCCGGCAGCTTCCTGACCAATAGCGTTTTTCAAAAGGCATGACAGAACAAGAATTGCCAAAAGGGTAGTAGTCAACGTCAAACCTATTGGCGTTGCCAACGCTTGTTTGATTTCTGAGAGAATGGCTCCATATTCTGCATGCCTCAATAAAAACTACTCTTGCTGCGATTCTCTCAAGGAGAGATCAAGCCTGCAGAAATCTCCATACTCTCACCTGCCCCCTTCCACAGATGGTTAGCACACTTTATCGTGCCTTTTAAGTATATAATTCAGGTTAGTACGAAGCACACGCAGCCTATGCTGCCAAAGCGCCGAGTGACGCTACCGAGTCAATGATAATGGCATGGTTTGATAGTGAAAGTGAGATAAGCGAGACAACGAAGTTATATACTTTTTCAGAACCGTACATTTACTGTTATGAACCAGCAGAGGACGCTGTTCTGTCATAAATAACTGTCCCGATGGCATCTTTATACAATGTTGTCGTTGCTTCATTATTTTTTTGCTCAGCATAACTACCTTTTCACTCCCTAAGGTCTCCATTAAAATAATTAGTAGACTGGCTGGGGTGTTGACGTTCTTGAAGCTGCACATGAGGTGCCTTCACCTCATCCACAGGAGAGGAAGTATGTCTTTGTGGTCTCAGAATATGTTTAGCACGAACACCAAAATATATGTCTGTTGTCAATTTTCGGTTGGATAGCTCTTGGTATGGCAGGACAACCTGCATTTTTTATCTTGCATGTGCAAGAGCATTACTTCACTCATATACGCAGAGGGCACAAGTCCTAAAAAAAGAAGTGGGGGGGGGGGACTAATCATGGGGCATATTATCAAGCACGGCGTTAAAATGATCGCCGCAGAGAATTCCAATAGAAGCCCATGTTGACACCAGAACATGGGCTTCTATGGGAATTCTCAAGGGCATATTATCAAGCCCATTATCGCTGCTTTAATTTTAACGCCATTTCTTGATAATATGCCCCAAAGTTAGGTAGTGTGCAAGTGACATCACAACCCATTACCTCACAGGAATTGACATTACAAGAAGCGACATCAGATCTAAAGACCACACATATGTTTTGCATGTCTTCGTGAGTACAATTAAGTGCATTATAAGATTTAACAAATAAGATTTTGCGTTGGTTGTTCCAAAAAAGTGATGCAAACCCGATCCAAAATCTGGGTCCCAACATATACAATTCTTTTTTTTAAAGTAAAGAACTTGGGGGCATATTATCAAGGACGGCGACAAAATGATCACCGCTTTATCGGCAGAAAACTGACGCTAAAACGGCGATAATGGGCTTGATAATATGCTCTATGGAATTCCAATTGAAGCCCATGTTAAATGTGAAGGAGGGCTTCAATTGGAATTTAGACCATGACCTAACATGACAGGAGAAATGTCGCTAAGCGACATTTCTCCTATCATCAAGCCCCACGCTATGAAGCATAGCGTCAGGATAAGAAGCGATAACCCCTGTTATCGCTACTTTCCTTACGCCTGCTTCAGGACTGATTTAGCCATTATATCCTATGGAAGGTGGATATCATGGCTAAGTTTGTGAGGCCCTATCAACAAGCTAACGCCACATTGCGTGAGATTATCGCTGGGTTTCCAGCGATAATCTCACATTAGGCAGTTGGCGAGAGGATTTTTATCGCTGAGGAGATAAGCGTTGCTAATAGCACGCTATCTCAGCGATAAAAATCCACGTTACCCGGCGCTAATTATCCTTACGCTAAGAGCGCTGAGCGATAATTATCGCCGGGTGTTGCTGATATGCCCCAAGGTGCTTCGCATAAGAGGGGAATCGCGGACTGGTGGGGAGCGCTAGGAAATAATCTTACTTAATGTTGAAGGCAAAACTGACGCATGTCTACCATGAATCACATTACCACATTGGGTTCAATGTCAGACCAAAAGGACACCCCGCGTACGATATGTTTCACTGTAATACTATGCGTGAGCCTGCACTTGACTCCACTGTCATATTATGCCTAAAAACCTGATAAACACAAATTAAAAATATATATATATCTAAAGTGTAGGCATGATGTAAAACGCTCTGACGCCCTGGATTGGGATGAGTAGCGCTATAAAAGAAATAAAACAAAATGGCGGTCTTTAGATTGTTATTCCTGCACGTGCATATCTCTTATACACAGGGACTGAGCAAAATCAAAACAATGCTTTTCTAAGTACCAGTGAAGAAATATCAAGCTGTGTGCCTTTATTTCCCCTCCATTGGATTTGTATCTAGGCATGAGTCTCCAGATGGCTTCCAGGCACAATTTTGGCCCCTTAACTTAGACATTTTGTTTGGGCCAGCTGGAAATTGTAATAAGAAAGTCCCCTCGCTGCCATGCACTGCTGCTTGGAAAGATGGCAGCCAAATTGCAGGCCCAACTGTATGTGTCCATGGGACAAATTCAGCATATTTCAATAGGACCCAGTTGCTTGGCAGGGTGGGCAGGATCCACCCTGTGAAAATAGTGGGGGGACGCCATCCAGTCGCATAGTAAAACTTGAGGATGCCCCCCTGCAAAGTACAAGCAGCCTGCCAGTGCCGGCCTCTGTAGACCCAACAACCCCGCAGGGGCTGCGGTGGCATTTGTTACACCAATGATGCCAGCTACCCGCGTGTACCCCTGAGTAGTGCCCTGTATATGCATATGTTGCACTCTCAAATCTGCGACTAATTAATGTGATAGTCACTTATTCATACCACCCATCTTGAGTACAGCGTTATTAAAGGGTCTGATTGCTATTTTCTGTTTTCTGTTGAGTTGGTGTCTCATTAGGACATTCACTTTTTACTTTAACTTTTTCTAATTACTTTGACACATTCAGAAGAATCTGCGTGAAACTTGGCAACAACTTATCGACTTCACCTCAGGTTCTACAATTAAAACTTATTGCAGAGTGGTCGGGGTGGCGGGGGCAATTTAAATGGGGTGCTGCGAAAGTAGAATTTGTAGCACTTCCTAATTTAAATCCTATATGATTTACAATCTGCGTAGAGCAAAAACTGCTCAACACAATTGCACACATTTTGCTATGAAAGTAGAACTTTACTCAGAACAGATCCTTTCACTGCTTTGGTGTTCATGATCAAGATATGAAAACCTCAGCCTGCACCCAGAACCTCTTGCGCATGGCTGCAGGTGAGCTCTGGGTGGTGCAGCACTGGGCATGGCATGCACACAGGGTTGAGCAGGGTATGGTTGAACCTCGTTTCATTGGGGTAAAGGGCTGTTGACTCTCTTCAGTAATGTCACAGATGATGTCACAGATGTCACCAGCAATGCCACTGACATTATCATTTGTGCTACTGTATGTGTCATGGACCGTGCATTGGGGTAGTTATGGTTGTATTCGTAATTTTACGAATTATTAGGTTTTGATTCATAACCATCACATTCCTCTAAACTTAGGATTTTATGGAAATTTCAATATCTTTTTTTAGTTTAGATGTGTAATGGCTCTTGGGCCATATATGCCAAACATACTGTGAAGTATAAGTTTTGTAAAATAATACCTAAACTAATATACTCATAAAATAAATTTAGGTCAGCCTCTTAACAGTTCCCTTACAGCCACTGTTTTGTTGGAATGTCAGTCACATTTTGAATCAGCCCACAATTACCAAATACAACTCCTCATCCCGAGTTGCACGATACTGGGGGGGGGGGGGGGGGGTGGGGGGGGGCGGGGGATTGCCATGTGGAACAGATTTTCCGGTTGTAAAACTATGCGAAATTCACAATTCTATGGAGCTTTACGCATATAGTTACCACTTACTTTTAGCAGGTGGTAAATGTATGTGGGTACCTCAGTGTGTGGTGGGGGAGAAGAAAGGGTGTGGGAGAGTAGGGAAGGGAACAGAAAGGTATTTTCTGGCAGAGGGAGCATAGGGGGAATATTTTATGCTCCCCTGTTATGTTAAAACTATTTGTAGAGTGCATGCACACCGGTTGGTTTCGTGGCGCTATAGATATGAGTAGCCTGAGTCCTGGTGAATTATTCATATGCCTGAATGAACAGCCATGCCTTAAGGAGTCTCCTGAATCTCAGGAGGTCTGTACAGGATCTGATATCAAGGGGTAAGGTGTTCCAGAAGCGGGGGACCAGCACTGCAAATCTGCTGCCGCCTAACCGCTTCGATTTGTAGGACGGTGTGACCAGAAGGTTCATGTGGACTGAGAGCAAATTGCGGGTAGGTATGTGTGCCTGAATAAGAGTGGAGACAAATTTAGGGCAGGTGCCATACAAGGATTTGAAAATGAGGCACCTGATTTTGCAGGCACAGTATTGTGATATGGGAAGCCAATGTAGCTTCCTCATAAGAGGGGAAGCATGTTGCTATCTGGGCTGATGAAGAATCAGTCTTGCAGCCTGGTTCTACACAAGTGGTAGTCTTTTGACTGAATATAGCGGTAGACTGAAGTACAGTGAGTTGGCCTAGCTTATGTGAGAGAGGACCAGGGCTAGAGCTGCCTGCACCAATGCTTCCCTAGTAAGAAGTCTGCTAATTTTTCTTATCTTCCGCAACTGAAAGAAACAGGTAGAGACTACCGTTGCGATCTGGGACTTCATGGATAGTTCGCAGTTGACTGTGACCCCGAGGCTCTTAGCTGAGGAGGATGGGGTTGGGGGAGAGCCCAGCTCAGCTGGCCAGAAATGTGAACTCCAAGGACCTCCAATCAGGACCAGCTCGGTTTTGTCTGGGTTTAACTTTATGTGGTTGCTGTTCATCCAGTTGCGGATGTGCAGCATGGTGGCTTGGAATTCAGACCTAGAGTCAGACGTGTTGTTGATGGTCAATATTATTTGCAGGTCATCTGCATAGTTGAATGTGCTCACATTTCTTTCTCTTAAGGACAGGATCAGAGGACGTAAATACAGGTTGATTAGGTGCTGGGACAATGAAGATCCCTGTGGCACTCCACACATTGACTTCATATTAGGCGCAGTAAAGTGGGAGAGGTGAACAGACTGGGAACGATCCTCCAGGAAGGACATAATCCAACTGAGAGCCGAACCCTGGAGTCCAGCATCCCTGACATGATCCACCAAGATCCTGTGGTCAACTGTGTCAAATACCGCTGACAGGTCCAATAGCACCAGAGCCTTAGGGGTGCCCTTGTTGGCATCCTCCCGTAGTTTGTCCAACACAGTCAGTATTACTGCTTCGGTTGAATGAGAGGGTCAGAACCCTGCTTGGTGGGGATCAAGGTAATTATATTTGCCATGTGGGATTCCAATACCTTGGTCAGAAGGGAGGCAAGGAGATAGGACGGTAGTTACTCGGGATCAGGGGGTCTGCCTCAGGTTTTTTTTAAATGGGAGTTATGATAGCTCTTTGAATGGCTCTAGGGACACAGCTGTGTGTTAATGACTAATATAAGGTGGACAGCTATCAGTAGGGGATCCAGATTTGACTTTGGTCAAAAGTTCCAAAAGAGCTTCTCTAGTGATTGCTGGGAATTGATGGAGGGAACAGGGGTTTCTCAGCGCCATGGGTAATGCCTCATAAGCACAGCTAGCAGAGATACTGGCTTTAATCGTAGTAATTTTGTTGGTGAAAAATGTGTTCAAGGAGTTACAAGGTTCCTGGGAAGGGATGGGTTTTATTGTAACTCTATCAGATTGGAGAGCTCATTGACAATTGTGAATATTTCTACCGATTCATTGGTGGAGCTCAGGATCTTTGAAGAGAAACAAGTGGCCTTAGTAGATTGAATGGATTTTTTATATTCCTTAAATTGAGCTAAGTACATCTCTTTTTTCTTCAAGGGAGTAGTTCTGTCTCCATTTCCTTTCAGTTTGGCGCAGGGCTAGGTTTTGAGTCTTTAAGTCTTTTGGGAACCATCTCTGGGCCTCATGACCCATGGCTATTTTTATTGTCCTAAGGGGGGCATGTTCGTCGCTAGCTGCTGAAAACCGAGCTGTAATATTTTCCTCGTGTAGGTTAATGGATGGCTGATTAATGGGAACTGTATTCACCAGTGAGCTACGAAAGGCATTAATGTCAATGCTGTTCCAATTCCTTGCCATGAGCCCTCCTTTGACTGGGGTTTGTCTGAAATTATATTATTGATCACAAACTTTATTAGGAAGTGATCAGACCATGTGCAAATTTGATCCAGTATGTGTCCTTTGTTGTGTGTGGGGGATGTTACGTGTTGAGTACGGTTCAACCCCCTAAGTAGAGCAGTCAGTTTGGCATAGTGTGGTCCACCCATCCCATCATTGGCCCGATATTTAAAGTCACCAATCAGCAAAATTTTTCCATAGTTGATTATAAGATGGACCATCTGCTCACCTAATATTTGGGGGGAAAGGTGCATGTTCTGAGGGGGCCTATTTGGCAGTACACAAATTAGGGGTACCAGAGTCAAACCTAATTTAATAACTAGATTGTCTACCGAGATAATGTCTAGCGTGGTTAGTGTAGTGAATTTCAATTCCTGACATACTATGGCGTCTATCCCTCCACCAATCTTCCCAGCTGGTCGGTTCACCTGAAGGATATAATAGTTGTTGCGGAGGGCGGCCAAATTATCGGGGGCGGACCCCTGTAAGAACTAGGTTTCAGTTAATAAAAGAATGTCTGGTTTACTTGAGTCCAGTAGGTGAAATATATCTAGTTTGTGTTTTGCCAGGGAGCGAGTGTTTAGATATATGATTGTTAGTTCCGGTGTCCCGAGGTTATCCCTTCTCTAGGTGCTTCCAATAACTAAAGAGGTTGATTGTGTTCTGGGAAGGAACCCTAGTTTCCATGATCCCTAAACTAGCCAGTCTGGAGTCAAGCCAATAGAGGGATTGAGAGGGTAGCTTTTTGAGTGTAATAACTTGAGATCTGACTGAGTGTAGTTTAAAATTTGGGCATAGTGGCTGTCCCTTGGACGGCCGCGGACGTGCGCAGACAGGCGCAGACAGGCTTGCCTTTGGTGCGCCTTTGATGCACCGCCGTCACGCCCGCTGCGTGTGTCCGCTGCGCTCCCTTGCTGCGACAGGCATTAAATAGCCAACTGCAGCCTTAGCTCCTCCCCCGCCCTCCCCTTCCCTGTCAGAAAATATAACAGGATCTGAGGCTTGGCTGCTGCAACTGCTGAAGCCTCATGTAATTTTACTATGTGAAGTTACCACACAGTAAAATTTGGTGTGGTTCTCCCTCACCAGGAGAAAGCGAGTTTGGGAAACCTGATCCTTGTGAAATCAGCAGGAGCAGAGTTCCATGGGGTAATTCCACTCCGCCTCTCTTGTAATGAGGGCCATAATGTGAACAATGAGTCAGTCTCCTCCAGCTACTGGCTCACCTGGTACTGTCATTGACATGTAGAGTCAGGCCACAGGACACTGACTGGCCAGGCAGGGTGATTGACAGTGTTGGCTGTTTTGCAGTGCCTTCACAGAGGGAGGAGAGAGCATGTAGGAAAGCCCTTCTCGGAGATCTGTCATAAACATAACCTATCATCAAATCGCACCATGTTGGCAGAGGAATTCAGCACAAGGGAATTGCAAATGAAGCATTTCATGCATAATTTAAATCATCAGCTCTTGAATATCACTTTAGTATTGAATTAATAGTTTTTATACATTAAAAAAAAAGCCCAGTTTAAGGCAAAGGAGGAGCTGATATATTAAAAAAAATACAAAGAAGACACTTCAGTTAATGGAGTTCTGATATTTAACTCTCAATCTCTTGGTAAAATCAATAAATAATACCCCACACTGGTTGTATTGATCTTTGATTGTCGACTTGAAGCGCTGAGAGGGAGCTAACATGGGGCATACATTTCAATTCATGTGAAACCAATATGGCTTCACAATAAGGAGAGATGAGACAATATTCAACCATAAAGGTTTATTTGAAAGCATTAGTCAAATCATAAATCAGCTAATTTGACGATGGTTAGTAAAATATATCAATACAATGTTCAACTATTCTAAGTTCCAATGTCATAAAATACAGAATAGTAACAACTAGGCACAGTAACAACCAATATGTAAAGAATGCAAAATATTCAAGCCCGATGTTCCATAAACAATCTGTGCTGTCAATATTAAGCAGTGAAAGAGAGTAGGGGAATTCTAAAGAGGGCGGTGTCAGCATAATTGTGAACCTCAGTAGAAGTTCAGAGAAAATGAAAGAGTGTCTTGCACGAAAGTATCCACTTGGAGAAACCCTGCAGAGAGATCTGCTCTCTCTCAAAGTCAGTTAACAAATCAGTGCTGTGGAAGAGGTGTCCTTTTTAAAGACGGTTTCCCTTACACACCAAAGTTGTCATGCTTCATCATGGGAATACCTCCTCGCATCCTGAACCTAGTCGTGATGCGGGCTACAACCCCCTTGCTGCAAGGGAGGAGCTCGGGAATGTTTTTTGTGAAGAAGGGGGGTTTAATTAAAACCCAGTATAATTGAATGTGTGCATGAGGTAGTACAGTGCTGACTAAATAATGATGAGAAAGAGTGGATAAAACTAGCTACGAGGTAAGCCTACCGTAGTTTATTGATGCTTCCTGGTGCCAGCATTAAAAACAGAAATTGAGTAGTGTGGCTGCCGTAATTAGAGGCAACTGCACTGAAACGTGATCAACATGTTTCAGCCGTAGTGACCTGTAACAGTGTAGTGGTCTTCTTCATGATCTCTTTTTTTGAAATAGCTACTGCAAGTGTGTGTGAAAACAATTAATAAAAATGTGAATTTGCTAAAACGACGCAGTGTAATACAAAATCAGTGATCCGGCTGTTCATCAGATTCACTGGTATACCTGTGGTAATATAAAAGTTAACATACCGCGCCGTTAGAACAGTTGGGTGCAGTGTGTTTGGCCTACTTTCTCACATATCTAAAGACACAACACAGCGCACTTAAAGTGAGTAATGTACTTGCCATATAACAAAATAAGTGCGCAGTCGAGCTGTTACTTAGTTCAGTAACACTCACCTGCAAATGACTGGTACCTTACATCATCTATCCCTGGCAAGTGGCCCTAGGTACAGACGTCCAACCTAATGAGTAGAGGTGGAGGCATTACAAATTTCTAGATAGTATTAATGCCTACTAGTATGAGCAAGAAACAAGTATCCGGTGACTGAAAGAGGTAAGTGGGAAATATGAACAGGCTACTGCTGTTTGTCAAGATGCACTCATGAGTTCAGGTTTCGTTGCATGAGGTGCTAAATGCAGGCTTGATCTATATTTAAGGCTGTGCATGGTGCTCCCGGGATTGTAAAAAGTGCAGGAGAACTCCACATGGTATATTAACGATTAAGGGTTTTTCGGGCCAGGGAGTCGGAGTTCATATCCCCAACTGTGTAGAAACCTGGTGTAGTGTGGTTGTCGCTGGAGAGGGGGGATGCTAAAAGGACACTTATCAACTGCCTGGTGGTGTGACTACCTAGGCCGTGGAGAAATAAAACCCCTTTGTTTGTAGTGCCCAATGTAGTATCACGGAAGGTGTCTAACCCATGAAACACCAAGCACAAGTTCCGGTCGGGAAGCCCTCTGGGCAAGATATTAGCCAGATGTGGTGTCAGGATAAAGGTGAACAGCTTGGTAGAGGGTTAATTAGTACGATCCCTGGTGAGGTAGCACCTGCTAATGGTCGCGCTTGGTGTGGAAATTAATGTAAGCCAGGGCGGAGTGGCGCTTAAGGCAAAAGCATGAAGGGGACCAGCCTGGTGGATAAATGCAACCCCAGGTGTGGCAACGCTACATGGCCTGTGTAAAAGGGGAAACTAAAATAATCAAAGCGGGTCAAGACCCTAACGGCACGTGGAGAAACTTACCGCTCAGCTTGAGCGTTGCATCGGGAGAATCTGTATGTGGAACAGAAGGACGCTGGCACAGAGCAGTGATCTTGGTTAAAACGCATTTTTGACCCGGAAACATCATGCACTAAACCAGAAGTGTTCCTAAGAGTGATGGAAACCGTAGTTCTCAACCCGGTATAGCGATGTTAAGGACACACACACTCCTATGAAAATAAAACTTTGCATGTGCTTCGAGAAGTTAAAGAGGTGCCGATGGACACACTCAAGTGTCAACATGTGTGATAGATGTGAGAGCTGGCGCAATCGGAAAGGTACCTAGGGTGAAGAACTAAGGGGGAGGAGTGGTACCTTAACAGTTTTACTTTTTAGTATGGCAGATTACTAGTGGTGTATCCTGAGGCGGGGCTGGAACTCCTGATATGTCAGTGTTGTGATGTGCATCACGATCAGCGGATTAAAAATGAAAATCTTTGAACAACAACTAGGAGAAAAAATAGGAGAAAAAATACCCAACTGGCCAATGACGTGAATTAAGGTCCAAGAACTATGCAAGGACATGCAGCTCTTGTGCTGATGTGGGAGCAGATATGCAGAACCCGGCATGCATTTGAAGACAGTACACACAGACTATGTAATCATGGCTGTCAATGGTTGCAGTTCAAGGTGGGAAGCGTGATATCAACTGTATAGTAGATGGATATGTTGTGCATTGACTGTGGGTTCATGGTGATGTTGCTGGGGTCAACTCAGATTCAAGTAAGAGATACCCATGAGATCTCATCCTTCAGCCCATTGGTGGATGTGTCAAGTCAAAAGACCCCCCGTTGTTCAATGCGTAGTAATCTGTTAGTGAGATTAGGGGTACTGGGGTGAAGATTGGGTTTGTCAAGTACTGTCCACATCATGGAGTGTGCGGGGTGTTTCATTTCATAGAAATGTTTGGTTAATTTCGCGGTCTGTTTGGCACACCTTAAAGTACTTTTGTGCTCCAGTCTGCGGGTCTTCACTTTGCATGTGGGAGTTCAGACACACCTCAAGCCGCAGGGGCAGGTAATCAGATAAACCATCCGCTCGCTGTTACAATTGTTATGGTGCCTGAGCTTCCATGGCCTATCAGTGTCCATATCGATGGTCCGGGTCACTGATGTCTGGGGGCACACCATGCATGTACCACAAGTGAAATGTCCTTGGACAGGTGGAAGGTTCCACAAAGTGTTCTGTCTAGCAGAGTTAGTGGTTATCGGAGGTCTGGTGTGTACTAAGCTGTCTCTCAAATTGTGGCTCCTTTTAAATGCAAAAAAAGGTTTCTACAGGTTAAGGGAGCCTTTATTAAGGATGTTCCAGTTCCTGTTGGTAGTCTTTTTGACCTCATTGGAAAAGGAGCTGAAAGTGTTCACTCAAACCAGTCATGTTTGTGTCTGTCTGTTAGGGGTGGTGTCCAACAGCGCATAACTATTGTTATTGAGAGCTCGTTTAGCTGACCTTTTTACCAGCGTGGTGGGATATTGTCTGTCCAAGAGGTTGCTGTGTAGATTTGCAGCATATTCCTTGTACTTATCTGTACTGGAGCAATTGCGTCTCAATCTCAGGAACTGGCCGAAGGGTAGGCTGTCCCGCAGAGCCTTTGGGTGATGGCTGTCCTACTGGAGGACGGCATTGCGAGCCATAGGTTTTCGAATAGTTCAGATTTCAATTGGCCCTCTAGTGGGACTATGAGGAGGTCTAGAAAGGGAAGCCTCTCTTTGCTGTAGTCACATGTAAAAAGGAGATGTGCATTCTGTGTGTTCAACCAATGATGAAAAGCCGTGATGGAAGGTGGATCACCACGCCATACGACGAAAATGTCGTCTATGTAACTCTTCCACAGCCTAAGCTGCAAGAGGTACGGGTTGTTGCTGGACAGGACCACGCCACCCTCAAAGGAGTGCATATAGAGGTTAGCCAGACAAGGGGCGAAGGTACTGCCCATCGAAGTACCTGATGTTTGTAGATAGAGGTGGTCTTCATATTGAAAGAAGTGTGTCCATCGGCACCTCTTTAACTTCGCAAAGCACATGCAGGGTTTTATTTTCATAGGAGTGTGTGTGTCCTTAACATCGCTATACCAGGTTGAGAACTACGGTTTCCATCACTCTCAGGAACACTTCTGGTTTAGTGCATGGTGTTTCCGGGTCAAAAACACGTTTTAACCAAGATCATATTTTAGTTTCCCCTTTTACACAGGCCATGTAGCGTTGCCACACCTGGGGTTGCATTTATCCACTGGGCCGGTCCCCTTCATGCTTTTGCCTTAAGCGCCACTCCAACCTGGGTTATTTTAATTTCTCCACCAAGTGTGACCATTAGCAAGCGCTACCTCACCAGGGATGATACTAATTAACCCTCTGCTGGGCTGTTCGCCTTTATCCTGACACCACGCCTGGCTAAGAGCTTGCCCAGAAGGGCTTCCCCCCCGGGACTTGCGCTGGGTGTTTCACGGGTTAGACACCTTCTGTGATACTACATTGAGCACTACAAGTGAAGGGGTTCTATTTCTCCATGGCCTAGGTATTCACACCACCAGGCAGTAGATATGTGTGCTTTTAGCATCCCCCCTTTCCAGGGACAAACACATTACACCAGGGATCTACACAGTTGGGGATAAAAACTTCGACTCCCTTGCCCGAAAAACCCTTAACCGTTAATATACTGTGAGGAGTTCTTCTGCACTTTTTTACAAACTCGAGAACACTATGCACAGCCTCAATTATAGATCTAGCCTGCATTCAGCACCTCATGTGACGAAACCTCAAACCGTGAGTAGATCCTGACAAACAGCAGAAGGATGTTCATATTTCCCACTTACCTCTACCAGTCCCCGGATACTTGTTTCTTGCTCATGCTAGTAGACATTAATACTATCTACAAATTTGTAACACCTCCACTTCTAATCATTAGGTTGGACGTCTGTACCTAGTGCCACTTGCCAGGGACAGATGATGCAAGGTACCTGACATTTGCAGGTGAGTGTTACTGAACGAAGTAACTGCTCGACTACGCACTTATTTTGTTATATGCCACATACACTACTAACTTTAAGTGGGCTGTGCTGTCTCTTTAGATATGTCAGAATGTGGGCCAAACACACTGCACCAAACTATTCTAACGGCGCGGTATGTTGTCTTTTATATTACCACAGGTATACCAGTGAATCTGCAGAGCAGGCGGATCACTGGTTTTGTATTACACTGCATCGTTTTTGCAAATGCACCTTTTTATTGTTTTCACACACATTTGCAGTCGCTATTTAAATAAAATAAAAAAGAGATCCTTAAGAAGTCCACAACACTGTTACAGGTCACTACATGTTGATCACTTTTAAGTGCAGTTGCCTCTAATTACGGCAGCAACACTACTCAATTACTGTTTTTAATCCTGCATCAATAAACTACGGTAGGTTTACCTCGTAGCTAGTTCTATCCACTCTTTCTCACCATTTAGTCAGCACTGCACTACCTCACGCACACATTCGCTCATACTGGGTTTTAGTTATACCCCTCTTCTTCGCTAAAAACATCCCTGAGTTACTCTCTCGCAGCAAGGGGGTTGTAGCCCGCGTCAGGACTAGGTTCGTAACGTGAGGAGGTATCCCCATGATGAAGCATGACACCTTTGGTGTGTGAGGGAAACCGTCCTTAAAAGGGACACCTCTTCCACAGCACTGTTTTGATTCCATCCCTTCTCTTTGAGACCACGTGCAGTCAATTTTTCCAGACCCAAGGGCTTTTTGTGTTGTACACTAATTAAATTACATGTTCCAGAACACCCATATTGTCCCATTGCCAGGAGCCAATCCCATAAAGGCATTTGCTGGGAGTCATTAAACCCCCTAAATTCCCATCCTCATACATTTAGGTACACATCTGGTTGTAGTTGAGAGTTGCATCTTCCTGGTAATCCTTGATAACACAGAAGAGAGAGACAAGCGTTTACAATGCAATAGGTCTCGCATTTGCAAGCCTTAAAGCTATTGGCATTGTAAATGGAAATGTCTTTTGTGTATGTGTTTTGTTTGGAGTGTAGTGGATGTGTGTGGAGTGTAATTATGTGGGTTGTATTGGAAATGTTAGTTGTGCAATTATGTGGGATGGAATAGTGTGGGGTGTATTTGAGTCGTGGAATTATGTGGCATAGTGAACAGATAGGAGTCAGAGCTGCGTAGAATAGTGTGGAAAAGTGCTTTTCAATGAGCACACCGGTGCATTGGTCACCCTTCTCTGTCCACGGGTCCTTAGACCAACAAAATAGAGATTGACACTGAAGCTGGAAATCAAATAACAAGTTTATTAATCACTCATGAGTGGGACTACATCCACACAGCACTCTCAAGTGCTGCCTGAGGTAGTACATTGAAGTCACATACCGGCCAAAACCTGGAGGGTCAAATCGAGAAAACCGTAAAAATCACTTCGGCTGCAAAGACAAGGGTCTTCTCATGTAGGACGTCTCCTCAGAAAAATTCCACTCTCCCGTCAAGACCACTCCTTTGGACGTCGGCGTCTCCGATGAGGACCCACGTGTCAGGCGCCAACTGTGGAAATGTGCTTTTCAATTAGCACACCGGTGCAGGGGTCACCCTTCTCTGTCCACGGGTTCTTAGACCAACAAAATAGACATTGGCACTCAAATAACAAGTTTATTAATCACTCATGAGTGGGACTACATCCACACAGCACTCTCAAGTGCTGCCTGAGGTAGTACATTGAAGTCACAGAACACAGGCCTTATATATATAGTTTGTTGCAGAGTAAGCCTATAGTTTCAAATAGAAGATACAAGCATACACAGGAATAACTACTGACAAACATAGGCAGATGGGAGATCACTTAGTCAGCAAAGTGGGAGGGGGAGCAGGAGTGCTTATGGCAGCACTAAGAGATTGACAGTTGAGTCTGAGTCCAGGTGTTCTGGCAGCTACAAACTCTTTAGAATGCATATTGCTTTTAGCTGAGTCAGGATTTCAGCTAAAATAGACAGCACAGGCAGGGAAAAAGACGAGCAGCAGAAGATGGGAGAATTATAGAGCCAACAAAATGGATGCCATAACCAAGATGGTTTCAGCTGATGCTAATAGTAATTATTTCAGATTTCCACAATAGATAGTAAGCAAGATTGAGAGTGATACGTTGTTTGTGTAGGATGTGGTGAATGACTTCAACATCTATGTGACTGCGGCGCGGAAGTGAAGAAAGAATGTCCAAGTATATTTACAAAGGGGAATTGGTGCAGCTACATCAAGTATGTGGGCACAATTAAAGAATGCTAGCCTTTTAAAATAGTTACTGAACCAACATTTTATAAGTGGAAATGCCATTGATTTGACTAAGTTAGTGTTCAAGTGTTAATTCTAGGTTAATCAAGTTTTTAATGAGTAATAAACTGCTGATTTTCGTGTTATATTGGACTGAAATGCGAGATAAAAAGTGTTACACTTTTTACCTTAGGGCACGTTAAATTCTGCATACATACAGCATGAATCATCACAATTTGCACTTAGGAACAGCACTGTTAAGCATGCTACACCCACTAAGAGGACGTCACCAGGTGAGTCAACAAAACTGCATAACCTGGGCTTGCTGTTTGTTGGAAGAAAGTGTATAATCATCATTTGTTTGACATACAAAACCTTAATGTAGGTGGCACAACACAAAAGCACAGTTATTTATGGCTGCAGTGGAGGAAATGGGTTATTCAACATTTTTATCGCATTTTTGGTTACACATACTCATCTTGGAAGTAAGTCCGCAACAACAGTCATGACACCTTAACAATGAAGCGGTACAAAAGGGGGTGGTGATGGACGGAGCATCAGAACCAATCAAACACTCATACCCAGTCAACAGATCTGGGTTTGATCCATCACCGTTCTTTAGCCCACTCTGCCACCTCAGTTCAGACATGGCCATATTCAAATCAGTCTGACCCTGTGCCTCATGGGAACAGTCCAGCCTTTACTGCCAAGCCATGCCTTCCCTGGACCGGAAACAAGCTTCCTAGGACCGGTTTCTGGCATTTCAGCCGTCTTCAGCCAGGCTTGCTTGAATCCAGTGGCAAAGTGAGCAAGGGACTCACGTCTGAGCATACCCTGCCAACTTATGGCGAACAAAGCGGTACAAAAGGGGGTGGTGATGGACGGAGCATCAGAACCAATCAAACACTCACACCCAGTCAACAGATCTGGATCTGGACTGTTCCCATGAGGCACAGGTTCAGACTGATTTGCATATGGCCATGTCTGAACTGGGGTGGCAGAGTGGGCTAAAGAACGGTGATGGATTAAACCCAGATCAGTTGACTGGGGGTGAGTGCTTGCAATGTTCAACACTCCGTCCATCATTTCCTTTGGTTTTTGCTTTGTTCGCCATAAGTTGGCAGGGTATGCTCAGACGTGAGTCCCTTGCTCACTTTGCCACTGGATTCAAGCAAGCCTGGCTGAAGACGGCTGAAATGCCAGAAACCGGTCCTAGGAAGCTTGTTTCCGGTCCAGGGAAGACATGGCTTGGCAGTTCGGGCTGGACTTATCCCATGAGGCACAGGGTCAGACTGATTTGCATATGGCCATGTCTGAACTGGGGTGGCAGAGTGGGCTAAAGAACGGTGATGGATTAAACCCAGATCAGTTGACTGGGGGTGAATTCTTGCAATGTTCAACACTCCGTCCATCATTTCCTTTGGTTTTTGCTTTGTTCGCCGTAAGTTGGCAGGTTATGCTCAGACGTGAGTCCCTTACTCACTTTGCCACTGGATTCAAGCAAGCCTGGCTGAAGACGGCTGAAATGCCAGAAACCGGTCCTAGGAAGCTTGTTTCCGGTCCAGGGAAGACATGGCTTGGCAGTTCGGGCTGGACTGTTCCCATGAGGCACAGGGTCAGACTGATTTGCATATGGCCATGTCTGAACTGGGGTGGCAGAGTGGGCTAAAGAATGGTGATGGATTAAACCCAGATCAGTTGACTGGGGGTGAGTGCTTGCAATGTTCAACATTCCGTCCATCATTTCCTTTGGTGTTTACCTTAACAATGAAGTCACACAAAATATTCACACAATTTATGCGCAAAGGTCACATTTAAAAATAGAAGTCTGGATTCAAATAGGTAACGGCAAGGGAAATCTTGTTGAGTGAAATGTATTTGTTTTGCTTGGTGGTCAGCCAAAATATCGAGTTTTTGATATCGACCTACAATAATATCGGGTTTTTAATATCGTAGGGACAGAATATCGAAGTCAAGAATATCGATGGACAGAATATTGACCCCAAGGTAAGTAATATCGAAGTAAATAATATCGAAGTAATAAATATTGATGTAAGTAATATCGTAAGCAAGAATATCGATGTCAATAATATCGATATTTTTGTAGTGTTATGTATTTTAATATGTATTTTATTTGCATGTTAAAGATTATTGTAATGTATTTTAATACATTTAAAAATAAATGTTTAGAGATGAATAATTATTTTAAAGTAAATTTAGCGTTTTAGTATCAGAGCGGGTTGTGGGTTTATAGGGGAATAGGGTGGGAAGTAATTTAATTATAATTAATGAATTAATATTTATTGTTTAATTGGTATTTATGATTAATTAATTGTTAAATAATTATTAATTGTAAATTAATTTTATTAATTGGTTAATTATATTAGTTATAATTACTTTATTATTAATATGTATTTATTGTCATTGTTAATTAATTAATTGTTAATTAATAATTAATTGGTGATTAATTTTTATTAAGTGATTAATTGATAATTAAATTAATTATGTGAATTTTTGTGTGTATTGGGTTGTGGGTTTATAGGGGAATAGGGTGGGATGTAATTAAATTAAAATAATTAAAATAATTAATGATATTGTTTTTTTATTTGTATTTATTATTAATTAATTGTTAATTAATAATTAATTGGTGATTAATTGTAATTTGGTAGTTAATATGTATTAACTAGTAAATTATTAACTATATTAATTATAAAGAATGTATTATTAATTGTAAATAATAGATAAATTGATAGTTAAATTTAATGTGTTTTTTGTATGTGTAGTGTGTTGTGTGTTAAAGGGGGAATAGTGTGGGATGTAATTTAATGTTATTTATTTAAATATTTAGTTTAAATTATTGGTATTTAATAAATAATTATTTTGTAAATTAATTATTAATATGCTATTTTTTAATAACAAATCATTTAATTGGTTATTATGTTCATAGAACCCCTATGCTATCCAGTGCTTTCCCAACTGTTTTACTATCTGGAGTGGGAATAGTAATTTTTACCCCTACGTTATCCAGCGCTTTCCCTACTGTTGCACTCTAAATGTAAATGTAATTGTCAAGGTACTTATAGAGCGCACTGTCACCAGACGGCCACCTTGCGGTGTCGCCTTTGCGGTTTCCTGGCGCTGATGCTCATACCGCTGTGGAACCCCTCCTGGCTTTCCCTGTGAAGTGTCCACTCCTGGGCACCCCCAGGGTGAAGCCAGGCATCCTTAGCGCTGTTGGGGCCGTTGTGGAGGCTAAGCAAGCTATTGCCCAGAGTTGCAGCGTGGGACCCGTGATTGGAATAGGCACCGAGGCGAGAATAGACAGGTCCAAGGAAATTGAGCCCGAGCCCCGCCGAGGCGGGAATCGAACCCTGGTCCCTGGCCAGAACTCTGCTTCAGGGTCTGCCACTCTAACCATTGAGCCACACTCCTCCACTCTCTGGAGTTGGAATAGTAATTTTTACCCCTACGCTATCCAGCGCTTTGCCTACTGTTTCACTTACTGGAGTGGGAATAGTAATTTGTACCCCTACGCTATCCAGCGCTTTCCCTACTGTTGCACTCTCTGGAGTGGGAATAGTAATTTTTACCCCTACGCTATGCAATGCTTTTCCTACTGTTGCACTCACTGGAGTGGGAATAGTAATTTTTACTCCTAAGCTATCCAGCGCTTTCTCTACTGTTGCACTCTCTGGAGTTGGAATAGTTATTTTTTCCCTTACGCTATCCAACACTTTCCCTACTTTTGCACTCTCTGGAGTTGGAATAGTAATTTTTACCCCTACGCTATTCAACGCTTTCCCTACTGTTGCACTCTTTGGAGTTGGAATAGTAATTTTTACACCAACGCTATCCAACACTTTCCCTACTGTTGCACTCTCTGGAGTGGGAATAGTAATTTTTACCCCTACGCTATCCAACGCTTTCCCTACTGTTGCACTCTCTGGAGTTGGAATAGTTATTTTTACCCCTACGCTATCCAACACTTTCCCTACTGTTACACTCCCTGTAGTGGAAATAGTAATTTTTAGCCCTACGCTATCCAACATTTTCCTTACTGTTGTTTTTGTTGGAGTTGGACTAGTAGTTTTATTCTCTCTGATATTTAATATGTTTTGTATTATTTTAGCTAATGTAATATATCATTAATAATAAAAAATATTCAAATTCAATTTATTTATTTTTATTTGTTATATGTAATTATGTAATATTTATTAATGTAATTGTTTATTTGTATAGATGTATTGGTAATTTTTAAAAACATTTAATAATTTATACGTTACTAAAATAATTATTAAAACTAATTATTAAGTAAGTATATATATTATATATTATATGCATCTGTTTAATTAATGTTTTATTAAATTATATATATTAATTATTAATTTTAAATATTATAAAATATCTTTAATTATGTTTATTTTATTTATAAGTATTATTTGGTTTATTTTACATATATTTGTAAAATAAAAAAAACTATATTTTTTACTAACGATATTTTTGACATCGATATTTAATTATCGATATTTTTGTACTTACCATGATGTAGATAGGATGTCGATATTCTTGACATCGATATTTTTGTTCCGATATTTTTGTAGGTCGATATTTTGACCTTCGATATTCAGTCAGTGATCGGTTTTGCTTCTAACATGGTAAAAATAAACTGATAAGTAATGCTACCTAAGTTACAACGCTGCTGATTAGTGATGACATATCACCTCCCTTGCTAAACTATGTTTTCTGCTACCTAGATTTTATGAAGTGCAGATACGAGTACTGTGTAGCACTGGGGGAGTGCATTCTAAGAGTCACCCTGGCATCAAGAACAAGCAGGACACTAGACACTGGCAGGATCCAATATTGAATGGCTGCGCGAGCAAAGCTTGTGCCTTGTTGTGTTCACTGTGTGGTGCGCCCTGTAAAAACAAAGGCAAGGAGTGGCTGCAATATTAAAAGAATAAAGAGTGGAGTACCTTGGTACAGCAATTAGAATGAAGAAGCAGGAGTCACCATGCCAGCAAAATGAGCTGGACGCTGGCGGGCTCCCATTGAGGCCACCACGCTGTTATGATATGACAGCTTACTGTATCCACTGTGTGGCACGCCGTGTAAAATATTAAGCAAGTAGTGGCTGCCATATTAAAACAAAAAAATGTTCTAGCCAGAAAACATAAATAAAAGAAGGGAAAAGACACTGTAGTTAGGTGGTGCTGTTCTAAAGAAAAATGGAACTGAGTTATCGCTCCATGAACCAATTAGGAAGCAGCAAAAAAGTGCGATACTGCATTGATACAATAGGAAGGAAGCAGGTGGCAGCAAAGTCCTCTATTGAATACAGTAGGTCTACCAGACAGTGCATGTTGGCTGTCTAGGCTCGACCTAAAAAAAGCATACAGTCAAACTTTAAATGTGCCATGTTTATCCAAGACCTAATGTCAAGCTGGGTGTTGGAATGTAGGTTATTTGTAGGTTATTGGTAGTGGTAAATATGCAGTAGGTTATTAGTAAGTTATTAGTAGTGGCACATATGTATCTACCACTGGCAACAAGTCCACTAACACAGTCTAGGGCTCAATACAGGTCTCAATAAATTATGCTCAACCTTGGGTAGCTTGGCTGCAAGCAGGCTGGCTTAACTTAGGAGACAGGTGTGCAAAGCAATTCACCAATTCAGTAAATAATTAAGACACAGCACACAATAAAAATCCAACACCAATTTATACACATAGGAATTACTTATGTAGAAGAATAAACACTTTCTAGCACTGAGAAACCTATAGCGCCACTCTGGGACATCTGGTCATGCTTGACTGGGACAAAGTCAAACTTTCAGGCCAACCGCGATGGAGCCCTGTGCGGATACACTGAGTGGGCGGCCTTGGTCAAAATGTTACCTTCTGACTTACAAACCTTTCTGGAGCTTTTTCCCCCGGGGTCCATTGATGCTCTTCACCAGTCCGGATTTGGTGATGGTTCACCAGCTTGACTTTCAGGGAGCTCCAGGTCAAACTCTGGAAGTCAGACCTCCGGATCCCTTAAGCGGGATGAACCTGGAATCTGGGCACGGGTCGTGGTTGAAGTGGCTGGCTTGGCTCTCACAGTTGAGTTGGTCACCTAATGGAGCTTTTTTTCCAAAATTGCTCCAAACTTCTCCTAATTCCTGGAACTTCTTTCTGAAGCTCCTTTAGAGGATCCAACGGGTCCAAAACACAATCCAAGGGTCAGGAAACTACAAGATGGTCCTTCACAGTTTGGGACCACAATTCCCACAATGCACCTTGACAAAACCCTTAAAAATCCACTGGAAGCACTTCAGGCAGGAGAATCTTGGTGGTGATGTTGCAGCTGAGCCCTGTTAACCTGTAGCTTGCAGGGTGTCCAATCTTTAATTCTTTAGACGCAAGGTACATCCACAGGGCTGCAGTTCTAGATTGTGCAGAAGGCGCAGTCAGTCAGAATGCAGGGCCTAATTGTGCAAATCAAGTTTCCATGTCAATCCTCTTAGTTTCAAGCATCAGATCTGAGAGGCTCTGCATCTCTCATATTTTTATTCAGTGTTCTCTGCGGTCAAGCAGGAGATCACTCCTGTCTCCCAGAAAGCACTATTCCTCCAAAATTCATCATGGCTGAAATCTCAGCAGATGAGTAAAAATTAATAAGAACTAGTTAAACCAACCTCCAGTATGGCTCAGTTCCAAATGTCTCCTACCCCTAACATCTGCAGATTCCTTCCTTAAGCCTGCTATCTGGCTGGGTTAGAGGGGAAAGGGGGTAGATGGACCTAGCATGCTCTGCCTGTCCTATTCCTCCTCTGCAGCTTCATGCTTTACAACCCCTCCCCCCTGCTCTGGCATACCTGTGTAGCAAAGCTCTCTCCAAGAGATAGCCTCGCCCTTGGTGAGCCACTTATCACTTCATGAAAGCAGCCTGGCTAAGCCTGTTAACTCTGACCATTCAGGGAAGAGTGCAGGGCAGCTTTACTTTGGCTTACAAACAAGAAAATCGCATAACTTATTCTCTGTATATTTTAGGATAAATTCAACAATGACTTATTGTTGGATTTATCAATACCATTCTCCTAAGTCCTTGAATGATAATTTATTTAATTCCTATTAATATTAATGCGTTCATAAACTATTGCAATGTTATCCTATGGGCCTAGGCATCTACAATGGGGAAATTGCAACGTGCAATTTCTCCATAGTTAGGTCATATAAAACATCTTTTATAAGAGCCCTGCTTATAGTTGCATGACCCCGACCCCTGGAACACCTGGTAAGACCTCGTGGATCCTGAATATGCAAACATAGGGATATATTAGCAAGGAAGTGGCGGAGAGAGGCGTTAGCCTTCTTGGCTTAACGCCTCTCTCTGCCACTTCGGAAACGCGGGGCTGCACTATATTATCAAGGATATGGTGCAGCCACACGTTTCCCCTTGCAATGGTGCTAAGTTTTACAACTTAGCACCAACGCAGGCACCCTCGCACCAGAGTGCCGGGGTGTCTGCAAGCAGGGAGGTTTGTTTACGTACAGGAAGGTGTCCCTTCCTGCACATAAACAAACCTAAAATGCCAGTTTGTAACTTACATGTGTGCTGCTTCATGCAGCACACATGTAAGTTACAAAATGGCATTTTTAAAAAAGGTTTGTTTATCTACAGGAAGGGACACCTTCCTGCACATCTGTACATAAACAAACCATGGCATTTAGCTTTTTCCATGTGTGCTGCACAAGGCAGCACACATGGAAAAAGCAAAAAAAGAGGAGAAATAAAGCATTTCTCCCTTTATGCCATCTTAAGACCAGGAGTTTCAGGGTATTAAGTTTGGCGCTGCCACGTATTATCGCCACCCTTGATAATAGGTGGCAGCGTCAAATTCAATGGGTGTTGCGGTGGAACGCCCACTGCAACACCCACTGCACGGCCCTTTCACGCTAAATTTACCGTGAAAGGGGCACTATTATCAAGACAGCGTTAAGCCACCTAACGTGGCTTTAAGCCATGTTAAATGGCTTAACGCTGCCTTGATAATAGGGAGCTGACCCTATCGCCACCACAACGTCACAAAATGTGGCTTGATAATATGCCCCATAATCTAGATCCTCACTCCACGGCCCTCATAGCACCAAAGTCGATTTTGGGAGGCACTTTACTACATTGGGGGAAGTGAAATGTGCAATTCTCTATCCACTGGGCTATAAAACCTCTTTCATAAGGACCCTTTTCATGATCAAATGACGTCCCAACCCCGGGTCATCTAGAGGAGATCCTGGCGGTACTGAACATGCAATTATATTGCAGATTATCAGTTTTTAAGTGACCCTATCACCAAAGTCGAGTTTACAGTGAATTTACTTTTAAAAGCAGTGCTGCAACACAGGGCTGCTTTTAAAATGATCCCAGGTGCTCAGCAGTGCACACATGCAAGTTCAGAAAGGGATGCTGGCCTCTAAGCTGCCATGCCCTAAGATATACTAGGAACTTAAAGGTCGTTTTGACTCCCCTGCCCTATGACCTACTAGGAACTTGTAGGGTCGGTCATGTCAAATGTAAGTGTACTCTGATATTTAGTGTACCCTAATACATATGTGTTATTTACTGGTTAGGCAGAGCCCAGGGACAATCAGAGTCAGTTACCACCAGTACCAGTCAGCAAACAAATGGGGTGCACAGGGCACACAGGATGACTTTGCAACACTAGGCTAACTTGAGAATCCAAATGGAAGCATGTTACAGTATTGTTGACCATTAGCACTGAGACAATTCTTATTAAATGACAATATTCAGTAAAAGAATTAATTGCTGTAGCTCATAGGGGCTGTGTTTGGCTGCAGAGGGAAAACTCTTGGGTTCAAACATGAGCAAGTCCTTCAAGATGTCTGTCTTTATTCCAGATTGTTGCAAAATTATAGTTTTACACAGACGTTGATTGCTATAAAAAGGATTATTTCACAGTAACATATTTCCTTCTCAAGTCATGTTTTATTCTACGAGAAAAGCAATCAAGATTTTAATTTGTATTACGTTGTAGCTTGCAGTGATACTTGATTTTGTTTCTGTACATTTGGTTTTGCATGTACACATACAAACACAGACTTGCACATATTGTATGAATGTCCCACCGGAAGCCCTGCATTTCTGCAGCATGCCCACTTCTATATACAAGTGATAATAACAAGCATTTACTGCACGTGCTAGCTTTTGACAACAATAAAATGATTTAAATCTGTGCCTTGATATAGTATGCAACACAGTGAGATACGTGGCAGTTGCATTCAGATTGCAACTGGCACGTATCCAGCCGCGGCCCGTGCAGGTAAGTGCAGTGGGGGGCATTTCGACAGATTATAGAACATTAATTATTTATTTATTATTCCCACCGCAGCTGGCCCCACTGCTCTTACCTGCACAGACTGTGGCTGTCCAATCATCTGCTTCTAACCTGCAGCTCACATTCACAATGGAGTTCACCCTTTCATCCGTCCGAGGTTGGTAAAATAAGGAGCGGCACGTGGTGTAATATGAGCCCTTATTATCTTTAAGCTCAAAGAAGCAATTTAGTTTTTGGTTTGAGCTTTAGAATTGACCAATGTTATTTAATTCACTCATTAAACTATTGCCAACGCCATATTGAGTTGTTCTTTTACAGGAAGTGATGAATTTCTGTTGTATATTCCAGAAATCTACTTTTTCTGGTGTCTAACATTTCGGCCCAGATTTACTCTGAGGGTTGTGCAT